>NC_140049.1:2697252-3269752 GCF_963513975.1 Fringilla coelebs
CAGCTAGGGTTAGGGCAGGGGCCAAGGAGCAAGCCCTCGAGGAGGCCAGGTTGTGGCAGTTTTGCGATGCCCCTGGGATGCCCTTTGCAGCTGCAGTGTGCCCGGAGCCCTGGGCCTTTTAGTTTGCAGAAGCCTAACCCCTAGGCGTAACCCTAACCCTAACCCTAACCCTAACCCTAGCCAGGGCAGCTAGGGTTAGGGCAGGGGCCAAGGAGCAAGCCCTCGAGGAGGCCAGGTTGTGACAGTTTTGAGATGCCCCTGGGATGCCCTTTGCAGCTGCAGTGTGCCCGGAGCCCTGGGCCTTTTAGTTTGCAGAAGCCTAACCCCTAGGCGTAACCCTAACCCTAACCCTAACCCTAACCCTAACCCTAGGCAGGGCAGCTAGGGTTAGGGCAGGGGCCAAGGAGCAAGCCCTCGAGGAGGCCAGGTTGTGGCAGTTTTGCGATGCCCCTGGGATGCCCTTTGCAGCTGCAGTGTGCCCGGAGCCCTGGGCCTTTTAGTTTGCAGAAGCCTAACCCCTAGGCGTAACCCTAACCCTAACCCTAACCCTAACCCTAACCCTAGGCAGGGCAGCTAGGGTTAGGGCAGGGGCCAAGGAGCAAGCCCTCGAGGAGGCCAGGTTGTGGCAGTTTTGCGATGCCCCTGGGATGCCCTTTGCAGCTGCAGTGTGCCCGGGGCCCTGGGCCTTTTAGTTTGCAGAAGCCTAACCCCTAGGCGTAACCCTAACCCTAACCCTAGGCAGGGCAGCTAGGGTTAGGGCAGGGGCCAAGGAGCAAGCCCTCGAGGAGGCCAGGTTGTGGCAGTTTTGCGATGCCCCTGGGATGCCCTTTGCAGCTGCAGTGTGCCCGGAGCCCTGGGCCTTTTAGTTTGCAGAAGCCTAACCCCTAGGCGTAACCCTAACCCTAACCCTAACCCTAACCCTAGGCAGGGCAGCTGGGGTTAGGGCAGGGGCCAAGGAGCAAGCCCTCGAGGAGGCCAGGTTGTGGCAGTTTTGCGATGCCCCTGGGATGCCCTTTGCAGCTGCAGTGTGCCCGGAGCCCTGGGCCTTTTAGTTTGCAGAAGCCTAACCCCTAGGCGTAACCCTAACCCTAACCCTAACCCTAACCCTAGGCAGGGCAGCTAGGGTTAGGGCAGGGGCCAAGGAGCAAGCCCTCGAGGAGGCCAGGTTGTGGCAGTTTTGCGATGCCCCTGGGATGCCCTTTGCAGCTGCAGTGTGCCCGGAGCCCTGGGCCTTTTAGTTTGCAGAAGCCTAACCCCTAGGCGTAACCCTAACCCTAACCCTAACCCTAACCCTAGGCAGGGCAGCTAGGGTTAGGGCAGGGGCCAAGGAGACAGCCCTCGAGGAGGCCAGGTTGTGGCAGTTTTGCGATGCCCCTGGGATGCCCTTTGCAGCTGCAGTGTGCCCGGAGCCCTGGGCCTTTTAGTTTGCAGAAGCCTAACCCCTAGGCGTAACCCTAACCCTAACCCTAACCCTAACCCTAGGCAGGGCAGCTAGGGTTAGGGCAGGGGCCAAGGAGACAGCCCTCGAGGAGGCCAGGTTGTGGCAGTTTTGCGATGCCCCTGGGATGCCCTTTGCAGCTGCAGTGTGCCCGGAGCCCTGGGCCTTTTAGTTTGCAGAAGCCTAACCCCAAGGCGTAACCCTAACCCTAACCCTAACCCTAACCCTAACCCTAAGCAGGGCAGCTAGGGTTAGGGCAGGGGCCAAGGAGCAAGCCCTCGAGGAGGCCAGGTTGTGGCAGTTTTGCGATGCCCCTGGGATGCCCTTTGCAGCTGCAGTGTGCCCGGAGCCCTGGGCCTTTTAGTTTGCAGAAGCCTAACCCCAAGGCGTAACCCTAACCCTAACCCTAACCCTAACCCTAACCCTAAGCAGGGCAGCTAGGGTTAGGGCAGGGGCCAAGGAGCAAGCCCTCGAGGAGGACAGGTTGTGGCAGTTTTGCGATGCCCCTGGGATGCCCTTTGCAGCTGCAGTGTGCACGGAGCCCGGGGCCTTTTAGTTTGCAGAATCCTAACCCCTAGGCGTAACCCTAACCCTAACCCTAACCCTAACCCTAACCCTAACCCTAACCCTAGGCAGGGCAGCTAGGGTTAGGGCAGGGGCCAAGGAGCAAGCCCTCGAGGAGGCCAGGTTGTGGCAGTTTTGCGATGCCCCTGGGATGCCCTTTGCAGCTGCAGTGTGCCCGGAGCCCTGGGCCTTTTAGTTTGCAGAAGCCTAACCCCTAGGCGTAACCCTAACCCTAACCCTAACCCTAACCCTAACCCTAGGCAGGGCAGCTAGGGTTAGGGCAGGGGCCAAGGAGACAGCCCTCGAGGAGGCCAGGTTGTGGCAGTTTTGCGATGCCCCTGGGATGCCCTTTGCAGCTGCAGTGTGCCCGGAGCCCTGGGCCTTTTAGTTTGCAGAAGCCTAACCCCTAGGCGTAACCCTAACCCTAACCCTAACCCTAGCCAGGGCAGCTAGGGTTAGGGCAGGGGCCAAGGAGCAAGCCCTCGAGGAGGCCAGGTTGTGACAGTTTTGAGATGCCCCTGGGATGCCCTTTGCAGCTGCAGTGTGCCCGGAGCCCTGGGCCTTTTAGTTTGCAGAAGCCTAACCCCTAGGCGTAACCCTAACCCTAACCCTAAGCCTAACCCTAGGCAGGGCAGCTAGGGTTAGGGCAGGGGCCAAGGAGCAAGCCCTCGAGGAGGCCAGGTTGTGGCAGTTTTGCGATGCCCCTGGGATGCCCTTTGCAGCTGCAGTGTGCCCGGAGCCCTGGGCCTTTTAGTTTGCAGAAGCCTAACCCCTAGGCGTAACCCTAACCCTAACCCTAACCCTAACCCTAGGCAGGGCAGCTAGGGTTAGGGCAGGGGCCAAGGAGCAAGCCCTCGAGGAGGCCAGGTTGTGGCAGTTTTGCGATGCCCCTGGGATGCCCTTTGCAGCTGCAGTGTGCCCGGAGCCCTGGGCCTTTTAGTTTGCAGAAGCCTAACCCCTAGGCGTAACCCTAACCCTAACCCTAACCCTAACCCTAACCCTAACCCTAGGCAGGGCAGCTAGGGTTAGGGCAGGGGCCAAGGAGACAGCCCTCGAGGAGGCCAGGTTGTGGCAGTTTTGCGATGCCCCTGGGATGCCCTTTGCAGCTGCAGTGTGCCCGGAGCCCTGGGGCTTTTAGTTTGTAGAAGCCTAACCCCTAGGCGTAACCCTAACCCTAACCCTAACCCTAACCCTAGGCAGGGCAGCTAGGGTTAGGGCAGGGGCCAAGGAGACAGCCCTCGAGGAGGCCAGGTTGTGGCAGTTTTGCGATGCCCCTGGGATGCCCTTTGCAGCTGCAGTGTGCCCGGAGCCCTGGGCCTTTTAGTTTGCAGAAGCCTAACCCCTAGGCGTAACCCTAACCCTAACCCTAACCCTAACCCTAACCCTAACCCTAGGCAGGGCAGCTAGGGTTAGGGCAGGGGCCAAGGAGCAAGCCCTCGAGGAGGCCAGGTTGTGGCAGTTTTGCGATGCCCCTGGGATGCCCTTTGCAGCTGCAGTGTGCCCGGAGCCCTGGGCCTTTTAGTTTGCAGAAGCCTAACCCCTAGGCGTAACCCTAACCCTAACCCTAACCCTAGGCAGGGCAGCTAGGGTTAGGGCAGGGGCCAAGGAGCAAGCCCTCGAGGAGGCCAGGTTGTGGCAGTTTTGCGATGCCCCTGGGATGCCCTTTGCAGCTGCAGTGTGCCCGGAGCCCTGGGCCTTTTAGTTTGCAGAAGCCTAACCCCTAGGCGTAACCCTAACCCTAACCCTAACCCTAACCCTAACCCTAACCCTAGGCAGGGCAGCTAGGGTTAGGGCAGGGGCCAAGGAGCAAGCCCTCGAGGAGGCCAGGTTGTGGCAGTTTTGTGATGCCCCTGGGATGCCCTTTGCAGCTGCAGTGTGCCCGGAGCCCTGGGCCTTTTAGTTTGCAGAAGCCTAACCCCTAGGCGTAACCCTAACCCTAACCCTAACCCTAACCCTAGGCAGGGCAGCTAGGGTTAGGGCAGGGGCCAAGGAGACAGCCCTCGAGGAGGCCAGGTTGTGGCAGTTTTGCGATGCCCCTGGGATGCCCTTTGCAGCTGCAGTGTGCCCGGAGCCCTGGGCCTTTTAGTTTGCAGAAGCCTAACCCCTAGGCGTAACCCTAACCCTAACCCTAACCCTAACCCTAGGCAGGGCAGCTAGGGTTAGGGCAGGGGCCAAGGAGCAAGCCCTCGAGGAGGCCAGGTTGTGGCAGTTTTGCGATGCCCCTGGGATGCCCTTTGCAGCTGCAGTGTGCCCGGAGCCCTGGGCCTTTTAGTTTGCAGAAGCCTAACCCCTAGGCGTAACCCTAACCCTAACCCTAACCCTAACCCTAACCCTAACCCTAGGCAGGGCAGCTAGGGTTAGGGCAGGGGCCAAGGAGCAAGCCCTCGAGGAGGCCAGGTTGTGGCAGTTTTGCGATGCCCCTGGGATGCCCTTTGCAGCTGCAGTGTGCCCGGAGCCCTGGGCCTTTTAGTTTGCAGAAGCCTAACCCCTAGGCGTAACCCTAACCCTAACCCTAACCCTAACCCTAACCCTAGGCAGGGCAGCTAGGGTTAGGGCAGGGGCCAAGGAGCAAGCCCTCGAGGAGGCCAGGTTGTGGCAGTTTTGCGATGCCCCTGGGATGCCCTTTGCAGCTGCAGTGTGCACGGAGCCCGGGGCCTTTTAGTTTGCAGAATCCTAACCCCTAGGCGTAACCCTAACCCTAACCCTAACCCTAACCCTAACCCTAACCCTAGGCAGGGCAGCTAGGGTTAGGGCAGGGGCCAAGGAGCAAGCCCTCGAGGAGGCCAGGTTGTGGCAGTTTTGCGATGCCCCTGGGATGCCCTTTGCAGCTGCAGTGTGCCCGGAGCCCTGGGCCTTTTAGTTTGCAGAAGCCTAACCCCTAGGCGTAACCCTAACCCTAACCCTAACCCTAACCCTAACCCTAGGCAGGGCAGCTAGGGTTAGGGCAGGGGCCAAGGAGACAGCCCTCGAGGAGGCCAGGTTGTGGCAGTTTTGCGATGCCCCTGGGATGCCCTTTGC
Organism: Fringilla coelebs; assembly: GCF_963513975.1. Lineage (NCBI taxonomy): Eukaryota > Metazoa > Chordata > Aves > Passeriformes > Fringillidae > Fringilla > Fringilla coelebs. The sequence continues at coordinate 2,702,273 of NC_140049.1, forward strand.
AGCTGCAGTGTGCCCGGAGCCCTGGGCCTTTTAGTTTGCAGAAGCCTAACCCCTAGGCGTAACCCTAACCCTAACCCTAACCCTAGCCAGGGCAGCTAGGGTTAGGGCAGGGGCCAAGGAGCAAGCCCTCGAGGAGGCCAGGTTGTGACAGTTTTGAGATGCCCCTGGGATGCCCTTTGCAGCTGCAGTGTGCCCGGAGCCCTGGGCCTTTTAGTTTGCAGAAGCCTAACCCCTAGGCGTAACCCTAACCCTAACCCTAACCCTAACCCTAGGCAGGGCAGCTAGGGTTAGGGCAGGGGCCAAGGAGCAAGCCCTCGAGGAGGCCAGGTTGTGGCAGTTTTGCGATGCCCCTGGGATGCCCTTTGCAGCTGCAGTGTGCCCGGAGCCCTGGGCCTTTTAGTTTGCAGAAGCCTAACCCCTAGGCGTAACCCTAACCCTAACCCTAACCCTAACCCTAACCCTAGGCAGGGCAGCTAGGGTTAGGGCAGGGGCCAAGGAGACAGCCCTCGAGGAGGCCAGGTTGTGGCAGTTTTGCGATGCCCCTGGGATGCCCTTTGCAGCTGCAGTGTGCCCGGAGCCCTGGGCCTTTTAGTTTGCAGAAGCCTAACCCCTAGGCGTAACCCTAACCCTAACCCTAACCCTAACCCTAGGCAGGGCAGCTAGGGTTAGGGCAGGGGCCAAGGAGCAAGCCCTCGAGGAGGCCAGGTTGTGGCAGTTTTGCGATGCCCCTGGGATGCCCTTTGCAGCTGCAGTGTGCCCGGGGCCCTGGGCCTTTTAGTTTGCAGAAGCCTAACCCCTAGGCGTAACCCTAACCCTAACCCTAGGCAGGGCAGCTAGGGTTAGGGCAGGGGCCAAGGAGCAAGCCCTCGAGGAGGCCAGGTTGTGGCAGTTTTGAGATGCCCCTGGGATGCCCTTTGCAGCTGCAGTGTGCCCGGAGCCCTGGGCCTTTTAGTTTGCAGAAGCCTAACCCCTAGGCGTAACCCTAACCCTAACCCTAACCCTAACCCTAACCCTAGGCAGGGCAGCTAGGGTTAGGGCAGGGGCCAAGGAGACAGCCCTCGAGGAGGCCAGGTTGTGGCAGTTTTGCGATGCCCCTGGGATGCCCTTTGCAGCTGCAGTGTGCCCGGAGCCCTGGGCCTTTTAGTTTGCAGAAGCCTAACCCCTAGGCGTAACCCTAACCCTAACCCTAACCCTAGGCAGGGCAGCTAGGGTTAGGGCAGGGGCCAAGGAGCAAGCCCTCGAGGAGGCCAGGTTGTGGCAGTTTTGCGATGCCCCTGGGATGCCCTTTGCAGCTGCAGTGTGCCCGGGGCCCTGGGCCTTTTAGTTTGCAGAAGCCTAACCCCTAGGCGTAACCCTAACCCTAACCCTAGGCAGGGCAGCTAGGGTTAGGGCAGGGGCCAAGGAGCAAGCCCTCGAGGAGGCCAGGTTGTGGCAGTTTTGCGATGCCCCTGGGATGCCCTTTGCAGCTGCAGTGTGCCCGGGGCCCTGGGCCTTTTAGTTTGCAGAAGCCTAACCCCTAGGCGTAACCCTAACCCTAACCCTAACCCTAACCCTAGGCAGGGCAGCTAGGGTTAGGGCAGGGGCCAAGGAGACAGCCCTCGAGGAGGCCAGGTTGTGGCAGTTTTGCGATGCCCCTGGGATGCCCTTTGCAGCTGCAGTGTGCCCGGAGCCCTGGGCCTTTTAGTTTGCAGAAGCCTAACCCCTAGGCGTAACCCTAACCCTAACCCTAACCCTAACCCTAGGCAGGGCAGCTAGGGTTAGGGCAGGGGCCAAGGAGCAAGCCCTCGAGGAGGCCAGGTTGTGGCAGTTTTGCGATGCCCCTGGGATGCCCTTTGCAGCTGCAGTGTGCCCGGAGCCCTGGGCCTTTTAGTTTGCAGAAGCCTAACCCCTAGGCGTAACCCTAACCCTAACCCTAACCCTAACCCTAACCCTAACCCTAGGCAGGGCAGCTAGGGTTAGGGCAGGGGCCAAGGAGCAAGCCCTCGAGGAGGCCAGGTTGTGGCAGTTTTGCGATGCCCCTGGGATGCCCTTTGCAGCTGCAGTGTGCCCGGAGCCCTGGGCCTTTTAGTTTGCAGAAGCCTAACCCCTAGGCGTAACCCTAACCCTAACCCTAACCCTAACCCTAGGCAGGGCAGCTAGGGTTAGGGCAGGGGCCAAGGAGACAGCCCTTGAGGAGGCCAGGTTGTGGCAGTTTTGCGATGCCCCTGGGATGCCCTTTGCAGCTGCAGTGTGCCCGGAGCCCTGGGCCTTTTAGTTTGCAGAAGCCTAACCCCTAGGCGTAACCCTAACCCTAACCCTAACCCTAACCCTAGGCAGGGCAGCTAGGGTTAGGGCAGGGGCCAAGGAGACAGCCCTCGAGGAGGCCAGGTTGTGGCAGTTTTGCGATGCCCCTGGGATGCCCTTTGCAGCTGCAGTGTGCCCGGAGCCCTGGGCCTTTTAGTTTGCAGAAGCCTAACCCCTAGGCGTAACCCTAACCCTAACCCTAACCCTAACCCTAGGCAGGGCAGCTAGGGTTAGGGCAGGGGCCAAGGAGACAGCCCTCGAGGAGGCCAGGTTGTGGCAGTTTTGCGATGCCCCTGGGATGCCCTTTGCAGCTGCAGTGTGCCCGGAGCCCTGGGCCTTTTAGTTTGCAGAAGCCTAACCCCTAGGCGTAACCCTAACCCTAACCCTAACCCTAGGCAGGGCAGCTAGGGTTAGGGCAGGGGCCAAGGAGACAGCCCTCGAGGAGGCCAGGTTGTGGCAGTTTTGCGATGCCCCTGGGATGCCCTTTGCAGCTGCAGTGTGCCCGGAGCCCTGGGCCTTTTAGTTTGCAGAAGCCTAACCCCTAGGCGTAACCCTAACCCTAACCCTAACCCTAACCCTAGGCAGGGCAGCTAGGGTTAGGGCAGGGGCCAAGGAGCAAGCCCTCGAGGAGGCCAGGTTGTGGCAGTTTTGCGATGCCCCTGGGATGCCCTTTGCAGCTGCAGTGTGCCCGGAGCCCTGGGCCTTTTAGTTTGCAGAAGCCTAACCCCTAGGCGTAACCCTAACCCTAACCCTAACCCTAACCCTAACCCTAACCCTAGGCAGGGCAGCTAGGGTTAGGGCAGGGGCCAAGGAGCAAGCCCTCGAGGAGGCCAGGTTGTGGCAGTTTTGCGATGCCCCTGGGATGCCCTTTGCAGCTGCAGTGTGCCCGGAGCCCTGGGCCTTTTAGTTTGCAGAAGCCTAACCCCTAGGCGTAACTCTAACCCTAACCCTAACCCTAACCCTAGGCAGGGCAGCTAGGGTTAGGGCAGGTGCCAAGGAGTAAGCCCTCGAGGAGGCCAGGTTGTGGCAGTTTTGCGATGCCCCTGGGATGCCCTTTGCAGCTGCAGTGTGCCCGGAGCCCTGGGCCTTTTAGTTTGCAGAAGCCTAACCCCTAGGCGTAACCCTAACCCTAACCCTAACCCTAACCCTAGGCAGGGCAGCTAGGGTTAGGGCAGGGGCCAAGGAGACAGCCCTCGAGGAGGCCAGGTTGTGGCAGTTTTGCGATGCCCCTGGGATGCCCTTTGCAGCTGCAGTGTGCCCGGGGCCCTGGGCCTTTTAGTTTGCAGAAGCCTAACCCCTAGGCGTAACCCTAACCCTAACCCTAACCCTAACCCTAGGCAGGGCAGCTAGGGTTAGGGCAGGGGCCAAGGAGCAAGCCCTCGAGGAGGCCAGGTTGTGGCAGTTTTGCGATGCCCCTGGGATGCCCTTTGCAGCTGCAGTGTGCCCGGAGCCCTGGGCCTTTTAGTTTGCAGAAGCCTAACCCCTAGGCGTAACCCTAACCCTAACCCTAACCCTAACCCTAGGCAGGGCAGCTAGGGTTAGGGCAGGGGCCAAGGAGCAAGCCCTCGAGGAGGCCAGGTTGTGGCAGTTTTGCGATGCCCCTGGGATGCCCTTTGCAGCTGCAGTGTGCCCGGAGCCCTGGGCCTTTTAGTTTGCAGAAGCCTAACCCCTAGGCGTAACCCTAACCCTAACCCTAACCCTAACCCTAACCCTAGGCAGGGCAGCTAGGGTTAGGGCAGGGGCCAAGGAGCAAGCCCTCGAGGAGGACAGGTTGTGGCAGTTTTGCGATGCCCCTGGGATGCCCTTTGCAGCTGCAGTGTGCACGGAGCCCGGGGCCTTTTAGTTTGCAGAAGCCTAACCCCTAGGCGTAACCCTAACCCTAACCCTAACCCTAACCCTAACCCTAACCCTAGGCAGGGCAGCTAGGGTTAGGGCAGGGGCCAAGGAGCAAGCCCTCGAGGAGGCCAGGTTGTGGCAGTTTTGCGATGCCCCTGGGATGCCCTTTGCAGCTGCAGTGTGCCCGGAGCCCTGGGCCTTTTAGTTTGCAGAAGCCTAACCCCTAGGCGTAACCCTAACCCTAACCCTAACCCTAACCCTAACCCTAACCCTAGGCAGGGCAGCTAGGGTTAGGGCAGGGGCCAAGGAGACAGCCCTCGAGGAGGCCAGGTTGTGGCAGTTTTGCGATGCCCCTGGGATGCCCTTTGCAGCTGCAGTGTGCCCGGAGCCCTGGGCCTTTTAGTTTGCAGAAGCCTAACCCCTAGGCGTAACCCTAACCCTAACCCTAACCCTAGCCAGGGCAGCTAGGGTTAGGGCAGGGGCCAAGGAGCAAGCCCTCGAGGAGGCCAGGTTGTGGCAGTTTTGCGATGCCCCTGGGATGCCCTTTGCAGCTGCAGTGTGCCCGGAGCCCTGGGCCTTTTAGTTTGCAGAAGCCTAACCCCAAGGCGTAACCCTAACCCTAACCCTAACCCTAACCCTAACCCTAACCCTAAGCAGGGCAGCTAGGGTTAGGGCAGGGGCCAAGGAGCAAGCCCTCGAGGAGGCCAGGTTGTGGCAGTTTTGCGATGCCCCTGGGATGCCCTTTGCAGCTGCAGTGTGCCCGGAGCCCTGGGCCTTTTAGTTTGCAGAAGCCTAACCCCTAGGCGTAACCCTAACCCTAACCCTAACCCTAACCCTAGCCAGGGCAGCTAGGGTTAGGGCAGGGGCCAAGGAGCAAGCCCTCGAGGAGGCCAGGTTGTGACAGTTTTGAGATGCCCCTGGGATGCCCTTTGCAGCTGCAGTGTGCCCGGAGCCCTGGGCCTTTTAGTTTGCAGAAGCCTAACCCCTAGGCGTAACCCTAACCCTAACCCTAACCCTAACCCTAACCCTAGGCAGGGCAGCTAGGGTTAGGGCAGGGGCCAAGGAGCAAGCCCTCGAGGAGGCCAGGTTGTGGCAGTTTTGCGATGCCCCTGGGATGCCCTTTGCAGCTGCAGTGTGCCCGGAGCCCTGGGCCTTTTAGTTTGCAGAAGCCTAACCCCTAGGCGTAACCCTAACCCTAACCCTAACCCTAACCCTAACCCTAGGCAGGGCAGCTAGGGTTAGGGCAGGGGCCAAGGAGCAAGCCCTCGAGGAGGCCAGGTTGTGGCAGTTTTGCGATGCCCCTGGGATGCCCTTTGCAGCTGCAGTGTGCCCGGGGCCCTGGGCCTTTTAGTTTGCAGAAGCCTAACCCCTAGGCGTAACCCTAACCCTAACCCTAGGCAGGGCAGCTAGGGTTAGGGCAGGGGCCAAGGAGCAAGCCCTCGAGGAGGCCAGGTTGTGGCAGTTTTGCGATGCCCCTGGGATGCCCTTTGCAGCTGCAGTGTGCCCGGAGCCCTGGGCCTTTTAGTTTGCAGAAGCCTAACCCCTAGGCGTAACCCTAACCCTAACCCTAACCCTAACCCTAGGCAGGGCAGCTGGGGTTAGGGCAGGGGCCAAGGAGCAAGCCCTCGAGGAGGCCAGGTTGTGGCAGTTTTGCGATGCCCCTGGGATGCCCTTTGCAGCTGCAGTGTGCCCGGAGCCCTGGGCCTTTTAGTTTGCAGAAGCCTAACCCCTAGGCGTAACCCTAACCCTAACCCTAACCCTAACCCTAGGCAGGGCAGCTAGGGTTAGGGCAGGGGCCAAGGAGCAAGCCCTCGAGGAGGCCAGGTTGTGGCAGTTTTGCGATGCCCCTGGGATGCCCTTTGCAGCTGCAGTGTGCCCGGAGCCCTGGGCCTTTTAGTTTGCAGAAGCCTAACCCCTAGGCGTAACCCTAACCCTAACCCTAACCCTAACCCTAGGCAGGGCAGCTAGGGTTAGGGCAGGGGCCAAGGAGACAGCCCTCGAGGAGGCCAGGTTGTGGCAGTTTTGCGATGCCCCTGGGATGCCCTTTGCAGCTGCAGTGTGCCCGGAGCCCTGGGCCTTTTAGTTTGCAGAAGCCTAACCCCTAGGCGTAACCCTAACCCTAACCCTAACCCTAACCCTAGGCAGGGCAGCTAGGGTTAGGGCAGGGGCCAAGGAGACAGCCCTCGAGGAGGCCAGGTTGTGGCAGTTTTGCGATGCCCCTGGGATGCCCTTTGCAGCTGCAGTGTGCCCGGAGCCCTGGGCCTTTTAGTTTGCAGAAGCCTAACCCCAAGGCGTAACCCTAACCCTAACCCTAACCCTAACCCTAACCCTAAGCAGGGCAGCTAGGGTTAGGGCAGGGGCCAAGGAGCAAGCCCTCGAGGAGGCCAGGTTGTGGCAGTTTTGCGATGCCCCTGGGATGCCCTTTGCAGCTGCAGTGTGCCCGGAGCCCTGGGCCTTTTAGTTTGCAGAAGCCTAACCCCTAGGCGTAACCCTAACCCTAACCCTAACCCTAACCCTAACCCTAGGCAGGGCAGCTAGGGTTAGGGCAGGGGCCAAGGAGCAAGCCCTCGAGGAGGCCAGGTTGTGGCAGTTTTGCGATGCCCCTGGGATGCCCTTTGCAGCTGCAGTGTGCCCGGAGCCCTGGGCCTTTTAGTTTGCAGAAGCCTAACCCCTAGGCGTAACCCTAACCCTAACCCTAACCCTAACCCTAACACTAGGCAGGGCAGCTAGGGTTAGGGCAGGGACCAAGGAGACAGCCCTCGAGGAGGCCAGGTTGTGGCAGTTTTGCGATGCCCCTGGGATGCCCTTTGCAGCTGCAGTGTGCCCGGAGCCCTGGGCCTTTTAGTTTGCAGAAGCCTAACCCCTAGGCGTAACCCTAACCCTAACCCTAGGCAGGGCAGCTAGGGTTAGGGCAGGGGCCAAGGAGCAAGCCCTCGAGGAGGCCAGGTTGTGGCAGTTTTGAGATGCCCCTGGGATGCCCTTTGCAGCTGCAGTGTGCCCGGAGCCCTGGGCCTTTTAGTTTGCAGAAGCCTAACCCCTAGGCGTAACCCTAACCCTAACCCTAACCCTAACCCTAGGCAGGGCAGCTAGGGTTAGGGCAGGGGCCAAGGAGCAAGCCCTCGAGGAGGCCAGGTTGTGGCAGTTTTGCGATGCCCCTGGGATGCCCTTTGCAGCTGCAGTGTGCCCGGAGCCCTGGGCCTTTTAGTTTGCAGAAGCCTAACCCCTAGGCGTAACCCTAACCCTAACCCTAACCCTAACCCTAACCCTAGGCAGGGCAGCTAGGGTTAGGGCAGGGGCCAAGGAGCAAGCCCTCGAGGAGGCCAGGTTGTGGCAGTTTTGCGATGCCCCTGGGATGCCCTTTGCAGCTGCAGTGTGCCCGGAGCCCTGGGCCTTTTAGTTTGCAGAAGCCTAACCCCTAGGCGTAACCCTAACCCTAACCCTAGGCAGGGCAGCTAGGGTTAGGGCAGGGGCCAAGGAGCAAGCCCTCGAGGAGGCCAGGTTGTGGCAGTTTTGCGATGCCCCTGGGATGCCCTTTGCAGCTGCAGTGTGCCCGGGGCCCTGGGCCTTTTAGTTTGCAGAAGCCTAACCCCTAGGCGTAACCCTAACCCTAACCCTAACCCTAACCCTAGGCAGGGCAGCTAGGGTTAGGGCAGGGGCCAAGGAGACAGCCCTCGAGGAGGCCAGGTTGTGGCAGTTTTGCGATGCCCCTGGGATGCCCTTTGCAGCTGCAGTGTGCCCGGAGCCCTGGGCCTTTTAGTTTGCAGAAGCCTAAGCCCTAGGCGTAACCCTAACCCTAACCCTAACCCTAACCCTAGGCAGGGCAGCTAGGGTTAGGGCAGGGGCCAAGGAGCAAGCCCTCGAGGAGGCCAGGTTGTGGCAGTTTTGCGATGCCCCTGGGATGCCCTTTGCAGCTGCAGTGTGCCCGGAGCCCTGGGCCTTTTAGTTTGCAGAAGCCTAACCCCTAGGCGTAACCCTAACCCTAACCCTAACCCTAACCCTAGGCAGGGCAGCTAGGGTTAGGGCAGGGGCCAAGGAGCAAGCCCTCGAGGAGGCCAGGTTGTGGCAGTTTTGCGATGCCCCTGGGATGCCCTTTGCAGCTGCAGTGTGCCCGGAGCCCTGGGCCTTTTAGTTTGCAGAAGCCTAACCCCTAGGCGTAACCCTAACCCTAACCCTAACCCTAACCCTAGGCAGGGCAGCTAGGGTTAGGGCAGGGGCCAAGGAGCAAGCCCTCGAGGAGGCCAGGTTGTGGCAGTTTTGCGATGCCCCTGGGATGCCCTTTGCAGCTGCAGTGTGCCCGGAGCCCTGGGCCTTTTAGTTTGCAGAAGCCTAAGCCCTAGGCGTAACCCTAACCCTAACCCTAACCCTAACCCTAGGCAGGGCAGCTAGGGTTAGGGCAGGGGCCAAGGAGCAAGCCCTCGAGGAGGCCAGGTTGTGGCAGTTTTGCGATGCCCCTGGGATGCCCTTTGCAGCTGCAGTGTGCCCGGAGCCCTGGGCCTTTTAGTTTGCAGAAGCCTAACCCCTAGGCGTAACCCTAACCCTAACCCTAACCCTAACCCTAACCCTAGGCAGGGCAGCTAGGGTTAGGGCAGGGGCCAAGGAGCAAGCCCTCGAGGAGGCCAGGTTGTGGCAGTTTTGCGATGCCCCTGGGATGCCCTTTGCAGCTGCAGTGTGCCCGGAGCCCTGGGCCTTTTAGTTTGCAGAAGCCTAACCCCTAGGCGTAACCCTAACCCTAACCCTAACCCTAACCCTAGGCAGGGCAGCTAGGGTTAGGGCAGGGGCCAAGGAGCAAGCCCTCGAGGAGGCCAGGTTGTGGCAGTTTTGCGATGCCCCTGGGATGCCCTTTGCAGCTGCAGTGTGCCCGGAGCCCTGGGCCTTTTAGTTTGCAGAAGCCTAACCCCTAGGCGTAACCCTAACCCTAACCCTAACCCTAACCCTAGGCAGGGCAGCTAGGGTTAGGGCAGGGGCCAAGGAGCAAGCCCTCGAGGAGGCCAGGTTGTGGCAGTTTTGCGATGCCCCTGGGATGCCCTTTGCAGCTGCAGTGTGCCCGGAGCCCTGGGCCTTTTAGTTTGCAGAAGCCTAAGCCCTAGGCGTAACCCTAACCCTAACCCTAACCCTAACCCTAGGCAGGGCAGCTAGGGTTAGGGCAGGGGCCAAGGAGCAAGCCCTCGAGGAGGCCAGGTTGTGGCAGTTTTGCGATGCCCTTGGGATGCCCTTTGCAGCTGCAGTGTGCCCGGAGCCCTGGGCCTTTTAGTTTGCAGAAGCCTAAGCCCTAGGCGTAACCCTAACCCTAACCCTAACCCTAACCCTAGGCAGGGCAGCTAGGGTTAGGGCAGGGGCCAAGGAGCAAGCCCTCGAGGAGGCCAGGTTGTGGCAGTTTTGCGATGCCCCTGGGATGCCCTTTGCAGCTGCAGTGTGCCCGGAGCCCTGGGCCTTTTAGTTTGCAGAAGCCTAACCCCTAGGCGTAACCCTAACCCTAACCCTAACCCTAACCCTAGGCAGGGCAGCTAGGGTTAGGGCAGGGGCCAAGGAGCAAGCCCTCGAGGAGGCCAGGTTGTGGCAGTTTTGCGATGCCCCTGGGATGCCCTTTGCAGCTGCAGTGTGCCCGGAGCCCTGGGCCTTTTAGTTTGCAGAAGCCTAACCCCTAGGCGTAACCCTAACCCTAACCCTAACCCTAACCCTAGGCAGGGCAGCTAGGGTTAGGGCAGGGGCCAAGGAGCAAGCCCTCGAGGAGGCCAGGTTGTGGCAGTTTTGCGATGCCCCTGGGATGCCCTTTGCAGCTGCAGTGTGCCCGGAGCCCTGGGCCTTTTAGTTTGCAGAAGCCTAACCCCTAGGCGTAACCCTAACCCTAACCCTAACCCTAACCCTAGGCAGGGCAGCTAGGGTTAGGGCAGGGGCCAAGGAGCAAGCCCTCGAGGAGGCCAGGTTGTGGCAGTTTTGCGATGCCCCTGGGATGCCCTTTGCAGCTGCAGTGTGCCCGGAGCCCTGGGCCTTTTAGTTTGCAGAAGCCTAACTCCTAGGCGTAACCCTAACCCTAACCCTAACCCTAGCCAGGGCAGCTAGGGTTAGGGCAGGGGCCAAGGAGCAAGCCCTCGAGGAGGCCAGGTTGTGGCAGTTTTGCGATGCCCCTGGGATGCCCTTTGCAGCTGCAGTGTGCCCGGAGCCCTGGGCCTTTTAGTTTGCAGAAGCCTAACCCCTAGGCGTAACCCTAACCCTAACCCTAACCCTAACCCTAACCCTAACCCTAGGCAGGGCAGCTAGGGTTAGGGCAGGGGCCAAGGAGACAGCCCTCGAGGAGGCCAGGTTGTGGCAGTTTTGCGATGCCCCTGGGATGCCCTTTGCAGCTGCAGTGTGCCCGGAGCCCTGGGCCTTTTAGTTTGCAGAAGCCTAACCCCTAGGCGTAACCCTAACCCTAACCCTAACCCTAACCCTAGGCAGGGCAGCTAGGGTTAGGGCAGGGGCCAAGGAGACAGCCCTCGAGGAGGCCAGGTTGTGGCAGTTTTGCGATGCCCCTGGGATGCCCTTTGCAGCTGCAGTGTGCCCGGAGCCCTGGGCCTTTTAGTTTGCAGAAGCCTAAGCCCTAGGCGTAACCCTAACCCTAACCCTAACCCTAACCCTAGGCAGGGCAGCTAGGGTTAGGGCAGGGGCCAAGGAGCAAGCCCTCGAGGAGGCCAGGTTGTGGCAGTTTTGCGATGCCCCTGGGATGCCCTTTGCAGCTGCAGTGTGCCCGGAGCCCTGGGCCTTTTAGTTTGCAGAAGCCTAAGCCCTAGGCGTAACCCTAACCCTAACCCTAACCCTAACCCTAGGCAGGGCAGCTAGGGTTAGGGCAGGGGCCAAGGAGCAAGCCCTCGAGGAGGCCAGGTTGTGGCAGTTTTGCGATGCCCCTGGGATGCCCTTTGCAGCTGCAGTGTGCCCGGAGCCCTGGGCCTTTTAGTTTGCAGAAGCCTAACCCCTAGGCGTAACCCTAACCCTAACCCTAACCCTAACCCTAGGCAGGGCAGCTAGGGTTAGGGCAGGGGCCAAGGAGCAAGCCCTCGAGGAGGCCAGGTTGTGGCAGTTTTGCGATGCCCCTGGGATGCCCTTTGCAGCTGCAGTGTGCCCGGAGCCCTGGGCCTTTTAGTTTGCAGAAGCCTAACCCCTAGGCGTAACCCTAACCCTAACCCTAACCCTAACCCTAACCCTAACCCTAACCCTAGGCAGGGCAGCTAGGGTTAGGGCAGGGGCCAAGGAGCAAGCCCTCGAGGAGGCCAGGTTGTGGCAGTTTTGCGATGCCCCTGGGATGCCCTTTGCAGCTGCAGTGTGCCCGGAGCCCTGGGCCTTTTAGTTTGCAGAAGCCTAACCCCTAGGCGTAACTCTAACCCTAACCCTAACCCTAACCCTAGGCAGGGCAGCTAGGGTTAGGGCAGGTGCCAAGGAGTAAGCCCTCGAGGAGGCCAGGTTGTGGCAGTTTTGCGATGCCCCTGGGATGCCCTTTGCAGCTGCAGTGTGCCCGGAGCCCTGGGCCTTTTAGTTTGCAGAAGCCTAACCCCTAGGCGTAACCCTAACCCTAACCCTAACCCTAACCCTAGGCAGGGCAGCTAGGGTTAGGGCAGGGGCCAAGGAGCAAGCCCTCGAGGAGGCCAGGTTGTGGCAGTTTTGCGATGCCCCTGGGATGCCCTTTGCAGCTGCAGTGTGCCCGGAGCCCTGGGCCTTTTAGTTTGCAGAAGCCTAACCCCTAGGCGTAACCCTAACCCTAACCCTAACCCTAACCCTAACCCTAGGCAGGGCAGCTAGGGTTAGGGCAGGGGCCAAGGAGACAGCCCTCGAGGAGGCCAGGTTGTGGCAGTTTTGCGATGCCCCTGGGATGCCCTTTGCAGCTGCAGTGTGCCCGGAGCCCTGGGCCTTTTAGTTTGCAGAAGCCTAACCCCTAGGCGTAACCCTAACCCTAACCCTAACCCTAACCCTAGGCAGGGCAGCTAGGGTTAGGGCAGGGGCCAAGGAGCAAGCCCTCGAGGAGGCCAGGTTGTGGCAGTTTTGCGATGCCCCTGGGATGCCCTTTGCAGCTGCAGTGTGCCCGGAGCCCTGGGCCTTTTAGTTTGCAGAAGCCTAACCCCTAGGCGTAACCCTAACCCTAACCCTAACCCTAACCCTAGGCAGGGCAGCTAGGGTTAGGGCAGGGGCCAAGGAGCAAGCCCTCGAGGAGGCCAGGTTGTGGCAGTTTTGCGATGCCCCTGGGATGCCCTTTGCAGCTGCAGTGTGCCCGGGGCCCTGGGCCTTTTAGTTTGCAGAAGCCTAACCCCTAGGCGTAACCCTAACCCTAACCCTAACCCTAACCCTAGGCAGGGCAGCTAGGGTTAGGGCAGGGGCCAAGGAGCAAGCCCTCGAGGAGGCCAGGTTGTGGCAGTTTTGCGATGCCCCTGGGATGCCCTTTGCAGCTGCAGTGTGCCCGGAGCCCTGGGCCTTTTAGTTTGCAGAAGCCTAACCCCTAGGCGTAACCCTAACCCTAACCCTAACCCTAACCCTAGGCAGGGCAGCTAGGGTTAGGGCAGGGGCCAAGGAGCAAGCCCTCGAGGAGGCCAGGTTGTGGCAGTTTTGCGATGCCCCTGGGATGCCCTTTGCAGCTGCAGTGTGCCCGGAGCCCTGGGCCTTTTAGTTTGCAGAAGCCTAACCCCTAGGCGTAACCCTAACCCTAACCCTAACCCTAACCCTAACCCTAACCCTAGGCAGGGCAGCTAGGGTTAGGGCAGGGGCCAAGGAGCAAGCCCTCGAGGAGGCCAGGTTGTGGCAGTTTTGCGATGCCCCTGGGATGCCCTTTGCAGCTGCAGTGTGCACGGAGCCCGGGGCCTTTTAGTTTGCAGAAGCCTAACCCCTAGGCCTAACCCTAACCCTAACCCTAACCCTAGGCAGGGCAGCTAGGGTTAGGGCAGGGGCCAAGGAGCAAGCCCTCGAGGAGGCCAGGTTGTGGCAGTTTTGCGATGCCCCTGGGATGCCCTTTGCAGCTGCAGTGTGCCCGGAGCCCTGGGCCTTTTAGTTTGCAGAAGCCTAACCCCTAGGCGTAACCCTAACCCTAACCCTAACCCTAACCCTAGGCAGGGCAGCTAGGGTTAGGGCAGGGGCCAAGGAGACAGCCCTCGAGGAGGCCAGGTTGTGGCAGTTTTGCGATGCCCCTGGGATGCCCTTTGCAGCTGCAGTGTGCCCGGAGCCCTGGGCCTTTTAGTTTGCAGAAGCCTAACCCCTAGGCGTAACCCTAACCCTAACCCTAACCCTAACCCTAGGCAGGGCAGCTAGGGTTAGGGCAGGGGCCAAGGAGCAAGCCCTCGAGGAGGCCAGGTTGTGGCAGTTTTGCGATGCCCCTGGGATGCCCTTTGCAGCTGCAGTGTGCCCGGAGCCCTGGGCCTTTTAGTTTGCAGAAGCCTAACCCCAAGGCGTAACCCTAACCCTAACCCTAACCCTAACCCTAACCCTAACCCTAAGCAGGGCAGCTAGGGTTAGGGCAGGGGCCAAGGAGCAAGCCCTCGAGGAGGCCAGGTTGTGGCAGTTTTGCGATGCCCCTGGGATGCCCTTTGCAGCTGCAGTGTGCCCGGAGCCCTGGGCCTTTTAGTTTGCAGAAGCCTAACCCCTAGGCGTAACCCTAACCCTAACCCTAGGCAGGGCAGCTAGGGTTAGGGCAGGGGCCAAGGAGACAGCCCTCGAGGAGGCCAGGTTGTGGCAGTTTTGCGATGCCCCTGGGATGCCCTTTGCAGCTGCAGTGTGCCCGGAGCCCTGGGCCTTTTAGTTTGCAGAAGCCTAACCCCTAGGCGTAACCCTAACCCTAACCCTAACCCTAACCCTAACCCTAGGCAGGGCAGCTAGGGTTAGGGCAGGGGCCAAGGAGACAGCCCTCGAGGAGGCCAGGTTGTGGCAGTTTTGCGATGCCCCTGGGATGCCCTTTGCAGCTGCAGTGTGCCCGGGGCCCTGGGCCTTTTAGTTTGCAGAAGCCTAACCCCTAGGCGTAACCCTAACCCTAACCCTAACCCTAACCCTAGGCAGGGCAGCTAGGGTTAGGGCAGGGGCCAAGGAGACAGCCCTCGAGGAGGCCAGGTTGTGGCAGTTTTGCGATGCCCCTGGGATGCCCTTTGCAGCTGCAGTGTGCCCGGAGCCCTGGGCCTTTTAGTTTGCAGAAGCCTAACCCCTAGGCGTAACCCTAACCCTAACCCTAACCCTAACCCTAGGCAGGGCAGCTAGGGTTAGGGCAGGGGCCAAGGAGCAAGCCCTCGAGGAGGCCAGGTTGTGGCAGTTTTGCGATGCCCCTGGGATGCCCTTTGCAGCTGCAGTGTGCCCGGAGCCCTGGGCCTTTAAGTTTGCAGAAGCCTAACCCCTAGGCGTAACCCTAACCCTAACCCTAACCCTAGGCAGGGCAGCTAGGGTTAGGGCAGGGGCCAAGGAGCAAGCCCTCGAGGAGGCCAGGTTGTGGCAGTTTTGCGATGCCCCTGGGATGCCCTTTGCAGCTGCAGTGTGCCCGGAGCCCTGGGCCTTTTAGTTTGCAGAAGCCTAACCCCTAGGCGTAACCCTAACCCTAACCCTAACCCTAACCCTAGGCAGGGCAGCTAGGGTTAGGACAGGGGCCAAGGAGACAGCCCTCGAGGAGGCCAGGTTGTGGCAGTTTTGCGATGCCCCTGGGATGCCCTTTGCAGCTGCAGTGTGCCCGCGGCCCTGGGCCTTTTAGTTTGCAGATGCCTGACCCCTATGCGTAACCCTATTTCCTTGGCCTGGTGGTACTGGTGGAAGTTTCCTTATCCAGGAGCTGCAGCCCTTGGCTTCAGTCAGGCCCTGCTCCTCCTTTCCCAGGGGGAATATTCTTCCTATTCAGGAAGGAGATTGATCTAACACCACGTTTGCTTCCCCGAGGGTCTGATTCCATACTTGGAAGGTGGATATGGTGGATTTTGGAGGCATCAGGAGCTCTTGGAAGGATTCATTAAAACCAGATGGGGGAGCCCTGAGCAAAATCCTCCCCAGGAGTCTCCAGCGAGGATTTGGGAGCTCTTGGATTTCGTTTGATTGCCCCTGTCCCTCACAAACCCCACCTGCTGCTCCTCCTCCCTCTAGAGCTGCTCTGAGCCTGAGCTTGGGATCCTTTTGGAGCATTCCTGAGCCCAGGCTGGGCTGATCCCTGCTTTTCCTCCTCTCCAGGGGATCTCCTGCCAGCGGACGGGATCCTGATCCAGGGCAATGACCTGAAGATAGACGAGAGCTCTCTGACTGGGGAGTCAGACCAGGTGAAGAAATCCATGGATAAAGACCCCATGCTGCTGTCAGGTGAGGGCTCTGGGATGGGATCCGGGCTGGGATGGGATCAGGGTGGCTCCTGCTCTCAAGGCTGGGCTGGATGGGGCTTGGAGCAATCTGGGATAGGGGAAGTTGTCCCTGCCCGTGGCAGGGGGTGGGACAGGATGGGTTGGAGGTCCCTTCCAAGCCAAACCAGTCTGGGATTCTGTGGGATGGGAACTGGGGGTGTCACCCATGGCATTCCTGCCCTGCTAGGTACCCACGTGATGGAGGGCTCGGGCAGGATGGTGGTGACTGCCGTGGGCATCAACTCCCAGACTGGGATCATCTTCACCCTCCTGGGAGCAGGAGAAGGTGACGAGGAGAAGAAAGTGAAGAAAGGTAAGAAAATGCCCTGAACCTGCCTTTTCCCTCCTTTCTCCCTTTTCTGGGAAGCATCCACAGGCTCCTCCCACATCGAGCTCAGCTGCCCTGGCCCTGGCACGAACATGGAGAGGTTGGGGGTCCCTCCCTGTCCCCTCCACCTGCTCCCTCCCTGCTCCCAGACCTCTTTGGGACCCTTCTCCAGCACCCTCCTTTCCATCCTGGAGCTGTGGGGTGGGGGGATCAAGGATCCCCCAGGAAGAGGGGCTGGTGGCAGCTCCCCTGCCGTGCTCTTTGCCCACCCTGTGGTGGTGGGAAGGTGAGTCCTGGCTGCCCACTGGGTCTTTTTAGCCCATCCAAACCCTGCAGGACTTGACTGAGGATCTCCTGAGCATCCCCTGAGCTCCCTGGGGGAAAGGAGGGGATGGCAGGAGGCAGAGGAGGGGTGGGACAGCAGCCAGGCTGAGGTGTGGAGTGAGGACTGAAGCGTTCTCCTGTCTCAGCTTTGATCCAGCTGCTTATTCCCAGCTGGGGAAGCTCCCTGTGTCCCTGGTGCCCTGCTCAGCAGGTTTGGCCTCGCTGGGATCAGGCTCTGGCAGCAGCATCAGGCTGGCACTGCCCTGCCAGCTGCTCTGGCGTCCCCACTGTGCCAGGGAGCCCTGCCCGGGAGGCGCTGCCAGGCGGGAGAGGCTCTGGGGCTGTGCTGGCTGCCAGTTCTGGGATGGATCCTGATCCTGCCTTCCCAGCTCTGGGGTGGATCCTGATCCTGCCTTCCCAGCTCTGGGATGGATCCTGATCCTGCCTTCCCCAGCTCCAAGTGTGGATCCTGCCTTCCCCAGCTCCAGGATTTGGGAGCTATGGAGCTCCCACTGTGAAGGTGGCAGGACAAGGTGCCCTGGGAGTGGCACTGGAAGTGGCACTGGGAGCCACCCAGTGCTTGGAGCTTTCCCAGCCTTCCAGCTCAATGGATCAGGGAGCAGGGCAGGCCAAGGGGTGTCACCAGTTTGTCCCCACTGGAGCTGGGGCGTGACATAAAGCCCTCGTCACCTGAAGCTGGTTGAGGTGCAGCAGCCCTGGGCACCCCCATGTGCCACCTGGACAGATTTTGGGGGTCACACCTCCCTGCTCTGGGTCTGGTGCTGCCCACAGTGGGGGACGAGTCTGCACTTCCCATCTGGATCTGATGGCAGCAGGAGGGAGGGACCTGCAGGAGGGTTTCTTCTCCTAAAAATCTGCTCTGTGGCTTTTCCTCCTGAAAATCTGAGGCACCTCCAGCACCCTCGAGGGATTTGGGGGTGATTTACAGGTGGGGAAAAGCAGAATCCTTGGGACAGGGGTGCCCAGGGAGCTCTGGGAGCTCTGGAGCCTCGAGCTGTGCGTGGAGCAAGGCGTGGTGTCCAGAGGGTGCCCACTGGAGTGGCCCCTGGGAGCATCCCAGCTGGATGGGGAATGTGGCTCCTTGTGCTCAGCCCTCCCCCCTTTCTCTCTTTGAACAGGTAAAAAAAGCGGAGCCCCCGAAAACCGCAACAAAGGTAACGCCAGCCTCTCCATCCTTTGAACCAGCACCACACTAACTACCAAGCATTCCTCCTTCCTTCCTTCCTCCCTTCTTCCTTCCTTCCTTCTCCTCATCAGTCTGTGCACTTTGCTGCTCCGGCGGGACTCGCCTCGTTTCTCCAGGACAGGGTGCAACGGTCCCGTGGTGTCCCCAAAACCCCAACCCAAGGCAGGTGGTGCCTTGCTGGGACTGCCCAAAAGCAGAGGCCAGGCAGAATTCAGGGAGTAGAGAGCAGTTTTATTGATTGAAGGGCCTTCAGGGCAGATGGAGCCCACCCAAAAATGGAGCACGGGTCGCAGGTGGTCACACTTTTGTGTATTGGGGGTTAATCTGCCAATTACAGCTTCAGGTAATGAAGTCATTAATGAAGGCACCCCAACTTTGCTCCCCCAACTCACTTTTGTTCACATCTCTCAGGGCAGTGAGGTGTCCTTGATTCCCAAGCCTGGAGAGGAATTATTTTGTCAAAATGGGAAAGCAGCAGCTGACTCTGTGTGAGGAGTTTAGAGTTATACACTCAGGAACTGCAGAACTATAAATGTACGGAAAAGATAAAAGCTGAAATCCTGAGGCATCACTGGGATGAACCTCCCCATTGTTCCTGAGTGGGGAAAAGCCATTTTTCAGGGAGGACAAGGCTCTTCAGCAGGACTTCTGGCAGAGCATCCCTTTCTTGGGATACCCCCACGAATCCCAGCAGGGCTTTGGTGGTTTAAAGCTGTCCCTGCGCAGGGTTGGTGTTCAGGGCAGAGCTGGAGGTGCCCCCCTGGCATTCCTGGGATGAGATCTCCCCCAGGGGACGCTTGCACCCTGTCCTGCCATGGCCTCGACTCCGTGAGCGTCTCCTCGCCCGTGTTTCTCACCCTGTTCTTTGCAGGCTGTGGAGGAAGCCCCATTTCTGCACCTCTCTCTCCACCCCCTCTCTCTCTCTCTGTTTCTCTCTCTGTTTCTCTCTCTCTCAGCAGTTTGAGTTGCCCTCCTTGGCTCAGCTGTGTCCGGGTGCTTTGTTGTGTCCGTGTCGGGTCTCTTGTCACCGTGGAGGTTCCTCTGCGGAGCTGCTCCGGGGTGGCCTCCAGCCCAGGAGGGGACATGTCCCGGGGTGGCCCTGGGGGCCACTGCTGCTCCTCCAGCTCCAGCAGCTCAGGAGGAGCTTCTGGTGGGCTGCCCATCCCTCTCCAAAGCTTCCAGGCTTGGGCTTGCCCAGGGCAGCCTTCCAGCTGGGTTAGCCCGGTTTTAGGGATGGGAAGCTGAGCTGTCTCGGCTCCCAAAGGTGTGGTAGATGGCTCCAGGCTGGGACTGCAGGATTTCCTGGCTCCCTGCTCTTCAGTCTCCATCCCAATTTCTAACCCTCCCCTCCATCTCACCCCCTCTGTCGCTTCCCAGCCTGCTGGGCTGCCCAGGGCACTGCAGAGGTGGCACTGGGGCAGCTGGGGACACTCATGGAGGCCCTGGGGACACTGGAGCATCTCTGGGCTCATCCCAGAGCGCTCCCAAGTCCTCTGCAGGCTTAGAGGCTGGAAGAGACCCCAAAATCTGGCCTGGAGGGTCTCTCACAGAGGTGTGACAGGTGCCAGAGTCACCTCTGAGGATGCCTTACCCGTGGGCAGGGGGCAGATGACAGAAAACCCCCCCAGAGAGAGGTGGCAGGGCCCTGGACACGGAGCTTCCATGTGCTCGGACGCGTGTGTGGTCGGGAGTGGTTCTTGTCCTGGATTTCTCTCTCTCTCTCTCTGCCACCACCATCCTCCTCCTCCGTGGTGTCCTCCAGCCTGGCCTGGGTCTCTCCTGTTCACACCTGGTGTCTTCTTTTGCCCCCCGGGCTGTAGCTAAAACTCAGGATGGTGTGGCCTTAGAGATCCAGCCCCTGAAGAGCCAGGAGGGGGTGGAAAACGAGGAGAAGGAGAAGAAGAAGGTGAAGGTGCCCAAGAAGGAGAAGTCGGTGCTGCAGGGGAAGCTGACGCGCCTGGCGGTGCAGATCGGGAAGGCAGGTGAGTGACAGTGACGGTGACAGTGACAGTGATGGTGACAGTGACCCCAGAGCTGGTGGGGAAGGGCTGTCCCTGTCCCCTGTGTCCCCTCTCCTTGTTCTTCTCCCCAGAGCTGGTGAGGAAGGGCTGTCCCTGTCCCCTGTGTCCCCTCTCCTTGTTCTTGTCCCCATCCCCAGTGTCCCCAGAGCTGGTGGGGAAGGGCTGACCCTGTCCTGTGTCCCCTCACTTCATCCTTGTCCCCACCCCCATTGTCCCCAGAGCTTGTGGGGAAGGGCTGACCCTGACCTGTGTCCCCTCCCCTCATCCTTGTCCCCATCCCCATTGTCCCCAGAGCTGGTGGGGAAGGGCTGACCCTGTCCCCTCTGTCCCCTCTCCTTGTTCTTCTCCCCAGAGCTGGTGAGGAAGGGCTGACCCTGTCCTGTGTCCCCTCACCTCATCCTTGTCCCCATCCCCATTGTCCCCAGAGCTGGTGGGGAAGGGCTGACCCCGTCCCCTGTGTCCCCTGACCCTGTCCTCGTCCCCAGGGCTGATCATGTCGGCCATCACCGTCATCATCCTCGTGCTCTACTTCGTCATCGACACCTTCGGGGTGCAGAAGCGGCCCTGGCTGGCTGAGTGCACCCCCATCTACATCCAGTACTTCGTCAAGTTCTTCATCATTGGCGTCACCGTGCTGGTGGTGGCCGTGCCCGAGGGGCTCCCGCTGGCTGTCACCATCTCGCTGGCCTACTCTGTCAAGGTGAGGAGGGACTGTTGGAATGTCACCAGTATGGCTGGACAGGACGTGCCTGAGCTTCTCTGGCCCTGCTGCTGAACCAAATAGGGGCAGCTGTGGTGTTTCACCCCAGGGACACTTTTGGCCATGGGTGTGTGGTGTTTCACCCCACAGACACTTTGGGCTGGCTGGGTGCTGCCCTGGGCACGTGGGGACAAGTCCAGGCGTGCAGGAGCTCTGGTGCTGGGATGGAGCCTCCCCCCATAGCAGGGGCTGCTCCTCAGGGTTCCCTCTGTGGAGAAGCTTTGAGGCGATGGGGAAGGAAAGGAGTGGGTTCTGCTGGAGGGTTTGGATCCAGAGCTTTATTCTGCCCCACAGCCTCTGAACCCACAGCAGCTCCAGCAGAACTCCTGAGCCCGTGGGTGCTGCTCCTTTAACCCCGGGGAGAGGGGCAGGGAAGGGGCAGGGAGCCACCAGCCAGGTACAGGAGGGGAGGTCTCAAGGGACAGAGGACACCGGGATGGCCCAGTGCCCCCGGGGGTAGAGGGCATCCTTTGAACCTGCTGCCACCAGTGCGGAATTCCAGCAGCCAGCCCTGGAATTCCAGCAGCCAGCCCCGGAATTCCAGCAGCCAGCCCCCGGCCCCTGAACACCAAGGGCAGCCCTTTTCCCTGGGAAACCCAACTCACCATTCCAGGTTCCTGGTGCCCGTTTGCAGGAGGCGCTTGGCACTGTCAGCCAGCCCGGGCTGGCGCTGGTGCCAGCCGGGGTTTGGGAGGCATCCTGCACAACGCGGAATTCCAGCAGCCAGCCCCGGCCACAGGGCCCTGCACACCAGTGCAATCCATTCTGGGATGCCAGGACAGACAGACAGACAGTGCTGGGAGGGGGCAGGGAAGGGAAAGGAGAGGTGACTGACACCCCTGGGAGGGAATTATCGGGGAGGGACCCGAGGTTCTGAGGCAAACCCTGAAATCACACCGCAGCAAGGCACGGGGGTGACAGGGGCGAGGTAAGCCCTGACCTTCTCTCTCTCTCTCTCCCTGACCTTCTGCAGAAAATGATGAAGGACAACAACCTGGTGAGGCACCTGGACGCCTGTGAGACCATGGGCAACGCCACGGCCATCTGCTCGGACAAGACGGGCACGCTGACCATGAACCGCATGACCGTGGTGCAGGCCTACGTGGGGGACACCCACTACCGCCAGATCCCCGACCCCGAGGCCATCCTGCCCAAAATCCTGGACCTCATCGTGCACGGCGTGGCCATCAACTCTGCCTACACCTCCAAAATCCTGGTGAGCCGCTGCAGCAAAGCGTGGGGGTGTCCTGATGGTGCCTGGAACGGAGGCTGCGCACAAAGGAATAAACTTGGATTTGTTAAAGTATAGGGAGAGTGACCTCAGAGCTGCTGGGGAAGAGCTGTCCCTGTCCCCTCACCTTGTCCCCTGTCCTGCCTGCCCAAGGTGAATCTTCAAGGACACACCTTGGGCAGTGCAAGAGCCCGGCCATGTCCACCCCAGATGGGCTCAGAGTCAGGAGTTCTCACACTTTTATGAGTTTTGGTGCATTTCCATTCTGGGGTTCATTGTCCAGTCCCAGCTCCAGGTTCTGCAGTCCCACCCTCCCAGTTTGCTCTCCTCCATTCTCTGTTGTTTGCACTTTTTGGGGCTGCAGCCTGGTGTCCTTGGTTCTGGGGCTGGAAAAGGATTGTTGTGTGGGACTGAGCTGTGAGGAGAGCATGTGAAGTTCAGAGTCACTCCCTAATGCAGTGCAGAGTCTGGAAAATACAAAAGCTAAAACTTAAGGCATCGTTCCATCCATCCATCCACCATTCCATCCATCCATCCATCCATCCATCCATCCATCCATCCATCCATCCATCCATCCATCCATCCATCCATCCCTCATTCCACCCTGCTCCATGCTGGGGTTTGGCATCATTTCTCCCTCCTTTTTGCAGCCACCAGAGAAGGAAGGGGGGCTGCCCCGCCAGGTGGGCAACAAGACCGAGTGTGCCCTGCTGGGCTTCGTGCTGGACCTGAAGCAGGACTACCAGGCCGTGCGCAACGAGGTGCCCGAGGAGAAGCTCTACAAGGTCTGAAACAGAGTAGAAACCAGAAAGAAACCAGTAGAAACCAGTAGCAACCCTGAAACCAGGGTAGAAATCCATTTTGGATTTAGGTGAAACGTGCTGCTTTGAGTTATTAAGTCTGGAGCTTGCTGGCAGAGATGAAATGTGCTGTTTGAAGTTGTCTGTTAACTCTGCTGTGCTCCCAAGCTGCCTCAGCTAAGGAAAAAGAATGGGAACTCCCACACTAAAAAGGGAGATAAGAGGGGCCCCTTGAGAGAGCCAAAGCTGAAGCTGCAAGAGACAGAGTGACCAGAGAGTTCTCTGTACAAGCTGTAACACAGAACCAGTAAAATGAATATACACAAACCCACTGTGAAACTCTGCACACGTACAAGGGGGATAAAAAAGGATTGGGAATTCTCCTTTAGGAGCAACAACCCCACATGCATCCAGGGCTGTAATAAACACATCAGCTTTACATCTTTTCCAAGTTGTGGAGTTATTTTTTTTGCATTTTGTTTGGTTTTTTTTCCCCAAAAATCAGGTCTACACCTTCAACTCGGTGCGCAAGTCCATGAGCACCGTGCTGAGGAACAGCGGCGGCGGCTTCCGCATGTACAGCAAGGGCGCCTCCGAGATCATCCTGCGCAAGTAAATCCTGCTCCCACCTGCCCCCGCATCCCTGGGCATCCCACGGGGCAGGGCAGCGTGGGGCTGCCTGCTGGGAGGTGTCCAGAGGGGTTTGGGGGAGCTGGAGGGAAAGGGGGTGTCCATACAGGGCGGCAGGAATGGGTTTGGGGTGGGTTTGGGGAAGGTGGAGGGGGCTGCGAAAAAGGGAGAGCCCCTTGTTGTAGGTGGGGTGCCAGGAATGTGCTGAGTGGTTTTGGGGTGGATTTAGGAAATCTGGAGGGAGCTGTGGAAGGGGAATGTGCCCCTTTTGGAAATTGGGTGCCAGGAATGTTCTGAGTGGTTTTTTGGGTGGATTTAGGAAATCTGGAGGGGGCTGCGAAAAAGGGAGAGCCCCTTGTTGTAGATGGGGTGCCAGGAATGTGCTGAGTGGATTTTTGGGTGGATTTAGGAAATCTGGAGGGGGCTGTGGATGGGGAATGTGCCCCTTCTGGAAATTGGGTGCCAGGCATGTGCTGAGTGGATTTTTGGGTGGATTTAGGAAATCTGGAGGGGGCTGTGAAAAAGTGGATAGCCCCTTTTTGTAGATGGGGTGCCAGGAATGTGCTGAGTGTTTTTTGGATGGGTTTGGGACAGTTGGAGGGAGTTGTGGAAGGGGAATGTGCCCCTTTTTGTGGTTGTGGTAACAGGAATGTGCTGAGTGGTTTTGGGTGGATTTAGGAAATCTGGAGGGGGCTGTGAAAAAGGAACAGCCCCGTTTTTGTGGATGTGGTGCCAGGAATGTGACAGTGCCTCACTCACCTCCCCTCAGGTGCACCAAGATCCTGGACAAGAACGGCGAGCCGCGGCTGTTCAAGGTGAAGGACAGGGACGAGATGGTGAAGAAGGTGATCGAGCCCATGGCCTGCCACGGGCTCAGGACCATCTGCCTGGCATTCCGGGACTTCCCTGCGGATGCAGAGCCCGACTGGGACAGCGAGAACGAGATCCTGTCTGACCTGACCTGCATCGCCGTGGTGGGGATCGAGGATCCCGTGCGGCCCGAGGTACCAAATCCGCCCTGGCCTCTGCTGTTCCTGGCCCTTTTCCTGCTGCTCAGGGCTGGGATCTCCTCAGGAGCTCCAGCAGTTCCTCTGTGCCCATCCCTGCTGTGCCCCCAAGGATTTCCTGCAGCTCCTCTGTGCCCATCCTGGCTGTGCCCCCAAGGAATTCCAGCAGCTCCTCTAATTCCCATCCCTGCAGTGTCCCCAAGGAATTCCAGCAGCTCCTCTGTGCCCATCCCTGCTGTGCCCCCAAGGAATTCCAGCAGCTCCTCTCTGCCCATCCCTGCTGCGGGCATTTCTCTCCCATTTTTGGACAAAACAACGCTGTGGCAGCGTGTTCTCACCCAAAATTCCCAATCCTTGGGGTCTGTGCTGCTCCAGGCTGCACCAAAAGTGGATGGAAACAGCCAGCAAGAATCCCTGGGCTCCTGGAGCTGGTTTTCCCTCTGAGCTGTGTGCTGGGCTGATGCAATAATGCCCCCATTCCCGCTTCTGGATGCAGTTTGGAGCTCTCCCCCTGCTCTCCTGGTCCCTGATGAGCTGTTCAGGGATCTGGCAGTCTGGGAATTGCATTACAGATCCCCCGGCTGCAGCGGCTCTGGAGGCTCCTGATTCCATTTGCTCATTGCTCACTCCAATTTCCTCTCTTCCCCCACTGCTCCCTGATGGATAAACCCATCAGTGGGGTGGGAGAGGATGAAATTCCTGCTTCTAAGGACGGCCTGGCCATGCCTTGGCACCAAGGGAGGTGACAGCGAGGTGGCAGCGAGGTGGCAGTGAGGTCCCTTCCCTTTGGAAGGGAGGAAAGGCTCTGTGGGACTGTGAGGAAAAGGTTGGGAATTCTTTGGAGGTCCCAGAGCAGCCCTGTCCTGGTGTCTCTGCTGGATCCAGGAGAGCCCAGGGAGGTGGCATCGAGGTGGCAGCGAGGTCCCTTCCCTTTGGGGTGGCAGATGCAGCTCCCTCACCCCTCCAGAGCCCTCTCCAGATCCTTTTAGGGACGAGGAGCCACCTCACTCACCCCTGGTGTTCCCAGTGCCAACCCTATCCCTGTCCCCAGGTGCCCGACGCCATCCTCAAGTGCCAGCGCGCGGGCATCACCGTCCGCATGGTGACAGGGGACAACATCAACACTGCCCGTGCCATCGCCACCAAGTGTGGCATCCTGCTGCCCGGGGAGGACTTCCTGTGCCTGGAGGGGAAGGAGTTCAACCGCCTGATCCGCAACGAGAAGGGAGAGGTGGGAGAGCTCTGCAAAAACCCCAAATTCTGAGGGGTTTCCTAAATCCTGAGGGGTTTCCTAAATCCTGAGGGGTTTCCCAAATGCTGAGGGGTTTCCTAAATGCTGAGGGGTTTCCTAAATCCTGATGGGTTTCCCACATCCTGAGGGGTTTCCCAAATCCTGATGGGTTTCCCACATCCTGATGGTTTTACCAAATTCCGAGGGGTTTCCCAAATCCTGAGGGGTTTCCCAAATCCTGAGGGGTGTTTCCCAAATCCTACTGGGTTTTCAGAATCCTGATAGGTTTTCAGGATCTTGCTGGGTTTTCCAGATCCTGCTGGATTTTCAGAATCCTGATGGGTTTTCAGGATCTTGCTGGATTTTGCAAACCCCAGTGGGTTTCCCAAATCCCAGTAGGTTTCCCAAATCCTGCTGGCTTTTCAGAATCTTGTTGGGTTTCCCAAATCCTGCTGGGTTTCCCAAATCCTGCTGGGTTTTCCTCATTTCCTTGGATAAGGAATCTGCTGGGGTGCCCAGCAGCGTTTGGGGTGAAGCCACTGTCCTGTCCCAGTTGGGATTTGCTCTCTGGTGGGACAGGAGATTCCTGGGGGGGAATCACTTCCCTTTTCCTGGTCCTGCAGGTGGAGCAGGAGCAGCTGGACAAGATCTGGCCCAAGCTGCGGGTGCTGGCACGTTCCTCTCCCACGGACAAGCACACCCTGGTGAAAGGTGGGCACTGCCCTCCCCAGGGGCCCCTCCCTGACATTTTTCCAGCCTGATCCAGGCTGGGATCTGTCCCCTGGAGTTTAATTTCTGGTTTCCATGGCAGGAATCATCGACAGCACCGTGGGTGACCAGAGGCAGGTGGTGGCTGTGACAGGGGATGGGACCAACGATGGCCCAGCCCTGAAGAAAGCAGACGTTGGGTTTGCCATGGTAGGCTTTTCCTTTGCTCCGTGGGATTGCTTCCAGACCGTGGAAACTCTGATCCAAACCTTTGGGATGGGCTAAAATCCCAAAAAGGGATTTTCTCAGGATGTTGGGGTTGAGTCTGAGCTGCGTAGGGCTGTGAGCAAGGGGTTGGGAATTCCTTGGAGGCCCCAGAGCAGGGACCTGCCCTGTCCTGGTGTCTCTGCTGGATCCAGGAGAGCCATGGGAGCCCCAGGATTTGGTTTTCCCTGCAGCTTTTCACCCCAATTCCAGACATGATGCTGGATCAGGCTTTGGGAATTGATTTATGGGGGAAAACTGTTTTGATGCCTTTTTATCCTGTCTGAAAGGAGCAGGGAAACAAACCTGTTGTTTTTAACAGGTTCCCTGGGGATTAATTTTAGGGACATGAGCAGGAGCTGGGTGAGGAACAAACGAGAGATTTTAGGGAAGTGTTTTTAGGAATGTGCTGAACATCCAAACACAATTCCAGAAGCAGGGAAGGCTGTTCCCCTAAATTTGCTGCAACAGGCAGGGATTTCCCCTTTGAGGTGGGATTGGGATCTGGGGAATCTGAGAAAAGGCCAGGAATGGGCTGGTTTTGGGCAGGGCTTGGAATTCCTGCATGGAATTCCTGCGGGGCGAGCGCCTCGCTGTGCCGGCTCCGGGAAGCGCAGCCCGGCCCGCTGCCCTGGAGATGCTGCCGGGGAGTTTGGGGGATTTTGGGGATTTTTAGGGAGTTTTGGGGATTTTGGGGATTTTTAGGAAGTTGCCGGGCTGTTCTCAGCCCGGGCCAGGGCAAAAAACCTCCGGGCTGAGCTCTCCCTCTTTGGGCTCCCAGCAGAGGTGCCCAGCCCAGGATGAGGAGGGAGCTGTTTCCTAGCTGTTTCCTGGCATTTTCCCAGCTGTTTCCCAGCTGTTTTCCAGTCTGGTTTCCTGTCTGTTTCCCAGCTGTTTTCTGTCTGTTTTCCTGCCGTTTTCCAGCTGTTTGCTGGCATTTTCCCAGCTGATTTCCAGCTTTTTTCCAGCTGTTTCCCAGCTAGTTTCTGTCTGTTTCCCAACTGTTTTCTGGCTATTTCCTGTCAGTTTTCCTGTCAGTTTTCCATCTCTTACCTGGCTGTTTCCTGGCATTTTCCTGGCTGTTTCCCAGCTGTTTGCTGGCTATTTCCGGGCATTTTCCTGGCTATTTCCCAGCTGTTTGCTGGCTATTTTCTGGCATCTTCCTGGCTGTTTCCCAGCTGTTTTCTGGCCATTTTCCATCTGTTTCTGGTGTTTTCCCAGCTGTTTCCCAGCTTTCCTGCACCATGGCTCTGTCTGGGAAAGCTGGGCTGCCTCAGAGCCCTGAAGGCTCCGGAGCTCTGCCTAGCAGGGATTGGCACCAGCTCCAGGGGCTTTTCCTGCTGGGCACATCCCTGACACGCAGCAGAGCCAGGCAGGGCCGTGACTCACGCCTGGCTTTGTCCCCAAGGGCATCGCGGGCACGGACGTGGCCAAGGAGGCCTCGGACATCATCCTGACCGACGACAACTTCACCAGCATCGTCAAGGCCGTCATGTGGGGCCGCAACGTCTACGACAGCATCTCCAAGTTCCTGCAGTTCCAGCTGACCGTCAACGTGGTGGCCGTCATCGTGGCCTTCACCGGCGCCTGCATCACACAGGTGAGCTCACCTGGATGAGTGGGACATGGAGGGGTCTCACTTGGGTGGGTGGGACATGGAGGGTCTCACATGGGTGGGTGGGACATGGTGGTGTCATCGTGGCCTTCACCGGCACCTGCATCACACAGGTGAGCTCACCTGGGTGGGTGGGACATGGAGGGTCTCACCTGGATGAGTGGGACATGGGGGAGGAAGGTGTTAAATACCTCAGAGCAATTCTGGAGCTCTTTTCAGGAGGAGAGCGAAACAAAGAAGGAGCAAAGGTTTATTTTGGTGGTGTGACTGTTCTCCCCCTGAAGGCTGTGCAGGGATCTTGGAGAAAAGGAGAAATATTTGGGAATGTTTTAGGAAGGTGTTAAGTACCCAAGAGCGATTTTGCAGAGGTTTTCAGGAGGAGAGCAAAACACAGAGGGAACAAAGGTTTATTTTAGTCATGTGACACATTCTCCCCCGCCAGGACTCGCCCCTGAAGGCCATGGAGAAAAGGAGAAATGTTTGGGAACATTTTAGGAAGGTGTTAAATACTTCAGAGCAATTCTGGAGCTCTGTTCAGGAGGAGAGCGAAACACAGAGGGAACAGAGGTTTATTTTGGTGGCATGACTGTTCTCCCCCCCAGGACTCACCCCTGAAGGCCATGGAGAAAAGGAGAAATTTTTGGGAACGTTTTAGGAAGGTGTTAAACACTTCAGAGCAATTCTGGAGCTCTGTTCAGGAGGAGAGCGAAACAAAGAGGGAACAAAGGTTTATTTTGGTGGTGTGACTGCTCTCCCCCCCAGGACTCGCCCCTGAAGGCCGTGCAGATGCTGTGGGTGAACCTGATCATGGACACGTTCGCCTCGCTGGCGCTGGCCACGGAGCCGCCGTCGGAGTCGCTGCTGCTGCGCAAACCCTACGGGCGCAACAAGCCGCTCATCTCCCGCACCATGATGAAAAACATCCTGGGCCACGCCGTCTACCAGCTCACCATCATCTTCACCCTGCTCTTCGCAGGTCAGCTGAAGTGCCAGGGTGTCCTGGGAGGGAGGGGAAGGGAGGGGGAATGGGAAGGGAAAAAAGGAAAGGGAAAATGAAAAGGAAAGGGGGAAAAGGAGAAAGAAAGGAGAAAAGGAGAAGGGGAAGGAAAAAAGGAAAAGGAAAGGGAATTATGGAAAAAGAAAGAAAAGGAAAGGGAAAGGAAAAAAGGAAAGGGAAGAAAGGGAAAGGGGAAAAGGAAAGGGAAAAAAGGAGAAAGAAAGGAGAAAAGGAGAAGGGGAAGGAAAAAAGGAAAAGGACAGAGGAAAATGGGAAAGGAAAAGGAAAGAGAAAAGGAAAGAGAAAAGGAAAAGGAAAGGGAAAAAAGGAAAGGGAAAGGGGAAAAGGAAAGGGTTTTTCTTTCTTTCTTGGTTTCTGTTGTTTTTTTTCTATTGGTTTTTCTTCCTTTCTTGGTTTCTATTTTGGGACAATTTGGTCATTCTATGTCAACGACCTCGGTAGAAAATTAATTCAGTGTAAACACGGATCCTCTTCTCAAACTTTTCCCTGGCTCACAGAAACGCTGTAAAACCTCTTCCACACCTTCCCTTCCCCAAATCCCCTTTTTCTTCCTGCTCAGGGGAGAAGTTTTTCGACATCGACAGCGGCCGGAACGCGCCCCTGCACTCGCCCCCCACCGAGCACTACACCATCGTCTTCAACACCTTCGTGATGATGCAGCTCTTCAACGAGATCAACGCGCGCAAGATCCACGGCGAGAGGAACGTCTTCGAGGCCATCTACCGCAACCCCATCTTCTGCACCGTGGTGCTGGGCACCTTCTTCGCCCAGGTGAGCCCAGCCCGGGGCTGCCCTTGGTTCCGCTGGGATTCTGTGGTTTCCACTTTGCTCCATGGGTTATTCCACATGGGTTATTCCACATGGGTTATTCCACATGGATTCCACCTTGCTCTGTGGGTTGTTCCACATGGGTTCCACTTTGCTCCATGGGTTATTCCACATGGGTTATTCCATGGCTTCCACATTGCTCCATGGGTTATTCCACATGGGTTATTCCACATGGGTTATTCCACATGGATTCCACTTTGCTCCATGGGTTATTCCACATGGATTTATTCCATGGCTTCCACCTTGCTCTGAGGGTTGTTCCACATGGTTTCCACTTTGCTCCCTGGATTGTTCCACTGGTATTCCATGGCTTCCACTTTGCTCCATGGGTTATTCCACATGGGTTATTCCACATGGGTTATTCCACATGGCTTCCACTTTGCTCCATGGGTTATTCCACATGGGTTATTCCATGGCTTCCACGTTGCTCCATGGGTTATTCCACATGGGTTATTCCACAAGGGTTATTCCACATGGGTTATTCCACACCCAGCCTGGGTGTGAGGTCCCTGCTCCTCTCTGGTGTTCCACAGAATTCTCAACCTGGATTAGAGGTCCCTGCTCCTTTCTGGTGTCTTATAAATTTTCTAGTCTGGATGAAAGGTCTTTGCACCTTTCTGGTGTTCCACAAAATTCCCAGCCTGGAAGTGAGCGAGGTCCTTGCTCCTAAAATTCCCAGCCTGGGAGTGAGCGAGGTCCTTGCTCCTCTTGTAATCCCAGGAGAGAGGGAAGAGTGTGGCCCAAGGGGACCTTTCCATGCCCAGGGTGTGACTCTTGTCTCCTGTGCTGCAGATCATCATTGTGGAGTTTGGTGGGAAGCCCTTCAGCTGCTCTGGGCTCACCCTGAGCCAGTGGTTCTGGTGCATTTTCATCGGAGTGGGAGAGCTCCTGTGGGGCCAGGTAAGGGCCAGCCCCAAAATCCTGCCCCATCCTTCCCTCCCTGCCCTTGTTCTCCCTGGTTTTTCCCCAGGGCAGCTCCTTAGGATGTGTTTAGGATGGGGCTGATGCTCCTTCCCAGCCCAGCAGCAGGAGAAGAGGTCGCTCATCCCCTCCTCAGTCCCACCCTGCTGCAGAGGGACATACCCAGCAGTGACAGGGACATTCCTGGTGTCCCCACTGGGTCCTGGCAGCTCCCCTGGGCTGGTGGCACTGGAGCTGATGCCTTGAGAAGGCTGAGCTAGAACAGAGACTAGACAGAGCTAAAGAATAAAGCAGGGATTTATTAAAAGGATCTCCTCCATGGATCCACCTTGGGCAGCACCAGAGCCCAGCCAGGGCTGCACCCAAGGTGAACCAAAATGGCACAAAATGAACCCAAAATGTCACAAATGAACCCAAGATGACCCAAAATGGCACAAAATGGACATCAGGTCACGGGATTTCTCACTTTTATAAGTTCTGCTGCATTTGCATATTGGAGTTCATTGCCCAATTACAGCTTTACGTTATGAATCCCCATCCTACTTGTTTTTCTCTCTTAAATCCACGTTGTTTGTGCTCTTTGGCCTGAGATTTGGATCATTTGAAATCTGGATCACAGAGAAGGAATTGTTTTGTCTCTCTGCTCTGTGATCAGAGCTCACCAACCCTCAGCACAAAGCTCAGACCCACACACGAAAGCAGCACAGAACCTAAAAGCCACAAAAGCTAAACCCTGAGGCATCCCCACGACCTCAGGCTAAGTCCCTGCTGTGTCCTTGCATGTCCCCAGCTGATCTGCACCGTGCCAACGAGCCACCTGAAGTTCCTGAAGGAGGCTGGGCACGGCATCACCAAGGAGGAGATCCCCGAGGAGGAGCTGCCCGAGGACGTGGACGAGATCGACCACGCGGAGATGGAGCTGCGGCGGGGGCAGATTCTGTGGTTCCGGGGGCTCAACAGGATCCAGACCCAGGTACTGGGGGACAGCAGGGCTGGGGGGGCTCTGCCTGCTGTGTCTCCTCTTCTCTCTCTCCCCTAGCAGGGGCTCTGTCTGTAGAGAGGTGACGGCTGCTGCTCGCAGGATGCCGTCGCCTCCCGGGCCAGGCTTCCACCTGTGCCTTTGCAGGGAGCCAGGATAACCTGGATTTGGGGACAGCTGGGGCCAGGATAACCTGGATTTTGGGACAGCTGGGGGTGGGGGGAGGCTGTTCTGCTGCAGGCACTGTGCTGCTGGTCAGCAGGAGGCTGGACGTGCCACTGATGGTCACCTCAGCAGCACAGGAGGCTGTGAGGGGTGCACGGAGCCCCCCAGGCTCTGCCCTGCTCTTGCTGGCTGCTGGGATCAAGGTGTCATGCTGTTCCCAGTGGGAATGTGCCCAGCAGGGATCTGCCAGCACCAGAGCCTCCCTGGTGTGGCTCCTTGTGGCAGCCTCTGTGCCAGCTCCCAGTGCTCCACACCCAGAGCTCTGCCCCACGGCACACAAGGGAAGAAAATCTCTCAATCTTCTTTTTACGTCACTTGGTTCTCCCTGACTTTTTCCCCTGATTTTTTCCTTTTTCCCCACCCTGAACTGGTGGATTTTTGCTCCCAACAAGCAGGGAGAGCTCCCTGCCCTCACTTTCCCTGGGGGCCAGGACAGAGCTGTCCCACAGAGGGAAGTCCTGGTGTCCCCAGGCAGGCAGAGCTGCTGGGTCACCTTTGTCCCTCCTCTGTGACAAACAAACGGGGACAGGGGCTGGGGCAGAGTTAACTTCCCTTCTCTGAGCTGTCACCTCCACAGTGTCACCTCGATGGCTTCAAGGGGAAGCTCAGCCTTGGTTCCTGGCTGGTTGTGAGCCCTGAGGGGCAGCTGGGCTCTGTGTGGGGGTAACCAGTGCTTCACTGACATGAGGAACGTGCTGGAAGCTTCCAGGCTCTCCTAGAAGTGGTGCAGATGTGCTGGAAATCCGGGAGCTCTGCAGGGCTGCAGTGCCAGAGGTGCCCCTGGGGCCAAGCCTGGAGCTTCCCAGGTGTTTCCCTGTGCTGGAGCTGAGATGAGCTCCTGCCACGTGAGAAATGGCTGCTGGCACGTCCTGGAGCTTCTTTGGGGTCCAACCTGAGTGCTGGGGGGGCTCCTGTCCCCATTTGGGGTGTGTGAAAAGGGCACAGGGGAGAAGAGGGACATCAGAGTGGGGCAGGAGCCAAGCCATGTGTGAAACACCTGCACAGCCAGGGCTGGGGCTGGAGGAGGTGCCCAGAAGGTGCCACGGGGCTGGCATCACCCAGCCACAAAGTGCCCAGGAAGCCACGGTGGCCCCCGGATGCTGCTCAGTTCCTCGAGCCTTGGGACACGTCCACAGGGCAGCCATGGCCCCACCGCCAGGGTGCTGCATCCCCAGCAGCCCTGAGGCCTGGGAGAGGGGCTGGGACATCTCCTGCTGCCACAGGGAGCCCGTGGAGTGTCCCCAAGTGCCCCACAGGGCTGAGGCACCTGGAGCCCTTCCCCACCAGCTGCCCACTTGCACTCTGCCCACCTCTCTGTCTCTCTCTGCTCCTCCTGCAGATTTTTGGATAACCCCAGGTGTTTCCTCTGCCACTGCCTCCCACCACAGCCCTCTTCTGGTGGGGGGATCGATGGTCCTGCTGCTCTGGCTGCCCTGGGAAGGGCAGAGCTGGACACTCTCTCTGCTCCAACAGCAAAACCCCACGTGGGTTTCGGGGAGCGTGGGTTGGGGGGGGCTCTCTCCTCCTTCCTCTTCCTCTTCCTCTCCTCTCCATCCTCCTCCTTCCTTGCTGTCTGTGTGTCTGCCCACCCTTCCCTGTCCCCTGTCCCTGTCCCTGGCCGGGTGTCGCTATCTCACTCTCTGGTTCTTTGCAGATGGACGTAGTTTACACATTCCAGACCGGCGCCTCCTCTTTGCAGGGAGCCCTCAGGAGACAGCCTTCCATCGTGAGCCAGCACCACGATGTAAAAAATGTTTCTAGCCCAACCCATGTAGCTCTTTCCTCCGTCAATTCCACTCCCACCACTTCTGCTGTTGCTGCTGCTGCTGCATCTCCTCCTGCGGGCAGTGAGTGATGGTCTATTACAATGCATGACTTTAATGAGCACAGAGAGCACCTGCACCCCCCTAACCCCGCCTGCTCTCTCTCCCTCTCAGCCTTGACTTGCACACTCAGTCCCAAACCTGAAGGATGGGGCGGGAAACCCTTCAATACCCCAGGTTTTTACGCTGTTAACAAAGTTATGAACCTTTCTGGTCCTTTCCCCCCCCAGTTCCTTGTTGCTTCCTCCAGTTTTACCTCTTCTCCTCCTTTGCAGGGCTGGTGTTTGAGTCCACCCTCCTGAGGGTGGGCAAAAATTGGCAGTTCTTGCTCAAAAACCCCTGAGTTCACGAGCATTGCTGGGAGAAGGGCAAGGCTGAGCCCAAATCCTGCTGGTTCTTCCCACTGCCCAGCCCTGGGACGCCCCAGGGATGGGCAGAGGAGTTGCTTGAAATCTCTCCTGGAGGCAGAGTGGCCGCTGGGACTGTCCCCAAGGCTGGCTGAGCCACAGCAAGGAGGGAAAAGCAGGATTTGCTCCTGCCTGTGGCTCAGCTGGTGACACCTTGGGGCTGCTGTCCCCCTCTCTGTCCCCACCTGGGGACTTGCATGGCCTGGGGACACCTCTCTGCTGCCCTGGGGACATTTCTGTGTTGCCCTGGGGACATCCCCAGGGCTCTGCTGGTGCCCAGGGCAGCCAGAGGATCCTTGGTGCCCACCTTGCTCTGCACACTCTGGATCTCAGGGTGTGCAGACACTGCTCTGCATGGAAAAGGGCTTGGAACACAATTCCTGCTGGATCCCAGTGGGAATTCTGGATCTGGCACTGGGTTTTCAGTCCCCAAAAAAAGACCCTGTCTGGTGCAGGGCTCTATCTCTGTCCATCATAGGTTGCTGTGCACATGCTGGATCTCAGGGTGTGCAGACACTGCTCTGCATGGAAAAGGGCTTGGAACACAATTCCTGCTGGATCCCAGTGGGAATGCTGAGTCCTGGGTCTGGCACTGGGTCTCCAGACCCTAAAAAAAGCCCTCTCTGTGTTCATCACAGGCTGCTCTGCACATTCTGGACCTCAGGGTGTGCAGACACACAACTGTGCATGGAAATGGGCATGGAAGCCACATTCCTGCTGGATATCCATGGGAATGCTGGATCCTGGCTTTCCAGACCCCCCAAAAAAGGCCCTGTCTGATGTAGAACCCCTCTGTGTGTTCGGTGTTGGGGCTGGTGAGCACGTGGCTCTGTCTGCAGGCTGGGAGCAGGGAATGTGGCTCTGCTGGATTATTGGCATTTTTATTGCACAGTCACTTATCCCTGTTCTCCTCTGATTAGAGAAATACCCTCCGTGACTTTCTGGAGAGCTTTCAGGCTCTGCTGTTTATGCACTGTGGGGGAGGAGAGAGAATTTGGGATAATTTTGTTTTCTCTCTGTTTAGCTGACTCTGAGGCTGGCAGCTGATTGGGTTTAACCCCAGCGATTCTGGAGCAGCACAGCTGCCTCCTGCTCTTGCCTGCATCTGGGAAAACCTCCAGGAATAAAATCTGCTTAGAGGGGCTCAGAGCAGAGGGTTTGCAGGGGAGGATGAGACCAAAATGCAGCCTTTTTGCAGTCTGTGGATCCATGTTTTCCCCATTTTGCAGTGAGGGAATAGAAAACTTGGATAGCTCATGCAAACTTCACCAGGAGCTAACCCAGGGCTCCAAATTTCCTGCTGTTTTCTTGCCTGGATTTCTCTTGTTTCCCTCTGCTGCTTCCCTCTCTCCCAAAGCTCCTCTTCCCTCCACGCAGATCTGTGGTGTCCCTCTCCCGTGGATGAGTTTCTCCAGGGCTGGACTTGCTGTGTCCCTCCTGGAGCTGCCGGAGAGCTCTCAGGAATCGATGGTCAGCTTTTGGCAGAGCCCAGCTGCTCCCGCTGGGAATTCTGCCCCGGACTGAGGGGCTGGGCAGAGCCAGGGGCACGGGATGGCATTCCCGAGGGGCTCTCACCCAGCACGTGGAGGTTTCACATTTCACAGGAATCGATCCCAAGCCTGGAGGTTGCATTTGAAGCTTCCAGGTGGAGAGGAGGCGGGAGGAGCCGGCCGTGGGAGGGAGGGAGGGGCGGCTCCAGGCTGGAATTCAGCTCTGCTGGCGCTGCCTGCCTCATTCAGAACACATTTCCTCCCTGTTCCCTTCCTTTGAGAGGGAACAGCTGAATTCATCTCGCAGCAGGTGATGGAGAAGGGAGGAAAATCTGAGGGAAGCTGCAGCAGGAGCTCCTTGAGGGGGCTGAGCAGGAGACTGAGCAGATTCCCTGGAATTGCTCCAGGGAGCCTTCCCTGCTGCTCCTGGCAGCGCTGGACAAATCTCCAGGGATCTGGAGGTGATTCCTTGGGAGAGGAGATCTCCTGGTCCCACATGAGAGGGGCAGGCTTCTGTGGAGCTGCTCCTAAATCTGAATTGTAGATGCCACCACCTCGTGGCTGTGACAGTCATTGGGCTGTCCTTGGCCACCTCCTCGGGGCTGTGACAGTCCCTGGGTCTCTTTGGCCACCTCCTTGTGGCTGTGACAGTCCCTGGGCTCTCCTTGGCCACCTCCTCGTGGCTGTGACAGTCCCTGGGTCTCCTTGGCTTGGTTGGATTTGTTCTCCTTGGTTCAGTTGGTGTTTTAGGGCTCAGGACTTGCTGTTCTCAGGTCATGGCTGATGTGACAGATGATCAGTCTGAGGTGGCCCCGGTGGTGTCCCTTGTCCTGTGCGTTCACCTGAATTGATCCAAGGTCATCAGTGCACAAATCCAGCTCTGAATTGGTTCCCAGCTCCCTCAAATTCCCATTTTTATGGGCCAGTGGTGTTCCAGGCTCATGCAATGCTCCTTCCATGGGGGCAGAGACCGAGCACAATGACTGAAATTGCTCCGGGGAGCCTTCCCTGCTGCTTCCAGGGGTCTGGGAGAGGAGATCTGGTCCCACCTGAGCTCTGCTCCACGGAGCTGAGGCTTCTGTTGCTTCCCTGGAACCCCAACAGGGCTGGGATGTGACACTTCTCACCCACCTGAGCCCAAATCTGTGAGCTGGAAGGGTTTGAGGCTGGAATTCCAGAGGATCTGCAGGGAGCAGGGAATCCACCGTCCGGGTGTGTTCCCAGAACTCTCCCTCCCAGTGCAGGGGAGGTGGCAGAGCCATGCCCTGATGCTCTGGATCTCCTCCTTGAGCCTGGATTTCGGTGGAGCTGCCCCAGGATTGTGAAGGAATTCCTTCACAATATCCAACAGAATCTGAATTGGTTGCCAGTTCCATCAAACTCCTGTTTTTAACTGCCTTTGGAAACCACTGGGTCTCCTGCTGCTGGAGCAGGGAAGGCTCCAGAGCTCCAGCAGTGTGGGGAACCCCACAGAGACCTGGACCTTCACCTGGATCCTCACAGCACCCACCTGGATCTCTGCTCCCAGGGGCTCCCAAAGAGCTGGAGACGCCTTTGGCAAGCCCCACTCCTTTCCAGAGCCGTAGGAAGGACCCTCCCAGCCCCACCCACGGCTCCCACAGTAGAGTTTTCCCCCGCTGTTTGCCTAACCCACCTCTTTTTGGAGCCGTAGTTCCCCCACCACCTCGTCCGTCCCTTGTCCTCGTGTCCGTCCGTCCACCCCGGGGCGCACACCCCCACACCAATTTAACGACTAATTAACGCCTTCTGGCTTCCATCCATCCAGACTGGTGATGTTGGGGTGGAGGTTTGGAGTCGTCCTGTGTCTTTTCTTGCAGCTTCTGAGGCTGGTGGGTCCCCAGCACCCCCGTAGTGCCTGACTGCCCCCAGTTCACCGTAGATGTCTCATTTTTGACCGAGCTGTCTGTTCAGTGGTGATTTTGTCGCTGTGGTCGTGACTTTTTTTTTGTTGTTGTTGTTTGATGGTCGTCTCTCATCATTTATTTCACTCTCTCCCTCGAGCCCTGCCCTCTGGCAGCACCACTGACCCCCTGTTTTTCTCCCCACGCCGCCCAGATCAAAGTGGTGAATGCGTTCCGTAGCTCCCTGTACGAAGGCCTCGAGAAACCCGAATCCAGAAGCTCCATCCATAACTTCATGACTCACCCAGAGTTCATCCTGGAGGAAGACGAGCCTCGGACACCATTCCTTGACGGCACCGAAGACGAGCCCGAGCCTGACGGACTCCAAAAGCGAGGTGGGGGCAGCCTGGGGGGCTCCACGGCCCTCAACAGGAACAACAACGCCGTGGACAGCGAGTTCAGCTTCCCCGAGCCCGGGAGCCCCTTCCACAGCCTGGAGACCTCTGTTTGACATTAGGACTTGGAATTCCCCCTCCTCCTCCTCCTCCTCCTCTTCCTCGTCCTCATCCACCTGGGCCCTGTGTGATCCCAGCACCAGTAACTGATCACACTGCTGCGGTCAAACTGCTCATGCCTGTATCATCATCTGGGTTTTTTTGGGCTTTTTTTTGGGGTGGGGTGGGGTGGGGGTTTAATGTGTTTTTTCTTTTTTGTTTCATTTTGTTGGGGTTTTTTTTTTACCGTTATTTAGCAGTGGGAACCAGAGTACCACCACGCTGGGTGTTGGGAGAGAGGCTAAGCCAAAAAAATAACCAAAAAAACAAAAAAAAAAAATACCAGTTGTGCATCTCCATCCCTGATTTTCCGTGGTACTCACCCAGGGGAAGCTGCCAGGTTCTTTCCTCTCCAAGAGTTGGGCTCCAGGCACCTGGAGCCAGGAGGTTTTCACTTTGGAAAAATGCATGTTCCAAGGAAATTCAAATTGTTGTAGTCTTACACGCCCTCAGCCCGAAGGCTGGGGGTGCACTTGTGACTTGATTTTATTTTATTTGTGGGTTTTTGGTTTTTTCCACACGTGGTTTTTAGGGTTTTTTTTCTTCTAATGTTGGGGTTTGCTCTTTGCTTGTGGGATTTGCACCTCTACCCAGGGGGAAGTGGGGAGGGGCAGTCACTGCTCCAAGTAAGAAAATTAAGGAATAAACTAAAATATCCCAGCCAGGGGAAGGTGTTTACTCCAAGGTTCAGAGATCCAGGGATGCCCACCAGTCTTCCACCTTTGAAAAATGGTACCTGGGCTTCTTCCAGCTCCCCCTCTGTGTGCCCACATGTTTTTCTCTCTCTGTTTCCAAACTGGGAGATCAGAAATGAAGGTGGCTCGGTTCTGACTTTGCTGGAGGGGAGAAATTCTGATTTTCCTGCAAAGGTGGAGGTGAAACTGCCGGGGAAAAGGTGGGGAGAGCCCCCCAAGTGTGAGGGATGCAGCTTCTTCCTGAGGAATTCTCTAGGAGAGAAGAGAATTCTCTCTTCTGCTGCTCTTGGTCAGGGGGAAAACCCTTGGGGTGAGGATTTTTGCAGCTCCTGCCCTCCAGAGCAGAGGGATTTTTGCCCCTTTTTCTGTGCCCTTGGGCTCCAGCACCCCTCAGCCTCGCAGTGAATCCAGGAGGAGGCTCCAGCCATGCCCAAAACCCGTGGGAGGCTGAGTGGGAACCTCCTGAATCCTTGCAGGGATCAACCCAGCTGTCTCATGGGCAGGGATGGCCCTGGATGATCCCAGATTTTCCTGGATGTTTGGCTTGGATGAGAAGGAGCTGCTGGAGGCTTGGCCTCACTTGGCTGCTTTTTTTGGAGCTCATCTCCTCCCCCTGAGCCCTGCCTCACCTCCAGCCCTGGGAACACCCCACTGAGAGTCCCTTTCCTTGGAGGTGGCTCTGGATTCTCCCTCTGGCCATCCCTGGAGCAGGAGGCCCTGGGCTTCTCCTCCCCTTGAGGGAATCTCTGCCACCTCCCTGCCCTCCTCCATCCCCTCTGCCTGAGTGGAGCAGAGCAAAAGAGCTGGAAACGAGGCCATTCCCACCCCTGGATGGGGAAAACCCTGGGATTCCGAGCCCTGAGGGGTGGTTTGTTGGTTTTTTTGGGAAAGGCTGGCTCTGGCTGGGTTCTCCTCCCCCGTCCCAGCAGGAACGCACAGCGGAATCTCCCGTGCCTTGTCCGAGCACTGCCTGCAGCACCTCCTGCCACGCCAGGCCCAGATCTTTGCCAAGATTTAAGTGTTCCTTAATCCACAACACAAACCAAGTGTCTCTGTGTCCTTCCCTGGGCTGGGAGGAGGAGGAGGAGGAGGAGGAGGGAAGGATGAGCTCCTTTTTCCTGCTGAGGAAAGGTCTTTATCCCAAAAATCCCAAATATCCTGAATATCCCGAGTGTCCCACCCTGGTGCTGGCGA
The DNA here is from genome assembly GCF_963513975.1 of Fringilla coelebs. Classification (NCBI taxonomy): domain Eukaryota; kingdom Metazoa; phylum Chordata; class Aves; order Passeriformes; family Fringillidae; genus Fringilla; species Fringilla coelebs. Next base: position 2,741,826 of record NC_140049.1, read on the forward strand.
GCTGGGCTTTGTTCACTGCCAACAGCAAGAAGAAATTGCCACCACTGCCCGTCCCCAGTGCAAATTCAGTGTCCACCCCATGCCCGGCTCCTCCTTGCCTCCCTCCCCCCAAAAAAATAACCCAGGGGAGTGAGGGGATCTTGGGTTAAACACCAGGAAAAACAACAAAAAAAACCCAACCCCAAAACGAGGGGTGGTTGTGGGGTTTTGGTTCTGTGCTAAAGGTGACGTTGCTTAAAAAAAAAAACAAAAAAAAATCACTTTTTTCTATTTTAAATACTTGCAAAAAAACCAAAAAAAAAAAAAAAAAAGAGAAGATATGGTGTTCTTACAAGCTTACATAAATATTTATTAAATACTTTTTTGGGGGGGATGCACCAATTTTTTTTTTTTCCTTTTGATATTTTTTTTTAATACCTCAGACCTGTTGAAAAAAAGAAAGACAAAAAAGAAAAAAAGAAAGACTCAAACCAACAACAACTTCAAGCCAACTTTGGTGGCTCTCAAAGTCACTCCCAGAAATATGTGACTGGCAGGGTTTGCCACAAGGGTCTGGTCGTTCCTTTAGTTTGCTCTATTTTTGTTGTTCTAGTTTCCATTTTAGGAGTGGGGGGAGAGAAAAATAATGCTATATAAATATTATGCAAAAAAAAGAAAAAAAAAAGAAAAAGAAAAAAAATCTAGTTTTCTTTAGCTCAGAAACTGATATTTTTACGTCAGCCATATGTATTTTGTTTAAAGAAAAAAAAAGAAAATAAATCTTGAGTCCCGACGCTGCTTGAGGGCAGTTGCAAGGGACACTTTAATTAATTCCGTGGATTAATTAATTCAGCCATCGGATGCCAGTCAGCTTCCTTTTCTCTGAGCAGCCATCTTTCTACTAGCCGTGAGTTGGATGACACAAATGGGGTTTTTTTATATAAATATCTATAAATTATGTTGGTGTATGGCTGGTTGCTTCAAGTATAAATGTTTCTTGTGCAGATTTCCTGTAAAGTTTTGTTTTTTTGGGTTAAGTTTCAGTGATATCCTGGCAGCAGCTGACTCTTGGCTTAAGTTATTGAGGACATTACACACAAAAAAAAAACAAAAACAAAAAGAGATTTGGGGGGAGATTGGTGCTCCAAAAAATAAGGCATGGTCGGCGGCACGGACTTTTGGGGACTTTCTGCAACATGCCTTGACTAGGGGGAGATATAAATATCCATATAAATATATATTATTATGAATAATTTCTGGGTTTTTTCGCTTTGTTTGAACTGCCACGAGTGCGCGCGGAGCAGGGGAGGGCCGTGCCCGCCAGGAAGCAAAGCCACCCCCTCCCTCCTCCTTGTGATCAACTTGCCTTGGAATGCTTTGTTATTAAAACACTCTGAACATCCTTCTGCATCCAGTTCTTGATCCCAGCAGGGCGGATTTGCGGATTTTCCGTGGATTTTCCGTGGATTTTCCGTGGAATTGGCGGATTGGTACCAAAGACACCGCGGCCTGTGGCCGGGCAGCTCTCGAGCTTTTCTCCTGCTGAGGTTTTTATGATTTGCACAGGGAGAAGGGTGTGGGGAGGGGGGTTTCATTTCTTTTTTTATTTTTTTTTCCCCCAGAAGGTTTTCTGTGCAATAAAGTGAAATTTTCCAGGCGATCTCAAGAAGGAAATAAACTAAACCACGTTTGAGCATGGGTGGCCTTTTCCCCCCCTCACGCCCGGGCCTGGAGGCCTCAGCTCCTCTCTGAGGGGAAAAAATCCTGAGCTGGGATAAAAAACCATCCCAAATGCCCAAAGGGCATCTCCAGGTGCCACTGCCAGCTCCTGGCACCTCTGGCACCACCCTGAGAAGGTTTTTGTCCCTCTGTGGGGGACACTTGGGCCTGCGTGGCTTCTGCTCCATCCCCAACTCCCCTGAGTCCAAAACGCCTCCTGCACCCCCAAATCTCCCGTGGGGCCACAGAGATGTGGGGGAACCTTTCCCTGCTCCTTTTCCTGCTCCTTTTCCACCCAAACAGGATTTTTTCCCCCCCCAAAGGGGGATTTTGGCATTTCTTCCCCTCCAGCATCCCCCCCTCACCCCCACTCTGCTCTCCCCAAACCCCCCCCCAATTTTCATCCAGCAAAACCCATGGTTAAAACTGCCTTTAGTTTATTTCCTCCCCTTCAATAAATATATATATATACAGTCTGAACTCAACATTTATGTGTGTGTATATATATTTATCCAACGCTCTCACAAAGCAAAACTTTCTTTTGAAGAGGGCACGTGGAGCCATTTTTTTTTTTTTTTCAGTAACTCAGTATAATAAGCACTGGTATTTTTGTATAAAAAAAAAGGGAGAGAGAAAAAAAGAAAAAAAAACCAAAATACAAAACAAAAGACTGAATATTATGTGGTATGCATGACATTAAAAAAACAAAACAATGGTGGTTTCAAAGCAATATGTACCCTGGTGTGTTTGCCATATCCTAGAGTCCAGCTTAAAGTGCACCTGATCTGTATTGCATTTTGATATTAATCTCTATGTACAATGTTTTGCATGTAATTTATATGGATCTTGGGAGAAAAAAGAAAAATAATCTGAATGAATTGTCTATTGGCTTCTTCTGAGAAAACAAACTCCAAGCAGAGCTAAAACTCCAAAGTGGAAGCAGCAGAGTGGTTGAAGGGTGGGAAAAGGGGGTGCAGTAAGAAAAAAGAAACAAAGAGGGACAAGGGGAACGGTTTGGAATCAATAAAGCTTTTGGCTGTTGAGCAGAAATGATTGCATCCAGAGAATAAAATGTGTAACCGTGCTGTGCTCCGTGCGTCCGGCAGCTCGGGGGGGATCTGTCCCAAACCTCCATCCCAGTGGGGTGGAAATGGATGGGGATCCATCCCAAACTCCCCTCAGCATGGGGTTTATGTTATTTCATTGATTCTTCTTCTCCTACCTGCAAGCAAAGTGCCCAAATTGCTGCCAAACTCCACCAAAATGGTGCTGCTGGGCCCTGAGGGGCCGCCCTGGGTTAATAATTGGTGTAGACCCCATGTGTGGGATTCACGTTCACGGAACAGAGAAACGTAATTCTCTCCCGGGATTTTTCCCGGGGAAGGCAGTGAGAAGCTTTTGGCTGTTGAGCAGAAATTATTACATCCAGAGAATAAAATGTGTAACCGTGCCGTGCTCCGTGTGTCCGGCAGCTCGGGGGGAATCAGTCCCAAACTCTCCCCGGGAATTCACATCCCTGAGGGGGCGTGAGGGAGGGGATGGCACCCGGGAGTGGGGACATTCTTGGGACATGGAGGGGAATTTCCTCACGGAAAGGGCGGCCAGGATTTGGAAGTGGCTGCCCAGGGAGGTCTGGAGTCCGCCTCACCCCTGGAGGTGACAAGGAAGGACTGGACGTGGCACTGAGGGCTCGGGAACAGGTGGATGATCCGGGAGGGATTCTCCAACCTAAATTCTGTCAGCACAGGGCAAGTAGGAAAATCAGGGCCCTGTTCGCTTCACAGGGAAAAGATGTGTCCCCTTTTTGAGGATTTTTGAAATACGGGGAAGCGAAAAAACAGCAAAATCCACCCCCGCTCCGCCTCAGGCGCCCGCCCGCCCTCTCCCTTCCCGTCCGGGGGATGAAGCCACTTCCGGCCGCTATCTTGGTAGCCGGCGCCATCTTTGAGCTGGGCGCCGGGACACGGCGACGGTGGCGGTGGGCCCCGCAGATCGCGGAAGGATGGAGAAACACGGCCCTGTTCGCTTTACAGGAAAAAGCTCTGTCCCCTTTTTGAGGCTTTTTGAACGGCGGGGAAGCCAAAAAACCAGGAAAATTCTCCCCCGTTCCCCCTCAGACCCTCCCTCTTCCGTTCGGGCTGGTGAAGCCACTTCCGGGCGCCATCTTGGCTGAGGGCGCCATCTTTGAGTTGGGCATCGGGACACGGCGGCGTTGATGACAAATCGCGGCAGGATGGAGAAACACAATCCTGTTCACCCCACAGAGAAAAGTTTTTCCCTCTTTTTGATGCTTTTTAAAGCGCGGGGAAGCAAAACGCAGCAAAATTCACCCCCGTTCCGCCTCAGAGCCCCTTTTCTTCCTGTGGGGCGGGTGAAGCCATTTCCGGCCGCCATCTTGGCAGCGGGCGCGTTGAGGCTGCGCGCGCGCCGGGCGCCATCTTTGAGCCGGGCACCGGGGACACGGCGGCGGCGGCGGCCCCGGCGGAGCGCTGCGACAGCGACACGGCGGCCCCCGGGGGCTCGGTAAAACTTCCTGACCGACCGTAAATAGAGCGCTTCGGAGCCCCGCGGCGGCTGGTGGGAGATGGGGAGGAACAGGCGGGGGGTGGTGCTGGCTCAGCCCCGGCTCCTCCGCAAGGCCGCGCGTCCCCCGCGCTGTCCCCACAGCGGGAGGGGGGACGTTGAGGGGCGAGTAAATGGGGTTAGGGGGGAATAAAGCCGGGTTTAGAGGGGGATAAAGCTGGGATTAGGTGGGAATAAAGCCGGGGTGAGGTGGGTTTGCTCCCCCGGGGCTTTGGGGAGGGGGAGCTGCGAGCCCGGGGTAGGCCCGAGGCCTTTCCTTAGCGCTCGTCCCCTCTCCAAATTTGCGATCCCAGCTCAGGTGTTTTCTAAATCTCCTCATTTTCACATCAAACCTCCTTTTTTCCTGTTGTAGCAACGCGTCTGAGGGGCATTTCTAACGTAGTCACCTCATTCCTGCTCATTCCCTAAAGGAACTTCAGGAGCTGAGTAACTCTGGACGCAGCCGGGCTGAATTCCTCCCGGAGGTTGTTAAAAACAACGCGAATCCGTGAATTTTTGGGGTGTTTTTTCTTGTTTTGTTAAGGGTTATTCCTCCCGGAGGTTGTTAAAAACAACCCGATTCCCTGAATTTTTGGGTTTTTTTTTTCCTTGTTTTTTTAAAGGGTTCTGTTTTCTGACGTAGATTTTTGTTATGGAAACGCCAAAAAAGAAAATTTTGTTGTTGTTGTTGTTGTTGTTGAAGGGATCAGAGCCTCCAGGTTATTCCCAGAATTGCACTCAAGGTTGCACTTCCTAAATAAACCCCGGCTTTGTTTGGCTGTAAAAAATAGAAATAAATAAAAGAGGATTTCCTGGGAAATAAAGGATTTTGGGGTTGAATTTGGGCACTGGAGTTTCCCAGGTAAAACTTCCTTGTGGTGTAATTTCCCAGCTCTAAAGACATTTTTCCAAGGTGAAATCCAGGGAAAATCAAAATTTTTTGGGGGGATTTAAGAAAATATTCCCTTGAGGGGAAGAAATTGTCACAGGAAATCGCTGCCAGGCCTTGGGGTGGAGCTCAGAAATACAGAAGAAAAAAATAAATTGAGTTTTCTTTAATTATTCCTGTTTTATTTAAGAGTGAATGGAGCAGCTTCCCTTGGTTTGGGGTCGATTCCTGAGGAGGAAAAGCTGGAGGAGAGAGAAAAAGTTGAGAAAAAATGGCCCAAAAAGGGGTTAAAATGTGGAATTCCTGATGCTTTTCCTTCTGTGTCACCTGGTAAACAGGAGATGAATCATCAAAGGAATTTCAGGCACAAATGAAGCAGCAGGAGAAGCTTTTCCAGGGAAATTTGGGGGTTTGAAATCCAGGAATTCCTCACAGGGAGGTGCAGGAAAACTTCTTTATTTTCCCTTTGAAAAGAAAAAAAGTTATAGTTATGTTGTTTTTTTGGCATGGTTTTTTGCTGACCCTCAGCTGCTGCATTTTTTATTTATTTGATTTTTTTATAAATAATTGGTTTCAAAAAGGATTTTACTACAAAAAATTTAATTGAATTCTGCACAAAAAAAGTGTTTAAAATTCTCATTAATTTGAATTCACTCCAGACCTGCTGAGTGCACCAGAGTTACTCATTTTTATTCTGTTTTTTTTTATTTACCACCTCGACACCAGTTTTAAATTTGACCAAGAAAGGTTTTTAATGAAGTTTTTTAATAATTAAATCACCTTGATGAAGTTTAGACCTTGGAGGGGTTTCTGGGGGGAGGTTTGGTTGATTCTTTTTTCTGTTGTTGTTGTTTATTTTTCAAGGTTTTATTCCAATCCTTTAAACGAGATTCAGACTGAACTGAAATATGGCAAAACGTGGAAAGGCAAAAAACTGATTTAATTCCTAAAAGAATTCAATCTGAAGGGATTTTCTTTCCCCCTCAGGGTGGTGGATGTAGGAATGTTGCATTTTTAGGTGTGGAAAATACCTGAGGAAAGGAAATTCCACCTTCCAGCCTGGGAATTCCTCCTGCTTTGGGTTGGAATTCTGCTTTTCTCACCCCTCACTCCCAGGATTTCAGTGGTGCCTTCAGCAAACCGAAGAATTCAGGCTTGAAATTCGATTTTTAACACCCAAGAACATTGGGGAAAACACCTGGGAAAACTTGAACTTCCACCAGAAGGAGCTCCAGGAGTTTTTAGGAGTAGATTCCCTGGAATATCCATGAGGCAAAATCTGATTTTGAAGCTCCAAAAGTGAATTTAACCCCGTGGAGATGGAAGAACAGGAGGGAGCCCTGCACTTAAATCCTCTTTTATTCCCTTTGTCAAACAGTCAAAAACAGCAAAAAAACCCCATAATTAATATGAGAACCCAACTTTTCCTCTCTTTATTTTAGATTTGGGAAAATTCCCTGGCCAAAAAAAAAAAAAAATTCCTGGAAAATTCACAAAATTTCCTTTGTGTGAGTAAAAGGTTCCAACTGTTTCTTCTTAAGCTGTAAAGAACAATTTCATTGAGTTTTGTCAGAAATCCTTTGCACAGAAATGTCAGGGGGGTAAAATTGATTTTTATTTGGATTTTAGCTGGTTTGGTTGCAAGGTTGTGTGGGAAAGAACCCTAAAAATCAGATTTTTAGAAGAATATCCAAAATTAAAAGTGTGATTCACATGAAAAAAACGCTGAATAAATTAATTTTTGGTGGCACCCAAACCCCAATCAGCTGCTGAATTGGAGCTAATGATGGATGAATGATTAGGGAACAGCACAAATGGCAAAATTGGGAAATTTGCTGAAAATTCCTGCCCCAAATTCCCAAACAATTCCTTGGCTGAGGGTTGGGGATGGGTGAGTTTGTCCCTGTGCTGTCCCCATGTCCCCAAATCCCCTCTCACCGCCCTCACCTCATCCAAAACCCCCCAAATCATCTCATTTTCCTCCCAATCCGAGTTTGATGGGCAAAAATTCTGATTTTTTTTGCTGCTTTTCCCCTTGTTCTGCTGTCCCTGCCTCCTTTGGGGTGTGTATAAACACATTTCTGGGTTTATACACACAAATTTGGGGTTTTTTTGGTTTTATTTTTGCTGTACAGGTCATAAATATGGGGGAAGGTTTTTGTGTTTTCTTAATAGGTGAAGAAATCTCAGAAGACCCGAAATTGCAACTTACTGAATTAAATATTAAAAAAAAATTAAAAAAAAAATTAGAAATTTCCCCAGCTGTGGAAGATGGAGCCTCATTTTTGCAGCCACTTTGAATCCTGAGTTCATCTTTAAAAAAAAAAAAAAAAAAAAGGCGCTGGGGCTTTTTTTAAAAACTTTTTTGTTGGTTTTTTATGTCTTTTTTTTTTTTATTGGAAGAGCTAAAATATCCCTGGCTGTCTGCAGTGTGCCAGATTTGCAATGGACTCAATTCCTCCATTAGATTGTTCTGAGAGCACCTCAGAGTTTGGAATTGTTGGCTGAGAGGTTCCCTTGGAATTGTCAGGAGGAAAAACAAAACAAAAAAAAAGCAAACAAAAAACAAAAAGGCAAAATTCAAAAATTCTTTCTGCCCCTTTGTTATTCATTCACGGACTCCTTCGGCCTACAGGAGAGGGGAACTGCATGGCTGGGAAGATCAAAGCCTGTGCTCAACGTGGCCAGGTGGGTGAGCTCCAGAATGCCCTGGGATGGAGGGAAAATGCAGGGGGATCAGGGAGAAAATCAGGGGAAAATCCCCCTGGGATTGGGGGGAAAATCCGCTGGGATTTGGGGAAAAGTGCCCTGGGATTAGGGGGAAAATCAGGAAAAAATCTCCTGGGATTGGGGGGAGAATCCTGCTGGGGATTGGAGGGAAAATCCCCCTGGAATCAGAGGGAAAAATGCCCTGGGATTGAGGGAAAAAAATGCCCTGGGATTGAGGGAAAAAAGTCCCCTGGGATTGGGGGAAAATCCCCTGGGATCAGGGAATAGGATCAGGGGAAAATCCCCATGAGATGGGGGAAAAAATCCCCCTGGGATAGAGGAGAAAAATGCCCTGGGATTGAGGGAGAAAATCAGGTGAAAAAATCCCCTGGGATTGGGGAAAATCCCTCTGGAATCTGAGGGAAAAATTTTGTGGGATTGAGGGGTAAAAACTCCCCTGGGATTGGGGAAAAATCCCCTGGGATCAGGGAATGGGATCAGGGGAAAATCCCCATGAGATGGGGAAAAAATCCCCCTGGGATAGAGGGAGAAATCCCACTGGGATAGAGGAGAAAAATGCCCTGGGATTGAGGGAAAAAATCGGGGGGAAATCCCCTGGGATTGGGGAAAATCCCCTGGGATTGGGGAATGGGATTTGGGGAAAAAATCCCCCTGGGATGGGGGAAAAAATCCCCTGGGATCAGGGAAAAATCCCCTGGATTTGGGGAAAAAAATCCCCTGGGATTGAGGGAAAAATGCCCTGGGAATGTGGGAAAATGCCCCTAGGATTAGAGGAAAAATCCTCTGGGATCAGGAAAAAAATCCCCCTGGATTTGGGGGAAAATCCCCTGGGATTTGTGTTAATAGTGTAATTTTGAAAAAATAGATGATAATAATAATAATAATATTAAAATATTTCTTTGCTTTATTATTAAAACATCCCTGTATCATTGCTGACTCAAAATTACACCCAGTTTTTGAAGAGGTTCCTCTCTTTTGAGTTACCCCCTAAGTTTTTGGGTCTCACCCTAATTTTTCTCTACCTCAAGACCCAGAACTCTTATTAAGGTCACAAATTACAATTTCTGCTGCATTTTCGGCCAAATCTGACTAAAAACTTGTTTTAAAAAAAATGAAATTTTCAACAAATTCAGCTTCATCTTTATACCCAGCTGATTTCAACCCACTGCCTCCTTCCAAAACCAAATCAATGACCAGGAAACAACTCTAAAAACCCCAATTTTTATTCTCCAGGGTTACTTTTAAAAAGAAGCTGTCAGAGCTAAGCCAGGAGAATCCTTTGAGAAGCCAATTCCTGCCCAGGCTGGAGGAGAGAGAGCCCTGGGAGGAGCAAACCCTGAGCAGAGAGTGAGGATCCCTGCAGCATGTCCAGCCAGGGGGATGACTGCTACTTCTACTTCTACTCCACCTGCAACAAGGTGAGTCCCTGGAGCCCCTCCTGCCCTGCCTGGGCTCTCAGCAGGGAGAGGGAGAGGCAGGAAATCAATTCCTCATTAATTAATTAATTATTGGTTATTGTTTCAGCTCCCAGTTATGAAATCTGGGTGGTTTTTTTCTTTATTGTTTAACCTGGGTCCTTTTCCCCTCCCATTTTTTGAACCTGTGTGTTTTTTTCCTTTCCAACCCATTTTTTTAAGCTGTGTCATTTTCATTCAGATCCAATTTCCTCTGGAATCCCTCATTCCCTGCCTGGCCTCTGAGCAGGGAGAGGAAGGAAATCAATTCCTCTTCATACATTGATTAATTCATTATTGATTATTGATTCATTGTTCAGCTCCCAGTTCTGAAAACTGCATTTTTCTTCCCTTTCCAACCCTATTATTTTTTAACCTGGGTGCTTTTCCCATCCCATTTTTTAATCTGGGTTTTCCCATTTTTTAATCTTTTCCCATCCTATTTTTTAACCTTTGTGCTTTTCCCATCCCATTTTTAACCCTGTCCTTTTCCCATCCCATTTTTTAAGCTGTGTGCTCTTCCTTTTCAACACCATTTCTTTTTTAACCTGTGTGTTTTTCCTATCCCATTTTTAACCTTTGTCCTTTTCCCATCCCATTTTATCCCATTTTTAACCCATGTCCTTTCCCCATCCCATTATTTTTTAACCTCTATAATTCTCTTTCCCAAACCCATTTCACCTTTGAAACTGAGTGGGTTTTGCCCCATTATTTTGCAAATTTCCTATGAATTTCATGGAGATTCTTGTTCCTTCCCCCATTTTTTGCCGATTTCTGTGAATTTCAGGGAGATTCCTGTTCCTCCCCCCATTTTTTGCTAATTTCCTGTCCTTTTCCCATCCCATTTTTTAAGCTCTGCTTTTCCCATCTCATCTTTCAAACTGAGTGGGTTTTGCCCCATATTTTTGCTGATTTCTGTGCTTTCCAGGGAGATTCCTGTTCCATTCTTTGCTGATTTCTGTGATTTCCAGGGAGATCCCTGTTTTATTCTTTGCTGATTTCTGTGAATTCCAGGGAGATTCCTGTTTTATTCTTTGCTGATTTCTGTGCTTTCCAGGGAGATTCCTGTTTTATTCTTTGCTGATTTCTCTGCTTTCCAGGAAGATCCCTGTTTTATTCTTTGCTGATTTCTGTGAATTCCAGGGAGATTCCTGTTTTATTCTTTGCTGATTTCTGTGCTTTCCAGGGAGATTCCTGTTTTATTCTTTGCTGATTTCTGTGCTTTCCAGGGAGATTCCTGTTTTATTCTTTGCTGATTTCTGTGCTTTCCAGGAAGATCCCTGTTTTATTCTTTGCTGATTTCTGTGAATTCCAGGGAGATTCCTGTTTTATTCTTTGCTGATTTCTGTGCTTTCCAGGGAGATTCCTGTTTTATTCTTTGCTGATTTCTCTGCTTTCCAGGGAGATTCCTGCTCCTTCCGGCACTGCGAGGCCGCCCTGGGCAGCGAGACCGTCTGCACCCTGTGGCAGGAGGGCCGGTGCTTCAGGAATGTCTGCAGGTTCAGGCACATGGAAATCGATGTGAGTGTCCCCCAAAAACCCCTCAACACCCCAAAAATCACTGCCAGAACAGGGGGATAAATGTCCTTTCCCAGCAGGGATTTTGTTACCAGGAAGGAGGGGAAAAAAATCAATTTTTAAGGTGTTTTACAGCAGGAAATGTTTGTGAGAAATTATGTTATTCCCAAATTTTTTGCACTCTTTAAATGTGGTGGGAAACAAATTCCTGGGAGCTGGGATTCTCCCACAAAAATTTTTATCCTGAGCTCTTGGAATTTCTGGGAGCTGGAATTCTCCACCAGATTTTTTTTATCCTGAGCTCTTGGAATTCTTCTTGAATTTTTTATCTTGAGCTCTTGAAATTCCTGAGAGCTAGAATTTCCCCCAGATTTTTTATCCTCAGCTCTTGGAATTGTCCAGGATAGGGAGAAAAAACAAAAGATGGGAAGGAGCTAAAGCTCTGAAAGATAAATTCAGATGGATTTCACCAGCAATTGAAATTTGAAAATTAACATTTTCCTCTGTGAATAATCCCATTATTTTGGATTTTGTATTAATTTAACTTAATTTAATTTAACAGTGTCCTGCCTTTTCCAGCTGAATGCTAGGAAAAAAAAAATCCAGCTAAATTCCATTTTCCACTCTTTCATTTTTAGCTTGGATTTGTGGTTTTTCCTACAAATATTTTTAGCTTGAATTTGTTTTTTTTTCCCCCAGAAAAAGCGCAGTGAGATCGCCTGTTACTGGGAGAACCAGCCTGGGGGCTGCCAGAAGCACAACTGTGCATTCCACCACACCAAGGGCAGATATGTGGATGGGCACTTCCTTCCCCCCAGCAAAAGTGAGTGTTCAACTTCCTTTTCCTCAAAATATCCCAAGAATTCGTGCTGAATATCCCAAGAATTCTTGCTGAATATCCCAAGAATTCTTGCTGAATATCCCAAGAATTCTTGCTGAATATTCCATGAATTTACCTGCACAGGCTCCTCCTTCCCCTGAGAAAAAATGAGTTTTCCACTTACAGAACTGAATCCAGCAGCGTTCTGTTCTCAAATTTTCAATTTTAGGCTCAAAATTTGGAATATTTTTCATTTCCAGCCAGGGGGAATGGACTGAAATTATAACTTAAATTTTTTTTCCACTCTCTGTGCTTGATGATTTTTGCTTTTCAAGTTTCCTTTTCCTTTTTCCTTTAATCCCTTTATGGGTGTGGAATACAGAACTGAATCCAGAGGTGTTTTGTTCTCAAATTCACACCATTTGGGGTAAAAATTTGGGATATTTTTCCTTTCCAGCCACTCTTCCAAGCCCCCCTGAGGCTGCAGAGGACGAGGTGAAGATGGTGCAGCTGCAGCAGAACAAACTCTCGGTGCAGTCCAACCCCTCCCCGCAGCTCCGGGGGGTGATGAAAGTGGAGAACTCGGAGAATGTCCCCAGTCCCACCCATCCCCCCGTGGTCATCAACGCTGCAGATGATGATGAAGATGATGATGGTGAGAAATCTCAAGTTTATTGTAAATATTTCTGCTTTAAATCGAGGTATAAAGTACCAAATTTGACATTTAAGCTGTAGAAAAGAGTAGTAATTTTTAAATGAAGTGTTTTTGTTAAATCCCTCCTCCATAAATGATTTTATCCTGGGTTTGATTTTCCCTTCCAGACCAGCTTTCTGAAGAAGGAGAAGAAACCAAAACCCCAGTCCAGCCCCCACCCACAGAGACCCACAACGGCCTGAGGGTGATTTCCACCAGGAAATCCAATCCCAGTGCAAAACCAGGTGTGGAATTGGGGAGTTAAAATCAAAATAGTCCTAAAATAACACAGAGCCCAGGGATGCTGAAGGGAGTCCAGGAGTTCCTTCCCACCCAGGCAGGGAAAAACCTCCTGGTTTGGTTGTGTGGGGAAAATAGAGAAAAGGGGAGTGGGGAGGGGCTCAGGAGGAGTTGGGAGAGTTTAAAGAGTAAAGCTGGAATTTAAAGAGTTAAAAGTGGAGTTGAAATGTCTGAAAAGGCCCCGTCAGGCATTGTGGAAATCCAGATCCAAGGAATTCAGGGATCTTGAATCCCTGTCCATGACTCTGTGCTCAAAAGTGTGGATTTTCCCTTGGAGGGTGAAAAAAGCTGCCAGTTTTCCAAAATCCCTCCTGGTCTGGGGCTTTTTAACTCCTGGGGGGTGTTGGGAGGGTTTATTCCCAATATTCTGGGAAGGATTTACTCAATTTCCTGAACTACTCTGTGCTTCCAGATGACAACTTAAATTTTGGAATAAAAACATTGGAAGAGATCAAACTGAAGAAACTCAAGGAGAAAGCCAAAAAACAAGGTGGTGAGTTAATATCCCTAAACCCCCTCCTTATCCTCCTGCCTTCTCTTCATCCTTGGCTTTAATCCTGATTTTCCTTGGATTATTTACAAGGAATTAAATTTGTTTCACTGGCAGCTGGTTTTCCTGCTTGGAATTCCAAGGAAAATTGCTAAATATTCTGATTTTTCCCTGTTTTTCCACGCAGAAGGTCCTTCAGGAGTGGCTGTGGATCCTCTCCAAGCCCGGAACATTCCTGTGCCAGAGAAGGAAAACGTCAGGACTGTGCTGAGAACTGTGACCCTCTCCTCCAAGGAAGGTAATCCCAAAATTCCCATCCCACAGCCCCTAAATCTATTGATTGATCATTAGGATAATTATCTTAATAATCCTGAGATGGTTAATTAGGATAATTGTCCTGATAATCCTGGCTGCCCTTTCCTGATTGGAATTTTAAATGTTGTCATGGTTGAGTTGGAAAAAATGGGAATTTTTGTAGGTGTTGAGTTTGGTTGGGATTAAAGTTCCAATTTTCCTTCCAGTCCTTTAATTCCTGTGCTTTGGCAGCCAGAAAATGATTTTTTTTTTTGATAAAGGGATTTTTTGGTGCACTGAAAAGATGATTCCTTGTTTTAGGGGAGGACCCTGTGATCCAGCTGAATCTTCCTGACAGACTGGGGAAAAGGAAAACCCTCATGGGTGAGAGCTTTTTGTGAAATATTTCCATCAAATCCAGCAAATTCTCTTAGCAACTAAAAACCAAAACCGTTCCAAATTCATCTGGGAGGATTCAGGTTCCTGCAGAGGAATATTCTGAAAGAATTTCTCATTTTGTGCCTTTTTAAAGGTGGGAAAACTTTCCTTCCCCTGAGGAGGAACATTGCTGACAGGCTGGGGAGGAAGGCAGAGCTGCAGGAAAACTCTGAAAAGGCCCCAAAAAGAGGCACAGGTACCAAAATTTGGATTTTTCCAGCTGGAATTTGTGTCCAGCTGTTCTACTTGATATTTTCTGTCCATCTTTTCCCTTTGGATTTTCTATTCCTCCTTTTTTCTCTTGCTTCTTCTTGAACATTGCTTGAGACTTCAAGGTCACTCTGAGGTGCTCCCCTGTCTCATTTCCCACCTAAAATTGGGATTTTTGCCACTTTTTAAAATTTTTTTCTCTTTTTTTTTAGTCCAAGTCCTGAAGTCCCTGAAGGAGAGGCTGGGGCTGCCCTCTGAGCAGAGCAGCACTGAGTCAGGTAAAAATTAGATTTTAAATATCCCTTCTTTTGTTTTTTTACTTCCCAAGAACTCCCATGCAGCCTTAAATTGTTGTTTTTAAAGGAAAACTGGCTCTGATTTTCCAAATCCAAGTGATTTAAAGGAGGGGGAGAAGTTTCTTGTTCAGGGAATTGGGATTGTTGAGCCCTGAAGAGGAGGAATTTTGGGGTGATCTCCTTGTGGCCTGAAGGGAACCTGCAGGAAAGATGGAGAGGGAATATTCCCAAGGAATGGAGGGACAGGATTTAGGGAGTGATGGGGTTGGATGGGATTTTGGGAAGGAATTGCTCTCTGGGAGGGGCTGGGATGGAATTCCCAGAGGAGCTGTGGCTGCTCCATCCCTGAGAGTGTCCCAGGCCAGGTTAGACAGTGGATAAAAAGAATAAAATGGGTAAAATTGATCAAATTACACCCTGGGATGGTGGGAGGTGTCCCTGCCCGTGGGATTGGATGATCCCTTCCAACCCAACCCATTCCAGCATTCCCTGGGCTGCTTTGGATGGGATTTTGGGAGGAAATCCTTCCCTGGAATTCCCAGGGAATCTGTGGCTATCCCTGGGAGCCCCCAAGGCTGGATGGGGTTTGGAGCACCCTGGCACCACGGGGTGGGACTGGGATGATCCTTAGGATCCTCCAGCCCAAACCATTCCAGGATTCCATAAAAAAATCCCAATTTCAGCACTCCTGACTTATTCCCAGAGAATCTGTGGCTGCCCCATCCCCAGGAGTGCCCAGGCCAGGTTGGAGCAGCCTGGGACAGGGAAGAGGTTCCCTGGATGATCCTCAAAGTCCTTCCAACCCTGAGAGCCCTCAATCCCAAATTCCCTCAGTGCTGGGAGGAATTCTGGAGATTTTTCCCCCTCCTCGATCTCCCTTTCATTCCTGGCTCGGGTTTTTCTGCCTTCAGACAAAGCTGCCAAGCCCATCGAGGAGATCAGAGTGAAAACCCTGGAGGAAATCCGCCTGGAGAGAGCCAACCAGAGGAGAGGAGAACCCCCAGCCAAGATCCCAGGAGAAGGAAGGAAAACAGAAGATCCAAATTTAGGAGCAAAACCCTCCCCTGCTGCCCGCAGCAAATCCCTGACGGGAGCCCTGGTGGAAAAAAACCACAAAAGGGTGGGAGAGGAGAAGGAAAAACCCGAGGAATTCAGCAGCAGGGCCAGAAGCGAGGCTGATCCCAGGAAACAGAACATTCCTGCTCCAGCTGGGGCAGGCAGGGTGCAGCTGGCAGAGGCTGGGAGAGCCAAAGGAGCTGGAGAAGTTCGGATCAAAACCCTGGAGGAGATCAAGAGGGAGAAGGCGCTGAGGCTGCAGCAGAGCGGGGAGAAGCTGCGGGCGGCGCCTGGCCCGGGAGAGGCCGCCCTGAGGGGCAGGAAACTGCTGAGGGTCACCAAGCTCCTGGGTGAGCAGGGATCCTCCCCTGGGAGAGCTCACTGGCCTTGGGAATTTGGATTCCTGCTGGGAATTTTGCTTCCTTCACCCCCCTGGGGGTTGTGATTGTCCTTGGGGATTGTGCTCCTCCTTGGGAGTTCTGCTCCTCCTTGGGGATTGATTCCCCTTGGGGATTCTGCTCCTCCTTGGGAATTGTGCTCCTCCTTGGGGATTGATTCCATTTGGGAGTTTTGCTCCTCCTTGGGAGTTTTGCTCCTCCTTGGGAGTTTTGCTCCTCCTTGGGAGTTTTGCTCCTCCTTGGGAGTTTTGCTCCTCCTTGGGAGTTTTGCTCCTCCTTGGGAGTTTTGCTTCCCCTTGGGAGTTTTGCTTCCCCTTGGGAGTTTTGCTTCCCCTTGGGAGTTTTGCTTCCCCTTGGGAGTTTTGCTTCCCCTTGGGAATTTTGCTTCCCCTTGGGGATTCTGCTCCTCCTTGGAAGTTCTGCTCCTCCTTGGGGATTGATTCCATTTGGGAGTTGTGCTTCCTCTTGGGAGTTGTGCTTCCCCTTGGGGATTGATTCCATTTGGGAATTTTGCTTCTCCTCCTTGGGAACTGATTCCCCTTGGGAGTTTTGCTTCCCCTTGGGAGTTTTGCTTCCCCTTGGGAGTTTTGCTTCCCCTTGGGAGTTTTGCTTCCCCTTGGGAGTTTTGCTTCCCCTTGGGGATTCTGCTCCTCCTTGGGAATTCTGCTTCTCCCTGGGAGGTTCTGCTTCCCTTTGGGAATTCTTCTCCTCCTTGGGGATTGTGTTTTCCCCTTGGGAATTGTGCTGCCCCTTGGGAATTGTGGTTTAATTTCCCTCCTTTTTTTCTGCCTTGGATTTGTGTGGTGGAATCTTGGCAGTGCTGGAATCCATCCCATTCCCCTTTGGAATATTGTTTGGGAAGGATTTATCCATTTCTGAGCAATAACAATAATAATAATAGTAATGATGATGATACTCCATGGTGGGACTGAAGGAGACAGAAAATCCTGCAGGAATTGCTTCCTGTTAATAAAAATAGGACAAAAACCCCCCCAAGAAAACAACAAAAAACCAATTTTTGGATGTTTTTCTTGGTTTAAAGCACCTGGAAGAGAAGAAAAAATGATTGTGGAGCTGAACAAACCTTCCTCCAAAAGTGGCTCTGCCCCTGCTGAAGTGAGTCTGAACAAATTTATAACAATTAATTTCACCTTTCTGATTAACCCTTCCCATTTCTGATCGATTCTTCACATTCCCATAGATTTTTATTCCCTGTATTTTTCCCCTAAAAACCCTCTTGGTGTTTTTTTTCCCCCTGTCAGAATTCAGGGAATTCTGGAATTCAGGTGAAGAGCCTGGAGGAAATCATGTGGGAGAAACGGCAACAGAAACAGCGACAGGAGGAGAAACTGCAGCAGGGAGCTGGGGCAGTTCCAGCTGAAATCCAGGAAAAAATCCAGGATAAAAACCAGGAAAAAACCCCAGGATCAGGGAGCCCCGAGGCTGCTGTGGGGTCAGCCCAGCTG
The DNA here is from genome assembly GCF_963513975.1 of Fringilla coelebs. Lineage (NCBI taxonomy): Eukaryota > Metazoa > Chordata > Aves > Passeriformes > Fringillidae > Fringilla > Fringilla coelebs. The sequence goes on from NC_140049.1 coordinate 2,759,139, forward strand.
GGCAGGAGGAGAGGAGGAAAAGCCCCCGAGGATGGAGTGGGGACCCCAGAGAAGGAGAAAAAGGGAGCTCAGCTGCCCGAGAGGAGAGGCAGAGGTGGGGCTGGGGATGGGGATGGGCTTTAGGGGAATGGTCTGTGTGGGGTTTAGGGGAATGTTCTGTGTGGGGTTGGGGTTTGTGGGAATGGTCTGTGTGGGGTTGGGAATGGTCTGTGTGGGGTTGGGGTTTAGGGGAATGGTCTCTGTGGGGTTGGGGTTTAGGGGAATGGTCTGTGTGGGGTTGGGGTTTGTGGGATGGTCTGTGTGGGGTTGGGGTTTAGGGGATGGTCTGTGTGGGGATGGGAATGGTCTGTGTGGGTTTGGGATTTAAGGGGAATGGTCTGTGTGGGTTTGGGATTTAAGGGGAATGGTCTGTGTGGGTTTGGGATTTAAGGGGAATGGTCTGTGTGGGGTTGGGGTTTAGGGAATGGTCTGTGTGGGGTTGGGGTTTATGGGAATGGTCTGTGTGGGTTTGGGGTTTATGGGAATGGTCTGTGTGGGGCTGGGAATGGTCTGTGTGGGATTGGGGTTTATGGGAATGGTCTGTGTGGGGTTGGGGTTCTGGGATGGGGTGGAGTTGGGGTTTGTGGGATGGTCTGTGTGGGGTTGGGAGTTGTGGGAAATGTTCTCGGGTTGGGCTTTAGGGGAATGGTCTAGGCTTGGGTTTATGGGGATGCTCTGGGGTTGGGGTTTATGGGAATGCTCCATGTGGGGTTGGGGTTTAGGGAGCTCAGCTGCCTGGGAGGAGAGGCAGAGGTGGGGGCTTGATAAAGGGGTTTGATAGACAAAGGGATTTGATTGCTAAAGGGCTGATAAAGAAAGGAATTTGATAGATAAAGGGATTTAATAAATAAAGGGATTCCATAAAGGGGTTTGCTTGATAGAGGAAGGGATTTGATTGATAAAGGGATTTAATAAATAAAGGGATTCCATAAAGGGGTTTGATTGATAAAGGAACAGATTGGATTGATAAAGGAAGGGGTTTGATTGATAAATTTTCCCCTCCTTTACCCTTTTTTCCCTCCTTTTCCTCCATCCCAGCCAAGTCCAAGGTGTGCCTGAAGCCTCTGGATGCCAAAGCCCCTCCCAAGCAGCCCCTGAAGAGGAAGGGCCCCGAGGGCCACCCCCCTGCTGTGGTGGCAGTGAAGCCACTCAGTGCCACCAGCGGGGACACCCAGGAGTCCCCAGCCAAGGTGAGGCCCCAAATTCCCAAAAATAAACCCTGGAAAGCTGAAATTTTCTCCATCTCTCCCAGCCCTTTTCACCCCGAGGCATCTGCAGAATTCTCTGCTGGGATTTGGGAATATTTTGTCCTTTCTGAGGCAGAAATTCCTTTTAAAAAAACCCCAAATTCCTCCTTTTAGCAATGCCCTGCTTCAGGTGAAGCAGAAAAGGGGAAAATTGGGATATTTTAGATCCTGAACCGTGTCCTGCTCCTCATTGTCAGGTTGTTCCCCCTTCTCCAGAGGACAGCCTGGACTCCAACCCTCGGAGGGAGAATTCCCAGAGCAGGTAACCCCAAATCCCCAATTCCCTTTTCCCTCCTGACCCCAGGGATGGAATGTGGGGTGGGCACCAGGGGGAATCCCAGCTTTGAGGGAAATGAGGCCCAAAATCCTACAGAGGAACCTTTAATTGCAATTAATGTCTGTGCAGCAGAGCTGCTTTGGGGTTCTACAAATGCTGCACTTGGGCACTCCCCAAAACCAATCCTGGACTCCAAAACTGGTCCTGGACTTCCAAAATTGATCTAGCACCCCAAAACTGATCCTGGTTTTCCCAAAACCAATCCTAAACTGCCAGAATTGATCCAGGACTTTGCAGAATTAATCCCAGACTCCAAAACTTTTTCTGGATTTTCCAAAACTGATCCAGGGCCCCAAAAGTGATCCAGAACTTCCCAAAATTGATCCTGAACTGCCAGAACCAATCCAGGAGTTCCCAAAACCAATCCAGGAGTTCCCAAAACCGATCCAGGACTCCCCAAACTAATCCAGGACCACAGAACTGATCCTGGACTCCCCAAATCTAATCCAGGGCCCCCCAAACCCAATCCAGGTCTCCCCAAACCCCATCCAGGCTCCCCCAAACCCAATCCAGGCTCCCCCAAACCCAATCCAGGCTCCCCCAAACCCAATCCCTGGCTCCCCAAAACCAATCCCAGCTCCCCCCAACCCAATCCCTGGCTCCCCAAAACCAATCCCAGCTCCCCCCAACCCAATCCAGGACTCCCCAAACCAATCCCAGCCCCCCCCAACCCAATCCAGGGTTCCCCAAACTCACCCCAGCCCATCCCCACCCTCCCCTCCCCCTGTGAACCCCAATCCTCCCCCTCCCCTCTGTCCCCCCCACACTGACCCCTCCCTGCTCTCTCCCCAGCCCCGAGCTGCAGCCTGGCACCCAGGGGGATTCCCTGGCACAGTCAGAGGTGTCTGGATCTTCCTCCTCATCCTCCTCCTCCTCCTCCTCCTCCCTGGAGGCTCCCCTCAAGCTGCGGCGCCTGAGCTCGGCCGGCGCCGCCAAGGCCTCGCTCTCGGTGGAGGATGACTTTGAGAAGCTCATCTGGGAGATCTCTGGGGGAAAACTGGAGGCAGAAATCGACCTGGATCCAGGCAAGGACGAGGATGATCTCCTGCTGGAACTCTCTGAGATGATTGACAGCTGAGAGGGGAGGTTTTGGAAATTTAAAAAAAAATGGGGGGAAAGATGCGACACCAAAAAAAAAAAAAAAACACCCTAAAAAAGGAAAATTTTCTCCTCACCTCCCAGAAAAATCCTGTAAATGTTGTTGGATCCGTGGAGGAGATGCTGCCCCAGCTGGAAGCACAGTTGGATTGTTAGGATTAGGCAGAGTCTCCTCTCAGTTATCCCAAAATTCCGGGCTGAGTTTGTCCCCCCACGGGACAGGACAGAGCACTTGGAGCGCCCTGAGGGGGGCACAGATCCCATCTCCAGAGCTCCCTCCTGCACAGAGAATCCCAAAAACCCCTGGAGTTACTGTGTCAACTCTGGGAGCCACGGATGGACTCAAGTTTTGGGGGGATTTCAGGGAAAAGAGGCAAAATCTGAGGCAGGATTTTGGACCAAAGCCTGCCAGGGTGAGCCTGGCTCGGGATGATCTGGGGGATTTTTCCTGGGATCCTGCCATGGGGGAAGGCAAAATTCCTCCTGGTATTTGGGGGAAAGGAGAATTGCTTCAAGTGCCTCTGGGTTCTGAGGATTTCTCCCTGCAATGAACCTCCCACATCCAGCTGGGAATCGTTTTGGGAGGGAAAAAAAAAAGCACCTGGAACGTTTCCCCCATGGCTGCTTCCCTCTTTTCCAGCCCCTTGGAGATGGGATTGAGTGAAATCCCCGTGGGGTTTTTCCTTTTTTTTTTAAATTTTGTTTCAGGATTGTTTTGTTTTCTGTAAATATTTTATTCTTCCATTTTATATTTGTATGATTCTATTTAAGGGATTAAAGGTAGGCTGCTCACTGCGTGCTGTCCGTGGGGTTTGTTGTTTTTTTATTTAAGGAATGGCATCAAAGAGCTCGGGAATGCTGAGTGTTAATTAGGAATTAACGAGGCAGAGGAGTGGGGGGACAGCAAAAAATCCTGAGGGAGAGGGGAAGGGTCTGAGAGGGATTTGGGAAAGGTTTGGAGAGAATTGTGAGGGAGATGGGAAGGCCTGGAGAGTCCTGAGGGAGCTTTGGGAAGGGTTTGGAGAAATCTGGAAAGGGTTTGGAGAGTCCTGAGGGAACCAGGGAAGGGTCTGAGAGAACTTTGGGAAGGGTTTAGAGAGAATTGTGAGGGAGCTGGGAAGGCCTGGAGAGTCCTGAGGGAACCAGGGAAGGGTTTGGAGAAATCCTGAGGGAGCTGGGAAGGGTTAGGAGGAGCTGAGGGAGCTGGAAAAGGGTTTGGAGAAATCTGGGAAGGGTTTGGAGAGTCCTGAGGGAGCTTTGGGAAGGGTTTGGAGAGAATTGTGAGGGAGCTGGGAAGGCCTGGAGAGTCCTGAGGGAGCTGGGAAGGGTTTGGAGAAATCTGGAAAGGGTTTGGAGAAATCCTGAGGGAGCTGGGAAGGGTTTGGAGAAATCCTGAGGGAGAGGGGAAGGGTCTGAGAGAACTTTGGGAAGGGTTTTGAGAGAATTGTGAGGGAGATGGGAAGGCCTGGAGAGTCCTGAGGGAGGTTTGGGAAGGGTTTGGAGAAATCTGGAAAGGGTTTGGAGAGTCCCGAGGGAGCTGGGAAAGGTCTGAGAGAACTTTGGGAAAGGTTTGGAGAAATCCTGAGGGAGCTGGGAAGGGTTTGAAGGAGCTGAGGGAACCAGGGAAAGGTTTGGAGTGAATCTTGAGGTAGATGGGAAAGGGTTTGGAGGAGCTGAGGGAGCTGGGAGGGGCCTGGAGAGAATCCTGAGGGAGATGGAAAGGTTTGGGAAAATCCTGAGGGAGCTGGGAAGGGTTTGGACAAAGCTGGAAAGGGTTTGGAGAGTCCTGAGGGAACCGGGGAAGGGTTTGGAGAGAATTGTGAGGGAGCTGGGAAGGCCTGGAGAGTCCTGAGGGAGCTGGGAAGGCCTGGAGAGTCCTGAGGGAGCTGGGAAGGGGCTCAGCCTGGAGCAAAGGAGGCTCAGGGGGAATTTCTGGCTCTGCACAAGTCCCTGCCAGGAGGGGACAGCCGGGGGGGATTTGGGATCTTATCCCAGGGAACGGGGACAGGAGGAGAGGGAACGGCCATGGGAGATGTTTCGGGGATTTTTTTGCTTCCTTCTTGAGGGACAAATGAACAGGAAAGCTCCGGTGCTGTAGGAGCACAAAAATCACTTTATTTTGAAGTTGGGTGTTTTAGGGCATTGCTCTGAGCCAGGGGAACATTTTTAGGAATTTTTTTTTTCCGGTGAATTGTGGTTATTAAAACCAAATAAAATAATTACATAAAAAAAAAAACACTCAATCTAATACGAGCAAGAAAACCCCCTAGTAACAGCAAAAAAATTCCGATTTATAATTATAAAAAAATAAAAAAAAAAAGGCCGCCCTCATACCGCCAATATCCCACAGTGCTCCGCGCTCCTCATCCCCTCCCACCGCCAATATCCCACAGTGCTCCGCGCTCCTCATCCCCTCCCACCGCCAATATCCCACAGTGCTCCGCGCGGTGCTCTCCCCTCCCACTGCCAATATCCCACAGTGCCCCGCCCCCTCTATCCCCTCCCACCGCCTCTATCCCACAGTGCCCCGCGCGGTACTATCCCCTCCCACCGCCAATATCCCACAGTGCCCCGCGCGGTGCCGCTCCCGTTCCGCCAATATCCCACAGTGCCCCGCGCTCCTCAATCCCCTCCCACCGCCACTATCCCACAGTGCCCCGCGCGGTACTATCCCCTCCCACCGCCACTATCCCACAGTGCCCCGCGCTCCTCATCCCCTCCCACCGCCTCTATCCCACAGTGCCCCGCGCTCCTCAATCCCTTCACACCGCCAATATCCCACAGTGCCCCGCGCGGTGCTCTCCCCTCCCACCGCCTCTATCCCACAGTGCACCGCGCCCCTCGTCCCCTCCCACCGCCTCTATCCCACAGTGCCCCGCGCCCCTCTATCCCCTCCCACCGCCACTATCCCCTCCCACCGCCACTATCCCCTCCCACCGCCATTATCCCCTCCCACCGCCTCTATCCCACAGTGCCCCGCGCCCCTCGTCCCCTCTCACCGCCTCTATCCCACAGTGCCCCGCGCTCCTCGTCCCCTCACACCGCCTCTATCGCCCCGCGGCCCCGCGCAGCCATGGCGTACCGCGGGCAGGGCCAGAAGGTGCAGAAGGTGATGGTGCAGCCCATCGTATCCTGCCGCCAGCGCTCAGGGCGCCGGGGGAGCGCGGGGAGGCTGCGGGGAGCGCGGGCGGGAAGGGAGCGGGGCGGGCGGGTTCCATGGCGGGCACCCTCTGGGTCCCCTCAGGGGTTCGGGTCCCGTCCCGGCCGCGCCCCGCGGCTCTCGGCTCGGCTGTGCCCTTAACGCTCGGCTCCAGAACCTGATCTTCCGCTACCTGCAGAACGTGAGTGCATCACCGCGGGGAGGGACACCCGGTGCCAGCCGGTGCCAGCCCTGCCATGGCAGCGACGCCTTCCCCCGGGCCAGGCTGCTCCAGCCCCGCCAGGGATGGGACGGCCACAGGTTCCCTGGATATTTGCAAGCTGGGAATGAGTCGGGAGTTCTAAAGTGAAATTTTTTATGGGGTTATGGAATGGTTTGGGTTGGAAGATACTAAGCATCATCTCATTCCCAGCCTTGCCATGGCAGGGACACCTTCCACTATCCAGGGGTGCCATTTTATCCTTTTTAAACAGTTTAACCACTTTATCATTTTTATCCATTTTATACATTTTATCCATTTTATCCACTGTCCAACCTGGCCTGGGACACTCCCAGGGATGGAGCAGCCACAACTCCTATGGGAATCCCATCCCAGCCCTTCTGAGGGAGCAATTCCTTCCCAAAACCCCATTAAAACCCATTTTAACCCCATTTAAACCCCATATTAACCCATTTAACCCCATGTTAACCTATTTAACCCCATTTCCATCCTATTTAAATCCCGTTTAAACCCCATTTCCATCCCATTTAAACCCATTTAACCCCATTTCCATCCCATTTAACCCCATTTTGACCCATTTAACCCCATTTCCATCCCATTTAAACCCATTTAACCCCATTTCCATCCCATTTAAACCCCATTTTAACCCATTTAACCCCATTTTTTTCCACTTCATCCCCCCAAACCCCACGCAGTCCCTGCTGCTCCTCCCCCCTGCCATCCCACGGGACATTCCCAGGGGGACCCCCCTGATTTGAGGGTGGGGATGACCCCTGAGCCCCCCAGGGACCCTCCCCGAGGTGTTTTTGGTGCCTTGCAGAGATCCAGGATCCAGGTGTGGCTCTATGAGCAGGTGAACATGAGGATTGAGGGCTGCATCATCGTGAGTGTCACCGTCCCCTTGTCACCCCCCCTGCTCTGGGGTCACCCTTCTGCCCCCTCCCCTCCCCCCAGCCCCTCTCTGCCTTCTTCTCCCCCTGGCAATTGCAGGGTTTGGGGCTTTTGGGGTTTTTTTTTAGGGGGAGTTTCTTGGAGTTTTTTGAGGGCTTTTTTTGTTTTGTATTTGGGTTTTTTGGGGGAAGTTGGGTTTTGGGTTTTTTGGGGGGATTTGGGAGTTTGGGTTTTTTATTTTTGGGGTATTTTTAAGGTGTTTTGGGTGTTTTTGGTTTTTGGGGAGGTTGGGGGGTTTTTTTGTTTGTTTCTTGTGGGTGTTTTGGGGTTTTTATTGAGTTTTTTTGGGGGGGTTTATGATTATTTTTGGGGTGTTGGTGTTTTTTGGTTTTTTGAGCTTTTTTGGTTTGGGGTGTGTTTTTGGGGGGTTTTGGGATTTTTTTGGGGTTTGGGGGATTTTTTAGGAGTTTTTTGGGGTGTCACTGAGGCTGGTGCTGCTCCTGCAGGGCTTTGATGAGTACATGAACCTGGTGCTGGACGATGCTGAGGAAATTCACTCCAAAACCAAATCCAGGAAGCAGCTGGGTAGGGCAGGGGGGAGGGGCAGGAATGTGGGGTCCTGAGTGTCGGGGGGGGACCCTAAAATCCAGGTGGGGGACCTTAAACCCAGGGTTTGGGATTGGGATCCAGGTTTTGGGGCTGGGCTCCAGCTGTGGGGTTGGAATCTGTCTGTGGGATTGGGATCCAGGTTTTGGGGCTGGAATCCAGGTTTTGGGGCCAGGATCCAGGGGTTGGGATTGGGATCCAGCTGTGGTGCCAGCTGTGGGGTTGGGCTTCAGGTTTTGGGACCAGGATCCAGGTTTTGGGGCTAGACACCAGCTGTGGGATTGGGCTGCAGGTTTTGGGTTTGGGATCCAGCTGTGGGACTGAAATTCAGATTTTGGGGCCAGCCTCCAGCTGTGGGATTGGGCTCCAGCTGTGGGATTGGGAATCCAGGTTTTGGGGTTGGCATCCAGCTGTGAAGATGGGATCCAGCTGTGGGATTGGGCTCCAGCTGTGGTGCCAGATGTGGGATTGGGATCCAGGTTTTGGGGTTGGAATCCAGCTGTGAAGCTGGGATCCAGCTGTGGGATTGGGCTCCAGCTGTGGTTCCAGATGTGGGATTGGGCTCCAGCTGTGGCTCCAGGCTGTGGGATTGGGCTCCAGCTGTGGCTCCAGGCTGTGGGATTGGGCTCCAGCTGTGCTGCCAGGCTCCAGCTGTGGTTCCAGCTGTGGCTCCAGGCTCCAGCTGTGGCTCCAGCTTTGCTGCCAGGCTCCAGCTGTGGCTCCAGCTGTGGGATTGGGATCCAGCTGTGGTTCCAGGCTCCAGCTGTGGCTCCAGCTGTGGGATTGGGATCCAGCTGTGGTTCCAGGCTCCAGCTGTGGCTCCAGCTGTGGCTCCAGCTGTGGCTCCAGCTGTGGCTCCAGCTGTGGGGCCGGGCTCCCTCCCCAGGGCTCGCCCCCATCCCGGCGCCGTTGGTTGCAGGTCGGATCATGCTGAAGGGGGACAACATCACCCTCCTGCAGAGCGTCTCCAGCTAGGAGCAGGGAACTGGGAACGGGACTGGGAGCTCTGCAAATCCGGGATCAGCCACGGGGGAGACCCCTCAGCACCTCTGGAATCGTGTTTTGTAGTTTGGGGTTTTCTCTGGGGAATAAAATGGGGTTTTTTAACAAAATCCGGGAATGGGGTTTCAGTCTCGGGGCGGGGGGATTTTTTTTGAGGGTGTTTTTCCCCGTGGGGTTGGATCTGTGGATTCAAGTTTTCCCAGACCAAGCCCTTTCAAAACAATCTCCTCTTCCCCAGATCAACCCAATCTTCCTGAAACCCATCCCTTCTTTCCAAAAACAATCCTTAATTTCCCAGAACAAATCCCTTTCCCCAAAAAAAATCCCATTATCCCAAAACCAATCCGTTCTACCCAAACCAAATCCCTTTTTCCTGAAACCAGTCAAAAAAATCCCTTATTCCTAAAAATAATCCTTTTTTTCCCACAAAACCAATCTCTTTATCCTAAAAAAAATCCTTTTTCCAGACCAGTCCCTTTTCCCCAGTAACAAACCTCTTTATCCCAAAAAGATTCCTTTTTTTTCCCCCAAAACTGATATTTATCCTAAAACCAAATCCCTTTTTCCCAAGAAATCCCTTCCCACTCCTCCCCCAAACCTCGGTTTTGCCTCACACGGGGGCAGCTCCCAGGATATTTTAATTCTTCCTCGGGAATTCTGCAGGAATTCTGCCAGGAGCATCCCAAATTCCTGCCAGAACGGGAAAAAAAACTTCCCGAGAGCTCCGGACAGAAGGGGGAGCTGCGGGCTCGGCTCTGCCCGATCCGTCCTGGAATTCCTGATCCCAATCCCGGCTCGGCTCTGCCCGATCCCGGCCGGGATTCCCGGGGGGATCCTCTTTTCCCGACCCTTTTGTGTCACCCCACAGAGAGCTCGGGGCCCCGCGGGTGTTGGGGGGCAGGAGGGAGGGAGGGGAGCCCCGATTTGGGGACAGCGGGGCCCCGCAGGGGGGTTTGGGGACAGCTGGCCCCACAGTTCCGTTTGGGGGCCCCGTCAGCCACCAGCCCTTATCAGCGGGGCTGATGAGATAAGGGCAGAGCAGAGGTGGGAGAGGAAATTGGGGGCGCTAAGGGAGGGTGTGCCACCCCACAGGTGTGCAAATCACTTCTGGGGACTGGTAAAGGACCTCGGGCCAGTTTGTGTCACCTCTGCCTGTCCCCAGACGCTGCCACCACCCCGGGTTTGTGTCACCTCTGCCTGTCCCCAGCCACTGCCACCTCCCCGTGTCCCCAGCCGCTGCCACCTCCCCGCGCTGGCGGCTGGAGGGGACGGAGACCCAGGAACCCCCCCAGGAGTCCGGGTGACCCCCAGGGACACGTGGGGACAAAGCTCTGGAGCTGCCCCCGAGCTTGGGGGGCTCCTCAGCCCCGGGGCTGCGCTCGGGGGGCTCGGGGGGCTGGGATCGCTCCAAGGCTTCATCCCGAGGGTGGTCGCAGCCCTGGGGAAGGGGAGGAACCGCGGCCAGGCTGATCCTGCAGGGGCAGCGTTCCCTTCTCCCGCAGCGCCAGCCCGGGGCTCATCCCGTGGCTCATCCCGTGGCTCATCCCGGAGCTCATCCCGTGGCTCATCCCGGGGTTCATCCCGGAGCTCATCCCGGGGTTCATCCCGGAGCTCATCCCGGAGTTCATCCCGGAGCTCATCCCAGGGTTCATCCGGAGCTCATCCCGGGGTTCATCCCGGGGCTCATCCCGGAGCTCCTCCCGGGGTTCATCCCGGGGCTCATCCCGGAGCTCATCCCGGGGCTCATCCCGGAGCTCATCCCGGGGTTCATCCCGGAGCTCATCCCGGGGTTCATCCCGGGGTTCATCCCGGGGCTCATCCCGGGGTTCATCCCGGAGCTCATCCCGGGGCTCATCCCGGGGCTCATCCCGGGGTTCATCCCGGGGTTCATCCCGGAGCTCATCCCGGGGCTCATCCCGTGCTCCCGGCCGGAGTTCCTCCTGCCTTTCCCGGCTCTTGGCAGCAGCGAGGGTGTCCCTGAGCACAGCGGGTCCCTTTCCTGCTCCATCCATCCATCCCCCGGCTCGCCTCGAGCTGTGGAAGGGCTGGAATTCCGCTCCTGGAATTCTGCTCTTTCCCCTGCTCCTTTCCTATTCCTGGAATTCTGCTCCTTCCCCCTCCCCCAGCCTTTCCTCGGGCCCTCAGTTGAATTTCCCAGAGGGATCAGCCCCGGGAATCCGCACCAGGAGCGCTCCGGGCCGGGCCGTCCCTTCCCGAGCGTTCTTTGGGTGCCCTGGAGCTTTTCCTGGGCGCTGCCGGAGCCAAACCCCGCCGTGCCGGGGCAGATTTGGGGGATCCAAAATCGGGATATTGCCGGGGGGATGCTCCTGGAGGCAGAAGCGGCTGGGTTTTGTGCCCTCACCCTGGAATGTGCAGGGATGGGGGGATGGAGGATGAACCCCCCCGCTCTCAGCCCATCCCTGCAGGATCCAGGGGGTCTCTGGGTGGTCCCATCCCTTCTGGCCGTGCCTTTTCAGGATGGCACAACCGTGCAAAAAAAAAAAAAAAAAAAAGCAAAACCAGGGCGTGGGGAAGGAAAGAAACATTCCTGCCTCGTTGTTCTGGAGCGTCCCACACACGGAGCCGGCCCTCGGGAAAGCTCCGTGCGCGGCCGGGATCTGCAGGGAAAGCAAACAATGGCATCCCCGGGGACAACAATGGCCCATTGTCCTTTGAAGCCCGAACAATGAGACAATGGCCCTCAGTCCGCTCCCTCCATTCCCAGGCACGCCCCCCCCGCGGCCCCGGGACCGCCCGGGCCCGGGGGCTCCCGCTGGCCCCGCGGAGCCACCGCGCTCGCCGCTCGCTGTCCCCTCGTCCCGCTCCGTCCCTCGCTCCCGGGGTGAGTCTGGGGGCGTCCCCGCGGCCTCTCCTTCTTCGCGTGGGGTGTGCCCGGTAAAGGAGGAGGAAGAGGAGGAGGAAGGTTTCCCTTGGATCCCCGGGGTTTCGGTGGCGGGGAGGGGATGGAAAAGTCCCGTCGGGTCACGCGGGCCGTGCCCGGAGAACAGCGGGGCTTTGTTGTCTCTGGGGGTGGCCACTTGTCAGCTCGCCCTGAAGGATTCCTGGGGAATCCGAACCCTCCTCCTCCTCCTCCTCGTGGCGCTGGGAACGAGCCCGTCCTGCAGCCGGCAGGGCCTGGGGGACAGGGGGTGCCCCCCATCCTGCGGGGTTTTGGGCACCCCGGGAGCCTCTGAGCCGCTCCCCAGATGTCCCCAGGCCACCTCCAGCCACCGCCGGGGATCCACCCGCTGTCCCTGCGCTCCCGAGGGTGAATCCCAGCTGGGGACACCGGGGGGTGGCAGCGGGGGCGGGTGGTGCCACCCCGAGGGTCGCTCCGGGAGGGCACAGCCGCGGTGCAGCGCAGGGGAGAGGCCGCGGAATGTTCTCCTTGTGCCTCCGGGGGCTCCCAAAATCCGGGCGTGGTGCAGATCCAGGGCTGGGGGAGCCGGGACCGACAATTCCAGGGTCGGGAATGCTCGGCCGGGCTCGGATCCGCTCTGGGATCGGCCCAGCTGGCACCGGGCCCGGTCACCTCTCCGGTGCCACCCCCGTGTCCCCGCCAGCATCCTCGGCCGCTCCTCTGGGGCCACCTGGGGTCTCATTTGTCCTTTTCCCGGTGCTTTTGCGGTACGGGGATGGGGGACACGGGGACCTGGCTGTCCCTAAAGGCCACCAGCAGCCTCCAGCTCCCTTTGCAGGCTTCCAGGACCCCCTAAAACCCCGCATCTCCCCCCAAATCCCGCTCCTGCCGGTACCTACGGGCAAACAAACGCACCTGAATAGGGAATGAATGGAGTGAGAAAAGAGCCCGGAGCACTTTGTGCTCGCAGCGAGCCGGGAACAATCGCTAAATACAAATCAGCGAGAGAAAAGGCAGAGAGAGAGAGAGAGAGAGACAAAAGCAAGAACGGCGGCACAAAGGAGAGGAATGAAATGGTAAAGTAAAGTCAAACAAAAAGGAGCCGGGCTGAGACAAAAGGAGGGAACAATATCCCCGAGGCAATAGGCTCCTGAACAATGGGGACAGTGACAGCGGCACAAAGACACACTGTTTGCAAGTAGACGTTATCTCACACAGCCACTGGCAGGCCTGGCCCTGGCGCTTCTATTTTCAGGGATGCTTTTGTGCTGCGCTGAACAATATTCCTTGCATGGCTGCAGATACAGAGATCAGGGGAGGCTTTTTTGGTTTTTTTTTAAAGCCTTCCCGGTGCCAGCTCTGCCATAAAAACAGGTTCGGCCCTTTGGAGGACGCGGCAGAGCGAGCTGAGGGTGATCTGGTGACAGTGCCAGGGGAGGGGGTGGCATCAGGAGGTGTCACCAGGCCGGGCCACGGCGCAGCGGGAGCCGCCGGGGTTTTGGGATGGACAGTCTGGATTTTTAGGATGGACAATCCGGGGTTTGGGGACAGACAATCTGGAGTTTTGGGATGGACAATCTGGATTTTTAGGATGGACAATCCGGGGTTTTGGGGTGGACAGTCTGGAATTTTGGGATGGACAGTCCGGGGTTTTGGGATAGACAATCTGGAGTTTTGGGGTGGACAGTCCAGGGTTTTGGGATGGACAATCTGGATTTTTAGGATGGACAATCCGGGGTTTTGGAATGGACAATCTGGAGTTTTAGGATGGACAATCCGGGGTTTTGGGGTGGACAGTCTGGATTTCTATGATGGACAGTCCGGGGTTTTGGGATGGACAATCTGGAGTTTTGGGGTGGACAGTCCAGGGTTTTGGGATGGACAATCTGGATTTTTAGGATGGACAATCCGGGTTTTATGGGCTCGGAGTTTGCATTTGAAGAGCCGCGGGACCGGGCAGACCTGCAGGATGAGTTTTGCGGCTCCTTTTGTTGGTTTTGAACCTCTGAAGGTGCTGGCACGGCTGGCACGGCTCCCTGGCACCCCACGGCCGCGGAGGAGTCACCCGGGCCCGGTGACACGTGGCGGTGGCACGGTTTGGGGGAGACAATGTGCAGGGCAGGAGCAGGAGGGGTGGGGATGTCCCCAGAAATGTCCCCGGGGATGTCCTGCTCAGCTTTGGGCACTCCTGGAGCCGCGGCTCCCGGTTTTCCATGTGGGATTGAGGCTGGCAGGGGCTGTTTGGGGCTGCTCCGTGCCCTCCTGCCTGTGCCCATTCCCTGGAATTCCTCACTCGTGGAGAGCTCCGGCTGTGCCTGCGCTAATTCGTGGGATCATGGAGGTGGCATCCCAAAAAATCTTCTTCTGGAACCTTCCCAGCGCCTGGCTCACCCCAGGAATCACGGTTACCCCCCGCTCCAGCACTTTTTGGGGTGTGTTAGCAGCACCCAGAACCACCCCAATCCCTCCTTTGGGACATCCCACAAATCAGCCATCCCTCCCTGGAACTCCTGGGATCCTCCTGCCCTTCTCCCCATCCGAAATCCGCCCCCTCCTCCCACACCAACCCCTCCAAAACCCCGAGGACGTCACCGTGTTACCGAAAATCAGCGGGGGCAGGAGAAATTGGGGTGTCGAGAAGCCGTGGCCGCCCCTATCGGGGGCCGATCTCCTGTTCGAGCAGCTGGGCTCGGCTCTGCCTTGAAAAAGCGGCGCTTTCTGATATCGATCACCTTATCTGGGGGCACATCCTGTTGCTATTTTGGCTGTTTCCTCCCCTCGGCAGCTGGGGAGCAGCGCCAGCTGCTCGAAACCCGCGGCACGGACTGGGGGTGGTGGTTTGAGGCGCCTGAAAAAGGACCCCGAGCTCGCTTTGGGGGTGATGCGACACCTCAGCGGTGTCACCGTGCCCATCCCTGCCAGCTGCGAGCAAGAGCTTGAGGGCACGGCGGCTGCCAGGGGGGGATTTGGGGCGCTCAAATCAAAGCGGAGCCGCTCGTAGGGGGAAAACGGCTCCCGAATCCCGGTATCTGATCTTGCGGCGGGCTCCACACGTGCCCCGAGCCCGGGCGAGCCTCGGGGACCGTTGTGACAGTAAAGTCCTTGTCCCCTCCGTGGCACCGCCGCAGCAGCGGCCCCGCGTCCATCCGAATTCCGGCCGAATTTCCGTATCCAAAGGGTTCCCCGGGTGATGGGAACGGGGAAAAATCGCCACCCCCCGGGCATTTAACCCTCTCCGTCCTGCCCTGGCGTCCTGGGCTGGTTGTGCCGTGCCAGGGAGTGCCCAAAGTGACACCGAACGCCCCTCAAGTGACGATTTTTCACCCTTTTACCTCTGTTTCTTATCCTCCCTGTCGGGAATTTCTCCCAATTCTGCCCAAAACCCAAGCCCGGCTCTTCCCGCTGGAATTTTTTTTGGCGGAGTCGGGAGCTCTTGGCTGCAATTAGCTGGTATTTAAATCCTCGCTAACCCTTAACACCCTAATGACAGCCCTAATGATGCTCCGCACATCCCGCAGCTCAAGATTACACTCGCTAATTAATTAAGCCCCGACCCCCCCTCGGCTCTCCCCGCGGCCGGGAGAAGAAATCGCTGAGTCTCTTAAGAAAAAGGACATAAAGGCAGGGAAATGCAGGCACCAAAACAAGACAAATGGGGATTTGGAGACAATCCGGGCCGCGTCCATGTGACCCGAGAGTGGACGAGGCAGCAGAAAGGAGAAAAATGCCAAGAGCGGAGCGGCCAGGAGAGAAAAAAACCAAGAAAAAACCCAATAAAATCCCCCCAAAACCAAAGAGCCAGCTTAAAAAAAAAAAAAAAAAAAAGGACCAACAACAAAAAACACAAACCAAAAAACCAAAAAACCTAAAAAAACCGGGGAAAGAAAAGCACCAAGATGAAGGGAGTGACAAAGCATCAAAGGGAAGAGAAACCAAAGGCGTCGGAACAAAGGACGAGCTGGAACAAAGCCCCAAAGAGGGGGGAACAAAAGCACCAAATAGAAAACAAAGGCGGGGGGACAAGAAAAGCCCCTCTGTGGGGCTGGGTGGCACCGGGTCCCCGCCGGAGCCGGGCTGGCGGAGGGTGACAGCCCTGGGACAGCCTCGGTGTCGCCTTTGAAGCGACAGCGCCGGGCTCAGGCCCCGGGGGAGGTCGGGGCTCAGCTCGGCCCCGCTGCCCCCCGGGCCCGCTGTGTGGTCCGGCTGTCCCCTCTGTCCCTCCCGCTGTCCCTCTGTCCCTCCCAGCTCAGCGTCACCCCCTCCTTGCCCCGCTGCCGCCCCTGCCCCGCGGGCTGGGCACGGCTGGGACGCGGTGGGGACAGTGCCAGGCTGGCTGTGTCACCCCCCCCCGCGGTGGCACTGTCGCGGTGTGTGGCTGGGCTGGCCCCTCGCGCCGGGGACAGGGACAGGGACAATCCGAACCGCCCGGGGGAAAAGCAGGTCGGGAATTGAGTCCTCCCCCACCAGAGGATCCCTGATTGCAGCTGGAATGTCCCCTGGAGGGTTGGCACAAGCGGTGTCACACAGGGGGGGGACACACGGTGGGGACCTCCAGGGTGGGCAGTGGGGGGATGAGCCTCGAGTCCGACCGGATTTGGGGTGCTGGAAGGTGGGACTGGGGGGCTGGAAGGCTGATTTAGGGTGCTGGAAGGTGGATTTGGGGTTCAGGAAGGTGGGATTGGGGTGCTGGAAGGTGGGATTGGGGTGCTGGAAGGCTGATTTAGGGTGCTGGAAGGTGGAAATGGAGCACTGGAAGGTGGATTTGGGGTGCTGGAAGGTGGATTTGGGGTGCAGGAAGGTGGATTTGGGGTGCTGGAAGGTGGCCAGTGCCACCAGGCCAGCTGCTGGCACTTGGGTGGCAGTGAGCTCGTGGGCAGTGGCAGCACCTTCACTGCCTCAACCCAGGATTTCCACAGGGTGCATTTGCCGTCCCAGCTTTATTCCTAGGCCAGGTTTGCCGTCCCTCAGGCCGGGTTTACTGTCCCAGCTTTGCTGTCCGGGCCGGTCCCGAAGGTCCTTCCCGGGCTCCACCGGCCCCGAGGGCTCGGGCAGGGAGCGGGGCTGGGAAAAGGAAGGCGAGCGCCGGCCGAGCCTTTGCCCTGCGTGCCCCCTGCTCCGGCACCGCTGCCCCGCGGCTCTCCGGCCCCCCCAGCCATTGTCCCGGCTTCCTCTGCCGGGAAAAAGCGGCGGCAGCGATGGGAGCCAACCGCGGGGGCGGCCAGGTGGGAGCAGGGCAGGGACAGGGACAGCGTCCGTGCCCTCGTCGCCACCTGGCACCTCATGCCTTGGGGATGCCCAGCAGGTTCTGGGGTGTGCAGAAAGTCCTGGTGGTGCCCAGGAGGTCCTGAAGATGGTCAGGAGTTCCTGGGAGTGTCCAGTGGGTTCTGGGAGTGTCCAGAAAGTTCTGGAGATGTCCAGCAGGTGTTGTGATGATGCCCAGCGGGGGTTGAGGATGCCCAGCAGGTCCTGGGGATGCCCAGTGGGTGTTGAGGATGCCCAGCAGGTTCTGGACAGGTCCAGCTGGTCCTGGCGATGCCCAGTGGGTGTTGAGGATGCCCAGTAAGTCGTGGGGGTGTCCAGCAGGTCCTGGGGATGTCCAGTGGGTCCTGGCGATGCCCAGCAGGTCCTGAGGATGCCCAGCAGGTCCTGAGGGTGTCCAGCAGGTCCTGGGGATGCCCAGCAGGTCCTGGCAATGCCCAGCAGGTCATGGGGGTGTCCAGTGGGTCCTGGAGATGCCCAGCAGGGTCTGAGGATGCTCAGCAGGTCCTGAGTGTGTCCAGCAGGGTCTGAGGATGCCCAGCAGGTCCTGAGGATGCCCAGCAGGTCGTGGGGGTGTCCAGTGGGTCCTGGGGATGCCCAGCAGGGTCTGAGGATGCCCAGCAGATCCTGAGGGTGTCCAGCAGGGTCTGAGGATGCCCAGCAGGTCCTGGGGGTGTCCAGCAGGGTCTGAGGATGTCCAGCAGGGTCTGAGGATGCCCAGCAGGTCCTGGGGATGCCCAGCAGGGTCTGAGGATGCCCAGCAGGTCCTGGGGATGCCCAGCAGGGTCCTGGGGATGCCCAGCAGGTCCTGGCAATGCCCAGCAGGGTCTGAGGATGCCCAGCAGATCCTGGGGATGCCCAGCAGGGTCTGAGGATGCCCAGCAGGGTCTGAGGATGCCCAGCAGGTCCCGGGGATGCCCAGCAGGTCCTGGCGATGCCCACTGGGTCCTGAGTGTGTCCAGCAGGTCCTGAGGGTGTCCAGCAGGTCCCGGGGATGCCCAGCAGGTCCTGGGGGTGTCCGGCAGGTGTTGGGGATGCCCAACAGGGTCTGAGGATGCCCAGCAGGTCCTGGGGATGCTCAGCAGGTCCCGGGAGTGCCCAGCAGGTCTGGGGGATGGCCACCAGCCCCGGAGCCACCGGGGCGGGCGAGGAAGGAAAGGAAAGTGAAAGTCCGTGCGGACCGGCCCGGCTGTTGCCATGGCGACCCCGACAAAGCTCCCGCTCCCTCTTTTTTGGCTCCGTCGCGCGGGTCCCTGGCCCCGCCGGGAATTGTGTCCCCGTCCAGTCTGGCGACCGCTCCTCCTGTCCCCTCCCAGCCCTGGAGTGGCTTTGGGGACCTCGGGGGCAACGCAGCCCCGGGGGACGTGGGGGTCGCGGGGTCCCCCCTTAAACGCCCCCCTCCAGGGGCCTCTCGGGGTCAGGGGGTGACACTGAGGGGTTGGTGGCTTTGGGGACACTCGGGGCTGCCCGTGCCAGGGGTGGCACTGGGACCAGCTGGGCCCCATCGGGGGAGGGGGCTCAGAGGGGCTGGAGGGGGACCTGTCCCATCCTCTCTGGGATGTTTGTCCAGGTGGGATTGGGAATATGGGAATGTCCCACGGGGTTTAATGGGAATGTCCCATGGGGTTTAATGGGAATGATCCGTGGGGTTTAACGGGAATGTCCCATGGGGTTTAATGGGAATGTTCCACGGGGTTTAATGGGAATATATCACGGGTTTAACGGGAATGTCCCATGGGGTTTAATGGGAATATCCCACGGGGTTTAATGGGAATGTCCCATGGGATTTAATGGAGATGTCCTATGGGATTTAATGGGAATGTCCCATGGGGTTTAATGGGAATGTCCCATGGGGTTTAACGGGAATGTCCCCTGGGGTTTAATGGGAATATATCACGGGGTTTAACGGGAATATCCCATGGGGTTTAATGGGAATATATCACGGGTTTAACGGGAATGTCCCACGGGGTTTAACAGGAATGTCCCACCGGGCCCCTTTAGGGTCTGGGGGCTGTGGGTGCAGCCCACTTCCCCTATTTCCTGTGAAATGCTCGGGGTGAGGATGGGAAATGATCCCAGGTCACTGCTCTGCTCTTTGGGATGGGGACAGGGAGAGGGCTGGCAGTGGGGTGTGGGCACCCAAACCCCTCCAGAACCCCCAGCTGGGCTCAGCAAACCCCAAATCCCAGCAGCAGCTCCGTCTTTTCCTCATCTCTCCTCCCTTTGGGTGGAAAAAAAAAAAAAAAAAAAAGAAATTCCCAGGGAAGAAAAGAACAGAAAATAACGGTGTGGGGGAGGAAAGAGCCCGGAGTCAATGGGAACTTTCCCGGCTGGTGAAACATAAACAGCCCTTCCGTGTTGACACAACATTTTAAAGGTTTCACGGCAGGGAAAAAAAAAAGGCTCCTTGTCAACACTGGCCCGAGGCAGTCCCTGTCCTTCTCCAGCTGCTCCCTGGAAGGGATTTCATTCCCTGGGGAAGGTGGGTGATGGAATTCCCGCAGCTGCTGGAGGGGTGAGGTGTGTGGGGCGCTGGGTTTGGGGCGTGGGGAGATCCTGAGGGGCCCCCAAGTAGGAAAAACCTCGTGGGTGCAACTGAACTCCGGGTTTTCCATCCCAAAACGTGTGGGAATGGTGTCCATCTGTCCATCTGTCCAGCTGGGGGGCTGCCAGTTGTTCCCCTTGTTCCGTGCCAGCCTTGCCACGGCACACAAAAGGGGTGGGTGCAAAAAAAACCCCAAAAAACAAACAAACAAACAAAAAAGGGTTTAGCAGCACTTAATCCTTTGAAAATAATTATTCCATGGGTTCCCCTGAAATTATGATTTAATTATGAAATAAATCAAATCCCCTTTTGGGATTGGAAAAGGGGAAACTCTTTAGGGGCTGGAAAAGGGGAAATGCTTTGGGATTGGAAAAGGGAAATCCTTTTGGGATTGGAAAAGGGGAAATCCTGGGAATGGAAAAGGGAAAATCCTTTGGGATTGGGAAAAGGGAAATTCTTTTGGGATTGGAAAGGGGGAAATCCTTTAGGGATTGGAAAAGGGAAATCCTTTAGGGATTGGAAAAGAGGAAACCCTTTGGGATTCCCACCAGGCACCTGGAGGAACCTGGAGATGTTTTAGGGGGTTGTAAGCAGCAAAATCCCTTGAAAATCCCAAACCTGAGAGTTTGGGAGCTCCGAGAGGCCCCGAGGGAGGTGAGCTCAGAGGGCCTCACCTTTGAGGTGCTCCTAGGGCCGGGGGATGATTGATTCGGGCCATCGGGAAGTTTCCACGCTGGCCACGAGCCAAGCTGGCGAGCAGGGGAGCGGGAAGAATTCCCGAGGAGCTCCCACAATGGGACCGTTCCACTCGGGCAGAGCCTCACAATGGGGCCGGGCTGGCATCCAGGGAAAAGCGGTGCCAGGGCTGCCAGGAGCTCGGATCCCCCTCGGTGCCGCACCTGGCCTGCCCAGGTGAGGTTTCCGGTCGTGTTCCCGCCTCTGCCCTCCCCGCTCCGGTCCGGGAGCGTCTCACGGCCCCACCCAGGGGCTCCTCAGGAATTTCTGGGATGCTGGAATGGAATTGGATGTCAGGAATTTCCAGGGGAAAAGGAGCCAAACTCGAGGTGATCTCCAAGTTGGAAGGAGGATTTTGGGGTTTGCGCTGGTGATTTTGGGGATCCCCACCCCCGGGAATGTGGGCTGGGCTCTCCAAAATCCAGCACGGCTCCACCTGGGAGCGAGCGGGGTCCGCCCGGTCCCCGCCGGCCCCGGGGTGCGGGGGGGGGTCTCAGGGTGTCCCCCCAGACCCCTCCGAGAGCCGCCCCAGACTTTGGGGGGGGTCAGGGCTCTCCGCGGAGCTCCGGGCAGAGCGTGGGAGCCCCGGCGCTGTCACACGTGGGTCCCCGGCCCGCCGGGGGGGTCTCGAGGGGAGGGGACGGGGCACGGGGCCGCCCCCGAGCCGGCTGCTGGCTGGCTGGACCGGTGTCCCTCCTCCTCCTCCTCCTCCTCCTCCTCCTCCTCCTCGTTCCCTCTCTCCGCCCGGCGCCGGGGCAGCTCCCAGCGGAGGCGCTGGGGACATGGAGCGGACCTGAGGCGGTGGCGGAGCCCGCGGCGGCGGCGGCGGCGGCAGAACCGGCACCGACACCGGGGTGGGACCGGCACCGGCAGCACCGGCGGAGGCGGCGGCGGTACCGGGACTCAGCGCAGCGGAGCTGTGAGTGCGGCCGGGGGGCACCGAGACAGCCCCGGGGGCACCGAGACAGCCCCGGGGGGAACCGAGACAGTCCGGGGGTAACCGGCGCAGACCGGGGGAACGGGCATAGACCGGGGAGCACCGGCACAACCCCGGGGTCCCGATCACCCCGCAGGGTCAGGGAGCACTCTCGGCGGTCGCGGCTGAGGGAACCGAGTGAGAGAATCCCCCAGAGCCCCTGGGCTTGAGGAGGAGAAAGGGGAAAGGGGGCGCGGGGTCCGGCCCCGCTCAGCCCCGCAAAATTCGGGGCTGTGAACTCCGGGGAGCCCGGCAGGAGAGGGGTTAATCCCGGCAGGAGAGGGGTTGATCCCGGCAGGAAAGGGGTTAATCCCGGCAGGAGAGGGGTTAATCCCGGCTCCGGGCTCTGCGCGTCCCCCTGAGCGGGCACAGAGCGCGGTCCCCGCTGGGTGATTTGGGGACAGGGGGACCGGCGCGGTCCGGGGGTGTCCCCACGGTGTGCAGGGACAGACGGACGCGCTGCGGTGGCACGGACAGAGCCACGCGTGTCCTGGGGCTGGGGAGGGACACGGCTGTGCCCGCTCGGAGCGGGTTGGCGTCCGCGTTGTCGCCACCTCCTGTCCCGTCCTTCATCGCTGTCCCTCGTCCCCACGGGACAAGCGACACTTTGGGGCATCCCTCTGGCGGCGACACTTGGGGACACGATGGCTCCGGCCACCCCTGCGGGGAGGAAAACCCGGCCGGTGTCACCCGCGGGTGGCGAGAGGCGCCAACACCGCGACACTGTCGCGATAGAGGCTTTGGGAAGGGGGGACGGCGCCGAGCTCTGTCGCTCTGCTGGGGACAAACCTTGTCACCGCCACAGCGACATCCCCGGGCCGGGCGGGGGTCTCGGGGGGGTGGATGGTCCTGCAGGAGCTGCGGCTGCGGAATTG
Source organism: Fringilla coelebs (assembly GCF_963513975.1). NCBI lineage: Eukaryota > Metazoa > Chordata > Aves > Passeriformes > Fringillidae > Fringilla > Fringilla coelebs. The sequence goes on from NC_140049.1 coordinate 2,780,989, forward strand.
GGGGAAATTTGGGTTTTTTTCACCCTTCGAGAGTGGAAAAACCCAAAGTTGAGAGGGGAAGGGAAACGCGGGAGCTGCGCGGTCCTGCAGGGGAGGTTTTAGGGCGAAAAAGGCGAATAAACAGAAAATTTCGGCGGTTTCCACCTCTGAGGAGCGATTTCCAGCGGGTCGCTGCCAGGGAGGAATGATGCCGCCAGGGAAAATGCGCCGGAGGCTCGTGGAGCGCCTCGGGCTCGGAAAACTCCCCAAGAAAAGCGGGAGTGATGGATTTGGGGAGTGAAAAAAGGAGAATTCGCTCGGTTAATGGGATTTTTTTCCCCCGATAAGGTCTCTCCCTCCCCTATGGAGCCGATAACTCCTGTTTGTAATTCCTGCAATTTCCTCTCTCGCTTCAATTTCATTTGGAGGATCCATTCCGCTGACACTGATACACTACTTTTTTCTGTCTCTCTCTTTTTTTTTACTCTTTTCTGTTCGAAACCCGGCGATTTTCGGATGCTTTTGTGCTGTTTAAAAATAGCAGCCGGCCTTTGACAACCTCGGCCGGTTTTTCCTGACACATTTTCACCCTCTTCCCTCCTCGATGATTTGTGTCCCTCCCGTGCCACCAAGAGCCGCCACTTCTCCCTCCCCAGCAGAAATCTCATTTTTTTTTTTTAAATCCCAATTTAAATTTTTTTTTCAAATCCTTTTTTCCTCTCTTGGAAAATCTCAGCTCCCCCGTTGCTTTTTTTACCTCCACCCAAACCCTCCCCTCTCCCTAAATCTGTCTCGCAGCGAAATTTATCCCAGGCTGGGAGATGTCCTGAGGGGGAATTTCTGGACTTTTTGTCTCCCTGCCGAAATGTCCATTATTATTATTATTATTATTATTATTATTATTATTATTATTATTATTATTATTATTATTATTATTATTATTATTATTCGTGGAGCAGCTCGTAAAAGTTGTTATGTGCTCGAGGGGGTTTAAATTTCATTTATGGGCTGCAGGGGAAGGGTTTGTGTCCCTGGCAAGGGGAGCATGTTAAAGTTGCTCTGGCACTGACTGGGGTTATTTTTAATTTTGGGGTTTGCTGGCGCTCCTGGGAAGTGGAGCACGTTAAAAGTGAATTTTTAGCGGTATTATTTTTAATTTGGGGGGTTTCTGAGGTCCCCAGAAAAAGGAGAGCAGGTTAAAGCTGATTTTTCAGAGGGATTATTTTTAATTTTGGGGCGTTTCTGAGGTCCTCAGAAAAAGGGGAGCAGGTTAAAGCTGATTTTTCAGAGGGATTATTTTTAATTTTTGGGGTTTCTGAGGTCCTCAGAAAAAGGGGAGCAGGTTAAAGCTGATTTTTCAGCGGGATTATTTTTAATTTTGGCGGTTTCTGGGGTCCCTGGGAAGGGGAGAATGTTAAAACTGCTTTTCCAGTGGTGTTATTTTTAAATTTCAGCGTTTTCTGGGGTCTCTGGGCAGGGTAGCACATTAAAACTGCTTTTTCAGTGGGGTTATTTTTGATTTTGGGGTTTTCTAGGGTCCCTGGCAAGGGGAGCATGTTAAAGCTGCTCTGGCACTGGGATTATTTTAAATTTTGGGGGTTGCTGGCACTCCTGGGAAGGGGAACACATCGAAACCAAATTTTCAGCAGGATTATTTTGAATTTTGGAGTTTTCTGGGGTACCTGGGAAGGGGAGAATGTTAAAACTGCTTTTTCAGAGGGATTATTTTTAATTTTGGGAATTTCTGGCCTCCCCAAAAAGGGGAATACAGTAAATCCGCTCTGGCACTGAGATGAATTTTGGCGTTTGCCGGCACTCCTGGGGAGGGGAGCGCGTTAAAAGCGATTTTTTCAGTGGGATTATTTTTAATTTTGGGGTTTTCTGGGGTCCCTAAAAAGAGGGGTACAGTAAATGTGCTCTGTCACTGGGGTTATTTTTAATTTTGGGGTTTTCTGGGGTGGTTGGAACCCCCCAGGTGAGGTTTATGGGGGTCAAAAAAAACCCCAAAAAAGGGTGGGGAGTCCATCCCTGCTGAGCATTGCTGGGATTTGGGACACAGGGAATGGGAATTTGCTGGTGGGGATGTGGGGTGGGAGAGTGAATCCCTGGGGGATGCAGGTGGAGGGAATCTTTGGGATGGAGATGATGGGAATCTTTGGGATACAGGTGATGGGAATCTTTGGGGTACAGGTGACAGGAATCTTTAGGATGGAGGTAATGGGAATCTTTGGGATAGAAATGATGGGAATCTTTGGGATCCAGGAGACAGGAATCTCTGGGGTACAGGTGTAGGGAATCTTTGGGATAGAAATGATGGGAATCTTTGGGATGCAGGGGAAGAGAATCTTTGGGATGGAGGTGATGGGAATCTTTGGGATAGAAATGATGGGAATCTTTGGGATGCAGGTGGGCTGTGCAGAGGGAACCTGTGGGATGCAGGGGAAGGGAATCCTTAGGATGAAAGTGAAGGGGATCTCTGGGATGCAGATGAAAGGAATCTTTGGGATGCAGGTGGAGGAAATCTCTGGGATGAAGGTGACAGGGATGTCTGGGATGCACTGGGATGTGTGGAGGGATGAAGGGAATCTCTGGGATACAGGTGGAGGAAATCTTTGGGATGCAGGGGAAGGGAATCTCTGGGATGGAGGTGAAGGGAATCTCTGGGATGTGTGGAGGGAATCTCTGGGATAGAGGTGAAGGGAATCTCTGGGATATGCAGAGGGAATCTCTGGGATGTGTGAAGGGAATCTCTGGGATATGTGGAGGGAATCTCTGGGATAGAGGTGAAGGGAATCTCTGGGATATGCAGAGGGAATCTCTGGGATGTGTGCAGGGAATCTCTGGGATGTGTGCAGGGAATCTCTGGGATGTGTGCAGGGAATCTCTGGGATGCACCGATCTCCCTGTCCCAGCCCTCCCTGCGCTCAGCTCCAGGATCCCATCCCACAAACAACAAACCCAAACGAACTTTCAGGCACGTTGGGGTGCCCACAGCTGCTGGCATCACTTTTGGGGGTCCCTCAGAGCTGCTCCCGCGGGTTTGGGGGGCTCAGGGACGCCGTCACCCCCAGAGCCACTCCTGCCCTCTCCAGCTTTATCCCCCTGCAATCATTCCCGGCTGGCACCAGGGCTCTGTGCCTGCACGTGGGGTGGCAGCAACCCCAAAAAAGCTTCCAAAAAAGCTTCCAAAAAAGCTCTGACCACCCAGGGACCACCTTTAACACCCTCGGGGGCCGCTGTCAGGAACCTTTGACACCCTCGGGCAGCGCCGCTCCTGCTGTCCCGCCCCGCCAGTTCCCGGCCGTGCCGGGGAAACTGCCGCCGCTCATTTTCCTTCAAAATCCCATTTTTTTTTTTTTTTTCTGGAGCAAAACAATCCCCTCCTGGCAGGGCAGCGCCTGCCCCCGAGCCCGCGGGGCCCCGGAGGAGCCGCTGCCCTCTTTTGTTCTCTGTTCCGGGGGAGCAGCGCCGCGGGCCGGGCTGAGGAATTCCCACCGATCCCGGGGTTCCCAGGGCTGGAGGAGAGATTGGGGATCCTGGAGCCCCCAAAGGCGGCTCTGCCCCGGCCTGAACCCCTGGGAAAAAAAGGGGGGGTCTGAGCTGCTGCTTTTGGGGGGCTGAGAGGAGTGGGGGGAGCTGGGGGGGCTCAGGGCTGAGGATGGAGGAGTTTGGGGGCTCAGGAGAAGCTGAGGGGGCTCAGGGCTGAGGATGGAGGAGTTTGGGGGTGCTCAGGAGGAGCTGGGGCGAGGATTTGGGGGGGCTCAGGAGAAGCTGGGGGGGCTCAGGGCTGGGGATGGAGGAGTTTGGGGGGCTCAGGGCTGAGGATGGAGGAGTTTGGGGGGCTCAGGAGGAGTTGGGGGGGCTCAGGGCTGATGGCAGAGCTGAAGTTTCAGGACTTGGGATGGAGGAGCTTGGGGGGCTCTGCACTGATGGAGGAGTTGGGGGAGTTTGGGGTGAATATTAAGGATTTGGGGGGCTCAGGAGGAGCTGAGGGGGGGCTTAGGAGGAGCTGGGGGGCTCAGGGCTGGGGATGGAGGAGTTTGGGGGGGCTCAGGGGGAGCTGAGGGGTTCAGGGATGCTGATGAAAGATCTGGGGGCTCAGGAGGAGCTGGAGGAGCTCAGGAGGATCTGGGGGGACTCGGGAGGAGCTGAGGGGGTTCTCAGGAGGGTCTGGGGGCTGGGGAGGAGCTGAGCAGACCCGGCCAAGCCGCGGGGCTCGGAGCTGCCGGAGCTGCTGCGCTCGGCAGGAGGCAGAGCCCGGAGAGCCGAGCTGAGCCGGGCTGAGCTGAGCTGGGCTGAGCTGAGCCGGGCTGAGCTGAGCCGGGCCGAGCTGAGCCGGGCCGAGCTGAGCCGGGCACTCCCAGGCCGGGGGTCCCGGCAGCTCCACGGCCACCCCAAAAACCGGGGCCGGACTCTCCGGGCTCTTCATGCTCCTCCCCGCAGCATTTTAGGGTTCAGGTTTGGGTTTGGGTTTGAGTTCGGGTTCAGGTTTGGGTTCGGGTTTGAGCTCGGATTTGGGTTTGGGTTCAGGTTTGACTTCGGGTTCAGGTCTGGGTTTGGGGTTAGGTCTGGGTTCGGGTTCAGGTTCGGGTTCTGGTTTGGGTTTGAGTTCGGCTTTGGGTTTGAGTTCAGGTTTGGGTTTGACTTTGGGTTCAGGTCTGGGTTCAGGTTTGGGTTTGGGTTTGGGTTTGGTTTTGGGTTAGGGTTCGGGTTTGGGTTTGAGTTCGGCTTTGGGTTTGGGTTTGACTTTGGGTTCAGGTCTGGGTTCAGGTTCAGGTTTTGGTTCAGGTTTGGTTTTGGGTTCTGGTTCTGCTATGGGTTTGAGTTTGCATCTGGGTTTGAGTTCAGGTTTAGGTTTGGGTTCGGGTTTGACTTTGGGTTCTGGTTTGGGTTCTGGTTCGGGCTTGGGTTTGGGTTCGGGTTCAGGTTTGACTTTGGGTTCAGATCTGGGTTCGGGTTCAAATTCTGGTTTGGGTTTGAGTTCGGGTTCGGGTTTGACTTTGGGTTCAGGTTCAGGTTTTGGTTTTGGTTCGGGTTTGGGTTCTGGTTTGGGTTTGAGTTGGGGTTCTGGTGTGGGTTCTTGTTCTGGTTCGGGTTTGAGTTCGGGTTCAGGTTCGGGTTCGGGTTTAGGTTCTGGTTCGGGTTTGACTTTGGGTTCTGGTTTGGGTTCTGATTCGGGTTCGGGTTTAGGTTCGGGTTCGGGTTTGGTTTATCCGCGCCGCGGGGAGGGAGCTCCGAGGGAGCTCCGGGCCGAAGTTTTGCGCGATGCATCAGCGATCCCCGCCCGCTTTAACCCAGCGGGGAACACGCAGAAGGGAAATAAATTAGCGCGGTTTCTGACAGTTCTGCTGGAAAACATCTCCGTGTTCTCAGCCCATCCTGCGCCTTCCAGGGAGCCCCTGCGGGGCTGGGGTCTGCTCCGGCCCCGCCGTGCCCCGGGAGCTGCCTGGCACTGGGCACTGCCCGGGCTCCTGCAGCTCAAAATTTCAGATATTTCAGACCTGGGAATGGAGCTTCAAATTGCAAGCAGGCAAAATTTCAGATATTTCAGACTGTTCCCTCCAACCGCCCCACAGGGTCACCTGCTGTGGGGATGGCTTGGAAAATCCTCTGCCCTGATCCCAGGGATGGCAGAAATGGGGAATGGCAGAACCAGGAATGCCAGAGATGGGAATGGCAAAGCTGGGGAATGGCAGAGCTGGGAATGGCAGAGCAAGGAATGGTAAAGGTGGGGAATGGCAGAATTAGGGGTGGCAGAAATGGGGAATGGCAGAGCCTGGGAATGGCAGAATTGGGAATGGTGGAACCAGGAATGCCAGAGATGGGAATGGCGGAACTGGTAATGGCAGAGCCTGGGAATGGCAGAATTAAGAATGGCAGAGCCTGGGAATGGCAGAGCCTGGGAATGGCAGAAATTGGGAATGGCAGAGCCTGGGAATAGCAGAGATGGGAATGGCAGAAATGGGGAATGGCAGAATTAAGAATGGCAGAGCCTGGGAATGGCAGAGCTGGGAATGGCAGAGCCTGGGAATGGCAGAGCCTGGGAATGGCAGAGCCTGGGAATGGCAGAGCCTGGGAATGGCAGAATCAGGAATGGCAGAGCCTGGGAATGGCAGAACCTGGGAATGGCAGAATCAGGAATGGCAGAGCTGGGAATGGCAGAGCCTGGGAATGGCAGAGCCTGGGAATGGCAGAGCTGGGAATGGCAGAGCCTGGGAATGGCAGAGCCAGGAATGGCAGGGCCGGGAACAGCAGCTCCCGAGCAGGGCGGGCGCTGGGGAATGCCAGAGCCCGGCCTTATCTTTTGTCTGGAACAATGGAGGGCTCGGCCCCATTGTTCTCCTCTCACGCCCAGCGGAAAGCGGGGTCCCCCGGGGCAGGGGCTGGCTCGGGAGCGTGCCCGGATCCGCGGCAGGGACGGGCGGGGGTGGCACGGGTGGCACGGACCCCTCGTGGCTGCTCCGCGGAGTTCCCGCAGGGAGCCCTTTCCCGCTGGTTTGCCATGTGGATTTTAGGAGCAGGGAGGTCTCCCGGCGAGCCCAGCTGCAGGCTGGGCAGGGCAGAGCAGAATTTTGCTGCTTTTTAGGGGCTCTTTTAGGGATTTGGCTTCTCAGGTCTCTGGGATCCCATTCCGGATCCTTCCTGCTGCGTTTCCCCTGGTTTGTGGGTCGCTGCTGGGAATCTGGCTGGGGAAAACACATTTTTGGATGTGGGATTTGTGTGTTTTCCCAAAAAAAAAGCTCATCCTGGGGATTGGGCAAAGCTGGCACAGCCCAGGGAACAGGCACAGGAGCCTGGGACCCCTCGGGCTGCAAGCACAGCCCCAAAATCCCCCCCAGATCCATTTTATTCCCAGGATGGGCACCTGGAGGCCAGAGCTGCCAATTCCCACTGCTCAGGGAGCCCAGGGGACATCAGGACAGGGCAGGGGGTGACACAGGTGCCACCAGCACCACAAGCCCCTTGCATGCTGCAGGACACGGGGAGTTCAGTTTGATACCCCATCCCTCATGGGGAGGGCTGGCAGCTTCTGGTCTGGGCTGGGATTTTGTTGTGCAGTAAAAACCACCCCAAAAACCTTGTTCCCAAACCCCTCATTCCCAAACTTCTGGTCTGGGCTGGGATTTTGTTGTGCAGGGAAAACAACCCCAAAAACCTCGTTCCCAAACCTCTCATTCCCAAAACTTCTGGTCTGGGCTGGGATTTTGTTGTGCGGTGAAAACCACCCCAAAAACCTCATTCCCAAAACTCTCCTTCCCAAATTCCTTGTTCCCAAATCCCTCTGCTCCCCCCAAGGTGAGGAGCCCATCCCAGAGCTGAATTTGCTGTTTTTTAATTCCCCCAAACCCAGCAGGGAGAGGAGAGGTGAAGCCCAAACCCCAAACTCATCCCTTTGGGGATCCGGAAGCCTCTGCTCCCAAATCCCTTTAGATCCTGCAGAGGGATGCAAAGTGGGGCGTCCCAAACCCCAAAAGCCAAACCCCAGAACCAGGGGGCGTCTCTGTGAACTGAAATAATGCCCCAAAAATGACAAAAGAGTGACAGCAGTGGCTGCCAGGCCCTCCTGCAGCTCCTGGTCCATGTGGGGCCGCGGAAGCGCAGCCGCCGGATGCTCGGCGTCACCCACGGTGGGGGATGAGCTCAGGAACCCAAACCCGCACCCCAAACCAGGGCAAACAGCCCCAAAACAGCCCTGGCTGGGAGAGGAAACGGGGCCAAAAATGTCCTGCTCGGGGGGTTTCATCCAACCCCATCCACCCCTGACCCCTGTGAGCTCGGTGGGAATGGAGCCAGGGCTGAATCCAGGGGGGAGGGATTTGGGGCAGGGGGAGATTTGGGGGCAGGGGGGGATTTGGGGACAGAAGATGATTTTGGGGACAGGAGATTTGGGGGCAGGAGATGATTTTGGGGGCAGGGGAAGATTTGGGGGCAAGGGGTGATTTTGGGGTCAGAAGATGATTTTGGGGCAGGAAATTATTTGGGGACAGAGGATGATTTTGGGGCAGGGGAAGATCTGGGGACAGGAGATGATTTTGGGGTCAGGAGATGATTTTGGGGCAGGAGATGATTTGGGGACAGAAGATGATTTAGGGACAGAAGATGATTTGGGGAACAGGAAATGATTTTGGGGCAGGGGGTGATTTTGGGGCAGGAGATGATTTTGGGGCAGGAGATGATCTGGGGACAGAAGATGATTTTGGGGCAGGAAATTTTTGGGACAGAAGATGATTTTTGGAGCAGGAGATGATCTGGGAGACAGGAGATTTTTGGGACAGGAGATGATTTGGGAACAGGAGATGATTTTGGGTCAGGTGAGGAGCAGCCAGCAGCACCTTTTCCCTCAGAGTGAGATTCATGAAGGCCCTGATGGCTCCTGGGGCAGCTCCCAAAACACCATTAAAAAAATCCCATTACTGGAACGTGAAGCGACCCCAACATCCGTAACTCCCCGCGCCCCAAATTTGGGAAGCGTCTCCATGTCCTCTTTTGTCCCTCCATGTCCCCTTTTGGGGACAATCTGGAGGTGAGGACACGTTTGCTGCAGCTCAGGACGCCGAGCACAGGGACCCCAAAGGTTTCCGGGGCGCTGCCGGCTGCGGCTGTGGGGCGGAAATGCGGCCCCATAAGATTTTGGGGTGTGATTGGAGGCTTGGGTGCCGTGGGAGACAGACCCCAGAGCTGGCTCTGAGCACCCTTGGGTGCTCCTGGGGGTGCCCAGCAATCCTGGGAAACTCCAGGTGGGATTGCAAATGGGAAAACCTGGAAAAAGAATGGGTTGGTGGAAGATGGGAAATGCCATAAAAGGTGGAGAGTTGGGGGGTTACAGATATGGGGTTTGACAGGGGATGGACACCCCAAAAACCTGGAAAAAAAAGGAATTATTGGAAGGTGGAAAATGCCATAAAATGTTGAGAGTTGGGGGGTTAGGAATATGGGGTTTGGCAGGGGATGAACACCCCAAAAACCTGGAAAAATATGGAATTATTGGGAGGTTTAAAATCCTATAAAAGCTCAAGGATGGGGGGTTATGGATGTGGGTTTTGGTGTGGATTGGACCCCAAAAACCTGGAAAAATAAGGAATATTGGGAGGTTTAAAATTCCATAAAAGCTCAAGAGTGGGGGGTTACAGGTATGGGGTTTGATAGGGGATGGACATCCCAAACTCCTGGAAAAATAAGGAATTACTGGAAGGTTTAAAATCCCATGAAAGCTGAAGGATGGGGGGTTATGGACTGAGATGGACCCAAACCAGCACCAAGTTCTGCACATCCCCAACTCCACCCATGGGTTTCCCATGGAAAAAAGGGTTTGGGAAGAGCTCCCCTCCCACTGGGAGCTGCAGGGCAGGAGGGTGAGCCCTGCTTTGGGATTTTATTTTTTTCCCAATATGGCCAGGAACAGGATTGAAAGTCTTGACCCTCCCTCCCCGGGGCGATCGGAAAATCTGCTTCAAATTCTCCTTTAAACCCCGGTTTAAAACCTGCTTTAAATTCAGCTCTAAAATCTGCCTGAAATTCTGGTCTAAACTCAGATTTCAAGCCAAGCCTGCTTTAAATCCTCGATTAAAATCTTGTTTGCGCTCAGCGCCTCCGGCCGAGCCCCCAACCCCCCGGGGCCGTGCCTGGAAACGCTGAGTGACAGAAGTGACACAAAAACGCCACCGAGATCGGCCACCCTGATAAACCCCGCTCTGGGGCCGGGGCAGGGCAAGGAGGGAGCCGTGCAGTGCCAGGCTCACCTCACCGTGCCAGGCTCGCCGTGCCAGCCCCTGGGTGAGTTGTCCCCATCCTTATCCCGTTTTTTTCTCCATTTCTCTGGGTTTTGGTCACTTTTTGAGTTTCATTCCCATCATGGATGGCTCGGTTGGAGAGGGTGGGGATGGCCTGGAGGGGGTTTGGGAGGTGCTCCAGGGGTTTTTGCTGGATGCCAAAGGTCTGGAGATGCCCCCAGAACTCCTCTGTGGGTCACGGGGATGATCCGGCCCCGCTGGGTTTGGGATAAAGGTTCAGCACCCACAGTGCAGGGGGGTTTGGGTCCAAAACATCTTTTAAACTTTATTTTAAAATAAATAATAAAGGGAAAAAGGGTAAATCCCCATTTTTTCAGAGCGACGGGATTGCCCCTATTAAAGAGGGAACGTTTTGGGGGTTTTAGGGTTTTAATGAGGAGGGGAAGGGCAGAGGAAAAAGGGGCATTAAAAAAAAAGGGTTTTGCTTTTTCCTAGAGGTTTAAACCTGTGATTTACTGGGAAGGGAACTTTGTGCTCTTGATTTCCCTCTCCTGAGCATCCCCTTCCCCTAAAGCCCCATGAAATTCCCTGGACACGAACCCTGCGGAGCCGGAGGGATCTTTCCCTTCGGGATTTATCTCCTGGAGTTGGACAGAACCAACCCAGAGCTCCCAAACTCTGCTCTGGAGGCCGGGAAACGGGAATGACCAGCGCTGGTCCCCATCACGTGGCTCGTCCTGGGATTGTTCCCGGGATTTAGCGGGGTTGGAAATAATTCCAGCGGAGTTTCCTCCGCTTCCCTGATGAGATCATTCCCGCCTCATAAATCCCGCGGCCAGGAAGTTCCACCTGAGGTTCAGGCGGGTTTTTTTTTATTCCCCTCCCATTTCAAACCCTCCCCACAGCAAAAGGAAAAATGTGTTTGGAAAGGGGTGGCCCCGGGCCAGGGAAGGATCCGGCTGCTTCCAGGGATTGGGATTTATTTGGGTAATTATGTTCCAGGGATTGGGTTTTATTTGGACAATTATGTTCCAGGGATTGGGTTTTGTTTGGGTAATTATGTTCCAGGGATGGGGTTTAATTTGGATAATTATGGACCTCCTGGCTGGGTTTCGTCACGCAGGCTCGTGGGAGGCAGAATCCCTGGATTTGGGGTTGGGAGGGAAGGTTCCAGCTGGTTTTGGGATCCTAAAGGATAAACCCCCTTGGAGAGTGGGAACGCAGAGGGAGATGGAAATTCTCCATCCAAAGGGAAACTGGGATGGGCCCCAGAGGTTGGGATGGATCCAACGGATCCTGGTGCACACTGGGGATGTGTGGGGCAGGGATCCTGATCCCAGTGATGTGTGGGGCACAGATCCTGATCCCAATGATGTGTGGGGCAGGGATCCTGATCCCAGTGATGTGTGGGGCACAGATCCTGATCCCAGTGATGTGTGGGGCACAGATCCTGCTCCCAGTGCCCACAGGGAATTTAAGGGGTTGACTCATCCTTCTCAGGCTTTGTTGGGAGCTCTCTTTCCCCATTCCCACCCACCTGGGTCCTGCTGGACGCAGGGAGGACAAACCCCGAGGGGATGGGTTGGATTTGGCCAAGGGGGACAATCCCATGGGAAAAGCAGAGGCTGATCTGCAGTTTAGTCCTCATCCCATCTCCTGGGACACCAGGATCCTGGGATTTATAGGGGATGGGAAACATCCCATGGAGCCTCCCAGATCCTCCTCTTCCCCTTGGCCCAGCCTGGGATTTCCCCTTGTCCTCCCTGCCTCGCATTTGAGAGACTTTAGGGACGTTTTCCCGGTATTTTCCCTCTTTCCTCAAGTTTTAGAGAGTGGGGTTGATTTGGTTTGCCCCCAAAACTCTGCAGGAATTAATCAGTGCACCTCATTAATAACCCTGGGTATGGCCTGGAGGCCTTTGGAAGGGGCAGGCTGGGTTTTTTTGGGATAAAATTGATAAAAATGGTTGTAATTTCTTTAGGATTCAACCTGGAGAGCTGAATTCCTCCTTTCCATCTTTAAAAAATGGAAAATTGACGCTCTGCACCCCCAATAAAACCCCATAACGTGGCTGTGCTGAGAATTCCAGGGGTGAGGAGGGGACACCCCTCCGTGGGGACACCAGGATGGGGTCCCACAGTGCTGGAGAGGGGACCTGGTAGAAGTGGGGGGGTGGCACAAGCAGAGGGGTGACCCCAACCCCTTCCTGTGCCGGCAGTTTCCGTGATGCCAGCGCTGTCACTGCCGTGCCCTGACCCCGTGGGGACATTTCCGGATGTTTCCAGAGGCTGTTTGTCCTTCAGGGAAGGAGAATTCTCCTTCAGGGAGCTGAGGGTGGGTGGAGGATGGACAAACACCCACCTGGTTTTGGGGGACAGCAGGAAATCCCAGCTCCTGCTCACCCCAAAGGCCGTGCCGGGATGGAAAGGGGGATTTGGGGTCTGGGGGGTCTCTTTGGGACGGGGATTTCCCATTGGGAACACCTGGGAAGGACCCACCAGGCAATCCCCATCCTGCTCCTGCTGCCCCTCGGAGCATCCCCCTCCCCAAATCCCCCGTGGCCACCAAAGATCTTCCACCTCAGAGCGGATTTTGCAGCTTTTCCGGTGCCCTGAGCTCTCTGTGGGGTTTTTCTGCAGGTGAGGTGTCGAGAACGCGGAGGCGGCCGAGGATGGGGCTGAGCCCAAATTTGGAGCGTTTCCACTGCTCTGGGGCAGAGGGGTGGGGACACAGCCCTGGCTCTGAGCAGTGACACATGGAGCTGTGACTCTCACGTGCTGCTGGTGCCGTTTCGGGGGCTGAAAACGCTCGTCCTGTTGCCTTTTGGGGCTAAAAAAAGGATTTTTCAGACCCAGAAAATCCAGTGGTTCTGACATGGGGCTGGTGGCATTTTTGGGGCTGAAAATTCTCATCCAGTTGCATTTTGGGGTTAAAAACCAATTTTTCAGAACCAGCAAACCCTGTAGTTCTTAAGTGATGGTGATGGCATTTCTGGGGCTGAAAATTCTCATCCAGTTGCATTTTGGGGTTAAAAACCAATTTTTCAGAACCAGCAAACCCTGTAGTTCTTAAGTGATGGTGATGGCATTTCTGGGGCTGAAAACACTCATCCCGTTGCCCTTTGGAGCTAAAAAAGGATTTTTCAGACCCAGAAAATCCAGTGGTTCTGACATGGTGCTGGTTGCATTTTTGGGGGTGAAAACACTCATCCCGTTGCCCTTTGGGCTTAAAAAAGCAATTTTTCAGAGTCAGCAATCCCTCTGGCTCTGACATGGTGGTGTTGACACTTCTGGGAGCTGAAAATTCTCATCCAGTTGCATTTTGGGGTTTAAACCCATTTTTTCCCAAACCATCAAACCCCGGGGTCTTGCATTTCCTCTTCCACCTTTCTCCCACCCCCACGCACAGACGCCACATCCCACCTCCCCCACGACCACCTGCCTTTCCCAGGGAATCACCCCAAATCCTGGGATGCTCTGGATCCCCAGGGAAGGTCCAGCATCCCCATGAACTTCCCCCAGCCAGGGCCACCCCTGCCTGGGCACGGTGGAGCAAACATCCATTCTTTTCTCTTGGAAGACACCCGGGGCGGAAACGCTTGGAAGCGGCCCCGAAAGGACATTCCAAGTCTGGCAGGAAAGCGGCCCCGCTCGTCTGGCAGGAGATGGGCTATTGTCTGTCCCGGTGGCCGGCCGGGATTCCTCAGGTCCTGCCTGGAAGAGGAAAATCTCCGTGTGTGTCTTTATTTTTTCCTCTGCCCTCTCCCAGGGGTGTCGCGGCCGCTGCTCGTGCCGGCGTTGCTCCTCTGGTGTTTCCTCCTCGGTTTTTTCCCTGTTTTTCCCTGTTTTTCCTGGGATCTGGTGGTGGGATGAGGTTTTTTTTGGGATGATTGGGCATCACGTTGGGGTTCTGAAAGGAAAAGATGTGGATGGAGAGGTTTGGGAGGGAGCAGAGCAGGAACTCCAGGAGCTGGGACAATTCGATGGGCAGGAGGAGAGGGCAGGGTGATCCCGAAAATCTGGGCAGCCAGCTCCCCCAGCCAACTCACTGAGGGTCCCTTTGCTGTCCTGGGGGTGGGATTGTCCCCAAACTGAGGGGCAGGATGAGCCCTGAGGCAGGAGCGATGGGACACGGGGTGAGGGACCTTGGTGGCTCTTGGATCCCCAAGATCCTGCAGTGCCAGCGTCTCGGCACCTCTTGCTTGATACATCCCTTAGATCCCCAAACTCCTGCAGTGCCGGGATCTCAACATCTGGATCCCAAGCTCCTGCAGTGCCGGGATCTCAACATCTGGATCCCAAACTCCTGCAGTGTCGGGATCTCAACATCTGGATCCCAAACTCCTGCAGTGCCGGGATCGCAACATCTGGATCCCAATCTCCTGCAGTGCCGGGATCTCAACATCTGGATCCCAAACTCCTGCAGTGCCGGGATCTCAACATCTGGATCCCCAAATTCCTGTGGTGCTGGAATCCCATTGCCTCTTGGATCTCATAGCTCCTGCAGCGCCGGGATCTCAGCATCTCGATCCCAAACTCCTGCAGTGCCAGGATCTCAACATCTGGATCCCAAGCTCCTGCAGTGCCAGGATCTCAACATCTGGATCCCAAACTCCTGCAGTGCTGGGATCTCAACATCTGGATCCCAAACTCCTGCAGTGCTGGGATCTCAACATCTGGATCCCAAGCTCCTGCAGTGCCAGGATTTTGGCATCTCCTGGATCCCAAACTCCTGCAGTGCTGGGGTCTTGGTGTCTCTTGGATCCCAAATCCCTGCTGTGCTGGGATCTCAGCATCTCTTGGATCCTCAGGCTCCTGCCGTGCTGGGATCTTGGTGTCTCTTGGATCCCCAAACTCCTGTGGTGCTGGAATCCCATTGCCTCTTGGATCTCCAAGCTCCTGCTGTGCTGGGATCTCAACATCTGGATCCTAAACTCCTGCAGAGCCAGGATCTCAACATCTGGATCCCAAACTCCTGCAGTGCCGGGATTTTGGCATCTCTTGGATCCCAAACTCCTGCAGTGCCAGGATCTCAACATCTGGATCCAAACTCCTGAAGTGCCAGGATCTCAACATCTGGATCCCAAACTCCTACAGTGCCGGGATTTTGGCATCTCCTGGATCCCAAACTCCTGCAGTGCCAGGATCTCAACATCTGGATCCCAAACTCCTGCAGTGCCGGGATTTTGGCATCTCTGGGATCCCCAAACCGGTGCCGGGCAGGGTGGGGGTTTTCTGGCACCTCATCCCCTTTTCCCAGCCCCTGGAGCTGTTCTGCTCCACACAGCCGGGGCCGATAGGATCAGGCCTGGCTGGCGGGCAGGAAGGGTGGCACGGCCACCGGGAGAATTGCAGGACGTGCCGTTCACTGCTGCGAACCGGCAAACACAAGCTGTCACCATCCCAAAAACCTCGGAGCTGCCAGGCTGGGATTGGGAGGAAAGGTGAAATATGGGAATTGCAGGGCTTGTGGGATGAGCCCCCAAAAAGCTGTGAGGGAAGGAACCATCCCATGAGGATTTGGGATTTGTCTCCATCCTCCAGGCTGGCGCTTTCCATCCCAACCCCATTCCCTCCCTTCCTCCCCACCCTGGATTTAATGGGGAACATCAAAAACCAAGAAGATCCTTTCAGTGCCATGCCAGGGTGATTGTTCCGTGCCCATTGTGTGCCCCAGGCAGCCCCGGAGCCCACACCTGAGACCCGCCCGGAATGAGATAACAGCTCGTTTTCCCCTTTTCCCCTTTTTTTTGTTTGCTCGGCGGGGTGGGTAACAAACCCTCGAGGAGGCCTCTTTCAAACACAGCCCTGTTAAAGCCTGGCCCCGTTTTAAGAATGGCAACGGGACCTGCAGGAGGGCTGAGATGGGATTTTGTGCCCGCCTCAAACCGAAGCCATCGCTCCGTGCCGCCGTGCTGCTCTTGCAGCGTGCCAAACCTACAAAATCTGGATTTTTGCCTGGAAAAAAACACCAAAAAAAGCTTGGAAAAATGGAGTTTCACGCACACCTGTGCGTTCCTGCCTCAGTTTCACCACTTATCCCCACGAGGCCAATCCTTGCTGGGGCAGGCACAGCTTCCCTCCAGGTCCGGTCCTTCCCGGTGATGGATTTTGGGGGCCGGGTGGCCCCGGCCAAGGTGAGCCGGGGCAGGAAGGGGCGCCGCAGGATGCGGCAGCCCCCGGGCAATGCGGGGCCGGGAGGAAACCCGGCGGGTTTGTTCGGCGAAGGGCGAGGGAACCGAGATTAAAAAAAGGCCCGCTAAGATCAGAAAGGCTGGCGAGCACAGTGCCCTATTGTGGAGCTGTCACACTTCCCTTTACTTTATTGCTTTTGTCCAACACCCCATTGTTCCACTTCCTTTTGTCCCCTATTCACAGCCCTGGCTTTTCATTACCCAGCCGGCCTTGTTGTTTTCATTTCTTTTGTTTGAAGTTCCTGAGAGGAAGGTTTTATTTTCAGCCGTTTGATTAATTCGCAGCTTGAGCCGGGCTTTGTTTGTTATGTAATTGCTGCCCCCAAGCCGGGCGGCCCAGCTCAGCCCTCCCCACCCCGCTTTGCACCCCCAAACTGGCTTTTGGGGCTCCTGAGGGGGGTCTGGGAGGTGAGAGGGTGCTGGGTTTGGGGTGGCAGCCCCCAGGCAGGTGCTGTCCCCATCCCAGTCCCACAGCCCAGCTCCCGATTCTGGGATAAATCCCTTCCTTTGCAGCCTCCTTTCCCCATTATTCCCACTGAAAGGCGAGGACAATGCTTGTCCCCGTTCTTGCTGTGTGGTGTGAGGCTTGGTGGCCACGGAAGGCAAATCCCCGTGGGCATGGCCCCGTGGGCACCACGGATCCTGGTACTCGCTCTTGGCCAACCTGGCACCTGGAGCGAGGGGTGGGACACGGTTTTGGGGACAAACCCCAGTCCTTGGGGTCCCTGTGGGGTGTTACAGCACGTTCCCTGTAAAACTCATCATCATTCCTGCAGTGCCCCTTCGGCAGCGCTGGGATTGGCACCCACAGGGGTTTGTGGGGTCAGGGAGAGCCGTTCCTGGAGCCAGCCCCTTGTCCTGGCAGGGCCTTGGTGGGGCCGTGCCAGGGACTCCTGGAGGAGCTGTTCTGGTGGCCAGTCCTGGTCCTAGAGCCATTCCATGCCAGGGACTCCCAGAGGAGCCATCCTGGTGGCCAGTCCCACGTCCCTCCTGTGCTGGGGACTCCTGGAGGAGCTGTTCTGGTGGCAAGTCCTGGTCCTAGAGCCATTCCATGCTGGGGACACGCAGAGGAGCCGTTCTGGTGGCCAGTCCCAGTCCCAGAGCATTTCAGGCATTCCTGGAGGAGCTGTTCTGGTGGCCAGTCCTGGTCCTAGATCCATTCCATGCTCAGGACTCCCAGAGGAGCCATCCTGGTGGTCAGTCCCAGTCTCTCCTGTGCCAGGGACTCCTGGAGGAGCCATCCTGGTGGCCAGTCCCAGTCCCTGCTCCCTCTCATGCCGGGGGTTCCTGGAGGAGCCATTCCGGCGCTGTCCCAGCCATTGTTGGGCAGAGCCAGGATTTCCCCTTCCCGTTGGATCGGGAGACCCGCGGCTGCTCCGGTGGCTTTCTAGGCACAGCTCCTGGAGCAGGGAGGGGACCTGGGCTGCTGGTCCCTGTCACCCTGTCACCCTGAGCCTGGGCTTGCTGGGTGTGGCATGAAAGTCCCTCAAGTCGTCCCTCAAATCCCAATCTCTGGGATCTCTGGGTTGCCTTTAGGAATTGATTCCGGCATCCCAAGGTGTGAGGGGTTGGTTTCCCCAAGGATTGAGCCCTGAAAACCTGGAAAAGCAGGAACAAGAGCTCCCAGGGTGTGAAGGGCTGGTTTTCCCAAGGATTGAGACCCAAAAACCTGGAGAACCAGAACAAGAGCTCCCACGGTGTGAAAGGCTGGTTTCCCCAAGGTTTGAGCCCCAAAAACCTGGAGAACCAGAACAAGAGCTCAGCTTTGCCCACGGCAAACCCCAGGGACGCTGTCCTTGCACCGTGGGACACCCCAGCGTGGCACCAGGCTGGGAGAGGGGTGCCCACGCCAGGGGTGGCCCTGGTGACGTCCCTGCTGTCCCCAGGATGTCCATGAGGAGCCCCATCTCTCCACCCCCGGAGCTGGATGGAGCGGGCGCCATGGTGAACTGCGCCGTCAAGACCGAGGAGAAGAAGGAGGGCGGCCCCGAGACCCCCCCAGGGGCTGCCCCCAGCGCTGAGCCCCGGCCCCACGACCCCCCAGGACCGCCTCCCAGGGATGGCAGTGATCCCCAGGCCCTGCCACAGGTGGGTGTGACAAAGGTGGGGCTGCCCCCAGCCCTGCTCCGCACCCTCCACCCCATGGAGGAGGCGGTGGCTGCTCCTCCATGTGGCTTTTCCTCATCCCGAGGAATTAAAACTGAGATTTGAGGCTCTCCCAAGGTTTTTGTGGCCTAAAAACCTGGAGGACAAGGAACAAGAGCTCCCAGGGTGTGAAGGGTTGGTTTGCCTGAGAGTTGAGCCCCAAAAATCTGGAAAACTGGGAACGAGAACTCAGCTTTGCCCATGGGGTCATCCCTGGGCTTTTAGGGCTTCACCTTTGGTGTGGAACCCCCACAACCCCCTCCAGGTGTTCCCCATCCCTTCAGCCTCCCTTTCCCATTGTCCTGGGGTTTTCCCTCTCCCTGCTCTGCCCTCAGAGGGGAGAGGAGCTCAGGAGACCATGGGAGAAAATTCCAGCATTTCCATGATGGAATTCAGGGAATGGGATTCAGGGAACGTGCCTGGCAGAGCGTGCTCCAGCTCCCAGCATCCCACCAGACCGGGATGTCCCCTGCTGGGGGTGGCCCTGGGGGTGGCAGTGGCATTCTGTGTCCCTCAGGAATCCCGCTCTCCCGCCGGGGACGTCCCCGAGCCCCGGCGCTCCGCCTTCGAGCCGGCCGGGAGCGGCCAGGAGAAGCTGGACTTCAACAGGAACCTGAAGGAAGGTGGGAAACGCTCCCAAGGGACCTCTGGGGATCCCTTCGCTGCCCCTCGGGATCCCCAGAGCTGTGGGATGGGCATTGGGACGTGCTCACGTGGCTGTGCTCTCCTCCCTGTCCCTGTCCCTGTCCCCAGTGATGCCAACCATCGAGAAGCTGCTGGCCAGTGACTGGAAGGAGCGGCTGCTGGGCCGGAGCACGGCTGAATCCAAGGAAGTGAAAGGTGGGATCCACCTCCACCCAGCTCCCTCTGTCCCAGCTGTAGGGGAAATGTCCCCATTTTGCAGGGATTTGTCACTTTTTAATTTTTTTTTTTTTTTTTTGAGCATCCTGCTGCCTCTGCACGGGTGGGTGGGGTTCAGCTTGTGGGGATCTTTCCATTCCTCCCAAATCTGACATTCCCTGCTCACCCAGTGCTGGCACTGGTGGCTTTAGGACTTCTCTGCCTCACATTTCCCACCCCAACCTCTTCAACCTCCCCAATCAGAGGAAACAGGAATTACACTCCTTAAACAAAACCACCTCCATCCCACCTCGTGCTTGACTCTCCCCCTGCTCCCCACCCCCTGATCCTCATCCAGTCGGGTTTTTCCCCCCCAGGAACGCAGGAGAGCCTGGCAGAGAAGGAGCTGCAGCTGCTGGTGATGATCAACCAGCTGTCCACGCTGCGGGACCAGCTGCTGACGGCGCACTCGGAGCAGAAGAACATGGCCACCATGCTCTTCGAGAAGCAGCAGCAGCAGATGGAGCTGGCACGGCAGCAGCAGGAGCAGGTGGGGACTGTCACCCCAGTGGCTTTGGGGTCCTGTTTTGTGTTCCTGTCCCAAAGCTCTCAGAGCTGGGAGGATTGAGGGTGGGTGGAGATGGGGGTTGAGCTCCTCAGGATGGACGAGCCACCCCAGGTGCCTCCTGCCTGTGCTCACCTGCTCCTTGATCGCCAGGTTTTCCTCTCCCAAGGGCAGGGGTGGCACCTCTGTGTCACCTGAGGTGTCCCTCGAGGTAGCTCAGCCCTTCCTCCCACCCTTTGGACCCCCTGCCACCCTTTTATCTGCTGTGCTGGTTCTGCCCAGCGCTGTCCTTGCTGTCACCAACGCCATGTCCCCTCCCCAGATCGCCAAGCAGCAGCAGCAGCTCATCCAGCAGCAGCACAAGATCAACCTCCTTCAGCAGCAGATCCAGGTAAAGGCAGGGGACACCTCACCCCTGTCACTGCAGCCTCCCCCAGCCGGGGCTGGCACTGCCCTGCAGCGTTGATTGGTGTCCCTGTCCCCTCCAGCAGGTCAACATGCCCTACGTGATGATCCCCGCCTTCACCCCCGGCCACCAGCCCCTCCCGGTCCCCCCCGAGTCCCAGCTGGCGCTGCCCATCCAGCCCATCCCCTGCAAACCGGGTGAGTCGGGGCTGTCCCGGCCCTGCGGGGTGGCCCTGTCCCCCAGCCGTGTCCCTGCTGTCCCCAAGCGCTGTCCCTCTGCTCCCGCAGTGGATTACCCGGTGCAGCTCCTGCACAGCCCCCCTCCTGCCACGCTGAAGAGACCCGCCGGCCCGGGCCACCTCCAGATGCAGGTACGGGCCCAGGAACCCCAAAAAACCCTGGGACAGCCCCCCAAAACCCTGGTAACACCCCCAAAATCCCAAAAACCCCGGTACAGCCCCCAAAACCACAGTACAGCCCCCCAAAAACCCCAGTACAGCCCCCCAAAACCCTGGTACAGCCCCCAAAATCCCAAAAACCACAGTACAGCCCTCCCAAAACCCTGGTACAGCCCCAAAACCCCTGGTACAGCCCCAAAACCTCCTCCAAACCTTAGTACAACAACAAAAATGCCCTTCAACCCCTGGTACAGCCCCAAAACCCCTGGTACAACCCCAAAACCCCTTCCAAACCTTGGTACAGCCCCAAAAACCCCCTGGTACAGCCCCAAAAACCCTGGTACAGCCTCAAAACCCCTTCCAAACCTTGGTACAGCCCCAAAACCCCAAGTACAGCTCCAGAAATTCCCTTCAGTCCCTGGTACAGCCTCAAAAACCCCTCCAAACCCTGGTACAGCCCCCCAAAACCCTGGTACAGCTCCCCAATCCCTGGTACAGCTCCCCAAAACCCTGGTACAGCTCCCCAATCCCTGGTACAGCTCCCCCAACCCTTGTACAGACCCCCAAAACCCCAAAACCGCTGGTACAGCTCCCCAAACCCTCTCCAAACCCTGGTACAGCCCCCCAAACCCCCCAAAACCCTGGTACAGCTCCCCAAACCCTGGTACAGCTCCCCAAACCCTGGTACAGACCCCTCAAACCCCCAAAACCCTGGTACAGCCCCCCAAACCCTGGTACAGCCCCCCAAAACCCCAAAAACCCTGGTACAGCTCCCCAAAACTGCTGGTACAGCTCCCCAAACCCTCTCCAAGCCCTGGGCTGGGGCTTTGGGGGCAGCTCCTCACCGCCCATCCCTCCCTCCTCCTCCTCCTCAGGAGCCCTCGCAGCCTCTGAACCTGACGGCCAAACCCAAAGGCTCCGAGCTGCCCAGCGCCTCCAGTTCTCCCAGTCTGAAGCTGAGCGGCTGCCAGGCCCTGACGCCGAGCCACGGGGCCAGCAGGGAGCTGCAGAGCAGCCCCTCCAACCTCCCGCTGGGTGGGGACACCAGGGACAGCCCTGTCACCCTGGGCCGGGCCACCGCCCGCGGCGCGGCTGGGGTGGGCAGGGTGGGGGCAGTGGGGTGGGGTCACTGCTGGCACAGATGGGTGGGTGCCCATGGGTGGGGGTTGAGTGGTCAGCAGTGGTCAGCAGAGTGACCACTGGCACTGGTGGGTGCCCGTGGGTGAGGGTGGGTGTGACCGCTAGCACTGGTGGGTGTCCATGGGGTCAGTGGTGTGAGGGGTCAGCAGAGTGACCACTGGAACTGATAGGTGTCCATGGGGATGGGTACTCTGAGGGGTCAGCAGAGTGACCACTGGCACAGATGGGTGCCCATGGGGTGGGTACTCTGCGGGGTCAGTGGGATGACCACTGGCACAGATGGGTGCCCATGGGTGGGGGTTGAGTGGTCAGCAGAGTGACCGCTGGCACTGATAGGTGTCCATGGGTGAGGGTGGGGGTGTGAGAGGTCAGCAGTGGTCAGCAGGGTGGCCAGTGGCACCGACAGGTGTCCTTAAGGGTGGGTAGTCTGGGACATCAGTGGAGTGACCACTGGCACTAACAGGCGCCCATGGGGATGGGTACTCTGAGGGGTCAGCAGAGTGACCACTGGCGCTGATGGGTGCCCATGGGGTGGGTGTGTGAGTGGTCAGTGGGGTGACCATTGGCACTGATGGGTGCCCTTAGGGGTCAGTGCTGTGAGTGGTCAGTGTGGTGACCACCAGCACTGATGGGTGCCCTTAGGGGTCGGTGCTGTGAGTGGTCAGTGTGGTGACCACCAGCACTGACGGGTGCCCGTGTCCTGCCAGGATTCCTGGGCGAGGGCGATGCCATCACCAAAGCCATCCACGACGCGCGGCAGCTGCTGCACGGCCACGGCGCCGCCATGGAGGGGTCACTGAGCAGCCCCTACCGCAAGGTGAGGGTCACTCCGTGTGGTCACCGTCCCCTCTGCCACCCCAGTGTCACCAGCCACGGCTGTCCCAGGCTGGGGGCTGGCTCCTGACCCTGCTGTCCTGCAGGAGCCCGTGGGGATTGACTCCTCCCCGGTGAAGGAGCGGATGGAGGAGACCCCCGGCCACCGGCTGGACGAGGCTCTGCTGAGCTGCGAGATGGACGGTGAGGGCGGCCGGGAGCACGGTGCTGACCCCAGGGTGGCTCTGTCCTCCGGCTCCTGCCCTCATCCCTCGTGTCCCTGCAGGCTCCCGGCACTTCCCGGAGTCCAGGAACAACAACCACATCAAGCGGCCCATGAACGCCTTCATGGTGTGGGCCAAGGACGAGCGCAGGAAGATCCTGCAGGCCTTCCCAGACATGCACAACTCCAGCATCAGCAAGATCCTGGGTGAGATCCCGGGGCAGGGGATCCCCTCTGCAGCTCCTGGAGGGTTGGGAATGGGATCCCGGGGCAGGGGATCCATTCTACATCCCCTGGAGGGATGGGAATGAGATCTGGGGATGGGAGATCCACTCTGCATCCCCTGGAGGGATGGGAATGAGATCCCAGGGCAGGGGATCCCCTCTGCAACTCCTGGAGGGATGGGAATGAGATCCTGGAACAGGGGATCCCCTCTGCATCCCCCCACAAGATCCTGGGGCAAGATCCTCTCTGCAGCCCCTGGAGGGGTGGGAACGAAATTTGGGAATGGGAGATCTCCACTCTGCATCTCCATGGAGGGATGGGAATGAGATCCTGGGGCAGGGGATACATTCTACATCCCCTGGAGAGATGGGAACAAGATCCTGGGGCAGGATCCCCTCTGCATCCTTTGGAGGGATGGGAAGAAGGTCTGAGGATGGGGGATCCCCTCTGAATCACCATGCAGGGACCTCCCTGACCTGGGGAAGGTCAGGGATGAATCCAGGAGGGAAGGTCAGGGAATGAGGGGATGAATCCAGGAGGGAATGTCAGGGAATGAGGGGATGAATCCAGGAGGGAATGTCAGGGAATGAGGGGATGAACCCCAGGAGGGAGGGTCAGGGAATGAGGGGATGAATCCCAGGAGGGAAGGTCAGGGAATGAGGGGATGAATCCCTGGAAATGCCCAGGGAAATTCAGGGAAGCTGTTCCCGATATTCCAGCAGAACCAGCTGCGGCACGTGGCCCCCACCACGCTGTAAATCCAGGCGCCATTCCCACGAGCAACGCCATTAATTAACACCACTAATTACCCAACCAACAGCACCGATCGACCTGGGGATGGGTTCACCCCCCATCTCCTCGCTCGGGCGGGCTGTGAGGACGCTCTCCCCCTTTCCCCACGCAGGATCCCGCTGGAAATCCATGTCCAACCAGGAGAAGCAGCCCTACTACGAGGAGCAGGCGCGGCTGAGCCGGCAGCACCTGGAGAAGTACCCGGACTACAAATACAAACCGCGGCCCAAGCGCACCTGCATCGTGGAGGGCAAGCGGCTGCGCGTGGGCGAGTACAAGGCGCTGATGAGGAACCGGCGGCAGGACGCCAGGCAGGGCTACTTGATAGGGTAATTGATAAGGGGGTTGATAAGGGGGGGTTGGTAAGGGGGGATTGATAAAGGGGATAGAGAAAGGGGCATTGATAAGGGGGGATTGGTAAGGGGGGATTGATAAGGGCATTGGTAAGGGGGATTGATAAGGGCATTGGTAAGGGGGATTGATGAGGAACCGGTGCCAGGATGCCAGGCAAGGCTACTTGAGAGGGTAATTGATAAGGGGATTGATAAGGGGGAGTTGATAATATGGATTGGTAAAGGAGATTGGTAAAGGGGATTGGTAAGGAGGATTGGTAAGGGGGGATTGGTAAGGGGAGATTGATGAGGAACCGGTGCCAAGACACCAGGCAGGGCTACTTGATAGGGTAATTGATAAGGGGATTGATAAGGAGGGATTGGTAATGGGGGATTGATAAGGGGGGATTGGTAAGGCGTGATTGGTAAGGGGGGATTGATAGGGGGATATTGATAAGGGGGGGATTGGTAAGGGGGGGATTGGTAAGGGGGGGGATTGGTAAGGGGGGATTGATGAGGAACCAGTGCCAGGACACCAGGCAGGGCTACTTGATAAGGGGATTGATAAGGGGGGGTTGATAACATGGATAGGAAAAGGAGATTGGTATGGGGGGATTGGTAAGGGGGGATTGGTAAGGGGGGATTGATGAGGGTGCCAGGACGCCAGGCCAGGCTACTTGATAGGGTAATTGATAAGGGGATTGATATGGGGGGGGTTGGTAATGGGGTAATTGATAGGGGGGGTTGGTAAGAGGGGTTGGTAAGGGGAGATTGATAAAGGGGGGATTGATAAAGGGGATAGAGAAGGGGGGATTGATAAGGGCATTGGTAAGGGGGATGGATGAGGAATCAGTGCCAGGACACCAGGCAGGGCTACTTGATAGGGGGGATAATTGATAAGGGGGATTGATAATGGGGAATTGGTAATGAGGATTGGTAAGGGGGGATTGACAAGGGACACCTTGTGCACCCTGCAGGCTCGGAGGGGTGGTGCCCACGGGGTTTGTGCCCACCTGGTGTCCATGGGGTGGGGCTCACCTGGTGACATGGGAGGGGGCTCACCTGGTGATGTGAGTGGTGCCCACCTCGTTCCCATGGGATTGCTGCCCACACCCCTCACATAATTCCCCTCGGGGGAAGCCCCCTGAGCCCCCTCTGCCCCTCTGAGCACTCACCCCCCGTGTCCCCCAGGCCGCAGGGCAGCCAGGTGCCCCCCAGCTCCTCGGACGTGCTGTACCCGCGGCCGGTGGGCGTGCAGCTGCCCCCGCCCCTCCTGGAGCATTACCTGCCCCGCGGCGTGGACCCCACCATGCCCGTCATCGTCAACACCCGCAGCCTCAAGGACGGCGACGCCGGGGACGACGGGCACTCGGTGCCCGAGGGGGACATGTACCGCTACAGCGAGGACGAGGACTCGGAGGGCGAGGACAAGAGCGACGGCGAGCTGGTGGTGCTGACGGACTGAGGGGCGCAGGGGGACAGCCGAGGGGGTGGCAGGGCTGGCTGCCACCACTGGGCGTGTCCTGGTGGGTGGCACTCGGCCACAGGGGAGCTGCCCACTCGTAGAAGGGTCCCACGAGGGATTTTGTGGGGTGAGGACTGGCTTGGCCTTGCTTTGGTGGCACGTGGAGGTGAGGTCAGCGAGCCTGGCGGTTTGGTGACACTGTGGCTGCGGTGCTGTCACCCCTGAGGGGACCCTCAGGCTGCAGGAAGCTCCAGAGCATCTCCAGCCCTGCAGCACCTGTGGGGCCTGGAGAGCCTCACCTGCTGCACTGCTGGGCACGGCGTGGGGACACGGGGTGAGGATGCAGAAGGGGGGATGGGGACACAGGACAGGGACACAGGACAGGGACACAGGACAGGGACACACTCGTCCCTCCTCTATCCTGGTGTGACCTCCCCTCCGCGCTTCCCGCTCGCTCTTTGGCGCCTGCCAGCGAATTCCCACCGAGCCAATTTTAGCTCCAGCCTGGCCCTGGCCCCGGCCAAAGGCTCCTCGGGGCCCTTTGTGCTGCCGGCAGCTCTGGCCCACTTTGGGAATAAAGCAGGGGCTGTTCCTGCCCTGCCAGCCCCTCCTCGGGGGGGACGTGCCCGCCTGGCCCCGGGCACCTGGCCCTGCAGCCCGGGCTGCACATGAGCCCTGCAGGGTGACAGGGAGGGAGAAGGGACGGCTGCGAGGGGAAAAGGAGCAGTGAGGAAAAATGAGCTTGGTGTGGTCAGAGCCTCTTCCAGGGGCTGGGGTGTGGCTGGGCTTGGGGGTGTCCAGGTGAGAGTTGGGGGTGTCCAGGTGTGCATGTGTGGTGTCCAGGTGAGTGTGCAGTGTCCCTCTGAGTGGCAGTGCCCAGGTGTGTGGCAGTGTCCAGGTGAGTGTGCAGTGTCCCTCTGAGTGGCAGTGCCCAGGTGTGTGCCATGCCCAGGTGTGTGGCAGTGCCCAGGTGTGTGCCATGCCCAGGTGCGTGTGCCGTGTCCCCCTGTGCTCAGCCGCTCACTCCCTGGCCGTGTCCCCGCTGTCCCTCCGTGCGCGGGGCTCCGGCACCTCCGTGTGGCAGAGCCGGGAACAGCCCCGAGCCTGGGACACCGCGGGGACAGCGACAGCGCTAGGGACACCGCGGGGGCTGTCAGTGTGCTGGGGACACCGCAGGAGCTGTCACCATGCTGGGGACACCGCAGGAGCCGCGGCCACCTGGGCTCGAGGCTGCACCAAGTGGGCGCCAGCCTCTGTCCCCTTGTCCCTCTGTCCCCTTGTCCCCAAGCCGGGCTGGGGATCCCAATCTCAGCAGCGCCAGCATTCCAGTGCTGGGGACACTGCCGTGGGGACATCCTTTATCCCAGGGGACATCCCTCCAGCCCCTGCCCTGCCCAGCAGCCCCTCCCTGCTCCCCTGCCCTTTGTCAGTGCTTTATTTATTCCCAACTCCCCGGGGAGGGATGGGGGTCCCTGGGGATGGAAAGGGGTCCCCAGTGAGGGACAGGGGGCCCTGGGAAGGACAGGGGTCCTTGGGGATGGAAAGGGGTCCCTGGGGAAGGGTCCCAGCTCCAGGGCTGGGCCAGGCTGTGCTGCAGAGGGACTGGAAGCAGATGTGTCCCCTCCCCACGGCTGCAGCTCTTCCTGTGTCTCTCTTCCATTTCTTTTTCTTCTGTTGTTGTTTCATTTTGTTTTTTAAAAGATTGTAAATATAGATAGAGCTTTATTTTGTTAATAAGACGACGAGTAACTTAACCTGTATATTTCACATCCCTGTTTACAATCGTTCCTCCCCCTGGCCCTTGGCACAATAAAAGTGACTTTTTGGAGCAGAGAGAGGGGCCTGGGCTTCACCAGGGTGGGGGTGAGGGTTGGATGGGGACATCTCGGGGTACAGAAGGGGCAGGAGCACCCCCAGACCCTGGGGGG
This sequence comes from Fringilla coelebs, assembly GCF_963513975.1. NCBI lineage: Eukaryota > Metazoa > Chordata > Aves > Passeriformes > Fringillidae > Fringilla > Fringilla coelebs. The sequence goes on from NC_140049.1 coordinate 2,808,163, forward strand.
AGGCTGCCCCTGCTCCAGCCCCAGATCCACCAGCCCCAAATTCCAGCTACCAGCAGCTTTTATTTCCCACCGAGACAAACACGGACGTGCCAGCAGCCCTGGGGCCACCTGGGGGAGGTGCCTGTGCCCGGAGAAGGGACAATCACCTTGTCCCCGCAGCCAGGGGGGGCACAGGAGGGGTCCCTGTGCCCGGAGAAGGGACAGTCACCTTGTCCCCGCAGCCAGGGGGGGCACAGGAGGGGTCCCTGTGCCCGGAGAAGGGACAATCACCTTGTCTCCACAGCCAGGGGGGGCACAGGAGGGGTCCCTGTGCACAGAGAAGGGACAGTCACCTTGTCCCCACGACCAGGGGTGGCACAGGGCCCTGATTGCTGTCAGGAGCTGGACGGGGCTCAGCAGGGCAGGGGTGGGGGGTGAAGCTGTGCCCGGTCCTGGAGGGGGGCAGCTCCGCGCCACCTCCTGCCAGGGGTGGGGACACGGCCAAAGGAGGAGGACAGAGGTGGGGACAGGCAAGACAGATCCCTCCTGGATGTCACCACACCCCCCTGACCCTGAGGGCAGAGCTGGGGGTGGGGGGAAGGACAGTGGGGGCAGCTGTGGGGACACCCTGTGCCCACCAGCAGCACCCCACTGGTGCCAGGGGCTCACGGCTGGCCCTGCCCCTCCGCCCACAGCTGCCACCCCTTGGGGACAAGGGTCCTGTCCCTGGGGCCAGCAGGGACCTGGGACAGCGCTGCTTTGGGGGTGGCACCCAGCAGGGTAGAGGGGACAGTGGGGCAGCCAAAATGGGGCAGCTCTGGGGGCCCTGAGCGGCCGGGGTGACCCCGTGTCCCCCTCGGGGCCAGCGCAGGGGGAGGGGACAGTGCCAGGCAGGAGCAGCAGTGGCAGGGGCACGGACCTGCCGGGCAGCGGGGCCGAGCGGGCTCGGCTTTAAGGCGGTGGTGAGGCTCCCTGGCGTGGCTGGGGCCTCGCCGGGGCCCTGGTCCTCTCCAGCATCTCATGGTCCAGTCTGGGGGTGGCCAGGCTCTCCTGGGGGCGGTGGTGGCCGGGGCAGGGCCACCTTGTCCCCCCTGGCACCGCGGACGGGCAAGGGGAGCGCGAGGGCACGGCCAGGACAGGAGAGCTCGGGGTGGCCCCTACTTGGGGACCTGCAGGGCTGTGACCACCGGCTTCATCTTGAAGTACTGTTTAAACCTTAACTTTGCATATCTGTAAAGAGAGAGAGAGAGAGAGAGGAGGGCTGGCTCTGAGCCACCCGTGTCCGCTGGGACAGCCAGGACCCTCCCCAGGGACAGCTGAGATCTTCCCCGGGATCCTCCCCGGGCACTGCCAGGATCTTCTTCAGGATCGTCTCCAGGATCCTCCCCAGGATCACTGGGATCCTCCTGGGGCACTGCCAGGATCTTCCCTGGGATCCTCCCCGAGATTCTCCCCAGGGACCACCAGGATCTTCCCCAGGATCCTCCCGAGGGACAGCTGAGATCCTCCCCAGGATCTTTCCTGGGATCTTCCCCAGGATCCTCCCCAGGATCTTCCTCAGGGATCGCCAGGATTCTCCCCAGGAATTGCCAAGATCCTCCCCAGGGACTACCAGGATCTTCCCTGGGATCTGCCTCAGGATCCTCCCCAGGGACAGCCAAGATCCTCCCCAGGATCTTCTGTGGGATCCTCCCCAGGGATCACCAGGATTCTCCCCAGGAATTGCCAGGATCCTCCCAAGGAACCCCCAGGATCCTCCCCAGGGACCACCAGGATCTTCCCTTGGATCTTCCCCAAGATCCTCCCCAGGGACCACCAGGATCTTCCCCAGGATTCTCCCCAGGAATTGCCAGGATCCTCCCCAGGGACCCCCGGGATCCTCCCCAGGGACCACTGGGATCTTCCCCTGGATCCTCCACAGGGACAGCTGAGATCCTCCCCAGGATCTTCCCTGGGATCTTCTCCAGGATTCTCCCCAGGAATTGCCAAGATCCTCCCCAGGGACCCCCGGGATCCTCCCCAGGACCCTCCCCGGGCTCCTCCCTCTCGGCCCATTTCCCATTTAATTTCTCACTCACCGTAAGAAATTAAAGTCTATGGTGGAATATTTGTCCTGGATCAGGCCCCAGCAGGCCCAGAGGAAGTGGGACGCCTGCAAGGGGCAGAGCAAGGATCAGGGGACACCCATGGGGACAGAAAACCCCGCACCCCAATCCCCAGGGCTGTGACAAGGACAGGACAGGGACCCACTGTGGGATTTTTGTGCCCTCCAGAGGCTGCTCCCGGCTGGAGCTGGAGCTGGAGCGAGGGATGGCAGCAGGGAGGGTGCTGAACATGGGGTGCCCCCCCTGCGCTGCCCTCCCGGGAAAACAGAGAATATTTCACCCGAAATTTCCAGAAAATCGACTGGGGCCGTCCCTGGCAGCCAGCAAAGAGGATTTCCTCACTGCAGCCGTGCCTGACCCCTCTGAAGGGCTGCCCAAGGCCACCCTGTCGGGCACAGCTGTCCCCAACACACCCCTGTGACCTTGCCCGGGGGCTCAGCCTCCCTGAGGCCCTGTGGCACAGCCTGTCCCTGATGTCCCCAAGCCCTCAGGCTGGCACCTGGTGCTGGCCAGGTCACCTGGAAGCCCAAGAGCGGAGAACTCCCTCCCTGCCTCATCCCCTGGGGTGTTTTCAGCAAGGCTGGGTCCTTCCTCCTCCTCACTCACCAAGGAGAACTTGTTCACTTGCACGTAGAGGGTCTCCAGCTCCTCCTGGGACACCTGGCTGTCACCTGGCTGGCCCTGGGTGAGCTCCTTGTAGGCCTGCAGGTAGGAGTGCAGCCACTGCAGCTGCGTCTCCTTGCTGGGGTAGAGGCCATAATCCACCTCCTTCACACCTGGGGACATGGGGGGACACGGGGGGGACGTGAGGGGACAGGGAGGGATCGGGTTCTCCACGGCAAAGCGAGGAGAGCACAACCCCAGCCGGGCACAAACCCGGGATCGGCTGCTGGCCCTCGGGGTGAGGAGCCAGGATTGGCACCCCGGGGGAATCGGGGTGGCCAAGGGCAGCAGGGACCCTGCTGTGACCACAGGCAGCCCCATTTCCTGCTGTGGGATTTGGGGTGCAGCTCCCTCCTCCATGGGATGGGCAGGCCCCGTTTGCCATCGTGGGGTTGGGGATTCAACTCCCTCCTCCATCCCCAGGGATCAGGAGATGCCCGGGCAGCCCCGTTTTCCAACATGGGACTGGGAATGCAACTCCCTCCGCCATCCCAGGGATGGGGACACCCCATTTCCCACCCCAAGACTGGGAATGAAACTCTGTCCTCCATCCCAGTAACAGGGAAACCCCATTTCCCAGTATGGGACTGGGAATAAAACTCCGTCCTCCATCCCAGTAACAGGGAAACCCCATTTCCCGGTATGGGACTGGGGACAACTCCCTCCTCCATCCCAGTGACAAGAACACCCCATTTCCCAGTATGAAACTGGGAATTCCCAGTACCAGGGACACCCCATTTCCCAGTAACAGGCACCCCCCATTTCCCAGTATGGGGCTGGGGACAACTCCCTCCTCCATCCCAGTGACAAGAACACCCCATTTCCCAGTATAAAACTGGGAATTCCCAGTAATGGGAACACCCCATTTCCCAGTAACAGGAACACCCCATTTCCCAGTACAAGGGACACCCCATTTCCCAGTATGAGACTGGGAATTCCCAATAACAGGAACACCCCATATCCCAGTAATGGGAACACCCCATTTCCCAGTAATGGGACACCCCATTTCCCAGTACCAGGGACACCCCATTTCCCAATAATGGGAACACCCCATTTCCCAGGAATGGGAACACCCCATTTCCCAGTATGAAACTGGGAATTCCCAGTAACAGGGACACTCCATTTCCCAGTATGAAACTGGGAATTCCCAATAACGGGACACCGCATTTCCCAGTACCAGGGACACCCCATTTCCCAGTAACGGGACACCCCATTTCCCAGTATGAAACTGGGAATTCCCAGTAGCAGCCCCCCCCCTTTCCCAGTACGTGACCGGGGACAGCTCCCGTCCCGTGCCAGCCCTGGGGACGCCCCGGGGTCGCTCTGGGGGTCCCCGGGGTCGCTCTGGGGGTCCCCGGGGTCACTCTGGGGGTCCCCGGGGTCGCTCTGGGGGTCCCTGGGGTCGCTCTGGGGGTCCCCGGGGTCGCTCTGGGGGTCCCTGGGGTCGCTCTGGGGGTCCCCGGGGTCACTCTGGGGGTCCCCGGGGTCGCTCTGGGGGTCCCTGGGGTCGCTCTGGGGGTCCCTGGGGTCACTCTGGGGGTCTCCGGGGTCGCTCTGGGGGTCCCCGGGGTCACTCTGGGGGTCCCCGGGGTCGCTCTGGGGGTCCCCGGGGTCTCCCCACCTGCGAACTCGTTGAAGTGGTTGCCGATGTCGAAGGCCTGGTAGTTGTAGCCCGTGTACTCGTAGTCGATGAAGCGCACGCGCTCTGCGGGGACAGAAACAGCGCTGGGGACACCGGGGGGACAGGACCGGGAGGAAATGTCCCAAAAATCGTGGGATGTGCAGGGGAGTTGGGAAGAAACTGGTGGGTTCTGGGAAAATGTTGGGGTTTGCTGGATTGTGTGAAACTGCGCCTGTATAATGATTTAATGACCGTGATAAATGAAATTATTGTATGGTATTGTAAATTATACACGATAATATAATATAATATAATATAATATAATATAATATAATATAATATAATATAATATAATATAATATAATATAATATATAATATAATATAATATAATATAATATAATATAATATAATATAATATATCATAGTATATTATATTAGAATATTATTGTTATATTATTATAATATATAATACATTATATAATAATATATTATATAATTATAATATTTTTATATATTACATATATTCTATTCTATTCTATTCTATTCTATTCTATTCTATTCTATTCTATATAGGGTAAATATGATCATATTTAAAGTAATTAAAATTACTTTAAAAATGTTGGGTTTTACTGGATCATGCAACACTGCACCTGTATAATGATTTAATGACTGTGATAAATGAAATTATTGTATGATATTATAAATTATACATGATAAATATGCTTATATTATATTATATTAATTATATTATATTATGTATATTATATTATATTTATTATATTATATTTATTATATTTATTATATATAGGGTAAATATGATAATATTTAAAGTAATTAAAATTAACTATTTAATTTACATATTTAAATATTAAATATGACCATATTTATCATATAGATATTATTTATATAAAATATATTTATTTATCATTATAAGTATGCTTTATTTATATTAAAATATATTTATTTCTCGTATAAATATGATCAATGACCTGACTGTTAAATGCAATGATAATTTGATAATCAGATATAATTATTGCTTGATTGCAACAAGAATCATGAGAAACTATGTTTGAATGAAATTACAAGGATGAAATCAATGTGTACAACAGAACAACATAAACTTAATAATTAATACTCAGTTCTATAAGGATAAAAATCTGTTTAGCGTCAGATTTGGGTCCGTCCCCCTGACAGCAGAACCACCTGCACAGAATCACTCTGCTCTTGGTGGCAGTGCCACCCCCAAGGCCACCCCCGGGGACACACACACACACCTCGTGTCCTGTCGTAGATGATGTTCTTGCACAGGAGGTCGTTGTGGCACAGCACCACGGGGGACCCCAGCTGCGACAGCGTCCCCTCCATCCACGCCAGCTCCTGCTCCAGCGCCTCGGGGCTGGGCACGTCCCGCGGGAGGCTGCCGAGGGGACAAAAGGGACAGGGTGGGGGACAAAAGGGACAGGGTGGCGTCGGGAGGCTGCCCCAGGGGACAAAAGGGACAGGGTGGGGGACAAAAGGGACAGGGTGGGGGACAAAAGGGACAGGATGGCATCGGGAGGCTGCCCCAGGGGACAGGGTGGCATCGGGAGGCTGCCCAGGGGGACAAAAGGACAGGGTGGGGGACAAAAGGGACAGGGTGGCGTCGGGAGGCTGCCCCAGGGGACAAAAGGGACAGGGCGGCATCGGGAGACTGCCCAAGGGGACAAAAGAGACAGGGTGGCATCGGGAGGCTGCCCAAGGCCAAGGGGACGAAAGGGACAAGATGGCATCGGGAGGCTGCCCGAGGGGACAAAAGGGACAGGGTGGGGGCATCGGGAGGCTGCCCAGGGGACAGAAGGGACAGGGTGGGGGACAAAAGGGACAGGGTGGCATCGGGAGGCTGCCCGAGGGGACAGAAGGGACAGGGTGGGGGACAAAAGGGACAGGGTGGCATCGGGAGGCTGCCCCAGGGGACAAAAGGGACATGGTGGGGGACAAAAGGGACAGGGTGGCATCGGGAGGCTGCCCCAGGGGACAAAAGGGACAGGGTGGCATCGGGAGGCTGCCCAGGGGGACAAAAGGGACAGGGTGGCATCGGGAGGCTGCCCCAGGGGACAAAAGGGACAGGGTGGCATCGCCGCTGCTCTCGGGGAGCCGGCCTGGGGCTCGGGGGTGGCGGTTCCCCAGTTTCCAGAGCTTTCCTGGAGGCTCAGGGGCAGAATTTCCCCAAATTCCAGAATTTTCCCCAACTTCCAGCATTTCCCTGGAGGCTCGGGGGCAGAATTTCCTCAAATTCCAGAATTTCCCCAACTTCCAGCGCTTCCCCGAGGCCACAGGAGCAGAATTGCTCTCCCTTGACTTCCAGCACTTCCCCGGGGCCACAGGAGCAGAATTTTCCCAGTTTCCAGAATTTCCCCGGGGCCACGGGAGCAGAATTGCTCTTCCCTGATTTCCAGCGCTTTCCTTGGGGCTCAGGGGCAGAATTTCCCTCTCTCTAGCCTTACAAACGACCCCGCTACAAAGCGACCCCACTAATGACACAAAGCGACCCCACTAATGACACAAAGCGACCCCACTAATGACACAAAGCGGGGCTGGTTTTGGGCAGGGGACAGGTTTGGTAGCCAGGCAGGCACCACACCTCAGCCTCAGCGTGTCCCTCGTCCCCAAAACCCCCACGCCCACCCCCCCAAATCCACCCCGGGGATGTTTTGGACTCTGGCAGCCCGGCGGTGACCTCAGGAGAGGTTCCAAGAAGAGAAGCTCGTTAATGATTGCCTAATTGGCCGCGAGGAAGGCGCAGGGTGGGTAAAGTCTGCCCGCGGCTGAGAAAAGCCCGGCTGGCTCCTGCCCCGGGTTAATCATTGCCCTGCCCGGGGTTCGTTCACCTCCCGCGCCTCTTGGGGCTGTCCCCATCCTTCCCAGACACCCCAAAAAGCGGGATGGGTGGGTTGGAAGTGAGAATTGTGCGGTTTAATTTTTAGAGTTAATCGCCAGCTCAGCAAGGCTTGAGCTCGGGTTTAATCTCCTGGGAGGAGGATTGTTCCAGCAGTGGGAGGCTGTGGCTCCAGCTGGATCCTGCACAGACACATCCCAGAGCACCAAAAAAAGCTGAAATCCCCCCCAAAGTGGCAGCAGGAAGGGGCAGGAGCTGCTCTGAGAGGGACCCAGCCCCAAATCCAACCCCAGACCCTCGCAGAGGCTTTACCTGGGAACCTCGGCCCCAGAGGGTGGGCAGGGGGTGCCCGAGGCAGAGCCTGGCTCTGTGGGATCCCTCTGCCTTTACCTGGCGTTGGATACCTTTGGGCTGAGCTCTGTCTTCACCAGGCTGAGGTATTTGTGCAGCTTCTGCCACAGGATGGGCCGGGGGAGGCTCCCGTTGGCGTGGATGGCGTGGACTCGGGCCATCTCCCGGGCCACCAGCCTGGCGTGGAGCAGAGGAGAAGGGTGAGGGGTGACCCCAGATCCCCAAAATCCCCCCTGGCAAAATCCCCAGAAGAGCTCTGGGGGTGTCTTCAGGGGGATTCCCTGAGAATCCTGCTTCAAGCACGGGGTTGGCACAGCTGAGCCATCATCCCACGTCAGGGATCGGCCTTGGAAGCGTTCCAGAATTGCCATTTTCGGGGTAAATTCAGCCCTAAACTCTGCTTCCAGAGGAATTGCAGCTTCCCAGGAAACCTTAATTCCAACTTCCCAGGAAACTTTAATTCCAACTCCCAGGAAAATTTAATTCTGGCTTCCCAGAGAACCTTAATTCCAGTTTCCCAGGAAAATTTCATTCCAGTTTCCCAGGAAACTTTAATTCCAGCTTCCCAGGAAATCTTAATTCCACTTTCCCAGGAAAATTTAATTCTGGCTTCCCAGAGAACCTTAATTCCAGTTTTCCAGGAAAATTTAATTCCAGTTTCCCAGGAAAATTTAATTCCAGTTTCCCAGAGAACCTTAATTCCAGCTTCCCAGGAAAATTTAATTCCAGTTTCCCAGGGAAACTTTAATTCCAATTTCCCAGGAAAGTATAATTCCAACTTCCCAGGAAACCTCTCTTCACCAAAACCTGATAAAAATTAGAGATTTGGCAATTTTGACAACTCTGGCTGCAGTTTGACCCATTTACCCCAGGACTGTGCCCACCAGTGACCCCCACCCACGGCAATCAGGGAAGAGCAGAAAACACAGAACAAACCCCAAAAAATTGTGAGAAAAACTGGGAGGGAAGAACCCCCAGATGCCAGCAGAACACCCCACCCACCTGAAGATGTGGGGATCCCTGACGTGGTCGGGTCCCAGGGCGATTCCCGGCAGGAATTGGTAGCAGAGCCCGTTCTGGAAGGCGCAGTAGAGCTCGGGGGCGCAGCCGTGGGCTCGGAGCACCTGGAAATTCCTCAGCTCCGTCTCCCTGTCCACCAGCAGCTCGGTTTTCCTGCCGTACACCCGCACCAGCAGCGCGTCTGCCATGCCATCGTCCGTGTAGCACGCCACCAGCTTGTTGGTGATGCCGTCAGTGAAGAGCTGGGTGGGGACAGACACGGTGGGGGTGACAGGGTGGGGACAGGGGGGACCCCGTGTCTGCTTCCCACCCGTGGGAAAACCTCGTGGGAGTGGCAAGAATGAGGAAAAGGAGCGAGGCGGCGCAGCCAGGAAAACTCCCGAGGGAGGAGATGGGTTTGGGAGGGCTGAGGTTCAGGGCTCTGCTGGCAGAAGGGATGGTTTGGGTGAAAATCTTGATAATTTCACCTGGGAGTATCTCAGGGGCAGCTCTGCAAGCAGAAGGGGTGGTTTGGGTGGAAATCCTGCTAATTTCACCTGGGAGCAGCTCAGGGATATCTCAGGGACAGCTCTGCAGGCAGAGGTGGTGGTTTGGGTGAAAACTCTGTTATTTTTCACCTAGGAGCAACTCAGGAGCAGCTCTGCAAGCAGAAGTGGTGGTTTGGGTGGAAATTCTATCATTTTTCATCTGGAACAGCTCAGGAACATATCAGGAACATCTCAGGAACAATTCTGCGGGCAGAGGTGGTGGTTTGGGTGAAAATCCTACTATTTTTCACCTGGGAGCAACTCAGGAGCAGCTCTGCAGGCAGAAGGGGTGGTTTGGGTAAAAACCCTGTTATTTTTCACTTGGGAGCAACTCAGGAACAACTCTGCAAGCAGAAGGGGTGGTTTGGGTGGAAATCCTGCTAATTTCACCTGGAACAGCTCAGGAACACCTCTGCAAGCAGAGGTGGTGGTTTGGGTAAAAACCCTGTTATTTTTCACATGGAAGAGCTCAGGGATATCTCAGGAGCAGCTCTACAGGCAGAGGTGGTGGTTTGGGTAAAAACCCTGTTATTTTTCACATGGGAGCTCAGGAACAACTCTGCAAGCAGAAGTGGTGGTTTGGGTGGAAATTCTGTTATTTTTCATGTGGAACTGCTCAGGAACATATCAGGAACAGTTCAGGAACAACCTCTGCAGGCAGAAGGGGTGGTTTGAGTGAAAATCCTGTTATTTTTCACCTGGAAGAGCTCAGGGATATCTCAGGAACAGCTCTGCAGGCAAAAGGGGTGGTTTGGGTGGAAATCCTGCTAATTTCACCTGGGAGCAGCTCAGGGGCAGCTCTGCAGGCAGAAGGGGTAGTTTGGGTGAAAATCCTGCTAATTTCACCTGGAACAGCTCAGGGATATCTCAGGGACAGCTCAGGCCAGATGTGCCACCAGCAGGCTTGGCACGGGAATGCCTCCCGGGGGCGGGGGAATCAGCGTCAATTGGCACGAAATTAAAAAAAATATATATAATAAATAAATAAACCACCCAACGAGGCAGAAAACAAGGCCGGAGCAAACACCACCCCCCACGCCCTCCTCCGACCCTCCCCGCGGGCCGGGGCGCTGATAGGCGGGGACGTCGCTGCTGGGGACATCTCGTGTCACCGCTCCCTGATGGCTCCTCGCAGATGGAAAGGGAGTTTTGTTCTCCCGGCGCTCCGCCTTGGCCGCCTGCCCGCGCACATGCCGGGGCTGCTGCCGGGGATTTGGGCACCTCCGGGGCGCCCGAGGGGGTTTGGGGATGTGTCACCCTATAGAAAACCGCTGTCCCCTTGTCCCCGTGCCAGCCCCGGGGTGCTGCAGCTCCCGCTGGACAGGATTCCTTCATCCTGCCAAGATTTTGGGGAACCGCGGGGGCGCCGAGGGGATTTAGGGACGTGTCACTCGGTGGGAAATCACCCCCATTGTCCCCCGTGCCAGCTCCAAGCTGGGCACTCCGGGGTGTTGAGGGTCTCCGTGGGAATGATTCCTTCATCCCGCTGGGATTTGGGGCACTTCCAGGGCACTGAGGGGGTTTGGGAATGTGTCACCCCAGAGGAATTCCCTGCCCTGTTGTCCCTGTGCCAGCTCCAGAGTGCTGCAGCTCCCTCTGGAAGTGATTCCCCCATCCCGCTGGGATTTTGGGCACTTCCAGGGCACGGAGGGGGTTTGGGGCTCTGTCACCCCACAAGAAACCCCTGTCCCACTGCCCAGCTCCAAACTGGGCACTCTGGGGTGCTGTGGCTCCCCCTGGGAATGATTCCCTCACTCCTGTGGGATGGAGGAACTGGAGCAGGAGCGGGGAGAGGGCTCCTGCTCCGGCAGCCGCGCAGCTCAGGGATGGGACGGATAATTTTAGACATCCCACTCAGCAACCCACGCTCCCCTATAGGGTTCCTATATATAGGGCTCCCCGAGGGAGACTCCAGGCACTGGAATGAGACCATCCAAGCCAGACAGGGCTGACACCCCCATTCCACAGCTGGATTTTGGGTGAGCAGGGCGAGGCTGCAGCCCCATCCTCAGGGGTGCTGCCCCTCAGCCGTGGCCAAGCTTGCTCAAGCTGCTTTTCCCCAAGCTGATAATCTGGGTTTCACCCTGGGGCTCAGCTCTTTCCTCCTCTCATCCTGCCAGGCCTCAGAGGTTGGAAATTCAGGCAGCAGAAATGTCACATCCTGTCCGTGCAGGTGTCACCACGAACCACACGCGGCTCAGCCACAGGTGAGCGGCTCCACACGGAGTCAAATCCTCGGTGCTGCTTTGTTTTGCTGCCCCACAGCCCAGGCAGCCCTTTCCAGCAGGTTTAATGGGATTATTGAGCCTTATCCCCCCTGAATTCCAGGCCACTGACTCTGGAGACGCACACGTGGCTCCTGGGTGACCCGCGGGGACTCGCTGGGTTTGGGGGTGGCTCCCAAGGGTGGCAGTGGCTGCCTGGGGGATCCCTGGTGCTGTTCCCTGTGGATCCAGGCTGCAGCCACCTTGCTGCCACCTCAGATCCTTCCCTCCTGCAGCCGGGTGGCGGCAGGGACAGAGGGGAGGAGTGACACTCCGTGAACTTTGCAGGGATTAAACGCAAAGCGCGTCCTGTGCCAAAGCGCCGGGGTGAGGCAGCCAAATCCAACTGCTGGTGCTTCACCTGCCAGGAGAACCCCTCAGCATTCCCAAAACATCAACGTGACACTGCCCCAGCACCCCCAGCCTGGGCTGGCCACCAGCAGGGGAAACTTGTCACCAAATCCAGGCTAAAAACGTCCAACCCTGCACGGCAAACCTCGCACGGCTGCCGCTGTCATCTCTGGCTGAGGGATGGATGAATGGATGGATGGATGGATGGATGGATGGATGGATGGATGGATGGATGGAATCTATGGATGGATGGAATCCATGGATGGATGGATGGAAGGATGGATGAGGGGTGGATGGATGGATGGATGGATGGATGGATGGATGGATGGATGGATGGATGGAATCCATGGATAGATGGATGCAATCTATGGATGGATGGATGGATGGATGGATGGAATACATGGATGCATGGATGGATGCATGGATGGATGGAATCCATGGATAGATGGATACAATCTATGGATGGATGGATGGAATCCATGGATGGATGGATGGATGGATGGATGGATGGATGGATGGATGAGGGGTGTATGGATGGATGCATGGATGCATGGATGCATGGATGGATGGAATCCATGGATAGGTGGATGCAATCTATGGATGGATGGATGGAATCCATGGATGGATGAATGAAAGGATGGATGAGGGGTGTATGGATGGATGGACGGACGGACGGAGGAGTTTGTGCTTCCCTGGGAGCGTGGGGAGCTGACTCAGCTGCACAGACATTCCTCAGGGATGAGGAGCAGGAGCTCTGGGAAGCGGGCACAACCGGGAGCTCACGGCAGGGCAGCCCCGAGCTCCCAGATCCTTCTTGCTGCGCTCCTGAGCTCCGGGAGATTTTCCCGAGCCACCGGCACAGCCTGGTACAGCCCCCGCGAGGTGCTGGGAACGGGGCAGCGCTCCAGGGCACCGGGCAGGGAATGGGATCGCTAATGGGAACCAGCTGAGGCCCCTGGCCCGCTCCATCCCATCCCAAGCGGCTCCTGCGAGGGGAAACGCGGGAGGAGGGAAAGCAACCGAGGGAAACACAACTGGATGGTTTTCCCTCAACTCCTGAGTGTTTTTTTTTTTTTTCCCCTTTCTTTTTTTAAATTAAAAACACACGCCCGCACACCCGAGCTGCTGCGGAACACCGACCCCTGCGGAGCCTGGATACCGCAGAGCCGGGGTCCCTCCACAACCACCGAGCTCTGCGAGCAGAGCGAGACATTTCCTGCCCCGGCAAACTCCAACTCCCAGCTTCCTGCCCGCTGCCATCTGCCCTTTCAGATGGCTTTTCCTGCAGCTTCTTGTATTTAATTACACTTGGCTATTAATACATTTTTAATGACGGGAAGCGTGTGCCTTCCGAGGGGACACTCGCTCACGTGCAGACGTTTAAGGGCACGCAGCCACGGCCCCTCCACGCTCCGGTGCCCAGTGCCAGGGCACGGCCGAGGGCACCGGCGCCACCAGCCTGTGTCACCCCAGCCCTGGCCGGAGCGATTCCCACGCCGGTCCGGCTCTCCCAGCAAAGCCCTGGCAGCCCCGCACAGCCGAGCCCTGTTCCGCGCCAGGAGCCCGGGACTGGTGTCCAGCTCCCACCTGAAGTGGGGCTCAGCCCACGCAGCCCGGGAAATGTGGGAGACGACAAATATCCCGAACAAGAGCGGCTCCCGGGAGCGGCCGCTCCTGCGGGCACCCCTCGGCAGCCAGCCTGGGGACACTTTTGTACCCACTGCCACCGCTCGCTGACCACCCCAGGGGTCTCTGAACCTCGTGTGGGGGGGTGCGATGGGGGTGTCATGCCTTTGCACTGCTGCTGAACCTTCGGTCATGCTCTGGGCGCAGAGGGGAGACCCAGGGGTGGGGGTACGGGGTGTCACATCCTCTGGGGCAGGTCCTACAGCCCTCCATGGTGAACCCCACAGCCCCGCGGGAGTGAACCCCACGGCGCCCCTTGGGTGAACCCCACATTCCTCCTCGAACAGATCCGGGAACCCCCGGGTTAAACCCTACAGCCCCCAGGCTGAGCCCCAAAACCTCCCTAGGACAGACCCCGTAACCCCCAGGCTGAGCCCCACAACCCCCCTTGAGCTGCCCCCACACCCCGCCGGGGTGAGCACCGCAGCCCGCTCAGACAGACCCGAGAACCCCACAACCGCCCCCCAGCCGGGCTCCGCAGCCCCACCGGGCGATCCCCGGTGAGAGCGGCCGCCGGTTCGCGGGGTGCCGGCTCACGGTCCCCGCCGTACCTTGGTCTTCACCGTGGCCGGCTCCCAGGCGGGTCTCAGCCGCCGCACGATCCGCAGCGCCCCGGGCAGCACGTCCCCCTCGTCCACCGCAATGCCGAGGTGTGGCACGGCGGGGGTCCCGCCGCCGCCCCCCCGCTCCGGCCCCGGGCAGTCGGGGCAGCGGGCGGGCGGTGCGGCCATGGCCAGCTCCGCGCTGCCGGAGCCGCGGCCCATGTGCCGGGGGCTGCGCGGGGCCGGCGGCCGCGGGGAGGAGCCGCCGCCGTTGGGAAGCCATGAGTCACCGGCCCGCCTCCCGCCCGCCTCCCCGGCAGCGGCGGCAGCGCCCGCACCGGCACCGCCACCGGCACGGGGGGCAGGGACCCGCATCCTACCGGGACCGGCACTGCGGGCAGGGCATCCTCATCCTACCGGCACCGGCATCCCGGGCAGCGGGTCCACATCCTACTGGCACCGGTACCGCGGGCAGGGACCGGCATCCTACCGGGACCGGCATCCCTGGCAGGGAGGGACCCGCATCCCCCGCACACCGAGACCCGGGCGCCGCACCCGCACCCGATCCGCACCGGCATCAGCGGACCCGCACCGGGACCTGAGCAGCGGATCCGCGCCCCGCCCGCACCGGTATCAGCGGACCGGCATCCCACCCGCACCGGGACCCCAGCGCCCGACCGGGACCGCATCCTGGGCAAGGGATCCGCACCGGGACGGGGCATCCCATCCACGGCGTCCTGGGCAGCGGAGCCCCGCCCCGCCGGCACCGGAACCAGGACCAAGACCCCGCTCTGCCGCAGCTGCTGTCGGTGCCTCCCGCACCCATTCCCTCTCATCTGCCCCCGGCAGCCGCCGCCGCACCGAGATCCCCCCTCCGCACCTGCTGCCGGTGCCTTCCCCATCCATTCCCGGAACCCCAAAGCCACCCCGGAGGATCCGCACCGGGACCGGCACCGCCCCCGCCACACCCCGCACCCCAATGCCCACCCATCCATCCGCTGCACCCGCCCCGGGGGGCTCCGCGCAGCCCCCAGCCCCTCCTTTGGGGTTACAGAGGATGAGGAGCCACGCACGGGATGCGCTCCAGCCCCCAGAGCTCCGGGCGGGGCGGATCCCCTCGGGATAACCTCTCCCACTGCACCTTCCGTAGGGATTCACCGCTGGAACGGGAAGAGGTTTTGGGGGTGAAGGCAGAGCGGGATTTTTCCGCTGGCAGAGCCCCCGCAGCTGCCGGACGTGGCTTCATTATCAGAGGAAATAACAGCGTCACTTGGGCGACACCGCCGAGTGCCCCCCAGCTGGCCGTGCCTGAAACCAGCTCAGCGGACCCTGGAGACCTGAGGAAAAATCATTTAAGGAAGGCGAGCTGTGGGACAAAAACCCCGCCGGGGCAGTTTCCCGTGTTGCTAAAAACAGCCCCAGCCCGGTCAGTGTTAATAGGATGGGCATAATTGCTGCCGCGCTTTGCTGGGCTGAGCGCGGCCTAATTGCTCGGCCGGAACGATCTAATCCGGGCTAGCGGAGCCCTGCGGGCAGGGCCGCAGCATCCAGCGGGAAATTGCCCCCGGAGCAGCGATTAGAGGTGTTAATAGCCCGGCTTATGGGGCCCGGCAGCGGCTCGGGCGGATTTTAACTCCCGCTGCTTGAAACGAGTGCGCGGAGTTGGAACAGAACCGGCTCCACCAAAACCATCCGGGTTTAGGGCGGGCTGGGCCCTTTCCAGCTGAGGGATGTGGCAGAAGCCGCGGCGGGAGCTGACGGCGCCTTTCGCACCCACTCGAGTCTTCTGCAGACTTGGCCTCGGCTGTGGAGAGCAGGGCAGAGGAGGTTTGGATATTTCCAAGCGGGATTTCTCTCCTGTAGGAAGGGGAGACTCTCGCTAAGCGTCTCTGCGCGTCCAGAAGGTTGTGGGTGCCCTGACCTCAGCAAATTCCCTTTTTTTCTGCTGGTCCCAATCCCTCCCCGCCGCTGCTTCCCCGCTCTCGGGCGCTCCTGCGCTGGAGAGTGGCTCAGGAAACGCTGGATGAGAGCAGAAATTCGTCCCTTCCCTCCGTCCCCCGGCCCCAAAGAGCCACTGCCACCACCCCGGCGTTGGAGGTGACAGAAAAAAAAACCACATCCCACCCACAGCAGCCGGAATTTTCCCATCCCCGGAACCCCCGGGGTTGTGCATCCCAGCACGGAGAGGCTGCGGAGAAGGTCCCAGGAGGGACAAACATCCGCCCCAGGCACATCCTCTCCGCTCTGGGGCTGCCGTGGGGCAGGGCCGGGATGAGGATCCGGGCTAGGAGGGGTGGATGAAGGGCTGGGAGCTTGGGGGAAGGTGCTGGAAGGGCCACGGAGCAGCCGCTGGCTCCCCTTCCCAAATATCCCTGCAGCTGAGAGGGGATTTGGCAGCTCTGGGAATTTGTCAGCGCTGGAATTGTCAGCTCTGGGAATTTATCAGTGCTGGGAATTGTCAGCTCTGGTGTTCACCAGTGCTGGAATTGTCACCTGTGGGGTTCACAAGTGCTGGGAATTGTCAGCTCTGGGGTTCCTCAGCGCTGGGAACTCCTCAGCTCTGCAGCTCTGAGGGTGAGGAGCTCCTGCCAGCAGCTGCTCCTCCGTGGTGAGATCCTGATTTGCTCCAGGCCCTGTCCCAGGAGCGGCTTTCCCATCCCAGCCACCTGAACTGGTCAAACTGGAGGCCAGCCCGTGTTCCCCTGGCATGGGGATGCACGGCTGCAGGGCTGGAACTGGGAATGTCCCCCCAGCTGGGGGAGGGCCCTGTCCCTCCCTCCGGGCCAGCTGGCACAGGGGGCACCTCCAGGGGCACCTCCACACCCAGGGCAGAGAAAAACCTCTGCTTTTTCCTGAAAACAGACTCTGGGACAGGAGCCACTGTCCCCTCCCCGGTGTGCCACGGCAGAGCTGAGGCACAGCCCTGTCCCCAAGGGGACGCCAGGGGCTCCTGGCACCATCCCATCTGCAGGAAGAGCTTTGCAGAGCCGTTGATTTGCCCGCGGGAGCCGGGGAGGGCGTTGCACCCTTATGGGGCAGAAGGGGCACAAATGAAGAGGTGGCTCCTGGCACAGGGACATTTGTGGCCCAGTTCCCTCAATAAAGGTGTCTGACCCACCCCACTCCCCTCTGCAAGACCAGCCCTCCTCTCATCCTCCTGGTGCTTTAAATTGTTTAATATAAAACTCACAAAGAGGGGCAGGGCTGACACCGGCTGAAACCATCCTTAAACAGCGATTATTGCCCCCAATTTAGGAACAACGCCAACAGTCCCAGAGCGTCCCTCAGCCCCACCAGCAGCAGGTCCCCGTGCGCTGCTCTGCCATCGCACTTGTCCCTAAAAGCGCCCGGAGGGGCCGCTCCGGCCGCAGGATCCCGCTGGGATTGGCAGCCCCGCTCCGGGCTCGGCTCCCGGGAACAGCGCGGGGGTTTGGGAGCGGGAGCGCTTTGGAGAGTCGGTGGCAGAGCTGGAAGGGAGCTGCTGTGCTCCCCGCGGCTCCTGCAGCCTCCGGGCTGGTTCTCCACACCCAGCCCGGCCCCCCGGCCCTCAGCGGGCGGTGGCGAAGCCGATGCGGTTGTGGCGCCGGTCGAATTTGGTGTAGTAGTGACCGATGAAGGTGGCACCCAGGATCCAGAGGGGACCGGCCGGAGGGGGGATGTCCAGCCCGGAGAAAGCCACCACGCAGACATCCTCGCCGTACTGGGATTGCTGCGGGAAGGAGACCCGCGGGGTGATGGAGGGGACAGGGGGAGGGTCCCGGTGTCGCCGTGCCCCAGCTCCACACCCCCTGCTCGCCCACGGTGCTCCTTCCTCGGGGATCATGGAATATCCTGAACGAGGATCATCAGCACCGGCTCCTTCCCCTGCACAGCCAGCCCCAAGAATCCCACCCTGTGCCTGGGGGTGACCTCCCTGCGGTGCTTGGGGTTTGGCAGAGCCCCCCGGAGGTGCTGAGCGCTGTGGGGAGGATCCCCCCGTGGGACAGAGCCCGGGGCAGGGACAGCGGTGGCAGAAGCAGCCGGAGTCAGCCCTGCAGGAGGGGTTTGATCAGGGTGGGATGGTCCCCGTGCCAAGGGCCGGGCAGCAGCTCCGGGGCAGGACCCAGCCACAGCAGGGAGGGGGTGGCCCTGGGCACAGGGGTGGCACCACCTTCCCATGGGAATTCCGGTTGAACTGGGGCTGGGGAGCAGCAGCAGCCTCAGCCTCCTGCTGGAGGGTCCCTGCTGCCCAGGGGGAGCTTGCTATCCCAAATTCCCCAGATTTCGGATTGATTTAGGCCGGGCTCTGTCCTGGATCAGCTCCTCAGGGTGTGGACAGGCACAAACAATGGGGATCTGCAGCTCCACTCCCCTGTGGTGCTGACCACGGGGAAAATGTGGATTTGCCCACTGTGAGCTCTTGGTGACCGCTTCCTGCTGTTCCAGGGTGAAAAGCCTTTCCTGATATCCAAATCCCAACAAAAACCATCCCTGCTGACCCCAAACCACCGAGGGATTCAAGGGCAGCTCTCCCTGGCTCAGGTGGGCACCTCCACCCAGCAGAAGGGTTTAGGGCAGACCAGGAGCATCCCTTTGGGGCTGATTGTGGCTGATTTTGGACACTCACCCGCAGCACGTAGGCCGGGCCGCTGAGGCCATAAACCTTCCCTCCCAGGTGGAAGGAGATGTTGGGCAGCTGAGGCACCTGCTCGCAGTCCACCACGTACTGCAGGGGAGGGGACAGCTCTGGGACAAGGCCAGGCAGCCAGGGGGACACGCACAGGGGCTGGCTGTCACTCACCTCTCCCTCGGCCACCTCGGTGGCCCCGATGGCTTTCATGAGCACGGACACGGGGCCGGCGGGGCCGGTGATGTAGGAGGCTCCGGTGTCCACGGCCACCGAGCAGCCTTCCCTGCAGAACAGGGTCTCGGCCCCTACAGACACCCTGGAGCAGGAGGGGTGGCACTGAGTGTCCCCTGGTGGCACCCAGGGTGCTCCCGGGAATGTGACATCCATCCCAAATGTCCCCTGGTGACACCCAGGGTGCTCCTGGGAATGTGACATCCATCCCAAATATCCCCTGGTGACACCCAGGGTGCTCCTGGGAATGTCACATCCATCCCAAATGTCCCCTGGTGACACCCAGGGTGCTCCTGGGAATGTCACTTCCATCCCAAATATCCCCTGGTGACACCAAGGATGTTCCTGCAAGTGTAACTTCCATCCCAAATATCCCCTGGTGACACCCAGGGTGCTCCCAGGAGTGTCACATCCCACCCAAATATCCCCTGGTGACACCCAAGGTGCTCCCAGGAGTGACATGTCCATTCCAAATGTCCCCTGGTGACACCAGGGATGCTCCTGGGAATGTCATGTCCATCCAAAATCTCCCGTGGTGGCACCCTGGGAGTGACACATCCATCCCAAATATTCCCTGGTGACACCCAAGGTGCTCCCAGGAGTGACACATCCATCCCAAACGTCCCTGGTGACACCCAGGGTGCCCCCAGGAGTGTCCCACCCATCCCCAGTGTCCCCTGGAGACGCCAGGAATGTCACATCCATCCCCAGCCAGGCACGTGCTGCTCCCAGCTTTTCCAGCGTGGGCTCTGAGCTCCATCCTTTGCAGGGCTGATTTTTTGGGGTTTGTTTGTTTTGGGTTTGGTTTTTTTTTGGTTAAACAAAGCGGGATTGTTTCAGCTCCTCCCACAGGACTGACAGGGGTTAAACTCTTCCAACTGCGGCTCCCGAGTGGAATCTCAGCCCACGGTGCCACCCCCTCTGCATTCCCAGCTGCTCCCGGCTCCTTGCTGAGCCTGGAGGAGCTGGAGGAGCCCACCCCGCTCCTCTCCAGAGGGAAAAAATCCCCGAAATCCCCAAAATCCCTCACAGAGCCACGGGATGCAGCCCTGGACCCGCCAGGGCTGGGCTAATACTGAATTCGTTGATCCCAAAGGCCTTTCCTGCCTCGATCCTGCCGGGATTTGGGATTCCCGGGCCATGCAGGGCTGTCCCCGCCCTCACCCCTTCATGCGGATCTGCCAGAAGCCGCTCCTGCTGACGTTCAGGTAGTGGAAGTCGCCGGTGTAATGGGCCGGGTCGCTGCCTCCCAGGATGATCTCCCCGCCGGGCGTCAGGGGGGCATTCCTGTGCCAAACACAGCGGGAGGGATTCCCCTTTTCCCAAAAAAATCCCAGCCCTGAGGGAGGGATTCCCCTTTCCCCAGAAATCCCACCCAGGCAGGGATTGATTCCCGTTTTCCCAAAAATCCCAGCCAGGCAGAGATGGATTCCCCTTTTCCCAAAAATCCCCCCCAGGCAGGGATTGATCCCCCTTTTCCCAAAAATCCCACCCAGGCAGGGATTGATTCCCCTTTTCCCAAAAATCCCACCCAGGCAGGGACTGATTCCCATTTTCCCAAAAAATCCCAGCCCTGAGGGATTGATCCCCCTTTTCCCAAAAATCCCCCCCAGGCAGGGATTGATCCCCCTTTTCCCAAAAATCCCAGCTGAGTTGACACAGGCTCCAGGTGGGTGTGGTGGCCCCTGAGGAGGGGCAGAACCCGGGCAGGACATCCTGGGGCTGGCAGAGGGACCAGGGGACACCAGGGGACACCAGGGGACACGGAGGGCTGGCAGCGGGGGTCTCGAGGGCGCTTTGGGTCTTCTTACTTGGAAGCGCTGCAAAGAGAGGGATGATCCATGAGGCACCCGTGTCCCCAGGGAGCCCAGGGGACACAGGTGACACCCAGAGGCCTGGGGAATCCTCCCTTCCATCCCACCCCATCTCCTCCACAATCCTCCATTCCTCCCCACCCCATCTCCTCCAGGATCCCCCATCTCCCTCCAACCCCATTTCTTCCACGATTCTCCATTCCTTCCCTCCCACCCCATCTCCTTCAGGATCCTCCCTTCTTTCCCATCCCATCTCCTCCAGGATCCTCCATTCCATCCCTCCCCATCTCCTCCAGGATCCCCATCTCCTTCCCACCCTTCTACCCCATCTCCTCCAGAATCTTCCATTCCTCATTCCTCCCCACCCCATCTCCTCCAGGATCCTCCATCTCCCTCCAACCCCATTTCTTCCAGGATTCTCCATTCCTTCCATCCCATTCCATCTACCCCAGGGATCCCCCATTCCATCCCTTCCCATCTCCTCCAGAATCCTCCACTCCATCCCTTCCCCATCTCCTCCAGGATCCTCCACTCCATCCCTTCCCCATCTCCTCCAGGATCCTCCACTCCATCCCTTCCCCATCTCCTCCAGAATCCTCCACTCCATCCCTTCCCATCTCCTCCAGGATCCTCCAGTCCGTTCATCCCATCCTCACCAGGATCCTTCACCCCTTCCCTCTCTCCACCCAACCCACAAACCCCTCTCCACCATTCCTGTGCCCCCCAACCCCACCCCATTTTGGGGTGTCCCGTTGCCCCGCATCCCCACCGGCTGTAGTAGACGGAGAAGGCGTCCTCCTGGAGGATCTGCTGCGCCAGGATGCGCTCCCCATCCCATCCCCATCCCCATCCCATCCCATCCCATCCCATCCCCATCCCATCCCATCCCATCCCATCCCATCCCATCCCATCCCATCCCCAACCCCATCCCCACCCCTCCAACCCACAACCCCCTCCCCACCATTCCTGTGCCCCCCACCCCGTTTTGGGGTGTCCCGTTGCCCCGCATCCCCACCGGCTGTAGTAGACGGAGAAGGCGTCCTCCTGGAGGATCTGCTGTGCCAGGATGCGGTCGAAGACGGGCGTGATGCCGTCGATGGCCTGGCTGGGGTAGCCCATGCCCAGCACGCCGTCGAACCTGGCGAAGATGAAGGGGAAGGCGGGCAGCGCCGTCGCCTCGGCGAACACCTGGATGATCGGGATGTCCGACACCTGCGGGAAGGCACGGGGGGATTTGTGGGGTGATGGGAGGGCTGAAATCCCAAAAAAAACCCCACACGTGTCCTGGCTGAGCCGGCGGCTCTGGGAGTGTGGAATTTGGGGATTCTGTGGGTTACAGGTGTGGGGATTTTGGGGGATTCTGTGGGTTCCAGGTGTGGGGATTTTGGGGATTCTGTGGGTTCCAGGTGCATGGATTTTGGGGGATTCTGTGGGTTCCAGGTGTGGGGATTTTGGGGGATTCTGTGGGTTCCAGGTGTGGGGATTTTGGGGGATTCTGTGGGTTCCAAGTGTGTGAGTTTTGAGGATTTTAGGTTTGTGGAATTCAGGGAGAGTGTGGATTCCAGGTGTGTGGATTTGGGGGGATTCTGTGGATTCCAGGTGTGTGGATTTTGGGGACTCTGTGGGTTTTAGGTATGTGAATTTTGGGAGTTCTGTGGATCCCAGGTGTGTGGGTTTGGGGGATCCGTGGATCCCAGGTGTGTGGGTTTGGGGGCTCTGTGGGTTCCAGGTGTGTGGGTTTGGGGGCTCTGTGGATCCCAGCTGTGTGGGTCTGGGGGCTCTGTGTGTTCCAGCTGTGTGGGTCTGGGGGCTCTGTGTGTTCCAGGTGTGTGGGTTTGGGGGCTCTGTGGATCCCAGGTGTGTGAATTTTGGGGCCTCTGTGGATCCCAGGTGTGTGTTTTTGGGGGCTCTGTGGGTCCCAGCTGTGTGGGTCTGGGGGCTCCGTGGGTCTGGGGGCTCACCATGACGATGTCCTGGCTGAGGACGCCTTTGACGCTGCCGGTGCCGTAGCGGATGGCGAAGCCGGTGCCGTTGGCGATGTAGGTGCGCGACTTGGAGGAGTCGTAGCGGCTGTGGGACACTGGGGACGGGGAGAAGGGACATCTCAGAGGGGCACAGAGCATCTCTGTCCCCCCAAAACCCCCTGGGGGGGGTTATAGACCCACCCCACCTCAATGCCAGGGGTCTGGACACCAACAGAGAGAAACCCCCATGAAAAAATCCATCAGAAACGAGAGCCCCCCAACCCCTTCTAGCAGCTCTGGGGGTCGCTGAGGTTTTGGGGGGTCACCCCCAGCCCCGGCCGTGTCCCCCCTACTCACCACAGGCGCTGTAGAGCGGGGAGCACTTGTAGGATGGCACCCACAGGTTGGCCGAGCCCGTGTCAAAGACCACCTTGAAGGTCTGCGCGGGGGTCCCGATGCTGATCTCGCCGAAATATTGGGTCTGGGGGGGACGGGGAGCACCCCACGGCTCACACCGAGCCCAGCCGGGGCTGCCGGGGGACACGGCGGTGACAAACCCGCCGCGGGCAGGGCCGCACTCACATCCAGGTAGTTGGTGAGCAGGGTGGGAGCGGTCCCGTTGCGGGGACCGTCCCCTCCTCCGCGCGTGGCCCGGCGCAGCTCCGGGAACACCTCCCGCACCTTCACCCCCATCTCCCGCAGCGTCTGGCGGATGGAGGGCATCCTCCGCAGGGCGATCCTGGGGGGAGCGCCGCAGAGCTGGAGAGCACCGAGGGATCCCCCCCAGCCCCCCGGCAGCTTCCAGCGGCATTCCCGGCCTCGGGAGCTCCAGCCCGGTGGCTCTAGATGGCAGCAGCTCCCCGCCGCTCCCCCGGTGCGTCCCGCTCCCGCTCCCACCCCGGGTGGGCTGGGGACACCCCCAGATCCCGAGCCGGGCCCCAAACTCCGTTATTTGGGATTCGGGGCGCTCCCAAATTGTTTAAGTTAGGACAGACCGCCGCGCTCGTGGAGTCCCACCGTGAGCATGCGGTGCTCGAGGAAGAGGAGTGAGGAAGAGCAGGAGAGGAGGAGGAGGAGGAGGAGGAAGGGGGTGAAGCAGCAAAGCCCCTCGCCCTCCTCAGCAGACCCCGGGAATAAAAGTGGGGACATCCCCGTGAGGGCCACACGAGCTCCGGCTACCTCTGCAAAGCCTGGGCTGGCGAGGGGACAAAAGTGGCGCCCCAGGTGACGGCCAGGAGCAGCAGGCAGCGCCGCAGCCTCCTGCTGGCTGCCACCGCCATCGTGTCCCCCGCTGTCCCCTCCCTGCCGGCCGCTCCGTCCCGGCCCTTGTCCCTTCCCGGAGGGGAGGAAGCTTTTATAGCCCGGGATCCTCCATCCCGGAGGGATTCTCCTCCCCTGGCAGGGGCAGGGCTGGGAATGGCGTGGAGGGCACTGGGAATGGCATGGAGGGGACTGGGAACGGCGTGGAGGGCACTGGGAATGGCGTGGCGGGCACTGGGCAGACTGGGAATGGCGTGGATCAAACTGGGCAGGCTGGGAATGGCATGGATCAAACTGGGCAGACTGGGAATGGCATGGATCAGACTGGGCAGACTGGGAATGGTGTGGAGGGCACTGGGAATGGCATGGAGGGCACTGGGAATGGCATGGAGGGCACTGGGCAGACTGGGAATGGCGTGGATCAAACTGGGCAGGCTGGGAATGGCATGGAGGGCACTGGGCAGACTGGGAATGGCGTGGATCAAACTGGGCAGACTGGGAATGGCATGGAGGGCACTGGGCAGACTGGGAATGGCGTGGATCAAACTGGGCAGACTGGGAATGGCATGGAGGGCACTGGGCAGACTGGGAATGGCATGGAGGGCACTGGGCACACTGGGAATGGCGTGGATCAAACTGGGCAGGCTGGGAATGGCATGGAGGGCACTGGAAATGGCATGGAGGGCACTGGGCAGACTGGGAATGCCCCAAACTCCAGCTGCAGATGGGATTTTCCCCAAGGGAACGGGAATGGCAAAGGACACTCAGCCCTGTTGGCCATGGAGACACCAAGTGAGGACCCCCCCAGCCCCCTCTGCACTTTTGGGGGATGCTCTGGGGACCTCCCCAGCCCCAGCTCTGTTAAACCAGGCCTGGAGCTCAGGGCAGAGAACGGCCAAACTCATCCCAGCTGCTCCACACAGGGTCAGGTCCTGGTGTTTGGGATGGGAGATGCTGCTCAAAACCCTCAGGAGCTTCCAGCTGTGCCTCTGGCCCCCCTCCAGGCTGCTGTGCCCCCCTGGCAGTGCCCAGCCCGGGCTGGGGGGTGCTGCATCAGCCCCGTGGCTCCCAGGGTCTCGTGACCTCAGGAATCTCAGCGGGAAATGACCCCAAAGGCAATAAAAATGTTCTTGGATGAACCCTGAGGACACATTCACCCCCACACCCAGCCCAGCCCCACAACCACCCTCCTGTTTATGGGGTTTGTTCTTGGATGAACCCTGAGGACACATTCACCCCCAGCCCCACAATCACCCTCTTATTTATGGGGTTTGTTCTTGAATGAACCCCAAGGACACATTCACCCCCAGCCCCACAATCCCCCTCCCGTTTATGGGGTTTGTTCTTGGAAGAATCCCGAGGACACATTCACCTCCAACCCCAGCCCAGCCCCACAACCCCCCTCCCATTTATGGGATCTGTTCTTGGAAGAACCCCGAGGACACATTCACTCCCAGCCCCACAATCACCCTCTTATTTATGGGATCTGTTCTTGGAAGAATCCCAAGACACACTCACCCCCAGCCCCACAATCCCCCTCCCATTTATGGGATTTGCTGTCCCCCCAGTCCAAGGCACACCCCACAAACTCCAAACCCCTTCCCCCCAAACCTGGAGCTTTACCGCCTCACTCCCTGCGGGATTTTGGCCGCCGGGGCACTGCTGACCCCGGCCGGCCCCAGGGCTCAGCCCCACGGGGCTCTGTCCCCATCCCTGACGTCTTTTCCCACGCAGGACCCGTGTCCCTGCGTCACTCGGGGGAGCCTCGTGGCCGGCGCAGGTTGCGGGGAGGGAGCGGGGTCAGGAGCTGCGGCGACGTGAGAGGGTCTGGCCGGGAGCCCGCGGCCGTAAATCCCTGCCCGGGCATCCCGCGGGCTCGGCCGAGCTCCCTTCCCCACAGGAAAAGCCGCGGGAGCAGCAGGACTTCAAAGGAAACGGGATCCTCGTTTGTGGGGATCCGAATTTCCAGCTCCTTCTGATCCACATCTGTGGGATCCCGGAGGATTTGGGGTGTTCTGGGCATGGCTTTGTCCCAGAGGCACAGCTGGACCCCTCTCCTGTGGGGGATCCAGGGCAGGGAGATGGGGGAACCAGAGGGGCACGACCCTTCCCTGCCACTGGGGTGGCCCCAAAACCCCCTTGGATGGGAAATGGAGGGAAAAGAAATCCCCAAATCCATCAGAGAGCCAAGGGCTGCTGTTCTGGGGTGGCCACTGGGGTGGCTGTCCCAGCTCCAGGGCTCTGGGGTGGGAAAACCCCCCCAAGGAATTTCCCAGTCCTCTCTGCTGGGATGGAAAAGGCTTAAAAACACCTGGAAATGTGTTTTTGGGGGTGGTCAGAGGGACAGGGACACGGGAGGGAAGGGGACAGGGACATCAGGACAGTGCTGGGTTCACTCCCAGCCCTTCAGATCCACAGGGAAGATCCTGAACTCTTCCCATGCGGCCCCAAAACGTCTCTTAAGTGGAATTTTCAAGCACAGGAGGTTCCAGGGCATCTGGAAAAGGCAGGAATCTCTCACTGGATCCACGTGGGGAACCTTGCTCCAAAATCCCAGGGTTTTATCCAATTGTGGGTCCCATCAGGAGCAGCTCCTCTGGAAATAGCAGGGAATTTTCCTGTTATTTTCCTGCCTGTTTTTCATGGAGAATGGAAGGAAAACATTTCCCAGAAAGGAACAATCGCCTTCCCCACGGATAAATTCCTTCTTCTCTCCTCTGCCAGGCTGTGTGGGTGCTTTCCTTAAAATAAAATCCAAATTTTTCAGCTCTTTCCGCTCCGAACAAAATCATTGGGAAGTTTGGCCAAACATCTTTGATTTCCTGAGGGATTTTTTTTTTGCAGCAGCAGCAGCACAGAAAAAAAAGGAGGTGAATTTCTGCTCTTCCCTGGCATTTTCCACACTTTTGTAATCCAGGATTTTGCTGCTGGTAAAAGCACATGAGGGTGGTGAGGATCCTCATCCCGAAAAGCTCCAGGGTAAAAACAACTTTTGGGGAGGGCTCAGGGGAGGCTCTGGATGGCACCAGCACCGGGGGAATTCGGGGATTGACGTCAGGGCAAACCCGGAGCTGGTGCTTGAAACCAAATCCCTGCCAGAGAGAGGATTTACAGAGCTGGGGTGGGGAAAAACATTCCCGGGAAAATCCTTCTGGAGAGGAGCTCTGGGGAGGGAGCTCCCAGCCCTTCCCAGCCTGGAAGAGCTGTGGGGGATGGGGACAGCCCCAAAATGGGGTCAGGTTTTGGGGGTCACAGCCATGGTGGGGATGGGTTTGGGGGCTGGAGAGATGGGGATGGGGTGGGAGGAAGGGAAGGGGTGGAGGATCCTGGAGGAGATGGGGAGGGATGGAATGGAGGATCCTGGAGGAGATGAGGAGGGATGGAATGGGGGATCCCTGGGGGAGATGGAATGGGATGGAAGGAATGGAGAATCCTGGAGGAGATGGGGTGGATGGAGATGGGGAATCCTGGAGGAGATGGGGAGGGATGGATGGAATGGGGGATCCTGGAGAAGATGGGAGGGATGGAATGGAGGATCCTGGAGGAGACAGGGATGGAAGGAATGGAGGATCCTGGAGGAGATGGGGTGGAAGGAAAGGAGGATCCTGGAGGAGATGGGGAGGAGGGAGATGGGGAATCCTGGAGGAGACAGGGAGGGATGGAATGGAGAAAGTGTCTGGGTGGGGTTTGGAGCAACCTGGGGTAAGGGAAAGTGTCCCATGGCAGGGAGTGGGATGGCATGGGATCCGTGGGATGGGATGGGATGGGATGGGATGGGCATTAAGATCCCTAAAAACCCAAATTATTCCGTGATTCCGGGATCCCTCAATGCCATCCAGGCACAGCCAGGTGACAACAGACACAGCTGTGTGACAACAGGCCCAGCCAGGTGACAACAGACACAGAGCCACCAGCTCCCATTGTGCTCCAGAGGGAACAGGTTCAGCTCAACTCGTTAATGAATTCCCGCTCGTTAAGGAGAAGCAGCTTTGATGAGATTGCTTTTGGGTTTAATTAAACTCCAGCCTGGCTGGGCTCCACATCAGCCCTGGAGAGGCCGAGGATCCAACCCGCTCTCCTGGGGACAGGAACCTCAGCAGCCGGGCAGAAAATGTCCTTAAAGTCACCTGGGGTGACACTGGGGAAGCTCTTGACACGGGCAGGGCCCTGTGCCACCCCCAGTGCTGTCCCTGTGCCACTTCCAGCCATGGGAATGTCCCTGTGCCACCCCCAGTGCTGTCCCTGTGCCACTTCCAGCCATGGGAATGTCCCTGTGCCACCTCCAGTGCTGGCCATGGGAATGTCCCTGTGCCACTCTCAGCCATGGGAACATCCCTGTGCCACCTCCAGCCATGGGAATCTCCCTGTGTCACCTCCAGTGCTGGCCATGGGAAGGTCCCTGTGCCACCTCCAGCCATGGCCATGATGCCTCCTGGGGACATCAGGAGGTGCCAGCGCTGGGACAAGCCCTGAGCCAATGGAAAGGAGCCGAGCCTGAGCTCGCTGTCAGATATTTTTTTATTAAATTAAATCTTTCACAGAAAAGAATTAAATAACTGCAAGAATTCCAGAATCCAGCCTGGTACAGCCCTTGGACCCCGGAGACTGGCTCGGGAGCTCCGTGGGACAGTGAGGGGACACTGTCCCTGCTGGGGGGTGGCTCTGGCCAGCACTGAGGGTCCTGGGGACAAAAGAGTCACCAGCTCTTGGGCACAGCCAGACCTGGGGCTCTCTCACCCTGTCCCATCGCCGCCGCTCGGCCCAGAGCTGGTCAGGTCACACCATGGAGCCGCTGTCCCCCATTTTCTGCAGGAGCTGCAATGGGGACAGAGCAGGATTAGCAGGAAAATCCACCTGGGCAGCTCTGGGGACACCAGGGTGACATTTCCTGTGCAATCCCATTCGTGGGGACGGATCCCAGCTGGACACTGCCCACCCACAGGGGGATGGATCCCAGCCAGGGACTGCCCACCCCCAGGGGCACAGGGGATGGATCCCAACTGGACACTGCCCACCCCCAGGGGCACAGGGGATGGATCCCAGCCGGGCACTGCCCACCCTGAGGGGTCCCCAGCCCCCTCTCACCTGGCTCAGCAGGGGGATGTTTGCCAGCGAGCCCAAAAACCCGAAAGCCACTGGGAAGAAGCTCCTGTGTGGACACAAAAGGCTCCACTGAGCTCTGGGGAGCATCCACCAAGCCCAGGCTGCATCCCGAGGATCCCATCCCAGGATCCCATCCCAGGATCCCATCCCAGGGATCTCATCCCGAGGATCCCATCCCCAGGATCCCATCCCCGGATGCCATCTCCAGGATCCCATCTCAGGATCCCATCCCCGCGATCCCATCCCAGGATCCCTGCCCAGGATCCCTGCCCAGGATCCCATCCCAGGATCCCTGCCCAGGATCCCATCCCAGGGATCCCATCCCAGGATCCCATCCCAGGATCCTATCCCAGGATCCCATGCCCAGGATCCCATCCCAGGATCCCATCCCAGGGATCCCTGCCCAGGATCCCATCTCCGGGATCCCATGTCCAGGATCCCATGCCCAGGATCCCATCCCAGGATCCCATCCCAGGGATCCCATCCCAGTATCCCATCCCAGTATCCCATCCCAGGATCCCATCCCAGGACCCCATCCAGGATCCCATCCCAGTATCCCATCCCAGGACCCCGTTCCCAGTATCCCATCCCAGTATCCCCTGCCCAGGACCCCGTTCCCAGTATCCCATCCCAGTATCCCCTGCCCAGGACCCCGTTCCCAGTATCCCATCCCAGTATCCCCTGCCCAGGACCCCGTTCCCAGTATCCCATCCCAGTATCCCATCCCAGGACCCTGTTCCCAGTATCCCATCCCAGTATCCCCTGCCCAGGACCCCGTTCCCAGTATCCCATCCCAGTATCCCCTGCCCAGGACCCCGTTCCCAGTACCCCATCCCCGTATCCCATCCAGGACCCCGTTCCCAGTATCCCATCCCAGTATCCCATCCCAGGACCCCATCCAGGATCCCATCCCTCACCTGAAGAGGGAGATGAAGCCGTAGGCCTCCAGCAGCATGCCCAGGATGGGCCAGCGCAGCAGCACCACCAGGAGCCCCCCGAAGAAGAAGCTGGTGCCCTTCAGCTTGGGCCGCTGGAAGAAGAAGGTGAAGGTCCTCCGGAAGCCGATGATGAAGACCAAGCCAGAGAGGAAGAGCAGCTGGGAGGAGGGAGGGGAGAGGCTCAGGGCCGCCCCTCGATCCCGCTGTGGGGACCCCCGGGCCGGCCCTACTCACGTTCCCAAAAGCCAGGAGCACCGAGTCGAAGTACAGGAGGATCCCAAAGAGGAGGAAGAAGAGGCCGAAGCCGACGAGGCCCACTCCGATCCCTGTGGGAAACGGGCCAGCAGAGGCAGAGGCTCCACACCTGGGGTCCCTGCACCTCCTCCTTCCCAAAAACTCCCTTTGGGCTTTTCCCCTGAGCCTCAGGACCAGCCTCTGCACCCAGGCCAGGCCTGGAGGAGGCCGTTGTCACCCCAGAAAGCCCCAAGGGCATTGGATAAATCAGCAACCACGAAGGAAATCTCCACGGGAAATCCCTGCCCAGCCTTTCGCTTTCCCCTTTCCCTCCAGGAAAAGCTGGAGATGATCCCTGGATGATCCTGCAGAATCTCCCCACCCCCAGCCCATCCCCTTTTCCACCTCACCCCTCCCTGCCCCCGCCACCCCATCTGGGGGGATCCCAGCCGGGACTGGGATCTGCCAGAGGTCCCCACGGAGCTCCTGGATCCCGGATTCCAGCCGGGACAGGAATTCCGGCCGGGACACGACCACCCCGCGCCTGCTTACGCTGGCAGTCGCTCAGGGACACCATCTTGGCGGTGACGGGGCTGGGCGAGGCCGGGCGAGGGTGGCCCCGCGGGCAGAGTGACCCTTGGAAAAGCCCTTTAGTCCCCACGTCATCCTGGGAATCATTAACGGCCCGGGAACGCCCACGGTGACACCGCCGCCGGGGGACACGGTGGATCCAGGGGGGACAGGGTGGCTCCAGGGGGGACAAGGTGGATCAAGGGGGGACAAGGTGGCTCCAGGGGTCACAGTGGCTCCAGGGGGACACGGTGGCTCCAGTAGGGACATGGTGGCTCCAGTAGGGACATGGTGGCTCCAGTAGGGACAAGGTGGTTCGAGGGAGGACACGGTGGCTCCGGGGGGACACAGTGGCTCCAGAAGGGACACGGTGGATCCAGGGGTCATGGTGGCTCCAGGGGGGACATGGTGGCTCCAGGGGTCATGGTGGCTCCAGGGCGGACATGGTGGCTCAAAGGAGACATGGTGGCTCCAATAGGGACATGGTGGCTCCAGCAGGGACAAGGTGGCTCCAGGGGACATGGTGGCTCCAGGGAACATGGTGGCTCGAGGGGGAACAAGGTGGCTCGAGGGGGACATGGTGGCTCCAGGGGGGACATGGTGGATCCAGGGGGGACAGGGTGGATCCAGGGGGGACATGGTGGATCCAGGGGGGACAGGGTGGCTCCAATAGGGACACAGTGGCTCCAGGGGGGTCATGGTGGCTCAAAGGGGGTCATGGTGACTGCAGGGGGATGTGGTGGCTCCATGTCACAGTTTCGGGGACAGCCCCTCCACAAGCCCCAAACCCACCCCTGGCGGGAAAACAAATCCCAGAATCCAGGGAGGGGGAGGAGCAGCTGCCTCCGGAGCGCCGTCACCCCCTGCTTCTCCAACCCAACACTAAAACCCACACCCAAACCCACCCCCGGGAAAAACAGACAGGAAAACGTTGTTGTTTCATAGATATTTTTATTTCTCTACCGCTAGGAAAATATCCCAGAAAACCAGAGCCCTCCCGTCCCACCCTCTCCGAATGCATAAATAGATTTATTTCTTTCTTTCCTCCCGATGCAAATCCTTTCCGGGTTAACAAGTCACTGCTTTATGAAGTGTTTATGAAAAATAATAACCAAAATAAAATTAATTGATTAAGGTTTGGTTTCCTTTTTTTTATTATTATTATTTTTTAAATAAAATAAAATAAAAACGTGGCCGGGTCGTACTTTGGGGACAGCAGCTGGTGGCTTTGGGAAGGGCGGGGTGGGAGCTTTGGGTGCTGGAGATGGGAATTGCTGCCCCACAGCCACCCCAGGATGTCCCCAAGGTGTCCCCAGAGTAAGGGGGGGTCTGCCCCAGTGACCCAAGAGGGGAACACAGGGAAATAAACTCATCCTCTCTTCAAACTTACAGTCTCTGTATATTTTATTTTAAATAAATTTGCTTTTAATAAAAGCAGAAAAAATAGATATATTTTTTAAATAGGTTTTTTTCCTTTTTTTTTTTCTTCTTCTTTTTTTGGGTTTTTTTTTGTTTTGTTTTGTTTTGTTTTTTCGTTTCCTTCCCCCTCTGATAAATTGGCAAAGAATCTTTTCATTTTTGCTGGCGGCGCCAACAAATCCTACAGAGAAGAGAGGGAGCTCGGCACGAGCTTTTTTCCCGGGAAAAGAAGAGGAAAACCAAATATAGATATATATTATAAATGTAGAATTTCCATCAAACATATATTAAGGCATGTAAATAGCAAAATAAAGGGCCAGCTTTATGAGCTAAAGGGACAGAGGGAGCGGGCTCCAGGGATCCTACAAGTATTGCTAAGTTGGGATTGGGATGCAGGGAGGTCCCGGGGGTTTGGGATGGGGCCAGGAGGGATGGATGGGATTTGGGGTCGGAGATTTGGGGTTTGGGATCCAGCTCCTGGCCCCTGCCGTGCTCGCATCCTTCCAGGGATTCTGCTTCCTCCCCAACCTCCGGGATGATAAAGAAAAGGGGGGATTTGCTACAGGAAATCCGAACCGCTGGAAGGGGCTGGAGAGCCGCGGGAAGGGATTTTTGGAGGGTGACAGCGGGTCCCCAGGTGACACCTCTGTCCCCAAACCCCTCCTCAGCACCGTCCCCACCCTCCAGGGGGGGTCCCTGCCGACCCCACAGCTCTGTTATCCCACCTGGCACCCCAATTCCCTGCTCTGCCCCCCATCCCTGCCGCTCCGTGCTTGGAGCACCCTGGGCACCTCCGTGTCCCCTCAGTGCCACCTCCATCCGTCCTGTCCCCTCTTCCTCCAGCTGAGCCACGGATGGTGACACAGACAGGTTCCAAAATCGGGCTCAGAGCTCAGGGGGGGACACGGCGCCCGAGGAGCCGAGGGGGAGCATCCAGGTCCCGCTGGGAGGGGAGGTGGCAGCACCATCCGGGGTGGGGACAGGCAGGTCCCCACCCCAAGAGCCCCTTCACGGACCTTGGGGGCCGTCCTGGGAGTCCTGTGCTCGCCGTGGGGCTGGTGGCCACTGTCACAGCTGTGTCCCTGTTGCCACTGTCACAGCTGTCTGGGTGTGTCCCCGTGGCCGCTGTCACAGCTGTCTGGGTGTGTCCCTGCGGCCACTGACAGCCCTGGGGGCTCCTTGGGGACAATCCCAGTCCCCGCCTGTCTCCTTGTGGCGGGGCTGCCGTCGGTGCCACCTCTCCCGCTGGTGTCGCCGCCGGAGGGAGGGAAGGGGGGTCCGGGAGAACCGAGGACGGTGGCGAGAGGCTCGGTGTCACCTCAGGATGGGGACTAAAACGTGGCCCCGTGGAACTTGATGGCGCCGGCAGCAGCCAGGGCTTGAGCTGGGTGGGGGGACAGGACAGAGGGGCTGAGCCGGGGGGGCTCCACCCCGTGCCCACCCCCCATGGGAAACGCGGCTGGGATTTGGCTCCAAGGAGCCGGGGGAGGCCGGGACCCCCCCCCCACCTTTTCCCCCTTTGGCCTCGGGGGCTCGGCTTTGGGGGGGTACACGGTCCATGGAGGAGCCGGGGCTGACGTGGCAGCGAGGGGATGGAGGGGATGACGTCAGAGAGAAGAGGTGCTTACGTCACAGGCTCACACCCGCATGAGGTGGCTGCTGTCGGCCCGGGGCGGCTCGGACGAGAGGGGGTTGGCCGGTGGAGTCGGGGAGGCTGGGGAGGTGGGAGGGCTGGGGGTAGCGCACTGAGCTGGAAACGAGAAAGGGGAGAGCGGGGTGAAGGACGCGGGAGAGGGGAGGGGACAGCGAGCAGGGGACAGCGGAGGGGACAGCGAGCAGGGGACAGAGGAGGGGACAGAGGAGGGGACAGCGAGGAGGGGACAGCGAGGAGGGGACAGAGGAGGGGACAGCGAGGAGGGGACAGCGAGGAGGGGACAGAGGAGGGGACAGCGAGGAGGGGACAGCGCGGAGGGGACAGCGGAGGGGACAGCGGAGGGGACAGCGGAGGGGACAGTGGAGGGGACAGCATGGAGGGCAGGGGCAGGGAGAAAAGAGAAAGGAAAGGGGGGAAGCAAGCGCGGGTTGGGCAGAATCACAGCTGGCAGGACAAGCAGCCACAGCTGGCAGGGCAGAGTCACAGCTGGCAGGACAGACAGCCACAGCTGGCAGGACAGACAGCCACAGCTGGCAGGAAGGACAGAGAGTGACAGCCGGGCACAGCACGCACACGTGAGCTCCCGGCAGGGCTCCTCATGGACAAGGCATGGTGTGGCACCCGGGCACGGTGTGGCACCACGGTCAGCCAGGTACAGGATGTCACCATGCTCACCTGGGCACAGCGTGCCACCACAATCCCCCCCCCGCTCAGCATGAAGCGCCACCATGCACGGCCACAAGGTGCCAGCCCGTGCCACCACAATCCCCCTGGCACGGGGGGACACCACAATTCCCTGGGTGCCACCACAGCCTCCCTGCGTGGGGTGCCACCGTGCTTGCTCAGCCACCTCATGCCATCTCATGCCATCTCATGCCACCCAGGCAGGCACTCCCACCCTCGTGCTGGAAGCTGTGCCCAGCTGGAACAGCTCCTCCACCCCAGGTGGGCAGCTCCAGGTGTGGCAGGCAGGCCCAGGAGCTGTTGGCATCACCTGTGCCCTTGTCCCGAGACTGACCCCTCTCCTGCTCGCTGTGCTGCCAAATCCACACCTGCCCTCACCCCCCTGCCCTCCTGGCACCTCGCTCTGCCAGGGATCTGCAGGCTCTGACCCTCCAAGGCCCCAGGGATCTGCAGGCTCTGACCCTCCAAGGCCCCGTTCCTCACCCGAGAGCATCCGGCCGCGGCGCGAGGCCTCGGCAGCCAGGGCGCAGGAGATCTCGATCCTCTTCTCCTGCTCCTGCAGCTGCACCTCAGGGTCCTGGGGGGTGTCCACCTCCCCCTCGCCCAGGGGGATGACGTTCTGCAGGCTGGGAATGGCACATGGGGTCAGCACCCCTGCCAGGACCCCCGGGATGGGATGGGAGAGGGCCAGTAGGGTCCCCTTGGGATGGGTGGGGAAGGAGTGGAGGTGGGTGGGTGGTCCTGGAATGGCCAGGGAAGGGGTGGAGGTGGGTGGGTGGTCCTGGAATGGCCAGGGAAGGGGTGGAGGTGGGTGGGTGATCCTGGAATGGCCAGGGAAGGGGTTGCAGGTAGGTGGTCAGTTCTGCTCAGGATGGACAGGAAAGGGGTACAGCTGGGGGTGGTCAGTGGCCCTCAGGATGACCCCTGGCACGGCTGGCATGGGCACTGCAGCCTCACCTGGATTTGGCAATGAGAGTCTTGATCCTTTCCACCTTCTTCTGCTTCTCCTTCATCTCCTCGGGGCTGAGGGGCGATTCCGGCTCCAGCTCCACGTAGCGCTCGGGGATCAGGACTTTGTCCGGCGTGGACAGCTGGGGACAGACGGACGAGCTGAGGAGGCACCCTGTGCCGGACACCGGGGACTCCAGCCCCCACTGCTGCCCCCCAAACGCCACCCAGACACTGCTGCCACCCTGGGGACACTCGGGGACGTGGCGTGCTCACCTCCTTGTTGATGTCCACGTCGTAGTGCTGCGGCTCCAGCTCCATCTTCCTCAGCCGGGCGATCTCCTCCTGCGGCGTCTCGTACACCTTGCCGGGCTCGTCGGAGCGCAGCGCGGCCTCCAGGTCCGAGATGTCCACCTCGTGGATGCTGCGGTGCCGCCGCACCTGCGGGGGACCGCGTCCCGCTCAGCGTCCCCACGGGGTGGCGCCTTGTCGCCTGTGCCACCCCGCGGCGTCCCCGCCGC
Source organism: Fringilla coelebs (assembly GCF_963513975.1). Lineage (NCBI taxonomy): Eukaryota > Metazoa > Chordata > Aves > Passeriformes > Fringillidae > Fringilla > Fringilla coelebs. The sequence goes on from NC_140049.1 coordinate 2,844,097, forward strand.
TCGCTCCGCCGGGCTCAGGGACTCACCACCTTGTAGGACGAGGGGGTTTTGGTGCCGGGGGCGTCGGGCTGGGGGCTGGGGAGGGGCTGCGGGCCGGGGAGCTGCAGGCTGCGCCGCTTCTCCTTCATGGAGCCGCTCTGGTGGCGCTTCATGCGGTCGATCTGCTCCTCCACGCTCATCTTCACCTTGGTCTCCGTGGCGAACACGGCGCTCTTGGGTCTCTCCTGGGGACAGTGCAGCCGCACGGTCACCCGCTGGTGGCCGGTCACATCCTCCCAGTGCCACCCCCCTCTGCCCTGAGCCGCTGGGATGTCTGTGACTCCCGGGATGTGGCTCCGGGATGTGGCTCCGGGATGCCACTCCGGGATGCCACTCCGGGATGTGGCTCCCGGGATGTCGCTCCAGGATGTCACTCCGGGATGTGGCTCCCGGGATGTCATTCCGGGATGCCACTCCGGGATGTGGCTCCCGGGATGTCTGTGACTCCAGGAATGTCACTCCGGGATGTCTGTGACTCCCGGGATGCCACTCCGGGATGCCATTCCGGGATGTCGCTCCCGGGATGTCACTCCCAGCAGCGGGAAAGGTGCCGGGTTCCCCCTGGGGGTCTCCAGGAGTCGGATGGTGACACGTGGAGCCACACTCCTGTCCCCAGGCTGCAGCAGGGCCCCCTCGGCCCCCCCAGCCCCCCGGCCCAGCCGTACCCGGGAGCCGAGCCCGTTGGCCAGGCCGTTCCTCCTGGGCACCGCCTCCTCCTCCGCCGGAGACTTGGTCCTGGGCGGGACGATTCCCACTGCGGGGACACCACGACACCGGGATGAGCCCTCGGGGACCCGGGGCAGGGTCCCAGCGCCACCCCCGGGTGTCCCCAGCGCCGTACCCTTGTTGAGAGCCGCTTGTTTGTCGCCGTCGTGCTCCGGGCGGGGCTGCGGGAGCCCCTCGGGCGCGGGGCCGGGCGGGCTGGGCTGGGGCGGCTCCTTCCTGCTCTGCTCCGAGCCTGGTTTGGGCTGTGCAGGGGGAAAAGGTCCCCAGTGAGCCCCGGTCCTGCCCAGGGGACACACTCTGCCTGGGGACACCCGCTGCTCTTGGGGTGACAGATCAGGGACACACAGGGGACACCCACTGCTCTTGGGGTGACAGAGAGACCATGGACACATGGACAGGGGACACCCGCTGCTCTTGGGGTGACAGACCATGGACAGGGGACACCCACTGCTCTTGGGGTGACAGATCAGGGACACACAGGGGACACCTGCTGCTCTTGGGGTGACAGATCAGGGACACATGGACAGGGGACACCTGCTGCTCTTGGGGTGACAGATCAGGGACACACGGACAGGGCACCTGCTGCTCTTGGGGTGACAGATCAGGGACACACAGACAGGGGACACCTGCTGCTCTTGGGGTGACAGACCAGGGACACAAAGGTGACACCCACTGCTCTTGGGGTGACAGACCAGGGACACACGGACAGCTTTGTTGCTCCAGCTGCTCTTGGGGTGACAGCCAGACCATGGTCACGCTCCATGGACACACGGACAGCGGCCAGGTGGGACCAGAGCACCCCAAAATTGTGGGGAGAGGAGCCGAGGGGGCTCTGCTCCTGTCCCTGCTGTGTCCCCTCCTGGCAGGGCTGGACACCCACCGCTGTCCCCACAATGAAGGACAGGGTGACAATGCCTGCACAGCCTCCAGGAGCTGGGGACAGGGACATCCTGGCTCCGTGCTGGCCTCCTGCTGCACCCCATGCCCGTGGGGTCACACAGGGGCAGGAGAGCCAACCAAGGGACATTTTTGGGGTCCTTCCCCTCTTGCATCTCACAAGAACTGCTGGGGTGACAGAGGGGTGTGACAACAGGCCCAGCAGCCCTGTGTGTCCCCTAAATTCACCCTGACACCCCTGGATGACGCAGCCACCACTGTGCCACCTGCACTGGCACCGTGCCCCTTCCCAGCTCGGCACAGCCACTGCTTTTCCACGGTCACACATGCCCAGCCCTGGCTGCAAGGACACTCGTGTCACCTCTGACTCGTGTCACACATCCCCACCCCTGGCTGTGAGCACACTCGTGTCACCTCTGTCCCCACACACGCCCGAGGTGTCACCAGGAGTTCCCAAATCCAGGTTTGCCCCGGAGCTGGGGGCTCGGAGCCTGCCAGCGCCACACGGTGACAAGGACAGTGACAGAGGCAGAGCAAAGCAGAGGGGACAACCAGGGACAACCTCCCCAGGAGGAGGAGGAGGATGATGAGGAGGAGGGGACAATCCCTGCCCTGAGCACAGGGCGTGGCGACCTGCTGGGGGTGTGGCAGGGCCGGACACAGAGCTGTCCCCGCACCAAGTGCCACCTCCACGCTGTCCCTGCGGATTCGGGGCGGGCAGCTCCGGCTCCTGCCTCATCCCAGCCACGAGGAGGAGGAGGAGGAAGGAGACGGCAGGGTTCGGTACCTGTCCCCGCTTGGCCTCTGCCGGGTGCCAGGAAGGGGAGGCGGGGTAGGGCCAGAGGCGGCTCTCGCTGGGGAGCGGAGGAACGGCCGGAGGAGACTCCAGGGGCACGTAGGACTTGGGGAGGGGAGGTCGAGGCGGGCCCGGTTCCTGGGGCGGGCGGAGCGGGAGGCGTGAGAGCAGAGAAGGAAGAGAGAGTTAGAAAAAGAGAGAGAGAAACGCGGCGGGAGCGTCCTGGAGGAAGGGATGGAGGAGAGGGAGGGGGTGCCTCTCGGTGTGCCACATCCTGCTGCTTGTCCCCAAGGCCAGGCAGGGCTCGGGGCTGTCTGAGTGAAGGGTGCTTGGCAGCTCTTGGCGGCACTGGTGTCACCTCTGTGCCACTAGGAGGGGTTGGGGAGTCCCCAAATTCTGCCCTAAATGAATGTGCTGTGCGTGAAGGTGGCACCAGCCCCGGGTGAGGGCGCTCAGCGCGGCCGTGGTGGCACCAGGAGCTGCTCCTGGAGCTGAGCAACTCCCACCCCTCCAGACACACAGCCCTGCAAGGACCCCAAAGCCACCAGGTGACACCAGGACCCATCTGTGTCACCCAAACGGTGCCCCCAGGCAGAGCCACGAGGGGAGGCAGCTCTGTGGCCGGGCCCAGCAGGCCACCATCCCCCCTGGTGACAAAGAGGGGACACTCAGGGTCACTGACCTCGCCAGGGCCGGGCTTGGTGGGCGATCCCTGGGAGCCGGAGATGAGGGAGAAGGGGCTCAGGGGGCTGGTGAGGCTGGCAGAGCTCAGGGGGCTGGCAGGGCTGTTGGAGCTGTACGTGCCCGAGGGGCCCAGGGCCGCTGCGGAGGAACGAAATAATTCCAGATAATTCAAGATAATTATAAGATAACAATTAAGGGCTGAGCAGGAGCCCATTGGGGATAGCCCCTGCAGGGCCAGCCCCCCTCACCTCTGTGCTTGGCCGTGTCGGTGCCTCGGGAGGGGTTGTTCTTCCTCAGCCCCTCCATCACGTCCTGGATCCGCCAGATCTCCCTCTGGATCTGCCGGTTGAGCATCTCGTTCTGGACGGGGGAGAGGCAGAGCTCAGAGGGGTCCTGGGGGCACCGGTGCCAACCCCAAACCGGGCAGAGCCCGGCCCCAAACCCAGCCCCGGGAGCTGAACCGACACATCCAGGGCTTTATCCTGCTGGAATCCCTGGATCTGCTCCCCAGGACCCACCAGGGCTGGGGGCACTCTGGGCTGACCCCCTCCATGGCACCCAAAGCTGGGCGTGAGGGCTGGGCATGGAGAACCCCCAGAGCGGGGGACAGGGGGGATTTCATCTTCATGGGGACCCCAGGGGTGGCAGGGGACATGGGTGTCCATGTTAGGGGTGGCAGGGGACACTCTGACCTGGATGTGCAGGTTAAAAGTGACAGGGGACACTCTCACCTGGATGTCCAGGTTAAAAGTGACAGGGGACACACACACCTGGATGTCCAGGTTAAAAGTGACAGGGGACACTCTCACCTGGATGTCCAGGTTAAAAGTGACAGGGGACACTCACACCTGGATGTCCAGGTTAAAAGTGACAGGTGACCCTCTCACCTGGATGTCCAGGTTCAGGGGTGACAGGTGACCCTCTCACCTGGATGTCCAGGTTCAGGGGTGACAGGTGACCCTCACACCTGGATGTCCAGGTTCAGGGGTGACAGGTGACCCTCACACCTGGATGTCCAGGTTCAGGGGTGACAGGGGACACTCACACCTGGATGTCCAGGTTCAGGGGTGACAGGTGACCCTCTCACCTGGATGTCCAGGTTCAGCTGCTCCCACAGGTCATCGTGCAGGGTGGACACCTCGCTCTCCAGGCTCTCATACTCGGCCGTGCTGTTTGCCAGGGCCTGAGGGGACAGGGAGGGGATCAGGGGGGTCTTTGGCACCCAGCACAGCCCCCCGAGCTGGGGAGGGGGTGGCAGCAGAGGGGACAAGCTCTGAGGTGCCCGGGGCACAGCAGAGACAGAACCAGGAGCTGAGGTGGCACCTGGGGGGTGCCAAATTCGCTTTGTCCCCAGGGAGGGACTTTGGTCCCCAGGCAGCCAAGGGGAATTCCCTGCTCTTTTCCCAGCCAGGAAGGGACAGAAGGGACAAAAGGGACCTGAATCCCACTGGTTACCGTGCTGGCCTGGGACAGCTCCACACGGATGTTGATGAGCTGGTTCTGCAGCGATTCCTTCTTGTGCAGCAGCTTCTCCGGGTAGGCGGGCTGGCTCCCGAACATCTCCAGCTCCTGGTGCGTCCCCATCAGGGCACTCTCCAGGCTCTCCTGCGGGGACAGGCAGAGCCACGAGGTTCTGGCTGCTCCACAGCACACCAGGAGTCTCCCCCAGCTCAGAAATGTCCCCAAGCTGTGGCTGCCACATCCCTGGAAGTGTCCAAAGCCAGGTTGGAGAAGCTGGGATAGCGGCTCAGGGGTGGGACAAGAGGTTTTTAATGTCCCTTCAAGCCTGGGGTGGCAGGGGACCTGCTCACATGGTTCAGGGGTGGCTGGGGACACACACACACCTGGATGTCCAAGTTCAGGGTGACATTGGGACACCCTCACCTGGACATCCATGTTATGGGTGATAGGGGACACACACACCTGGATGTCCAGGTTTAATAGGTGGCATGGGGACACCCTCACCTGAATGTCCAGGTTCAGGGTGACAGGGGACACACACACCTGGACGTCCAGGTTCAGGGTGACAGGGGACACACACACCTGGATGCCCAGGTTCAGGGTGACAGGTGATCCTCTCACCTGGATGTCCAGGTTCAGGGTGACAGGTGACACACACACACCTGGACATCCAGGTTCAGGGTGACAGGGGACACACTCACACCTGGACGTCCAGGTTCAACCCAAACCCTCCCATGGTGACGTCACTTCCTGACCACGCAGGTGCCACCACCAGGTCCCCATGGGGCCACCTGAGGTGCCACTAGGTACCTTCTCAGCCCGGAGCTGCTGCACCAGCCTCTCCTGCTCCCGCAGCACCTTGTTCTGCTCGCAGAGCTTCCCCAGCAGCTTCTGCGCCAGGGGGGAAGAGAAAAGGAGGAAGAGGATGAGCAGGGTGAGAATCCCACTGGGATGCAGCCAGGACTGATGGGATTGATGGGATTTATGGCCTTGGGTGGGGGGGGTTTGTTTCCATTACAGGGACTTTGGGGTGACACGGGACAAACTGGGAGATGGGGCGAGACCAGAACTCAGGGGAAGGTTCATCCTTGAGGGGCACAAAGTGACCGGCCTGCGGGGACAGGGGACACAGAGAGGGGACAGGACGGGCTCTTACATCGGTGTCCTGCTCGCTGATCTTGTAGGAGTGCAGGGTGTCCCTGTAGGGCTCCGGGAACGGCGTCACCTGCAAGCAGAGCGCGGGGTGAGCGCGGCTCTCCGCGGGACGCCCAGGGAAGGGGAGGCGGCTCCCGGCCCCCTCCGCCCTCCCTGCCAGCCGGGAAAAGGAGGCGCTGGATGCTCCCCATCAGCCGGGAGTCACTGGGATGAAGCCACAACCTCTCCCTGCCCATTCCCAGCGGGAGCGGCGGAGGGAAAAGCTCCGCTCGCTGCGGAGTTTGGAGGAGCTGCCTCGTGAATCATTAACCAGCACCATTCCAGCGGCGGGGAAAACAAAGGCAGCGAGATTGAGCTGTAATTCCACCTCGGAGGAGTGGGAGCACCGATAAAGCAGCAGCAGGGCCTGTTTACCCCCGCCCGGCTCCTCCGTGAGTCATTTTCCTTTCCTGGAAATCTCAATTACTAATGGGACCTTCGGCAATTAACTGCCTCGCGGAGCCGGAGATGAAAGGCAGCAGATAGGCAGGAGGGGATGGTTATTGCTAGAAAGCAGAGAGGGCGCTTTGGAGCCATTGAAAACTCCGGGATGATGCAAATGGATCCGGATCTGGGAAATGCCCGCGGGGCTGGAGGCAGAGCCGGCCGGATCGGGATGAGGCGGCCTCCGGGCAGGGAGCCCGGCCAGCCGGAGGAGCATCCCGGGAGCTCCTGATTCACCCTCCAGCACATCCCTGCTGGCAGCAGATGCAAACAGGCGCCGTTTTTGTTGGAAAATCCCATCCAGGAAGGGCCCAGGGCAGCAAAACCCGGGGTGGGTGGCACCGGAGAGGCTCAAGCCGTGTGACACTGCAGGGATGTCCCAGTGCTGGGGACAGGAACCTCCAGTGGAGGGGAAAGGCCGTTCCCTGTCCCTGTTTCAGGAATTATTCCGTTGGTTTAAGAGCTGCATTCCTGTCACCCCACAACTTCTCCTTCAGAAACAAGGACGAGCCAAGCCCTGCGTGTCCGGGGGTGGCTCCGTCCGAGAGTCCCTGGGGTGGCTCCATCCCCAAGAATCCCCAGGGTGGCTCTGTCCCCAAGGGTCCCTGGGGGATGGCTCTGTCCGAGAGTCCCCGGGAAAGCTCTGAGAGTCCCCGGGAAAGCTCCGTCCCCAGGAATCTCCAGGAAAGCTCCGAGAGTCCCCAGGAAAGCTCCATCCCCAAGAATCCCCGGGACAGCTCCGTCCCCAAGGGTCCCCAAGGGCACCTCCGTCCCCAGGGGCAGCTCCGTGCCCACCTCGCGCTGCCAGCACGAGGATTTGCCGGCTTGGAATGGCTCATGGATGGATTAGCAAAGCCTGGGATGGAGCAGCGCCTCCCCCGAGAGCGAGAGCGGGATGCGCCGGATGCCGCGGCTGCTGCGTGAGTGGCGATGGCGGGAGGTGACCCCGGGGTGGCAGGAGGTGACGCCGGGTGGCGCGGGGGTGGCCGGCACGGCCGCCAGGCACGAGCCATGCGGGGCCTGGTGGCCGGAGCCTTACTTGCATGTAGAGCTGGGCCCTAGGGGAGGAGGTCTCCACCATCCTGTTCACCATAGTGATGAGGGTCTCGCTCTCGCTCATCTGCGGCACACAGGGAAGGAAAGGGCACAGGTCAGCGGAGACACGCGCCTGTGCCAGTGGTCACCGGTCCGGGAGCCCTCAGGATGCAAAATGCCACCTCCTGAGGTGGCCCAGGGGCTCCAGCTGCGGCCCCGTGCTGCTGTTGCTCCTTTTAGTGGGCTTTTTTGGGGGAAAACACGGATAAAACAGAGCCAGCTCAGAGCACACGGCACAGACGGACACGAGCTCGGACAGGGACGGCAGCGGCGTGGCCCGGCACACAGACGGACACACGGACAGGCCCTGGCACTGCCCCATAGCCCCGTGCCCCACCTCCCCTGCTGGGTGCTGGGGAGGTGACTGACAGCTGGGGTTGGGGACAGCAGCGTCCCCTTTTCCATGTGGCACCGGGAATGGCACATCCCTGCTGCCAGGCACGGTCTGCGCCACTCCACGGGGACAGGACTGTCCCCAAGCAGCGCTGCACAGCCAGTGGTGGCCAAAAATAAAAGCCACTCAAGCCACCAGCACTGGAACTCCACCCAGCTCATCCCAGAGCCCCCAGCCCCGAGCTGGACATCCCAGGGAAGCTGAAATCCCAAAGGTGACAACGCTTTGTCACCAAAGCCAGGCCCAAACCCCGCTGGGGCTGGGGCTGCAGCCGTGGGCGAGGAAGGAGAGAGCGAACAGAGCAGGAGGACGTTTGAAAAGAGGCCCCTGACAGCGTCACTCCGAATTAACCTCTCCAGATGCCGCTGCCGGAGGAGGAGGAGGAGATGCCAAACCTTTTTAGGGAGCGTTTTAAAGAGCCGCGGAGAGGCTGCGGCGCTGCCGGCGGCTGCGAGGGGGCGGCGCGGGGAGCTTTTATTGCAGCGGGAGCTCCTGGCCCCGCTCCAAGGCGGACACGGATCCCGGCCACGGGAGGTTTGCAGCCAAATGGGATCGGGCAGGCAGAGGCTCCCTCCGTGCCAGCCCGGCTGCGGCTCCTGCGCCCGGCTGAGGCTTCAGACGCTGCCCGGATGCGGCACTGGGGGCTCTCCCCGGCTGGATCCCCCTCCCCACGCTCCTGGGATGGAGTCAGTGGAGTTTTCCTCCAAAAATCGCTGGCAGAATCTGGGTTTTCCTCCAAAAACGCTGCACAAAATCGTGGTTTTCCTTCCAGCGTTTTCCTCAAATAAAAAGCCCTGGCAAAAGGTTTCCTCCAAAAACCACTGGTGAAATCAGTTTTCCTCCAAAAACTACTGGCAAATCCAGGATTTTCCTACAAAACCCCTGGCAAAATCAAGGTTTTCCTCCAAGATTTTCCTCCAAAAACCACTGTCAAAATCAAGGTTTTCCTCCAAGATTTTCCTCCAAAAACCACTGGCAAAATCAAGATTTTCCTCAATAAACCCCATTCAAAATCAAGGCTTTCCTCCAAAAACTCCATTCAAAATGAGGTTTTCCCTCCAAAATCCACTTGCAAAAACAAGATTTTCCTCCAAAAACCTCTCCAGAACCACCTGGTGCCCACCTGCACCAAAACCTTTCACCCCCGAGGGGCCACCACATCACCACGGCCACTGTCCCCACTGGTCACCTGCCACCCCAGGCACGGGGGACACCTTGGGCAAAGGATGCCAGCCTTGGGGACATCACGGCACCGCGCAGGTGCCCAGCACCAACCTGGGGAGTTCCAGAGCCGCCGCACCCCCTCAGCTCCAGGACAACACCCACAACGTGCCCCAAAACCCCCAAAACTCCCCCCAAAAAACCCACACAGAGGTTTGAGGAGGGGGTGTGACTTTTCTGCAGAGCGATGAGCGGCCCTACGGATGCGCAGGATGGAAGAAGCCAAACTAAAACCGAAAAATAAAAGACAACTGGTGCCGCTGGGATGCTGCTGGGATGCCAGTGAGGATGGATGGCAGCAGGGGACAGGGACACGGGGCACATGGGAGAAGCAGCCGGCAAGGTGAGGCTGGCAGCCAGCTCCGCCTACCTGCTGGTCCAAATATTCTAGGTTTCTTTGCAACTGAAGGTCTAAAAGTTCATCCTACCAGGAGCCAGCAGGCAAGAAACGAGCAGCAGAACACACAAAAGAAGAAGCAAAGCAGTTAGGGGGGAGCCTATGGAATGGCCCCCGGGCCGGGAATGCTGCCGGGAATGCTGCTGGGAATGCGCCCTGCGGACCCCTGGGCAGCTGATTTCTTATTTTGTCTTTTTATTTCTAGGGAGACCCTGCCTCCGGCTGCGGGGATGGATGGGCGGCATGGGTGAAATTCAGGCTTCTCCCTCCTCTGGCGGTCCCGTCCCAGGGTTTTGGGATCTGTGGGGACCTCCTGGTGTCACCCCCCAGCTGCGGGAGGGGACAGGAGGCAGGAGAAGAAAGCAGCTGTGGCCAGATGTGAGGAAGCAGAGCGGGAGAGGTTTTGGGGAGTGCTGGACTCAGCCAGGGACCACCCTGGGGGTCCGAGGGTGTCCCACTGCTACAGAGGGACCTTCCCACGTGGATTCCTTCAGGAATGGCCGGGAGGGAGCGGAGACACCAATGAAAGGCCCCCAGCTCTGCACTGGTTCCTCCTTGGCCCCCTGAGTGAGGACCCCCCCAAACTGCCCCGTGTCCCCACGGTGGGGTCTGTGCCCCCCCTGTCACAGGGTCACCCCCAGGGGACAGCAGGTACGTACCATTTTGTCGTGGATGGTGGGGGATGCTGGGAAGTGGTACGGGTACACCCCGGCCGGGACGGGCCGCCTGTCACCCAGGTAATCGTACTGCAGAGAGAGGGGACCCCACCCCAAAATCAGGGACACGGGACAGGAGGAGAAAGCACAGGACAGGGCAGGAGAGGGACAGTGCTCCCTGCTTGGGAGCACTTCTTGGGCTCCTAAAAGTTTTCCTCCAAAAACTACTGGCAAATACAGGGTTTTCCCCCAAAACCCCCTGGCAAAATCAGGCGTTTCCTCCAATGTTTTCCTCCAAAACCATGGCAAAATCATGGTTTTCCTCTAAAAATTCCACATAATTTCCTCTAAAAACACTATATCCCGTGGATCCCATCCCATGGATCCCATCCCATCCCACAGATCCCATCCCAACCCATGGATCCCATGCCACAGATCCCATCCCATCCCATCCCATGGATCCCATCCCATCCCATGGATCCCATCCCAACCCACGGATTCCATCCCATCCCATGGATCCCATTCCATTCCATGGATCCCATCCCATGGATCTCATCCCATCCCATGGATCCCATCCCATCCCATGGATCCCATCCCATCCCATGGATCCCATCCCATCCCACGGATCCCATCCAACAAACACAACCAGGGAACCTTTGCCGGACGCCAACAAAGATCCCAACCCCCCCTCTGCCACAAGCCACGGGCTCGGCGCCACTTTGTGCCCAGGCTGTGCGCACAGAGGGGACACAACCGGGACACGGCCACACCCCTGCCCCACCTCCCCGCCCCGCAGGTGCCCCACCTTGGGCGAGCTGATGGATCTGCGCATCACGAAGGTGGCGGGGTCGGCGTAAATCTCCTCCCCGCGGGGCGGCAGCCGCTCGAAGCGGGCGCTGGGCGAGCGCACAGGCGAGTAAACCCTGGCGCGGCCGTAGGAGCCCTGGCTGGGCGAGCGCGGCACCGAGCGCGAGCGCGGCTGCAGCGACATCCTCCGCAGCGAGCCCGAGGCCGCCTCCACCTCGTCCAGGTAGCTCGGCGGCCGGGCGGGCGCCGGCAGCCACAGCGGGACGTCCTGGCGGCCGAAGGCGGGGTGGAAGGGACCCCCGTTGCGGAAGGAGGGGCGTTTGTCCTCCAGCGCCCACGGGGGGCTGACGCGGTCGAAGGCGGGCATGGAGCAGATGCTGTCGGGGCGCACGCCCGGCGGGTAGTACTGGTACTCCTCGGGGTACTGCGGCGAGTAGGGCGAGTAATAATCGGGCACCCGGCGGGACACGGGGTAAAACCTGCTGGGGCTGGAGAGGGGGAGGGAGAGAGAGAGGTGAGAGCCGGGCTGGAGGTGGGCAAGGACAGCAGGAATGCTGGATGGGTGTCATTTGTCCTGCCTGGGATTCCAGGCTCATCGAATTCCTCCTGCCAGGGGCTCCGTGGGAGCTCCCGCTCATGGAATTCCTCATTTCTGGGGTCTCATGATGGTCTCTTCTTCTTGTGTCCCTTCTGCAGGGATGCTGAGGTGGCTCCCTCATCCCAGAGATCCTCTGGTGGTTTGCTGTCCTTGTATCCCTCCTCCAAAGGCCTCTGCGGCGGCTTCTCCATCCTGGTCTCCCTCCTCCCAGAGACCCCCCTTTACAACCCACCCTCCCCAGCTTTTTGGGATGTCCTATACCCAGCTCTGAGCTGGCACGGGGAGAGAAAGAAAAAAGGAGAGAAAACCGAGATTTCCCAACCCCCAGGAGGCCACAAAGCAGAAGGGAAGGGGCAGATCATTCCCAGAGGGACCAACCCCGGATCAAAGCAGCATCCTGGCGCTCCCTCACCTGCGCAGCTCCTCGGGGGCCGCGGTGGCGCGGCGCGAGTTCACCCACTGCTGCAGCTGCGTCATGGAGCTCTTGCGCTGCGCCACCTTCTCGGGGTGGGACCTGGGGGCGACGCCCCGGCGCTGAGCCCCGCTCTCGCCGTCGCCCGCCGGGGGGAAGGCGGTGCTGCCGGGCCGGCTGGGCGAGGGGTACGGCCACCCGTTGGGCTGAGCCGGCCGCTCGGCGCTGGCCGGCCCCCGCGGCCCCTCGGGGTAGGGACTGCCCGGCTCCGAGGGCGGCTCCTGCCCGCCCAGCCCGTTGGCTTTGGCCAGAGGCTCCTTCTTGCCGTCCGCCCGCTCCGACGGCTTCCGCTCCATCTTCTCCGAGCCGCGGCCGTCGCCCTCCCCGCGGGTCTTGGCGTCGGGCTCGGCCTTGGGGTGCTCGCGGTGCGCGGTGTTGCAGTGGTGGTGGTGGTGGTGTTTGCTGGGGGGGATGTTCTCAGAGTCCGGCTTCTCGTGCCTGGGGGTGCCAAGACGCCACAGAGGGGTCACAGAGGGCTGGCAGTGCACCCTGGGGTGGCCGGTGATGCTCTGTCCCTCGCTCAGCCTTGTGGGGTCATCGCTCCCCCACTCTCCAGAGTGTCCCTTACACCCCAAAATGTCCCCAGGCATGGAGGGCACTGTGTCCCCAGGAGGGCCAGACAGCGTGGTGGCACTGCACAAGGACAGCACCGTGTCCCCAGGAGGGCTGGGCAGCATGGTGGCACTGGGCAAGGACAGCACCGTGTCCCCAGGAGGGCTGGGCAGTGTGGTGGCACTGGGCAAGGACAGCACCGTGGTGGCACTGGGCAAGGATAGCACCGTGTCCCCAGGAGGGCCAGGCAGTGATGTGACACTGCACAAGGACAGCACCATGCCCCCAGGAGGGCTGGGCAGCATGGTGGCACTGGGCAAGGACAGCACCATGGTGGCACTGGGCAAGGACAGCACCGTGTCCCCAAGAGGGCTGGGCAGTGATGTGACATTGCACAAGGACAGCACCATGTCCCCAGGAGGGCTGGGCAGCGCGGTGGCACTGCGCAAGGACAGCACCGTGGTGGCACTGGGCAAGGACAGCACCGTGGTGGCACTGCACAAGGACAGCACCGTGTCCCCAGGAGGGCTGGGCAGTGATGTGACACTGCACAGGGACAGCACCGTGTCCCCAGGAGGGCTGGGCAGTGATGTGGCACTGCACAGGGACAGCACCGTGGTGGCACTGCACAAGGACAGCACCGTGTCCCCAGGAGGGCTGGGCAGTGCGGTGGCACTGCACAGGGACAGCAGCGTGTCCCCAGGCGGGCCGGGCAGCGCGGTGGCTCTGACCTCTGGCTCGGCGGGATCTGCACGCGGGCGGCCTCGCCCATGGCCTGGATCCAGGACTCCTGCTCCTCCGTGTTCTCGGCGCTGAAGAAGTAGGTGCGGATGCCGGCGTGCTCGGCCTGGGGAGACAGGGACTGCCCGTTACCCGCCGGCAGCTCCTCCACCCAGCACACCGTCACCTGTGGGGGCACAGAACGGGGAGGGAGACACAGACAGGGGGTGAGAGCTCTGCTTCCAGCCTGGCGCCCCATCCCGCTGCTCCAGGGGCTGCCAGCAGCGCTGCTTCCCCTCCCTGTGCGGGGGGAAAGCTCTGCAGGCCCCTCACAGCGGGGTTTTATCCCCTCTGGAGTCCATCCTAGGGATTTTTTTGGGATTTGCCCCCACCCTCCAAGAGGAGCAGCGCCCCAATATTGGGGTGGCAAAGGGCCCCAGCAAGAGCGGCAGCACCGGAGGAGCATCGTCCATGCAGGGTGAGGGGGAAGGTGGTTTCTCGGCCCAGGAAATATTTTAGGAGGAAAAGGTTCAGTTTTGATCCGAGGTGTTGGTGCTCGTTCTCCGCCCAGAACGTGCTGGAAGGAGCCTTTATTTGAGAGCCTTTCTGAAGCTTCCACCTTCCCCCTGCGGAAAGGGGTGGGGGAAAGCGAGGAGGAAGAAAAGGGAGGAAGCGGAGTTCTCCTCCTGAAAGAACTTCAAGGGTTCAATCTCTTAAAAAAAAAAATAAAAAAAGAACTAAAACAAATACAGAAAAATTAAGTCGGATTAAACCCCTCCCTTGAGTTTCCATCCTCCCCAGAGCATGCAGCCACCGTGCCCAGCTGGGGTCGCCTCCTGAGCCCCCCCATGCAGTTCTGGAAGCTCTGCAGGCAGAGGAAGAGGGGAAATGGAAGGGATCCATCCCTGGGATTAGCGGGAGCGGGGAGCAGAGCGAGCCCGGGGGTCCCTCAGCCTCTGCATGCACCACAAACACGAGAAGGTGGAACACTACCTAGGTGGTGGTGGCTGGGTGCTGGCGTGGTGGTGGCACCAAGAAACCCCTCCTGTCCTGGCATCCTCACCCGCCGAGGGAGGAGGAGGAGGAGGAGGAAACACAGACACGGGGTCAGTGGGAGTGGGGTGGGAACCCCTCTGCCCTCCCCTGGGTGAAACTGTTCTCTCAAACCCTGGAGCTGCTGGGCTCGGGGTGTGGGCAGCAGCTTTGAGAGGTTTTCCCTCATCAGTGTCAGGGAGCAGGGATTTCACAGAACCGTGGAATTAGTGAGGCTGGAAAATCCCTGTGGGATCACTGAGTGCCAGCTGTGCCCGATCCCCACCCTGAGCACTCAGTGCCACCTCCAGGGATGGGCACTCCAAACCCACCTGGGCAGCCCCTTCCAGCCCTTTCCATCAGCAAATTCCTGCTGATGTCCAACCTGAGCCTCCCCAGCCCAGCCTGAGGCCGTTCCCTCTCCTCCTGTCCCCGTTCCCTGGGATAAGATCCCAAATCCCCCCCGGCTGTCCCCTCCTGGCAGGGAGTTGTGCAGAGCCAGAAATTCCCCCTCAGCCTCCTTTGCTCCAGGCTGAGCCCCTTCCCAGCTCCCTCAGGACTCTCCAGACCCTTCCCAGCTCCCTCAGGATTCTCCAAATCCTTTCCAGATTTCTCCAAACCCTTCCCAGCTCCCTCAGGACTCTCCAGACCCTTCCCTGGACATCCCCAGGTCACAGAAGGTGACACCAGTATGGGCACAGACACAGGGCAGACCCCATGCCATCCCTCCCTGCTAAACCCCGCTCAGCTGAGCCTAAATTCAGGTTTAAGGGGGGGCAGCTCCACAAATCCCTCCTTTAGACTGGGAATAACTCAGGAGTGCCCTGTGGGGAGCCCAGCCCCAGCTCTGGACACGGGGAGGGCACACTGGTGTCAACAAGGGAGTGTCACAGTGACCCGTGAGCAGCTGGGCTGGGGACGGTGCCCGGTGATGCCAAAGGTGCCAAGAAGCGCCAGGGAAGCTCAGACCCTGCCAGGGATGGATGTGGGGGAGCAGCAGCCACCGTCACCTCTCCCTGCTCCCCTCTCCAGCCCCACAGCAGGCACTGGTGGCAGTTCCCCCCGTGCCGGTGACACTTGCTGGGCAAGTGGCTCCAACGGGGCTGGAATTGGGGACAGCTCCGAGCCCGGCTCTGGGAGCAGCCCCTGGGGGCAGCAGCCGTGGAGAGGGGAAGGCAGGGTGGGGAGAGAGGTGGGAGCACCCAGCAGGGCCCTGCAGAGAGGGGGTGGTGACCTCGGGGACACCGCTGCGTCCCAGATCCAGCCCACGGCGGTCACCGCAGCGCGCTCCATGCCCCGCCACCAAGAAAGCCACCAGAGCAGCGGGGACCCTGCCAGCCTCACCAGTGCCACCCCAGTGCCACCGCAGTGCCACGCTGTCCCCTGGGGGCACTGACCTTGAACGTGTGCTTCCTGCTGATGTTGTCCGAGGGCTGCACGGCGGCCACGCGGAAGCTGAGCAGGGGGATGCTGCCCAGGATGTTCTCCTCCTTCTCGTCTGGTGGGGGGGTGAATCCCGGGGTTACACCCACGGAGGGACCCCCGGCACAGCCCCCACCATACCCCGGCTCCCTCCCACCTGTGGGATCGGCTCCCTGCCTGTTGCTGCTCCCGCAGCTGTGCCAGGCTCACAAACAACCTCCTCAATTATTGATGCGAGCCCGGGAGCTGCCAGGGAGGCGGGGAAAACTCGGGATTAACCCCTGGGCGCGGCAAACACCGGGGAAAAAACAGGGTGGAGCGCGGAAGGAGCCGGGGACTTTGCGCCGGTGGCTCTGGGGCACGCCGGGGGTGGCCCCGAGCTCCGGGGGTGGCCGTACCTTTGTAGTAGAAGAGGCAGCGATCCACCAGCACGAACCAGCGCTTGTTCCACTGCTTCACCCCCGAGCTGGCCTGCGGGAGAGGGGCGGTCAGAGCGTCCCGGGGGCTCCCGCGGCTCTGCGGGGCCGGGAGGGGTGGCAGGGGGAGGTACCTGCTTGTAGAGCCACCCGCTCTTGGTGACGGCAGCGTTGGGGTTCCTCTTCATGGAGTTGGAGCGCTTCCCGAAGGCGATGCCCTTGCGGGATGGGCGCGGAGCCTGCGCGGGGCGAGAGGAGATGCTCAGGGCTCCTTGAGTCCCTGTCCGAGCTGGTGACAGCCGTGCCACGCCACCCCGGGCACTCACCCGGCCTCCAGAGCGCTCCGGGGGCACCTCGGCCACCATGGTGTGGTTGGGGGGCTCGCTGGGGACGGTGGCCGGCCGCTTGCTGCCCGCCTTGCTGGACATGTCCGAGCTGTGTCTGTGACACGAGAGAGCGGGGTCAGCGGCTCTGTGCTCCTGCACCCTGCTGGGGTCGGCCCTACAGCTTTCCCAGCCCTCCCTGGCTCCCCCAGTCCAGCCCAACCCATCCCAGCCCTCCCTGGCTCCCCCAGCCCAGTCCAGCCCAGCCCACCCTGGCTCCCCCAGCATTCCCAGCCCTCCCTGGCTCCCCCAGCCCAGTCTAGCCCAGTCCAGCCCTCCCTGGCTCCCCCAGCCCAGCCCACCCTGGCTCGCCCAGTCCAGCCCAGCCCAACCCAGCCCTCCCTGGCTCCCCCAGCATTCCCAGCCCCCCCTGGCTCCCCCAGCCCAAGGGGATTGGGAGCCCACCTACTTTGGCAAGTCAAGCCTTGAGGTGTCCTCGGGGACCTGTCCCGTCACTGGGTGCAGGAAGGTGTTCCGCCTTTCATTGTGGCTGTGGGGACAGCGATGGGGTGGGTGTTAGGAGTCCCTGTGTCCCCCATGAAGTCCCTGTGTCCCCCATGAAGTCCCTGTGTCACCCACAAAGTCCCTTTGGTGCCACATTTGCTGCTCTGTTGGTTCCACGCCAACATCGGGGTTGGCACCAGGGCTGGCATCCCCTGCCCTGCCCCAAGCACGCTGCTGATCCCAGACCTAGGATCCTTCATGGCATCACAGAACCACAGAATTGTTTAGGTTGGAAAGCCCCCAAGATCACTGAGTTCAGCACCAAATGTGTCCCCAAGTGCCACATCCACTGTGTGGGACACTCCCAGGTGTGGCAAGCGGAGCCTGAGCCCCCCTGGCTGTCAGGGGAGAGCCAGAGGGTCCCCCCTGAGCCTCCTTTTCTCCCTTTCCCAGCTCCCTCAGCCGCTCCAGCCCTTCCCCAGCTCCATCCCCTTCCCTGGGCACTCAAAGATTTCATTCAAGTGCCAAAATCAGGGCTGTGGTGGCCAAGCCGCCCCTCCTGCTGCTGTCACATCCCAGCTGTCACCACTGGCCACACTCACAAGTCACTGCAGCAGCAGCAGCAGCCATGGCCCATCCAGGGCTGTGCCTGCAGCCGTGTCCCCAATGTCACCTCCTCCCCTGGCTGCTCTCGGAGCCATTTCCAAAGCACCTCGAGGCTTCGAGTGGGGTCACCTGGCCAGGGGGGCTGGGCCCCAGACACCATCCCAGGACCCCAAACACCAGCCCAGGACCCCAAACACCAGCCCAGGACCCCTCAGACCCCAGACACCATCCCAGGACCCCTCAGACCCCTAACACCAGCCCAGGATTCCCAAGACAAGCTGTTCTGCTTCCCTGGCACTGGGTGCAGCTGGAGGGATCCCTGGCAGTGCCAGCAGCGGTGTCACAGGGCTGTCCCAGGCTCAGCTGGCACCTTGTGCCACATCCCTGCCCCCTCCCACTGCCAGGCACCCCAGACCTCCCCCTCCCACGCCACTTCCCGGGGGGAAAGGATGAGGTCCAGGGCTCCATCCCAGGAATTCCACACCGGATCTCATCCCCTCCTTCCCGTTCCCGCCGGGCACCGGGACATGGTGCCACCCCTGTGCCAGCAGCCCCAGCACGCCACCAACTCCTCCTGCCAGTCAGCAAAATGGGGGAAATTTGAGCAAAAAAACGCCACTGCCACGACCATGCCATGCCAGCTCTGGAGCTGACACCACTGACACCCCAAAAAGTGCTGCTGCTGCCCCTTGCAGCCCCCACCCCCTGCCAGGCTCCTGATCCCTCTCCGGGGGCACCTTAAAAACCCGGGGGATGTGCATGCACCCCACAACTGAGGGGGTTCGCTCTCCAGACCCCCCCTAGTGCCCGCCTGGTCTGACCAGAGCCGCCCTCAGTGCCCGGCCCGCGCTCCAGCACAGCCGGGGCGGTTCTGCCCCAGGGCTGGAGCTGCTCCCGGCGCGGTTTTGCCCCCGGCGGTGCCTTCGGAGGGGTTCAAATCCCGGGAATTGGGGCAGGTCCCATCCCCGCAGTGACGCTGCCGCGCGGGGAGGGTGCAATGCTGAGAGAGCAGCACCCCGAGAGCGCCAGGCGTGGGAAGTGGGCGCTGCCAGCCCCCACCAGCCCGTCTGGACCCCACGCCGGGGGTGCCCCCATCCCTGCCCACCACCCTGCACCCCACTCTGGGTGTCCCCCCATCCCTGCAGGTCTCTGAACTCTCCCTGCGGGCGGGACACCCCCATTTCGCAGCCCCCTCGGCTCCTCCTGGCACCCCCCGCGCTGCCTCCCCCCACCCCAAACCTGCCCGCGCCCCCAGCCCCCGGGAGGAGCCGAAAGCTCCGGAAAGCAGCGCCCGGCGGCCGCTCCCGGGGCTGCCCCCGCTCCAGAGCCTCGCCAGTGCCCATCGCCTCCCAGCACTGCAATGCAGCAGCCACTGCCCCGATCCACTGCCCGGCCCGGGGGTCCCGCCCCGCCGGCTCCCCGCGGATCCCCCCGGGCTCCCCCAGACCCCTGCGGGCTCCTACCTCACCCTCCGGTCCGCCCGGAACTTCAGCATGGTCCCGGGGGCCCGCCCGGCTCAGCGCCCGCTCCCGGCTCCCGGCATGGCACCGCTCGGGGTGCCCGCTGCCACCACCGCGCGCTGCCGGGGGACAGCGGGGCCACCGGGGCGGCCCCGCGGGGCAGGGGGACGCGGGCGGTGGGCGAGGGCTCTGCCCGTGCTCTGCCAGTCGTGCCAGTCGCCCGCGCCCCGCGCCGGTGGCATTGGCGGTGCCGCCGGCGGCGGTGGCGGAGCTCGGGGGGCTCCGGGGGGCTCCGGGAGCGGCGGGGTTGGGCAGCACCGGTGTGCGGCAGGCGGCGGGGAAGGCGACAGCGGGGACAAACAGCTCCCGCTCGCGTCCCCGCAGAGGAGAGGCGAAGGGCAGCGCGGCACAGCCGCCTCCCCCAGCCCAGGTGCGGAGCCGGGGAGCTGCTGGTGGCAGGGGAAAGGCGACACGGGCGGCTCGGGGGGGTTCGGGGGGGCTCAGAAGGGCTGGTGAGGGGCTCCCGGGCACCCCCAGCCCCGCAGGGCAGCGGGAAGGGCGGGTGTCACAGCCAGGGAAGCAGCCGCGCTGAGCTGAGCTCTGTCGCTGCCCTGGATTCAGTGGCTGCGTCCCTTCCCCCTGCTTGTGTCCCCAAAGCATCCTCGGGTGTCCCCAAACCGTCCCCGGGTGTGTCCCCCTCCTCCTCGCGGCTGTTCCTTCCCCAGGGGACACCGGGAGGAAATCCCGGGGACCGGGATGGGGACAAGCACCAAATGGGGGGGACAGACCCCGCAGGGCATCAGCACCCCCAAAAACCCCGGGGAGCCCTTGGGAACGGGCGAGAGCGGGATTTGGGGTGAGCCACGCTCCGCCCGGACTTTGGGACGAGAATGCAAAACCCTCAGGGCGGGCAGGAAAATCCTTGGGCAGGAGGGAGGGAAGGGATCGCGCCAGGAACGCTCCAAAGAAGGAAGCGCAGCACGGGGAGGCCGCTGGGGCTCCCTCCTGCTCCCGAAAATCCCGGGAGCACCGTGGGACTCTGCCCAGCACCGCATCTTCCTCCCAAAAATCGGAATTGTGCCCCTTTGGGGTGAGCTCAGCGCCAGTGAGCAGCCCAGGGGTGGCACCAGTGGTCCCAGCACATCCCAGAACGTGCCAAGGCTGCGGCACCGACAAAACTGAGTCCAAATGGAACTAAACACAAACTAAACACAAACTAAACACAAACTAAACACAAACTAAACACAAACTGAGCTAAACACAAAGTGAGCTAAACACAAACTGAGCTAAACACAAACTGAACCAAATCCAGACCAAGCTAAACCCAAACCGAACCAAATCCAAACCAAAACAAGTCCAAACCCAAACTAGATCCAGACGAAACCAGATCCAAACAGAACCAAATCCAAACCTAAACCAAATCCAGAATCAAACCAAATCCAAACCAAACCCAAACTGAACCAAATCCAAACGCAAACCAAATCAAGACCAAAACAAATCCAAACCGAACCAAATCCAAACTGAAGCAAATCCAGACCTAAACTGAATCCCAACCCAGACCAAATCCAGACCAAATCAAACCCAAACCAAACCTGAAACAAACCCAAACTAAACCAAATCCCAACCCAAACCAAATCCAGACTAATCCAAACCCAAACCAAATCCCAAACCCGAACCAAATCCAAACCCGAACCAAATCCAAACCCAAACCAAATCCCAAACCTGAACCAAATCCAAACCCGAACCAAATCCAAACCTGAACCAAATCCAAACCTGAACCAAATCCAAACCCAAACCAAATCCAAATCTGAACCAAATCCCAAACTGAACCAAATCCAAACCGAACTGAACCCAAACCCAAACCCAAATAAATCCAAACAAATCCAAACCCAAACCCACCTTTTTAGGGCACTGGGCACACAGGGTGACACACATCCCTGGCCAAACTGCCACCACACCCCCTGTGGGCAGCACCAGCCTCATGCCAGGGTCTGAACCAGTGGCAAACGCCCCAGTGCTGCCTGTCCCCCTGTCCCCCTGTCCCCATGTCCCCACACAGTGATTCACCCACTCCTCCATCACCACCAGCCAAGGACCCAGGGACAAGGTCCCCCAACGGCTGCAGGCGTGTGCCAGCCCTCCTTGGTGACAACACCAGAGCTCGCCCGGTGGCGCTGCCACCACGGCAGGATGGCACCTGCCAGGGGAGGCTGTGGGGACACTTTTGGGGACAGCAATCTGGGCGTGGTGTGGTAGGAGCAGGGAGGGAGCCACAGGAGGCTCTGTATTGGGGTGTCACCCTCTGCCACCCCAGTTTGGTGTCACTGGGGTTTTGAGCTGGTTCAGGCCGGGTGTGCCAGCCCAGAGCTGGCACCGTGGCTCTGTCACCAGCTGGGCTCTGTCACCATCAGCAGTGCCCAGGGGTGGGCAGGGACATGGCACAGCCACGGCTGGTCTGTTTTCCCATGGCAGGGCTCTCATGGCCCCCAGCTAAACACACCCCACACCTTCCTTTCCTTTTCCTTCTTCCTTCTTCCTTCTTCCTTTCCTTCTTCCTTTCCTCTTCCTTTCCTTTTCCTTCTTCCTTTCCTTCTTCCTTTCCTTCTTCCTTTCCTTCTTCCTTTCCTCTTCCTTTCCTTCTTCCTTTCCTTCTTCCTTTCCTTCTTCCTTTCCTTCTTCCTTTCCTTTCCTTTCCTTCCTTTCCTTTCCTTTCCTTTCCTTTCCTTTCCTTTCCTTTCCTTTCCTTTCCTTTCCTTTCCTTTCCTTTCCTTTCCTTTCCTTTCCTTTCCTTTCCTTTCCTTTCCTTTCCTTTCCTTTCCTTTCCTTTCCTTTCCTTTCCTTTCCTTTCCTTTCCTTTCCTTTTCCTTTCCTTTCCTTTCCTTTCCTTTCCTTTCCTTTCCTTTCCTTGCTTTTCTTTGCTTTTCTTTGCTTTTCTTTGCTTTTCTTTGCTTTTCTTTGCTTTCTTTTCCTTTTCTTCCATGTTTTTCCAACCCTTTCTTCACCTCTCACCCCTCTCCTCCTCCTCCTGCAGCCCTTGGCAATCCCATTCTCTGTTCCCCCAAGAACTGCAGCGCTCAGCACCCAGGGGATGGCACTCAGGGTCACCCTGTCACCCACGGTCCCCACGAGGGACAATCCACCCTCGGGGGGAGCGAGGACAAACTGCTGAGCCCCGCTCTGCAGAGGAGCCCAGGGTGGGAAAAATGGATTATAAGGCACAAAAAAACAGGGGGCACAAAAAAACAGGGGAAAATACAGATTGTAAGGCACAAAAAACAGGGAAAAGAAAATGGATTATAAGGCACCCCAGGCTGCAAACACCATCCCAGGACCACCCAGACCCAAAACCAATCCCAGGGCCACCCAGACCCCAGAAACCATCGCATGGCCACTAGACCCCAGAAACCATCCCATGGCCACCTAGACCCCAAAAAACCATCCCATGGCCACCTAGACCTCAAACATCAGCCCATGGCCACCTAGACCCCAAAAACCATCCCATGGCCACTCAGACCCCAGAAACCATCCCATGGCCACCTAGACCCCAGAAACCATCCCAGGACTACCCAGACCCCAAAAACCATCCCATGGCCACCTAGACCCCAAAAACCATCCCAGAGCACCCCAGGCTCCAAATAAACATCCCAGGGCCGCCCTCTCCTGCAGGACACGCTGGCCCCCCAGCTCCCCCTCGAGCCGTGATTCCCGTGGGAGCGGTCAGGGAGGGAGGGGCGGGGGCGGAGGCCGAGCTGGATGCCCCGGGAGGCGGCCGGGCGGCGGTGCCCGAGCTGGATGCCCCGGGAGGCGGCCGGGCGGTGGTGCAGCCTTGCCCAGCCGGGCAAAATCCTCAGGAAGGGAGGCCGGCAGCTCCCGCGAACCGTGTGCGACACCAGCGGCGTCACTCGGGGACATCCCGGGCTTGGGGGGCGCGGGGAGGGACAGCGGGAGAAGCTCCCGGGGGATGGAGGGCCGGGAGCGGGGGAAGGCCGGGGGATTTCCAGAGAACAAAGCGGCTGCTGGCAGCCAGCGTGGCGGCGCGGCGGGGAGGGCGAGTCCCCCGCTGCCGCGCCAGCTGGGGTCGGGGAGAAGCACAAAAAGCACAAAAAAGCACCGGGAGTTTGTGTTTTATCTCCCTGGAAACCCCGGCTCCGTCCCAGGCACAGCCCACGGGGCTGCCGGCCAAAAAGCGCCGCTGCTGCTGCCGGGGTTTGGAGCAGGCGCGGCAGCAGCGTCCTGACCCCATGGGGGGACATTTGGGGAGGGTGACAGGGCAGAGCGGGTGACAGTCCGTGCCCTGGCAGCTCTGATGTCACTGCATTGTCCCCTGGTGGGGATAGAGCCCCGGTTCCTTGTGCATGGGATCACCGGGATTGCAGAGACAGCATTCCCAGCCAGAGCCACCATCTCCACATGGAGCCACCATTCCCACCCAGAGCCACCATCTCCACATGGAGCCACCATTCCCACCCAGAGCCACCATTCCCACATGGAGCCACCATTCCCACCCAGAGCCACCATCTCCATCCAGTGCCACCATCTCCACATGGAGCCACCATTCCCACCCAGAGCCACCATCCCCACATGGAGCCACCATTCCCATCCATCCCCACATGGAGCCGCCATCCCCATCCAGTGCCACCATCTCCACATGGAGCCACCATTCCCAGCCAGTGCCACCATCCCCACCCAGTGCCACAATTCCCACTTTGGAGCTACCTTTTCCACATGGAGCCACCATCCCCAGCCAGTGCCACCATCCCCACCACAACCTCCGAGCCACCTGACCTGGGCCCACCCCCGGAGGGTTGGAACTCTCCCGAAGCTCTTTAGGAAGCCGCTTCCACGGCCGGGAATTCCTGTCCCGAGCAATCCCCGGCATCAAAGGAGCGCGGCCCCAACCCCTCCCCGGCCGGGTCAGCTCCGGGGATTAACGGCAGCGCCGCTGGGAAAATCCTGCTGGGATAAATCCCCAGCACCTGCCTGAGCCGTGGGCTCCATCATCACACCCAGGTGCCGCTCCTGCCACCTCTGCTTGTCACCACCCTCGGGCCACCCGCTGCTCACGGCGCCACTGGCCGCAGACAATGGCCCGCGAGTGCCATGGCCCCGCTCCGTGTGCCACGGCCGGGGTCTGTGTGACACATCCAGGCTCTGTGTGACACGTCCAGGGTCCGTGTGACACGTCCAGGGTCCGTGTGACACGTCCGGGCTCTGTGACAAGGCTGCACACACACACACACACACAGACACACGCGCTCACACTCACCGGTGCCACCGCGCGTCCCCTCCGCCTGCTGCGCCACTCGCCGAGCCGGTGGCTCTCCCGCAGCCGGCCGGGGCGGATGATTTCCCTTCCAAGCCCATGGAGACCGTCATTGGTATCAATCATTAACAGCCGCCGCAGCTGCCGCCAGCTTAACCCCCTCGGCTCCGGGAGCCATCCCTTGCTCTCCTTTAATGGCACCGTGACACGGCAAAGTCACCGCAGGACGAGCGGCCCGGCAGGAAAAAGGGTTTCCAAGGGGCTCCGCATCCCCATGGACCCGCGGCCGCTCCTGCAGCGTCCTGGCTGCGTGTCCCCCCTCCCCTGTGCCCTGTCCCCGGGACAGGAGCGCTGGGAGCAGTCCCGCGTGTCCCCGAGCTGCCAAAATTGTTCCACCTGGAACCGCCGCCGGCCCCACGCTCAGGCTGATCCCGAGGGGCAGGGGCTGCTCCCCGCACCCCGGGACCGCTCCCCGCACCCCGAGACCGCTCCCCGCACCCCGGGACCGCAGTTCGGGGCTGCTCCCCGCACCCTGGGATCGCTCCCCGCACCCCGGGACCGCTCCCCGCACCCCGGGACCGCAGCTCGGGACCGCTCCCCGCACCCCGGGATCGCTCCCTGCACCCCGGGACCGCAGCTCGGGGCTCTGGGAGCTCCCTCTCCCTTTCCCCGCAGCTTTTCCAAGGATCATCAATGGCTGTAACTTTATCCCGCCGTGTTTACAACCCAGCTGCGGCTCTTGGCTCCCTCAGCCGTGCCGGGGGCCAGCTCGGCTCCCGCTCAGCCGCCACACGGCGCTGTCACAGCGTCCCCGTTCCCTCCCGCCCCCCGCACGGGACCATCGGGATCAGCACCTGCATCCCCATGGAGAGGGGGCCGGAGGAGGAGGAGCACAGCGCTGTCCCCGTGCCTGAGCCCTGCCGAGCGGATGGACAGATGTCGCTGTCACCTCCCCCCGCCCCCGCCGCGTTACCCAACCTGCCGAGGGGTTGAATGATTAACCTCGGGCTGCGCCGCCTCCCCGCGGTGTCCCTGCACAGCCCCGCGGCGCGGTGGCACCTGGGGACCCTGCGCTTCTGTCACCAGCTCCCGGGAGCATCCCATGCCAGGCCCCCTCAGCTTGTCCCCACGAGCACACAGAGGGTCTCCAGCCTGTCCCTCACCTCTCCCCCGCCTCCCTGGAGCACTCACAGCACCGGCACCACCTTCCCGACGCGGCCACCGCGGGAATTCCGCCTTTGTCCAGCCCCAGCTGCAGCGCCGGGGGCGTCGGGGCTGGAATGATCACAAACAGCCTTGGACAAACATCTGCACGGCACCACCCCCGGGCTGCAGCCGGGGCGGCCGCGGGATGGTTTCAATCACGGACAAATCCCACCGAACGGCCGCAAAACCGCCCGGGGGAGCGAGGCAGGAGCAGCAGCTGATAAGGCCCTGCAGATCCGTGGGGCTCGGTTCGGCTCCTCGTGTCCGTGAGGTGCCGTGGAGCGGGCACAGCTTTGGGAATTCCCATTCCCCGCACCCATCTGGGATGGAAAGTCACAAATTCCTTGCGAACGCCCCAAACTGGGAGCGCTCAGGGGGTGCAGGGGGGCGAAGTGAAGCATTCCCAGCAGTGATTCTCTGCAAACCCAGCGGCTGCTATTCCCTCTCCGACCCGCTGGGATGGGGGTCAGAGCGAGCCCCACCCTGGGTCCATCAGGCTGTGCCTCTCCCTGTGGATCCTCTTGATGATTTTTGGATAAATTCCCCAATTTTCCACTCCAGCTCTCCCGCTCTCAACAAAACAACAAAGCCACAAACGCGGCACCTCAGCGCCCTGAGACAGCGGCAGCTTCCACGTGGCTGCTGCCACCGCGGGATCCCATTTCCCGGCGCTGTTTGGAGCCTCTGGATCAGGGCTTTGGGCAGCGCTGGCTCTGCCCCAGCCCGGGAGCTGCAGCGCTGCCAGGCCTGCGGTGATTCATCCCAACCCCGCGCCCCGACCTCCCGCAGTCAAGCCCCGACACATTCGGCACATTCCTGGCATAGCCGGCACCGCGGAGCCCCACACCTGCCGGAGCGGGAGGCTGGGAAGGTGCCAGCGGCACCATCCGGGCCCTGCCGGGAGATTTATGGATGCCAGGCACGGTCCCGAGGCAGGGATGGCGGGGCAGGAGCGGCTGCGCTGCGGTGACACAGCGAACTTGTCACCTCGCCGAGCGTCCCCATTGTTTTGCTGGTGCAGTGCCACGCGTCCCTTGCGTCGGGGCTGGGTGTGAATGGGGAAATTCTCCTTTTTTAGATCTGATCCCACACCTTGCCGGGCCTGGGAACAGCCTGTCAGCGGCGGTGACACAACCGTGCCGGTTGTGCAAGGGCTTTGCACCAAACAGCTCCCGAGGACGGCATCAAGGCTGGCTCTGGGCTGGCCGCGGTGGCTCTCCGGTCCCCAAACCCATCTGTGGCACATCCCACGGCCCCGGGAGGGGCCCAGGATGGCGGCGTGGGTGCCAGGAAATGTGTGGAGCACCCAAAGGCATTCCCAAGTGCCTGGGAAGAGCCACTGTGGGGCCCAGCCTGGCACCCACGGATGGCACGGCAGCTCCAGCCCCTCCAAAAAACGGGCACCTGCCCACCTCAGCAATTTCCGGGTACA
The DNA here is from genome assembly GCF_963513975.1 of Fringilla coelebs. NCBI lineage: Eukaryota > Metazoa > Chordata > Aves > Passeriformes > Fringillidae > Fringilla > Fringilla coelebs. The sequence goes on from NC_140049.1 coordinate 2,870,914, forward strand.
AAAGAGCCAAAAGTCCCCCAAAATCGGGTTTGTCCTAAGCAAAAAGGTCTAAAAAAACCCACACTCGGGGCTCCCCAAATCTCAGGGTCAGGATTTCCTTTGGAAATTCCCTTGGGATATCCCGGGGGGAGCCGCAGCCTTTCCCTCGCTGTCCTCGCATGTGACAGCCCTGATTTAGTGTCACCTCCAGCCCACCACACCCTGGTGTGCTCGGGAACGGCTTCCCGGTGAATCACAGCTCGTTCCCAGCTTCCCAACCGCGTCCTCATCAGCGCCCCAAGCCCGGAGCAGCCCCGGGGAGCAGCTGCGGGGGAAAAGCCAAGAAATCTGCAGGGGGAAAGCGGAGAAAGCCAAAAACCCAACCCTGCGAGTCTCCTGGGCGGCGCGGGGACAAGGACACACCTCTGTGTCACCAAACCGCCCCGGCCGTGCCGCCTGTCCCCCTCCCAGCGCCGCGGGCGGGTCGGGCTCTGCGGGGCGAGCGAAGTTTGGTCACCGTGGGATGCTTCCAGTTGGAAATCGGGACAGTTCCAGCGCCAGAGCGCCGCTTCCCAGAAATCCCATTAGCGCCGGAGCCCGCTGCCAGTTCCCCCTTCCTTCTCCCCCACGAATAAACGCGGCCCCGGCCCTTCCTCCGCCCCGCGGGGAGGAGCGGCCTCGGGAGCCGCGGAGGGAGCTGGAAGGACGGGATGGCTGAGCCGGGCTGGAGCCGGGCCAGCCCCGGCCTGGGAGAGCCCTCGGTGCGGCCTTTGGCGGCGGGGGAGCAGCGCGGGATGAGCCCCTCGGGATGGCAGAGGATTCCACCGTGGAATGCTCACAGGATCCCACAGAAACTGTCACAGGATCCCTGTGAAAATGTCAGAGGATCCCTCTGAAAATGTCACAGGATCCCTGCCTTGGAATGCCCACAGGATCCCTTCCAAAACTGTCACAGGATCCCTCTGAAACCGTCACAGGATCTCTCAAAAAATGTCACAGGATCTCTCTGAAAATGTCACAGGATCTCTCCAAAACTGTCACAGGATCCCTTCCAAAACTGTCACAGGATCTCTCCAAGGGTGTCACAGGATCCCCTCTTGGAATGTCCACGGGATTCCCTCCTGGGATGCTCACTGGACACTGGATCCCTCCAAGGGTGTCACAGGATCCTCACCTTGGAATGCCCACTGGATCCCTCCAAAAATGTCATAAGATCCCTCCAAGGGTGTCACAGGATCCCTTCAAAAATATCACAGGATCCCCTCTTGGAATGCCCACAGGATTCCCTCTTGGGATGCTCATTGGACACAGGATCCCTCCAAGGGTGCCACAGGATCCCTCCCAAAAGTCTCACAGGATCCCTCCAAGGGTGTCCCAGGATCCCTCCCAAAAGTGCCACTGGATCCCTCCAAGGGTGTCCCAGGATCCTTCCCAAAAGTGCCACTGGATCCCTCCCAAAAGTGCCACTGGATCCCTCCCAAAAGTGTCACAGGATCCCCCCAAGGGTGTCCCAGGATCCCTCCCAAAAGTGCCACTGGATCCCTCCAAGGGTGTCCCAGGATCCCTCCCAAAAGTGTCCCAGGATCCCTCCCAAAAGTGCCACAGGATCCCCCAAGGGTGTCCCAGGATCCCCCCAAGGGTCCTCCCGGGGCCGGGGAGCTGCCCCGAGGGGCTGGAGCAGCCCCGGGAGCCGGGCTGGGTTTGCAGGGCCCTGGGAAGGGCCCGAGGCTGTCCCGCATTCCCGGAGGGCACAGCCGGGATAAAAGCCTGGGAAGAGCGGCCGGGCTGAGGAGGGAGCTGGGGGATCCAGGGGGAATGGAAAGGAGGGGATGTGATCCCAAAGCTCCGTAGGGGAGCAGGGGAGAGCCGTCCATGCCCTCAGCCTGCCCGGGGCCTTTCCTGTCCCTGCAGGACGGGCTGAGCTCAGGGAAGGACAGGAGGGAGCAGGAGGGAGCTCAGCTCCCAACCCGCCCCCTGCCAGCGCTGGAGAGCTCCTTCCCTGCTCCCGGGAATCCCAGGGATGGCTGGGAGCCGTGGGATGGGAACCACAGGCAGCCCACATCCCACATCCCACAGCAGGGCAGGGATGATCCACCACAGCCAGCCCAAATCCCACAGCAGGGCAGGGATGATCCACCACAGCCAGCCCAAATCCCACAGCAGGGCAGGGATGATCCACCACAGCCATCCCACATCCCACAGCAGGGCAGGGAATCCCAAATCCCACAGCAGGACAGGAAATCCCACCACAGACATCCCAAATCCCACAGCAGGCCAGGAATTCCCACCACAGCCAGCCCAAATCCCAAATCCCACAGCAGGCCAGGGAATTTGAAATCCCACAGCAGGGCAGGGAATCCCACCACAGCCAGCCCAAATCCCACATCCCACAGCAGGGCAGGGAATCCCAAATCCCACAGCAGGACAGGAAATCCCACCACAGCCAGCCCAAATCCCACATCCCACAGCAGGGCAGGGAAACCTCACCAGAGACATGACAAATCCCACGTCCCAAATCCCAAATCCCACAGCAGGCCAGGAAATCCCAAATCCCACAGTAGGGCAGGGAATCCCAAATCCCACAGCAGGGCAGGGAATCCCAAATCCCACAGCAGGGCAGGGAATCCCAAATCCCACAGCAGGGCAGGGAAATCCCACCACAGCCATCCCAAATCCCAAATCCCACAGCAGGCCAGGCAATCCCAGCACACCCCCACGGTGCTGCCAAACAGGGGCTGGGGCACCTGACTCTGGGATTTGGGGAGGAAGGGGCTTTTCCAGGCTCCAGGAAAACACTGGGAAGCCTGGCAGGGCCCACAGGGAAGGGTCAATTTAAAAGAGCCTTTCTCAAAACGTCCCTTTAAAGAGAACAAAGCTGGAGACACGGCGGGGTCTATCCCAGGTGATTTGAAGCTGCACTTCCAGGAGATTTTAGCTGGAATCTCCTCCAGAATCCCAGTTAGCTCCCTTAGGGCTGCTCCTCCAGGTTTTGGGCCTGGCCAGTGGCACAGGGAGAGACCCCACGAGCCGGGCAGGATCCCCCCAAAACAGGCAGGATCCCCCCACAAACCAGGCAGGATCCCCCCAAACCAGGCAGGATCCCCTCCAAACCAGGCAGGATCCCCCCAAACCAGGCAGGATCCCCCCTAGCTGGGCTGGATTCCCTCCTAGCTAGGCAGGATCCTCTTCCAACTGAGCAGGATCCCCTCCAGCCTTGCAGAATCTCTCCAGCCAGGCAGGATCCCCCCCAAAACTGGGCAGGATCCCCTTCCAACCGGGCAGGATCCCCCCAAAGCCGGGCAGGATCCCCCAAAGCTGGGCAGGATCCCCCCCAAACCAGGCAGGATCCCCCCTAGCTGGGCTGGATTCCCTCCCAGCCAGGCAGGATCCCCTTCGAGCTGGGCTGGATCCCCTCCAGCCTTGCAGAATCCCTCCAGCCAGGCAGGATCCCCCCCAAAACTGGGCAGGATCCCCCCAAAGCCGGGCAGGATCCCCCAAACCCGGGCAGGATCCCCCAAAGCCGGGCAGGATCCCCCCAAACCCGGGCAGGATCCCCTTCCTACCGAGCAGGATCCCCCAAACCCGGGCAGGATCCCCCAAACCCGGGCAGGATCCCCCAAACCCAGCCGGAATCAGAGCCCTGCGCAGCACCGGCTGCCCCTGCCCCGCTCCCGGCCGTGCCAGCCTTATCCTGCTGCCACACCTTCCCCGCAGCTCCGGCACGGAATTAACCCCTGGCACGGCACGGCACGGCCTGGCCCGTGCCCGCCGTGCCCGCCGTGCCACCTGCCCGCTGCCACCGTGCGTGTCCCACTCCCCCCGTGTGACATCCGAGGCCGCGTCCCCTCCAAACCCATCCTCGCCTCCCCCGGAGCAGCTCCAACCCCTCCATCCCTCAGAGTTTCCCTCCATCGCCCCAATCCCGTTTTTAACCCCTCCAAAGCCGGGCAGCGAGGACGGAGCGCCCGCAGCCTCCTCGGTTACCTGCTCCAGGTGCGGAGGGGCAGAGCCCCGGATCCCCGGGCTGGCGGGGAAGGGACGGGAAAATCCTCGGTGGCCTCCGGGAGCCGCCACGTCCGAGCGCGGCAGGAACAGCCCGGCCGATAAGCGAGGGCTGAAACCTGAACCTGCGGCTCGGCTCCTCGCTATATAAACACCACGCACACCCCCGGCCGCGCTGCCACTCCCGCTGCGACAGCGACAGCGACAGCGACAGCCACGCTGCCCGAGCCCCTTGTCGCCGGTGCTGCCCTCCCCCGCGCTGGTGCCAGCTCGAGGTGGAGCCTCTCGCTGCTTTGGGGTGGTGCTTCAGGTGTGCTCGGAGCGCTCCGGGCTCCGGGAGCGGCGTTTGGGCTTCGGGAAGGGGACGGGACCCCCGGTGGGCACCGGGTGGGCACCGGGGAATAAACCGGGTGGGAGAAGCGAAAACCGCGGGGTTTAGCCTTAAAAAATCCAGGTGGGAGGGGCTGAGCGCCACGCTGGGTCAGCTGATGGGGCACCTGTGGCCATGGGAAATGTCCCCTTGCCCAGAGGTGACACCCACGGGCGTGACAAGGGCAGAGCGTGGCCGGTGCCACCCTGGGGGGAGCCTGGGCTCGCTGGGGACACGGTGGCTGGTGGCCAGGACGCCACTGCAGACTTCCTTGTGCCACCGCGGGACTTCCTTGTGCGGGAAGAATTCCCGCCCTTCCTGCAGAGGGACAAAACCCTCCCGAGGACAAAACCCTGCCCTGTTTTTCCCAATTCTTCAGGCTCAGCCCCAAACTGGGACGGTCACATACCACGGGCGAGGCTGGGCTGGGCTGGGTGTCCTGCTCAGGGCCACCAGGATCATCCTGGAATTATCCAAAAAGGGAATGCCAGGAGCTGTGCCAGCAGCGAGTGAAGCCTCCCGGTGGCACCTCTGTGGGGACACCGTCTGTGACAGCTCTGTGCCGAGGAGCTGAGTTTTGGGAAGGGGCCGCTCGTGTTCCCTGCGCTCCCAAGGCTGATCCAGGCTGGAATTCTCCAGCCGGGGCTGCGGGAGCCGCGCGGAGCTCGGCGCCAGCTCCCCGCCCCGGTTGCACAAGCGGCCCCGGGGCGCAGCGACGATCCCAGCCTGTTTTCCATCCCAGCCACCTGCTGCTCCCGCGGCTCCCCGCGCCCTGCCCGAGCCCGCCAGGAAGAGCTGGAGCTCCTGGGTCCAGCCACCAGCTGTCCCCAGAGCCCCCAGGGACAGGCACAGGACGTGGGGACACTCCCCAGTACAGGGGGGTGCAGCACCCTGAGCCTCAGCATCCCCCAAATGTGTTTTGGAAAAGCAAATTTGGATGGAGTGGGATGAGGATTTCCTCCCCAGGGCCACCCCGAGGATTTGGGCTCCTGGGGACAGCACCCACTGTGCCCCTGGTAGGAAAATGCCCCCCTGAGCAGGTCCCACAAGGCCTGGCAGCACCCAAATCACCTTCCAGCACCCCCAGAAATCCCTGGGGATGGAGCAGAGAACCTCCAGCACCCCCAAAAATCCCCGGGGATGGAGCAGAGAACCTCCAGCACCCCCAAAAATCCCCAGGGATGGAGCAGAGAACCTCCAGCACCCCCAGAAATCCCCGGGGATGGAGCAGAGAACCTCCAGCACCCCCAAAAATCCCCGGGGATGGAGCAGAGAACCTCCAGCACCCCCAAAAATCCCCAGGGATGGAGCAGAGAACCTCCAGCACGGGCTGGGAGATTGGGGGGAGATGGAGGAGAAATTGGGAGGCTCTCCATGAGTGTTTTGAATGCACAATCATCAAATTGGCCCCAAATATGAATTTTTTCTTCAGTTCCTTTCACTTCAAGAGAAGAAGGAGCAGAGCCAACCCCGCCAGGCCGTTCCCAGCCCCAATTCCTGCCCCATCCACACAAGGAAAGGCGCAGCCTCCACTTGCCCAGGGGCTGCTCTGGGACCCCAACCCCACACCGAGCTTTTGGGGGGATCCCCCACTCCCAAACTTGGGGTTCAGCCCCCCACAACACCTCCCACCCCGCCGGGACACGGAGCATCCCCCCCCTGCTCCAGCAACCCGAGCCTGAACCCAAGGTCCCGCTTATCGGCAGCTCAAGCATGTCTGCTGATAAGCCGGGGATGAGATAAGGCCGGGCAGCCTCGGCGCTATCAGCAGCCCTTCCTCCAGCCCTGCGCCCCAAGGCTGAGGGGTCCAACACCCCCCAAACATCCCCCAAACATCTCCTCCCCCATCAACCTCTCGCTTGGATGAGGTTTCAAACTTCCACCCCATTCCCCCGAGGTCGCTGTTTCCTAATCAGGCAAAGCGTTGGTTCAGGGGAAAGGGGAAAAATTGAATTAAAAATTTAAAAAAAAAACCAACAAAACACGCAATCAAAATAACAAATAAATCACAAAGCAGAGCAAATAATGTGTCAGGGTTCCCCTGACAGCGCCGGGGGGGGCACACCCAGCCCGGCCGCATTAGGTGCTGCCGCGAAAACTGGAATTGCAAATCATCGCTGCTCAGCCGAGCTGAAAGGAGAGCCGAGGAAAACAAACCCGCGGCGGCGAGCGAGGGGCACGGGGAGCTGACACACCTGGGGTGGCACACACCTGGGGCTGGCACACACCCGGGGCTGGCACACACCCGGGGCTGGCACACACCTCAGCCTTCCTCCTCCTCCTCCTCCTCGCTGGGGGCACCGCGGGCTGAGCATCCCCCGAGGGAAAAGAGGAGGGGAACCCACCCCGGGGAGGGGGAGCGGCTCCAGGGGTGACCCCAAAAGCTGCGCCGAGCCCCGGTGCCCGCTCCTGTCCCGGTGGCAGCGGTGGCACTCTCGGTGACATTCCCGGGATCTGCCCGTGCCTGGGGACTCCTGTCCCCGGCGGGACCAGCCTGGGGCTTAAATTGGAGAATTAAAGGGAAAAAACCCAAAATGCTCCCTGGGGTGGCGCCCCTCCCTGGCATCCGTGCCAGGCCACCAACACCCGGCCCCTGCTGGCCCGCTCGGGCGGGTGGCACGAAGGGACAGGAGCTTGGTGGCATTGCGGGGACACGGGGCTGGCGTGGGGTGGCTTTTCCTCTGGGGCAGGGTGGGTGAAGGAAAGGGGACAGTGACAGCAGAGTGACACTGCCAGAGGGGTGACACCGCCTGCGGGGTGACCCACGGTGGGGTGGCACCACCAGCGAGGTGACCCTGCCACAGTGGGGTGGCACTGTCAGCAGGGTGACACTGTCAGTGGGGTGACACTGTCAGCAGGGTGACACTGCCAGTGGGGTGGCCCTGCCACAGGGGGGTGGCACTGTCAGCAAGGTGACACTGCCAGCAGGGTGACAATGTCAGCAGGGTGACACTGCCAGCGGGGTGACCCTGCCACAGCAGGGTGGCACCGCCACGGCAGAGTGACACCGATAGCACGGTGACCCTGCTGTGGCACCGCCAGGAGGGTGGCACCGCCGGCGAGGTGACCGTGCCAGCGGGGTGACGCCGCCCCAGGGGTGGCACCAGCAGCGGCGACAAGGCAGAGGAAGTCCCCGGAGCAGCCGGGGCGCGCTGCCAGGCTGGCACGGGCACTGAGGGGACACGCCTCCGCCCGCCGTCCCCAGGGCCACCAGGGAGTGACCTCTGTCTCCGGATGTCCCCAAATCTCTCCGGGAGGGGTCCCGGGAGCCCCCGCGACGCCCACCGGGGGCACGGCCCGGGGCGGGGGAAGCGCTTTGGAGCGCGGGCCCGCCGCAGGATTGCTGCCTCATTAGAGAGCAATTACCGCTAATTACGCGATGGCAACACCCAAAGCCGATCGGGAAATGGGAAATGGGGCTGCTGGGTGCCCGCGGGTGCACGGGCGCGCACATCCCCCACATCCCCCACATCCCACCCCCCCAAAAAACCCCTCTGGATCGGGCACGGGACACGGCGCGCTGAGTGGTTCCGTGCCTCAGTTTCCCTGGTTGAGGGGGCGCATTCTGCTCCCAGCGCCCCCTCCCCGCGCCCCAAAATCACCCGCGGTGCCTCTGCCTCGGTGGGCAGCGCCCCAATCCCGCGGATCCCCTCCCATCGCTCTCCCGGGATGATCCCACGGCAACGGGAACGGGGTTGGTGCTGTCCCTGCTGCCACCGGGGCCAGGGCTTGGTGGCACCTGGGAGGGGGTGACCCTGCCCCGCTCTCGGCCACCCCACACCCCCGGGGCCGTGGCTGCACAGGGCAGGTGAACTTTGGCCCCGTAAATCGCATTCCTGCGGGATCCCGCTTATCTGGGGCGTGCCTGGCCACCGCCACCGGCCACCAAGGACACCGGGCAAGGGGACAGCCCGCCGGGAGTGGTCACTCCAAACCCTCTTGGACCTCCAAAACCCTGCTGAGGGTCCCTCCAAACAGCCGTGGGAGTCCCTCCAAACACTCCTGGATCTCAAACACCCTCCTGGAGGTCCCTCCAAACCCTCTTGAACCTCCAAAACCCTGCTGAGGGTCCCTCCAAGACCTCCAAAACCCTCCTGGGGGATCCCTCTAAACAGTCCTGAATTTCCAAAACCCTTCTGAGGGTCCCTCCAAGACCTCCAAAACCCTCCTGGGGGGTCCCTCCAAACACTCCTGGACCTCCAAAACCCTCCTGGAGGTCTCTCCAAATCCTCCTGGACATCCAAAATCCTCCTGGGGGGTCCCTCCAAACACTCCTGGACCTCCAAAACCCTCCTGGAGGTCTCTCCAAATCCTCCTGGACATCCAAAATCCTCCTGGGGGATCCCTCTAACCAGTCCTGAATTTCCAAAACCCTTCTGAGGGTCTCTCCAAGACCTCCAAACCCCTCCTGGGGTCCTTGCAAATCCTTCTGGAACTCCAAAGCCCTCCCGGGGGTCCCTCCCGGTGCCCAGCCCGGGCTGTGGGTGCGGGGCTCCGGGTGGCAGTGCCAGTGGGATGGAATTTTCCAGCTGTTCCCGCAGGCTGGGATGCAGTGCCAGGGCTCTGCCACGGGCACAGCCCCTCCCCCGTGGCCCGGCAGTCCCCCGGGCGTGCGGCAGCTCCGCGTTCCGGAGCTCCGGGAAGCGCTGCCGAGCTCGGGGCTCGGCCCCGCGGGACCGGCCGGGCAGGGCGGGGAGGCGGCCGGGGCTGCCGGACCGGTCCCGGCTGTTCCACCGGAGCCCCGAGCCGCGGCACGGCATCCCCGGGGCTCCGGGACAGCCCCACGGAGCCACCCGAGCCCGTGGAGGCTGCTTGGTCCTGGTTGTCCCCAGCCCTGTCCCCGTGGATCACCAGCTCAGCTGCAGCTCAGCACCCACCGTGAAGGGTCCTGGACCACCAAAACCCTCCTGGGGGTCCCTAAAATTCCTCCAAGACCTCCTGGGTGTCCCTAAAATTCCTCCAAGACCTCCAAAACCCTCCTGGGGGTCCCTAAAATTCCTCCTAGACCTCCAAAACCCTCCTGGGGGTCCCTAAAAATCCTCCAAGACCTCCAAAACCCTCCTGGGGGTCCCTCCAAATTCTCCTAGACCTCCAAAAACCTCCCGGGTGTCCTTCCAAACTCCCCTGGACCTTCAAAACCCTCCTGGGGGTCTCTCCAAACCCTCCTGGGGGTCTCACCAAATGCTCCTGCATCTCCAAAACCCTCCTGGGGGTCCCTCCTAGACCTTCAAAACCCTCCTGGGGGTCTCTCCAAATGCTCCTGGATCTCAAAATCCCTCCTGGGGGTCTCTCCAAACCCTCCTGGGGGTCTCTCCAAACCCTCCTGGACCTCCAAATCCCCCACAGCTCCCCTCCCGCCCCGCCTGTCCACGGAGAGGGATCTCCCTCCCCATCCTGGAGAAATCCAGCAGCCACATCCCTGGTTTTTTTTTTCCACCTGGATGCGACGCCCAGGCCTCGGTGTGACCGAGGAGCTGCCGGAGCCGCTGCCGGCTCCGTTACGTAAGGAAAGCTCGGAGGGGAAGAACGGCGGCTCCCGGTGGCTGCGGCGGGAGGGGAGAGGCGGGAACGGCGGAGCAGGAGCAGCGGGAAGCAGCGGGAGGATGCGGGGGGTTCACCAGGACCAGCCCCAGCCCCCCCAGTTCCAGCCCCCCAGGAATGAGGAGGGGAGGGACGGTCCCCGGGATGGCGGAGGACACCGGGATGGCCGCACCGGGCCGGGCCCTGCCTCCCGCTCCGAGAACAAAGGGACGGATGCTCGGGAAGGCTCCGGTGGGACGCGGGAGCAGCTGCGGGGTCACGGCGGGGCGGGAGCGGGGATGGGGCTGGGACGGATCCCGGGAGAGGGGATGGGGGAGCAGGGACACGGCACGGGGGGATGGCGGACACGGCACGGGGGGGTCACAGACACGATCCAGGATCACGGACACGGCACGGGGGGAGCACAGGCGTGACCCAGGATCACGGACACGGCACGGGGGGAGCTCAGGCGTGACCCAGGATCACGGACACGACACGGGGGGAGCTCAGGCGTGATCCGGGATCACGGACACGGCACGGGAGGAGCTCAGGCGTGACCCAGGATCACGGACACGGCACGGGGGGAGCTCAGGCGTGACCCAGGATCACGGACACGGCACGAGGGGGTCACAGACGTGATCCAGGATCACGGACACGGCACGAGGGGGTCACAGGCGTGACCCAGGATCACGGCACGGGGTCACGGACACGATCCAGGATCGTGGATACAGCACAGGGGGTCACGGACACGGCGTGGGGAGATCACGGACGGGGCACAGGGGGATCACAGACACAGCCCGGGGATCACGGACGTGGCACAGGGGTAATGGACACAGCATGGGAATTGTGCAAACAGCGTGGGGGGATCATGGACACGGCACGTGGGGATCAGGGACACAGGCCAGGATCACGGGCACGGCGTGAGGGGATCACGGACACGGCCCAGGATCATGGACACGATTCAGGATCAGGGACACAGCGTGGGGGGATCATGGACACAGCGTGGGGGGATCACGGACACAGCCCGTGCCCAACGCCCCGGCCCATCCCCGGCCCGCGGGGCATTCGGAGCAGGGCGTCTGTCGCCGGGCTGCCAAGCACACACAAAGGCGTCTCATTATCCCCTAATTAGTGCCTTGGCGGCTCCTGCAATTAACACCCGTGCAGGCGGCTGCTGTTGAGGTAAACAGAGGGTTTGAAGAGCCCTGGAGAGCCGGGGGGCCCTGGCGGGGTGGGGACCACACATGAGTCCAGAGGGTGAACTCCAGTTCCTCTGGGAGAGCTGGGCAGGGAACAGGGACACCTTCCCCTATCCCAGGCGGCTCCAAACCCCATAAACCCGGCCTCGGACACTTGCAGGGATGGGACAGCCACAGCTTCTCTGGGAAATCCATTCCAGGGCTTCCCCACCCTCCCAGCCAGGAATTCCTTCCCAAAATCCCATCCAGCCCTGCCCTCTGGCAGTGGGAGCCATTCCCTGCTTCCTGTCCCTCCATTCCTTGTTCCAAATCCCTCTCCAGCCCCTTCAGGCCCTGGGAGGGGCTCTGAGCTCTCCCTGGAGCCTCCTCTCCCAGCCTGGCTCCAAGTAGAGATGCTCCAGCGCTCGGAGCACCTCCGTGACCTCTGGAGCCGCTCCAGCAGCTCCACTTTCTCCCAAAACGAGCCGTGAGTCAGGAGCAGCCGGGGTTGGACTCGGGGCCGCAGGTCCTGCCCCGGAGGAGGCCGAGCCACCCGTGCTCCTGCCCAGCCAGGTGTTTATTCCCTGGGACATCAAAGGGCTTAAATGGCCTTTCTCCGGCTGACCCAGAAACGCGGATCAGGAGCCGCCTCATCCCTTAATTGAGAAGTTGGTGACTTGGAATCTTTATTAAAGAGCTTTAGTGAATTCGCAGATTAAGGGCACAACCGGCCGCTGCCACCATCCAGCCTCAGTCCTGAAACCATCCAGCCTCTCCCCCTGTCACCATCCATCCCTGTTCCCTGCCACCATCCTTCCTTGTTCCCTGCCACCATCCAGCTTCTGTCCCTGCCACCATCCAGCCTCACTCCCTGTCACCATCCAGGCCCATTTCCTGCCACCATCCAGCCTCACTCCTGCCACCATCCAGCTTCTCTCCCTGCCACCATCCAGCCTTGTTCCCTGCCACCATCCAGCCTCACTCCCGTCACCATCCAGCCTCCCTCCCTGTCACCATCCAGGCTCATTTCCTGTCACCATCTATCCTTGTTCCCTGCCACCATCCAGCCTCCTTCCCTGCCACCATCCAGCCTCTCTGCCACCATCCAGCCTTTCTGCCACCATCTATCCTTGTTCTCTGCCACCATCCAGCCTCCTTCCCTGCATGCTGGAGCTGCCTCACCCCCCATCCGCTGCTCCGGAGCCTTTCCCTGCTCCAGCCTGGCTCTGGAGCTCTGGATGAGCTCTGGACAGGCCCTGGGAGGGCTCCCCGTGCTGCTGCCGCTGGGTAAAAACCAGAATCCAACCAAATCCACATGGAAAAGCAGCGCTGCCCACCCAGAACATCCCAATCCCGGGGGATTTTCCAGCTTGGGATGGTGGAAGGAGCAGGCAGGGCTGGAAGGGGGGGCTCCACACGTGCCCCTTCCCTCCCTCTGCCTGCAGGTTTCTTTCAATCTGCCCGTGCCCCGCGCTCCTCAGCCGTGCCGGGAGAAGCGGGGATGATGTTTGGGATCATCACCTCCCCGCGGGGCGGTGGGAAGGGGCTGCCGGCAGGGCAGGACTTCCCCGGGTGGGCGGAGAGCTGCGAACGCTGCGGAGGAAGGCGGCTGGAGAGGAGGCAGCAGCGCGCTCCTCCAGGCGCTGCTCCTGCTGCGGATGATCGTGTTTTCCGAGGAAAACAGGAGTGGGGGATGCTACTACCAAATCCTGGGAGAGAGAGAGAGGGAGAGGAGCAGCACGCAGCCCCTTCCAGCCCAACTTTGGGAGAAATCCCCAGCCCAGCTGATTCCTGGGGGCACAGATGGAGCAGAAAACAACGCCGGCCCTGCCTGGCTGGCTCAGGAGGCCTCGGGGGGATTAAAATCCCCTCAGTGCCCATCTGGGGTTGGTTTTATGCCCGAGACCGGGCCTGGCAGTGGCGTGGGGGGTGTGGGCACCACGACACACACACACACACGGACACACACAGTCACCCGTGTCATGGTGACACGCAGCCAGGGCCACGCTGTTGTCCCTTGTCCCTTCCCCATGGAATGAAGCAGCCACGGGTCAGCGGTGCCCTCGTGGTGCTGGCACCGTGGCCTCACCCAGGCTGTGCCAGCCGTGTCCCTCACCCTCCTGCCCGTCCCTCCTCTGCCTCGTCCTCGCCAGCCCCGCGGCTGCTCCCGCCTGTTTCTATGGGAACTCGGCAGGAAAACGCGGCTTGCAGCGGCAGCCCGGTGCCAGCCGCTGTCACCCTGTCACCGCCTCTGCCACGGGCACCTGGGGACCCCTCGCCACGGCCCCTGTCCCTGTGGGATGTCTCTGGTGGCCCAGTGCAGCAGGACGGGTGCCAGGGGGTCCCCACGGTGGGCTGGGGGTCCCCTGCAAGCACCAAAGTCCATAAAGGCAGGATTTTGTGCTTCCCATGGGAGTTTTAGCTCAGGAATTGTAATTCCTCGGCCATCTCCTCTCTGGGATCCTCGTCCTGGCTCTGTGTCCCCACGGGGGTGGCTGGGGTGGGTGACAGGCCCAGGTGTCCCCCAGCCACGGCTCTGCCAGGCCGAGGAGGGAAGGAGCTGGCTTGGGAAGCGTCTCCTGGTGAAGGGATGGGGACAAGAGGGACAGGTGCAGGTCTGAGTGGGACAGGAGCTGCAGGAGCTCTCCTGTCCCATGAGGAAATGCCGGCAGGACCCAGGGGAAGGATCTGGAGCAGCCACACTCACACACGGAGCCCGGCATGGGCAGGGCTGGGCGCCCAGGGATGAGCTTGGTGCAGAGCGGGATTCACGGCGGGAGTCATGGAGGGATCAGGGTGGGATCCACGGAGGGATCAGGGTGGGATTCATGGAGGGATCAGGGTGGGATCAGGGTGGGATTCATGGAGGGATCAGGGTGGGATCAAGGTGGGGTTCATGGAGGGATCAGGGTGGGATCAAGGTGGGATTCATGGAGGGATCAGGGTGGGATCCATGGAGGGATCAGGGTGGGATTCACGGAGGGATCAGGGTGGGGTCAGGTTTGGATTCATGGAGGGATCAGGGTGGGATCAGGGCGGGATTCATGAAGGGATCAGAGTGGGGTTCATGGAGGGATCAGGGTGGCGTCAGGGTGGGATTCATGGAGAGATCAGGGCGGGATCAGGGTGGGATTCATGGAAGGATCAAAGTGGGGTTCATGGAGGGATCACAGTGAGATTCATGGAGGGATCACAGAGGGATTCAAGGCAGGATTCATGGTGGGATTCATGGAGGGATCACTGTGGGATTGAAGGCAGGATTCACACTGGGATCCATGGACGGATCGCAGAGGGATTGACAGAGGGATCACACTGGGATCCATGGAGGGATCATGGTGGGATTCATGGAGGGATCATGGTGGGATTCATGGAGGGATCTTAAACATGATTCATGGAGGGATCACTGTGGGATTGAAGGCGGGATTCACACTGGGATCCATGCAGGGATCACACTGGGATCCATGCAGGGAGCACGGTGGGATTCATGGAGGGACCTACAACATGATTCATGGAGGGATCACAGTGGGATTCACAACAGGATTCACAACAGGATTCATGGCGGGATTCACGGCGGGCTCACGGCGGGCTGCAGGCGCTCCTGCAGACGCGCAGGAGTGGGAGAAAGCAGCGGGGTGCTGCCGATCCCCGGCTGCAGAGCCGCACGCAGCGCCGCAGCCAGCCTGGAGCGATGGATCCTGCAGCAAACGCCAGCCCCGGCTCCCTCCATTGCCGGCGCTCCCCGCACCCCGCCGTGGCCACGGCGCCCTCCCCGCACGCCGGGATTAACGGAGCGGCTCCCGCGGCCATCTGGAGCGGGGGGCGGCCCCCCTGCCCCCGAGGGACCGCGTCACGGCGGGATGGCAGCGCCAGGTGCTGCGCGGTGCCCCCGGAGGGGCCGAGACCCCGCACGGAGGTGCCGGAGTGACCGGCCCGCGGTCAGCAGTGGGGTCCCCGGCGAGCCCCCCGGGGGAGGCCGGTCCGGCCCCTTCCGCTGGGGTTTAATAGACTCGTGGCGTATTAACATCCCCATCATGTGATGAATCAGAGGCTGTTTCCCTCCGAGCTGCGAGCGGCGCAACAAAGCTGCGATTGAGGGCTCGGGGCAGCGGCTGCGCCCCGCGCGTCTCCGGCACCGCCAGACACCCCCCGGTGCAGGGGGGCCCGGAGCGGCGGCGCTGCCCTTCCTCCCGGCCCGGAGGAGGAGGAGGAGGAGGAGGAGGAGGGGGAGGATGGCTCGCCGCTCGCAGCAGGCAGCGAAACGAGCCGCGGAGCCAAGGGAAGGTCTCGGCTTTCCTGGGAAGCGCCAGACGACATCTCTCAGCCCCATCCATCACATCCCGTCCCCAGCGCAGCGCGGGGCCAGCGCGGCACGCGGCGCTGGCGGGTCCGGCCCTCCCGAGCCCCCCTTCACCAGGATGGGGTTTGGGGGTGCTGAGACAGCCAACAGCGGGGCTCCCCCAAAGCCTCGGCGCTGCTCTGCCCCTGCACGGAGTCGGGGCCAAGCTCGGGTCCAAACCCAGAGGGTCCCAGCCCGCAGCATTTGGGGTTTGGGGGGCACAAACCAGCTCGCAGCCCATAAACACACGGCGGGGACGGCTCGGGGGGGCCCCCACTCCTCACCCAAAGCTCAGCACGAGGGGCAGGGGGTGCAGGGGAGCCCCTCGGGCAGCCGGGGGGTGCCGGGCCCCACAGCGCCCTGCTCTGCCCATGGGGTCGGAGCGCAGCCCCCCCTCTTCCCTGAAAGAGCCCCCCAAGTACCGTGAGGGGATGCGCTGCCGCTCCGCGCCCCCCGCTCAGCGCCCGCGAGGAGGAGGAGGAGGAGGAGGAGGAGGAGGAGGAGGAGGAAGGGAGCCGCGCCGGAGGCACTCACCGTGCGGGGCGGGCAGCGGCCGGTCCCCCCCCGCTGCCTACGGGCGCAGCATCTTCCCGGCCGCCCCCAGCCCGAGCCCGAGCCCGAGCCGGAGCGGGAGCCGGAGCCGCAGCCGGAGCTGGGCATGCTCGGGGGCCACCGAGCGGCACGTGACGCCGGGCTGGCACCGAGCAGGGCGGGGGGGCCGCGCCGCCCCCACCGCCCCCCACCTCCGCAGCCCCCGGGGGGACCGCGCCGAGCCCCCCTGTGCCGCACCGAGGGGAGCCGCGACCCTGCCAGGGGCTGGAGCGCCCCGCACACCCCGCGGGGAGCAGCCGGGATCCACTGCTCCCGCACCCCAGAGCCTGGACCTGCAACCCAGACCCTGGGCATGGACTGGACCGGAATTCCAGACCATGGGCACAGTCTGGACCCGAATTCCAGAACCTGGGCACAGCTGGACCCGAATTCCAGAACCTGGGCACAGTCTGGACCCGAATTCCAGAACCTGGGCACAGTTGGACCCGAATTCCAGAACCTGGGCACAGCCTGGACCTGCAACCCAGACCCTGGGCACAGCCTGGACCCACATCCCAGAACCTGGGCACAGCCTGGACCTGAATTCCAGAACCTGGGCATAGACTGGACCCAAATTCCAGACCCTGGGCACAGTCTGGACCCAAATTCCAGAACCTGGGCACAGTCTGGACCCACATCCCAGAGGCTGAGCACAGCCTGGACCTGAATTCCAGAACCTGGGCACTTCTCGGACCCACATCCCAGACCCAAATCCCAGAACCCGGGCACAGCAGGGACCGAGCTCCCCTGTGCATCCCCCTGCTCCCTTTCCCACATCCCAATATTCCAGATCCTGCACCCCAGCGTTGGACAATGCTCCCCAGGCACCCCAGCACTGGGATGGGGGGCAGAGAGGGCCCTGCACCCCCCCTGGATCAGACAGGACATCCCTCCACATCCCTGGGGATCCTGCACCTGGTGGGGCAGGGGAGCCCCTTCGGTGCCAGCCAGGTGTGGAACCCTCTGGAGCAGGGTGGGATCTGCACCCCAGGGGAGGGGATGGGCGGCAGGACAGCCCCCAACAGCCCAGCTGGTGGCCAGGATGGCTCAGGTGGGGCTGGCAGGACCCTGCTCAGGCCCCCAGCCCAGCCTGGTGGCTCCTGGAGCTGGCACGGAGGCGCTGGCCCTGCGGATCGCAGCCCTACAGCCACGGCACCGTGCCCCAGCCCAGGGCACTGCCCTCATTCTGCCTGTCACAGCTGCCAGGCCGTGGTGGCACCCTGCTGGCACCCTGCTGGCACCTTCCTGCACCCAGCAGGGACCTCCTGTCCCAGGGCTGGGGACAACCAGGGCGCTCTGGGAAGGGAAAACCGGCGGCCGCCCTTGATCCTATAATCCCCCATTAGCCACGGGGCTTTAGGGGCTGGCCACAGGGGTGGCTTTCACTGGATCTGCTGCCTCCTGTGTCCCCACAGCACGGGGGACACCCTCCCTCCCTGCCAGCCCAGAATTGCAGCTGTCCTGTCCCCAGGGCCGTGTCCCCAGCTGCAGGCAGAGGGGATCCACAGGGGCTGCTCCACCTCCCACTGCGCTCCTGCTCCCCAAAAAGAGCCCAGGAGAAACAGAGGAGCTCTCGGGGGAGCCCCCCAGGCCCCAGGCAGGCTGAGCCCCCCAGTTTGGGGTCTGGTTATTCCCTGCTCCCTTTATGGCACAGCAGCCCCATCCCAAAGCCATGGACACAGCAGGGCCTCTCCTCCTGCAGGGACAGCTGGGGGCAGGATTGGGGTGAAAAATCCCAATTTTGGGGTGGGAGCGCTGGGACTCTGGGCTGGGGGGGTGCCTGGCATCCTCTGGAGCTTCCCTTCTCCACAGCTGGGCCTGGTGCCACCTCTGGAGGACAACAGCCACCACTCGGTCCCCTGGGCCACAGGTGGGGCTGGCAGGACCCTTCCCCAGCCCTGGCCTGGTGGCCACCACCTCCCAACCCCATTCATTCCCTGCTCTGCTGTGACATTGCCAGGTCATGGGGCACACAGGGACAGTGCTCCCTGCCACCAGGGTCACAGCTCCAGCCCCACCAGGAGGCTCCCAGGGCATTCCCAGCTCCTCTGTGACATTCCCAGGTCCTGGCACACACAGGAAGGTGGTTCCTGAGGTCACAGCTCCAACCCCTCCAGGAGGCTCCTGGAGCAGCCCCAATCCCATTCCTTGCTCTGCTGTGACATTCCCAGGTCCCAGGACACACAGGGAAGGTGGTCTCTGCCCCCAGGGTCACAGCTCCAGCCCCACCAGGAGGCTCCCAGGGCATTCCCTGCCCCACTGTGACATTCCCAGGTCCCAGGGCACACAGGGAAGGTGGTTCCTGAGGTCCCAGCTCCAACCCCTCCAGGAGGCTCCCGGAGCAGCCCCAGCCGCACTCCCGGCCCCGTCTGGGGCTGCCTCAAGGACACTGCCCAGATTAGCGCGGCTGCTCCCGGCGCTTTGCTCCGGCCCGCCGCGGGATCTTTGCTCCCTTTGCCGCGTTTTTATTGCTGTCTGGGCGCACAGGGAAAGCTCCGGGAGCCAGATAGGGACGGGCTCAAAGATCCCGTCTGGAACAGCCTCACCCGGCAGGACCCGGAGCCCCACGCCAGGCGAGGCACAGCCTGCAGCTCTCAGCCTGTCTAGACACCAAAATCGCCTCGCCACGGCCCCGATCCCGGCACTGGAGGCAAAAAAGGGGCGAGAGGGAACGGGGAACAACCCAGTGGGATGAACCGGGAGCAGCGCCCGGGGCCGGAGCCTCAGCCCGGCCAGCACAGCCAGCTCCGTGCCCCAGGGACCCTCCGACACCGCGCTCCTCCCCACCAAACCCGGCAGCTCCAGGAATTCCCCGCCGGGCTCCGGGGGATGTTCCCCCGCGGGATGACGCGGGGAAGGGGGTGGCTGGCTCGCCCACCACACCCCAGAGCCTCCGAGGAGAATTTTGCATCTGGGATGGGCGTTCAGCGCAGGAGCTGCAGGTGCAGGGCCCGGAGCTGGGGCTGCTCCTGCCCCGGCCCGGGGAGCGTCCCGCAGCATCCCGGGCTGCAAAAGCTTCACCCCCGGCCCCTTCTCACTTACTTGATGAAGTAGAGGCCGCCGTGCATGGTGGTGTCCACCTCCCAGCCTCGGGGCAGCCCTGCGGGGACAGGCCAGCAGCGGGGTCACCCTCGCTGTCCCCCCACCGGCGTCACCCTCCCTCCCTCCCGGGGAAGGGCAGGACGGTGCGGGCAAGGGATCGAGGGGTGATGGTGACACTTTGTTGGCTCTCACAAGGCTCAAACTGCGTTTTTGTAGAAGTTTGAGGCTCCTCCTCATCAGAGACCACAGGAGGGTGGGGAAAATCCACCAGGAAAACCCACGCTGGGGAGAGACAGCATCACCTCCAGCCTCCCCAGCTGCAGACAGCTGCTGCTGGCTCAGTTTTGGGGGGTCTCCTTTGCACTCCCGGGGGGTTTCACTGCACATTTCCCAGTCCTGGCCCCCAGGAGCCGGGCCCTGCTCACCTGTGCAGGAGAAGTGCCCGCTCTGGATGGCGTAGCCCGAGCCCGGGTGCACCCAGCTGGTGGATTTGGTGTCGTCGCTGTGAGGGACAAGGACAGAGGAGCTGTCAGCACCCCCGGGGGTCTCAGCAGCCCCTTCCCATCTCTTGCCACCACGGGGGACTTCTCCAGCCGAACGAGTGGATTTTAGGGAAGAGGGGAACTGTGACAGCAGCGTCCTCAAGAAGGGAGAACCGGGAGGACAGGAGAGGCGGCTGTGCCATGGGACAGCACAGGAACCTCTCGTCCGCACCCCAAACCGAGCCCCCCACCCTTTGCAGCCCCCCAAGCACTCCCCCCGCTCCCCCCAGCCCCAGCAGAGCCCCCTCCCCACCCCAGGACGGCTCCGGACGGGACCGTACTTGATGAAGAAGATCCTGCCGTCCCCGCAGACGCCGTAGGTCCACCTGCCCGGCAGGTCCAGCCAGTCGATGTCATCCCCCATGACACGGGGGTGGCACGGGGGGCTCGGGCGCGGAGCAGCCCCGCGCTGCCCGCGGGGACAACGCCCGCCTCGCTCGGGAAGTGCCCGGCAACGAGCGCCGGGCTGTCCCCAGGAGCAAAGGCTCAGCTCAGCCCTTCCAGCCCGGCTCTGTTTGCTGCGAATAACCCGGGAGGGAGGGAAAAGAGCAAAAAAAAAAAAAATTTCCCGACCAAACCCATGGAGTTTAACCCCCTCGGAGCCGCGGAGCGCAGGGCACACTCCCAGCCCTCCCCGTGACTCTCCAGGGCCAGCTCGTCACTGCTTCCTCCAGTGCCTACTCGCTGTAATTACCATCAATTAACTCGAGGTGAGTAATTATGGAGTTGTTACTTCCCTCTCCTGTTCATTTGGAACAATGTCGGATTCTTCTGGCCCGTCTGATCTCGCAGCCAAGCCGTATGTAGGGCACCCTGATGATTATCTGCGGCACTCCTGGGGCTGCCCACCGGGTATTTTCTCTCGCAGCCCTCAATTAAAAGTCTTTTAAGGCCAAAGGTGGGGTCTGGGAGGCACCTGGGCCGCTGATTGAAGGAGCCAATTCGCCCTCCTGTCTCAGCGGCGCCTTTGCAAAGCTGCTCGTGGCACCAGCAGGGAGATGCTGGCTCGGGAGGAGCCCCAGAGGTGGAAAAAAAGGAAAAAAAAATTAAAAATTCCCAGTTCCCAAAAGCTCCCTGTTTCTCAGAGCAGGAATTTTAGGATTATTAAGGTTGGAAGAGACTTGCAAGATCGAGCTGGATGTTTGACTGAGCAGCACCACGGCCACTGAAGGGTTTTGGGGTTTTTCCTGCTCAGTCCCCACATCAGAGCTGGGATTTGGGGAAACCAGTTCCCCGAAAGCTTTTCCTGGTGTTCTTTGAAGCACTGGGGGAGAAAAACACGTCTGGTTGGTCCCTTTGGGAGAGCAGCTGATGGCACCTGGCGCTGCCACCGTCCTGGGCGCTGTTTCACCTGGAAAACTCCACTCCATGGGCATGGTTTCACCTGGAAAAAATCTATTCCCATTGTTTCACCTGGAAAACTCCATTTCCTGGGCATGGTTTTGCTTGGAAAAACTCCATTTCCTGGGCATTGTTTCACCTGGAAAAAGCTCCATTCTATAGGCTTTGTTTCACCTGGAAAAATTCCATTCCATGAGCATTTTTTCACCTGGAAAAGCTCCATTTCCTGGGCATTGTTTCACCTGGAAAACTCCAGTTCTTGGGCATTGTTTCACCTGGAAAAGCTCCATTTCCTGGGCATTGTTTCACCTGGAAAAGATCAATTCCAATTGTTTCACCTGGAAAAGCTCAATTTCCTGGGCATGGTTTCACCTGGAAAACTTCCATGGCATTGTTTTGCTTGGAAAAACTCCATTTCCTGGGCATTGTTTCACCTGGAAAAGATCTATTCCCTGGGCATTGTTTCACCTTGAAAACTCCATTTCCTGGGCATTTTTTCACCTGGAAAACTCCAGTTCTTGGGCATTGTTTCACCTTGAAAAAGCTCCATTCTATGGGCTTTGTTTCACCTGAAAAGCTCCATTTCCTGGGCATTGTTTCACCTGGAAAAGTTCTATTCCCTGGGCATTGTTTCACCTTGAAAACTCCATTTCCTGGGCATTGTTTCACCTTGAAAACTCCATTTCCTGGGCATTGTTTCACCTTGAAAACTCCATTTCCTGGGCATTGTTTTACCTGGAAAAGCTCCATTTCCTGGGCATTGTTTCACCAGGAAAACTCCATTTCCTGGGCATTGTTTTACCTGGAAAAGTTCTATTCCCTGGGCATTGTTTCACCTTGAAAACTCCATTTCCTGGGCATTGTTTCACCTGGAAAAAGCTCCATTCCATGAGCATTTTTTCACCTGGAAAAGCTCAATTTCCTGGACATTGTTTCACCTGGGAAAGCTCCATTTCCTGGGCATTGTTTCACCTGGGAAAGCTCCATTTCCTGGGCATTGTTTTACCTGGAAAACTCCATTTCCTGGGCATTGTTTCACCTGGAAAAAGTTCCATTCCATGGGCATTTTTTCACCTGGAAAAGCCCCATTTCCTGGGCATTGTTTCACCTGGAAAAGTTCTATTCCCTGGGCATTGTTTCACCTTGAAAACTCCATTTCCTGGGCATTGTTTCACCTGGAAAACTCCAGTTCTTGGGCATTTTTTCACCTGGAAAAGCTCCATTCCATGGGCATTGTTTCACCTGGAAAAGCTCCATTCCAGAGGAACCTGGGAACACCAGCAGGGCTTTTTGTTTCCATGGAATCCCAGACTGGTTTGGGTTGGGAGAGACCTTACAGCTCATCCAGTGACACTTTCCTTATCCCAGGTTAATCCCAGCTCTGTCCTGGGACACTCCCAGGGGTGGACAGCCAGTGTTATCCACAGGGATCTGTCCCTTTGGGTGACTCTGCCATGTTCCCAACACGGATCCCAAGCTCCCACCCTCCCCATCCTCCTCTGGCTGTGCCCCAAATCCCTCATTTTCCCCCCAGAGAAGTGGAAGGTTCTGGGATTGAGGGAAATAAATCAGGAGCTCAGACTGGAGCTGTTCAGGGTCGTGGTGACTCCCAGAGTGCCCAAATTCCATCCCCTCCCAAAACAGGAGGATTTGCTGGGATAACAAAAGCCTTGGGGACACCAGGGAAGGGGACAGCAGGACGAGAGGGAACGTGTCCTGCAGGAAGATGCATGGCCTTGGACAGGGCTGTTGGTTTGGGGGAGGAGGATCCTTTCCTTTTTCCCTTCCTTTACTTTTTCCTTTCATTTCCTTTTTCCTTTCCTTTTTTCCTTTTTCCTTTCAATTTTCCTTTCCATTTTTCTTTTTTCCTTTCCTTTTTTCCTTTTTCCTTTCCTTTTTTCCTTTTTCCTTTCCTTTTTTCCTTTTTCCTTTCCTTTTTTCCTTTCCTTTTTTCTTTCCATTTTCCTTTTTCCTTTCAATTTTCCTTTAATTTTTCTTTTTTCCTTTCCTTTTTTCCTTTTTCCTTTCCTTTTTTCTTTCCATTTTCCTTTGCTTTTTTCCTTTTTCCTTTGCTTTTTTCCCTTTTCCTTTCAATTTTCCTTTCCATTTTTCTTTTTTCCTTTCCTTTTTTCCTTTTTCCTTTCAATTTTCCTTTCCATTTTTCTTTTTTCCTTTCCTTTTTTCCTTTTTCCTTTCCTTTTTCCTTTCCTTTTTTCTTTCCATTTTCCTTTGCTTTTTTCCTTTTTCCTTTCCATTTTTCCTTTTTCCTTTCCATTTTCCCTTTCCTTTCTTTCCTTTCTTTCCTTTTTTCCTTTTTCCTTTCCTTTTTCCTTTCCTTTCCTTGTCCCCATGGAGAAGCCACCAGCTGTCACCTCCTCCACACCACTCCCAGCCCCCAAATCACGCCGGGACCAGGGAACAAAGGCCGGGAAGCAGCTGGAAAAGGGATGTGTGGCGAGGTGACAGCGCTGTCACCCCGGCAGGGAGGACACCGAGCCCGCGGTGACCCTGCTGGGTGACACAAAGCCCGGCTGGGGACGTTTCCTGCTGGATCCTGTGGCTCAGGCACCAGGAATGTCACAGAACCGGGCGCTGCCCCGCGCCAAGGGGCGGTTGTTGCTCCCGCCCTGGATTTTCCCGTCCTAAAACTCATCCAGAGGATGGGGAGGGCGGTGGCACCTTGGGGACAACCTCAGAGGGGGCGGTGGCACCTTGGGGACATCCTCAGCGGGGGCGGTGGCAGCTCGGGGACATCCTCAGAGGAGGCGGTGGCCTCGGTGGCGGCGCGTCCCGAACGGTTCTGGCACCACCTTCTGGACAAAAAACATTCCCGGGAAAAGAAAAAAACCGGGAACGCGGCTGAGAGCGGGGGATGCGGCGCTGCCACCACTGTCCCCAAGCGCTGTCCCCTCCTCGACTGGAATCATGGAATGCTTGGGATGGGGAGGATTTGAGGATTTAGGGAAGGAAGGGATAACTTCCATTAAGCCAGGGTGCTCCGAGCCCGGCCCAGCCTGGCCTTGGACACTTGCAGGGATGGAGCAGCCGCGGATTCTCTGGGAATTCTGTGCCCCAGGAACACCCCAGCCCCAATCCCTGCGGCTCCTCCCGGCATTCCCAGCTGGAGCAGACCCCGGGATCACCCCAGGGGACCGGGGCTGCCGAGGGAGATCGGGAATTGCCTCCTGCTCTTACACCGGGCTGTGAATTCCTGCAGCTCCGGGGGAGGGTGCCAGGGATGCTGCTGGTGCTGCTCCCCGGGTCATTCCTGCTGGGAATGCTGGGCCTGCACACGCAGGGAGCAGATGTTGGTGAACCTCTGCTCATCCATCCCAGAGCATCCCCCTGGGAACTCCATCCAAGCCCTGATTTCCTGGAATCCAGAGTGGGGCGATGCCAACAAAACTTCCTCGCAGCCCTGGGAATGTTTTCCACCTGGATTTGCTTTTCCCTCTTTGCCAGCACCTCAAATCCAACCTAAAAGATCCCAGGAAGAGGAGCTGAATCCAAATGTTCTGCTGGGGCTTTGCTCCTGCCTGCCACAAAGAGGGAGCTGGGCCTGGATCCCAAATTCCCAACGCTCCCGAGGCTGGGGATGTGCCTGGCATGCAGAGAGGGCACAGCTGGCACGGATCCAGGGATCCTGGGGAGCCTTTTCTGTTGGGAAAGGGGAAAGGAAAAAGGGGGAAGGAGGAAAAGGAGGGAAGGAAAGGAGGAAAAAAAGGAAAAAGGGAAAAAGAGAAGAGGGAGGGAAAGGAAAGGGGAGAAAAGGGGGGGAAATTTCAAGGAATAGGAAAAGGGGAAAGGAAAAGGGGAAAGGAAAAGGGGAAAGGAAAAGGGGAAAAGGGAAAGGGGAAAAGGGAAAGGGGAAAAGGGAAAGGGGAAAAGGGAAAGGGGAAAAGGGAAGGGGAAAAGGGAAAGGGGAAAAGGGAAAGGGGAAAAGGGAAAGGGGAAAAGGGAAAGGGGAAAAGGGAAGGGGAAAAGGGAAAGGGGAAAAGGAAAAGGGGAAAAGGAAAAGGGGAAAAGGAAAAGGGGAAAGGAAAAGGGGAAGGGAAAAGGGGAAAGGGAAAGGGGAAAGGGAAAGGGGAAAAGGGAAAGGGGAAAAGGGAAAGGGGAAAAGGGAAAGGGGAAAAGGGAAAGGGGAAAGGGAAGCTCCTCCTCCAGGGGCACATTCCCACATCCTGAGCTTTTTCTTGGAGCTCTCTGGGACAGACCCAGGGTGGGACTGGGGGGTCTCTGCAGTTTCTCCCATCCCAAACCCCTCCATGATTTTTTATTTTTTGGCAAGGAGCAGCAATGGAAGGCGAGGACAGCTCAGGAAAAATTCCATGCACATCCCAAAACCCCAGGCCAGGAAAGCAGCCAGGGTTCTTATCCTGAGGGCAGCTCCAAGCCTTTATTCCTATTTAAATCCCTTCATCCCCTCCAAAAAACCCCAAAAAAACCCCTTGGGTTAAACCCCACTCAGAGCTCAGCAGCCCAAGGTGGAGCTGGAACACAATCCCACATTTCTTCCTTCTCCTGCTTCCCAGCTCCAGGAAAAAAATCTGAATTTTGGGATCAAAGCAGCACCTCAGGGCCTCAAATTAATTAATTCTCCAATCCTGTGGAGAAGCTGCAGCTCTGGAGCAGGAATTTTTCTCCTCTGAGTGGGATAAAGAATTCCCAGTGGGATTTGTGTGCTCCAGCTGGAAATTGGATGTTCAGCCAAGACCAGGGAAGTTTTCCCATGGAGAAATCCCAATTTTCATTTTAAAGCAGATTTTTTAAAACCTCCCCCACATTGCCCATGTCCAGCTTTATTTTTATTATTTTTCAGGAATAATTCCCTGGGTTTTTTCCTTTTATTCCAGAAGTTTTTTATCCTGATCATCAGGAAAATCAACCTCGAGGTGTTTTTAGGGATGAATAAGGAGAGGAAAACATGGATTGTGCTCCAAGGTGGGAATTCTGAGTGAAGTTTGGGGTTTTAAGTTGGAATTTCTTTCCAAAACTCCCCCAGAATTCCAGAGGTTCCCAGGGAATGAGCACAGAACCCTGAGGGAGCTCCAAAGGGAGCAGGATTTTGGTTAAATCCCAAAAATCCTTCATCAGAATCCCTGGAAAAAAATCCAGTTTATTCCTCCAGGCCCCTTCAATCCTAATTTTGGGATAATTTCCCAGCTCCTGCCAGGAATTCCCTGCCCTAAACCCCAGGGAATGACAAACACAGCCTCTCACCACCCAGAAAATCCAAATTTGGATTTTCCAGCTGGTTTTTTTCCCCAAATTTATCTTGCAAATCTCTTTATTACAACACACAGATTAGTCCTGAATAGTTTCTTATGTACAGAAATAGAATTTTTAGGTAGAAAAAACCCAACAAAGCGGCCACAAATCAAGGAAAATTCATAGAAAGCCAAATCCAAACTTTTCCCCCCCTAAATGATACAAAAATAAAAATCTGCAGATCACAGTTTTGATTTAAATCCCTCCAAGTTTTGCTTCCCATTTATTTTAAGGAATTTTAGAGGGGAAAAAGGAGCTCTGAGGTGTTCAGGGATGGGTTTGGTGGTAAATAAATTCAATTTTTAGCTGGAATAGAAGGAAAAAAAGGAGGTTGGAGAAGTGGGAGATGATCATCAGTGGGAATTCTGATTAAAAAAATCTGATTTTTCCAAGGTTTCAGCTGTTCCTTCTCCAGATCCCATTTTTTTTCCAAGCAGCTGTGGATTCCCAGCACTCCCAAGGTTCTCCCGAGCACCAAGAAATCCGAGTTGTCCATAAAGAACTGAAGCACCACAATCCCAAAAAATCCCAAAAAAATCCCAAAAAATCCCAAAAGTCCCAAAAAATCCCAGGGGAAATTGGGAGATCCGTGGGAAAAACCAACTGGGAGATCCATGGAAAAATTCCTGTCGTGGGTTTTCCTTGGAATGATCAGAAATCCACATTTTTTGTTGTTCACTTTTAATTTTTTTCCTTTTTTTTGAGGAAAAAAATCCAATTTTTAGGATGGCAAACAGTTGGAATTTGAATCACCATTAATTTAATTTTCTAATTGCACCACAAAAAGAGGATTCTTCAACTCAAGGAAGACACTTCCTGCAATAAAAATAAAGGATAAATCCAAAATTTCTGGAATTTTCAAATCAGGATAAAGAAATTATTTTCTTCCAGATTAAAAACTGAAGGAATTAAGGATAAATTTAAAGCACTTGAAGTTTTTTCTTCTACAAAATGGAAATTATTCTGGCCAGCTGAACAAATAATTGATTTATTGACCCAACTTTGTGCAAACATTGGAATTTTTCCATTTTTATTTTCCCTGCTTGGAAAATTCCCACACCAACCTCCAGCTCCAAACCCCTTTTTCCCCCCTCAAGGATTTTGATTAAATAATATTAATATTTTAAATTAAGAATATAAATAAAGAGTTTTGTCCTCTCACTGAAATGTTTTTGGTGACCCCAGTGCAGACACAAAGAGTTAATACTGATTTTTGGGAAAGAAAATAAGGAATTTTTGCCTTTAAAATTTCCTTGAATCCAAGAAAATTATCAGGAAAAACAGATTGGATATAAAAATTCACTTCAATCCCTCTCCCATAGCAGAACTACAGCAAAAATTAATTAAATAATTCAGGAATTTTCCTCCCTAAATTCAAGCATCATCCACAGCCTCATTAAATTTTAATTATTAATTGGGATGAGGAATTTCCTTGTCCTAAAAAGAAGGAATTTGTTGGACAAGCAGTCAGAAGCCTTTGGAATAATCCTGGAATTATTTAAATCAATCAAACCAAAGCTTGGCTGGAATATTCAAACCTCAAAAAGCTCCAGAAATATCAAAAAATTGGATTATTCCAATTAAAAAAAAAAAGTGGGGGAAAAAAAATCACTTAAAGGAAAAGATTTTTAAAAATGAGGCTTTTGGAGAAGCTGGAAAAATAGAGAAACACACACACAAAAAAATATAAAATAAACCCTCACCTGCACATCCCTCAAGGAATTTTAAATCAAAACTGCAATTTTAGGGAATGAACCCCATAAATATTTCCTTCAAAATAGGTTTTGCTTTGTTTTTTTTTTTGTTTCCAAAGTGCAAAAATCCAAAGGAACAGTCCCCAGGCTTCCCAAGGAACGGCAGGAAAAGGCATTTTTTGGGAATGGATGGAACCCCAAGCAGTCAGGTGCTAATTAACAGGAATGCAATTAGAGCACCCTTTTCAGAGAGCTCCAGGGGGTATTTTTATCTGGATATCAAAAGGAGAATTTGTTGAATATCAAACTGGGGAAAACCAAAAAAATCCCATTTTTTTCTCCCCGTTTCAGCACATGCAGCTGCCACTGGCGGTTGAGATTTCATTAATTTAAGGGTCAGGCAAATTGCAGGAGGTGGAAGGTGCTAGAAGGGGTCAGTCCTGTGGGAATGGGATTCCTGGAGCCTGTGGAATACCCTCAGTCTGTGCTCAGTGCTCAGGCAGTAGCCAATGGCCTCCTCGGTCTCCTGGATGCGTTTCTGGAACCTGCAGCCGTCCCGAGCCAGCTCCTCCCAGGGACCCCTCCGGTCCTCCTCGCTGCTGATGTAATACTCTGTCACCTCCTCCTGGAATGTCACCTGCAAAAGAAGGGATTCTGTCAGGAATTTGCAGCAAATTCAAGTTTAAAGTTGTGGTTTTGGAGTTTGAGTGGTGAAAAGGTCGGGAATTTTTTCTGAGTCGTTTTGGGAAGGGATTCCTATAAGGATGGGATTGCCAGAGGAGCTGTGGCTGCTCCATCCCTGGGAGTGTCCAAAGTCAGGAATTCAGAGGAAATGGAAGCTTTAAGTGGTGTTTTTTGGGGTTTGAGTTGAAATTGTTGAGTGGTGAAAAGGTTGGGAATTTTTTTTTCAGGAATATTGGGAAGGAGTTCCTGACTGGGATGGAACTCCCAGAGGAGCTGTGGCTGCTCCATCCCTAGGAGTGTCCAAAGTCAGGCTGGAATGTGGATAAAAACCAGAAAAAAAGGTAAAAATTAATAAAATATGGATCAAAAATATGGATTTTAAAGATTATAAAAATAATCAGAATATGAGGTCCCTTCCGGTCCTCCTCACTGCTGATGTAATACTCTGTCACCTCCTCCTGGAATGTCACCTGCAAAATGAAGGGATTCAGTCAGGAATTCTCAGCAAACTGAGATTTAAAATTGTGGTTTTGGGGTTTGAGTGGTGAAAAGGTCGGGATTTTTTTTTTCAGGAATATTGGGAAGGAGTTCCTGACTGGGATGGAACTCCCAGAGGAGCTGTGGCTGCTCCATCCCTGGGAGTGTCCAAAGTCAGGCTGGAGAGTGGATAAAAACCAGAAAAAAATAGATTAAAGTAAATAAAATATGGATCAAAAGTATGGATTTTAAAGATTATAAAAATAATCAGAATATGAGGTCCCTTCCGGTCCTCCTCGCTGCTGATGTAATACTCTGTCACCTCCTCCTGGAATGTCACCTGCCAAATGAAGGGATTCAGTCAGGAATTCTCAGCAAACTGAGATTTAAAATTGTGGTTTTGTGGTTTGAGTTGAAATTGTTGAGTGGTGAAAAAGTTGGCAATTTTTTCTGAGGGGTGTTGGGAAGGGATGAGACTAGGATGGAATTCCCAGAGGAGCTGCGGCTGCTCCATCCCTGGGAGTGTCCAAAGTCAGGCTGGAATGTGGATAAAAACCAGAAAAAATAGGTAAAATTAATAAAATATGGATCAAAAGTATGGATTTAAAAGATTATAAAAATAAATAGAATATGAGGCCCTTTCTGGTCCTCCTCACTGTCACCTCCTTGTGGAATGTCACCTGCAAAAGAAGGGATTCTGTCAGGAATTCTCAGCAAATTCAAGTTTAAAATTGTGGATTTGGGGTTTGAGTGGTGAAAGGGTTGGGATTTTTTTTCAGGAATATTGGGAAGGAGTTCCTGACTGGGATGGGATTGCCAGAGGAGCTGTGGCTGCTCCGTCCCTGGGAGCGTCCAAAGTCAGGCTGGAGAGTGGATAAAAACCAGAAAAAAATAGATTAAAGTAAATAAAATATGGATCAAAAGTATGGATTTTAAAGATTATAAAAATAATCAGAATATGAGGCCCTTTCCGGTCCTCCTCACTGCTTGTGTATTACTGTCACCTCCTCATGAATGTCACCTGCAAAATGAAGGGATTCAGTCAGGAGTGCTCAGTAAATTGAAGTTTAAAATTGTGGTTTTGTGGTTTTAGTTGTAATTGTTGAGTGGTGAAAAAGTTGAGAATTTTTTCTGAGGGGTGTTGAGAAGGGATTCCTATGAGGATGGGATTGCCAGAGGAGCTGTGGCTGCTCCATCCCTGGGAGTGACCAAAGTCAGACAGAAGGCTGGATAAAAATTGGAAAAAATAGATTAAAATAAATAAAGTATGGATCCAAAATATGGATTTAAAAGATTATAAAAATAATCAGAATATGAGGCCCTTTCCGGTCCTCCTCACTGCTTATGTCATACTCTGTCACCTCCTTGTGGAATGTCACCTGCAAAATGAAGGGGTTCAGTCAGGAATTCTCAGCAAACTGAGATTTAAAATTGTGGTTTTGGGGTTTGAGTTGAAATTGTTGAGTGGTGAAAAGGTTGGGAATTTTTTCTGAGTCGTTTTGGGAAGGGATTCCTGACTGGGATGGGACTCCCAGAGGAGCTGTGGCTGCTCCATCCCTGGGAGTGACCAAAGTCACACAGAAGGCTGGATAAAAATTGGAAAAAATAGATTAAAATAAATAAAATATGGATTTAAAATATGGATTTGAAATATTATAAAAATAATCAGAACACGAGGCCATTTCTGGTCCTCCTCGCTGCTTATGTCATACTCTGTCACCTCCTCGTGGAATGTCACCTGCAAAATGAAGGGGTTCAGTCAAAAATTCTTAGCAAACTGAAGTTTAAAGTGGTGGATTTTGGGTTTGAGTCAAAGTTTTTGAGTGGTGAAAAGGTTGGGATGTTTTTTTCAGGAATATTGGGAAGGAGTTCCTGACTGGGATGGGATTCCCAGAGGAGCTGTGGCTGCTCCATCCCTGGGAGTGTCCAAAGTCAGGCTGGAAGGTGGATAAAAACCAGAAAAAATAGATAAAAATAAATAAAATATGGATAAAAATTGATTTAAAATATGAATTAAAAATATGGAATAAAAATATGATAAAAATAAATAGAATATTATTTAAATATGTGTGGAACTGCTGCTGGGACTATGGGATCCCCGCTGGGATTCTGGGATTGCTGAGGATTACGTGACAACCCCTCCAAAAAAAAGCAAAAACAAAAACAAACAAAAAAAACTCAGAAGGGTTTTGTTGAGTCAAGAGCCCCGTGAGTCACCACGGGGACAGATAAGGAAGGAACAGGACAGCACTCATGGCAACGTGACCGGAACAACCCGTCCTGGATTAAAAATATACACACAAAAACTGTCCCAATCCCTCCTGGAATTGCAGAAGGTGGAGTTTATGTAATGAAATTAAAAATATACAAACAAAAACTGTCACAATCCCTCCTGGAATTCCAGGGGGTGGAGGTAATGCAATGAAATTAAAAATATACGCACAAAACTCACAATCCCTCCTGGAATTCCAGGGGGTGGAGATAATGCAATGAAATTAAAAATATACACACAAAAACTGTCCCAATCCCTCCTGGAATTCCAGGGGGTGGAGGTAATGTAATGAAATTAAAAATATACACACAAAAACTGTCACAATCCCTTTTGGAATTCCAGGGGGTGGAGTTTATGTAATGAAATTAAAAATATACACACAAAAACTGTCACAATCCCTGTTGGAATTGCAGAAGGTGGAGTTTATGTAATGAAATTAAAAATATACACACAAAAACTGTCCCAATCCCTTTTGGAATTCCAGGGGGTGGAGTTTATGTAATGAAATTAAAAATATACACACAAAATTCACAATACCTCCTGGAATTCCAGAGGATGGAGGTAATGCAATAAAATTAAAAATATACACAGAAAAACTGTCACAATCCCTCCTGGAACTGCAGAAGGTGGAGTTAATGCAATGAAATTAAAAATATACACACCAAACTCACAATCCCTCCTGGAATTCCAGAGGGTGGAGTTTATTACATAAATATACACCCCAAACTGTCACTTTTAACACCTTCTCGCAGCTATTCAGCTATTTTAAGTAAATAAAGGAATTTATAGGCTCAAGATCTGCACTTGGTAGGGTTTAGACTAAGATCACAGTAAGGATTTAAGTCTGAGTTGAACCCAGCTTATTTTAGGCTCCTGCTGGATTATTTGTGCCTTTGCATTCAGCTATAAAAAGGCACAAACTGAACTGTCAGCACCTCTAAAATCAGGATTGATTCTTCAAAACAAACTCTGCTACAGGATAAATATTCCTGGAAGCAAGAAAAAAAACCCCATGGAAATGTAAAAATAAAAATATGCTGCTCCATTCCTAGGATTTATCAGCACAAGGAGGAAGGTGTTGGTGCTGCAGGGAGCTTCCAAACAGGAAAATCTGGAATTCCAGAAGGGTTTGGGTGATGCCATTCCATGAGGGACACTTCCCACTGTCCCAGGGGGGCTTTGACCAAGGATGGGATGAAGGGGTGACTCCAAAAATCAGGAGTTGGGGATGCAGAAATTCCCAGGGAGCAGCAGGTGCCCTGACACAGCCGAGCCCAACGCGCCACCAACACTCCCAGATTTGATGGATTTGGGAAAAAAAACCACCAGGATTCCAGCTGGGAATGGCCTTGAGCTGGCTGGATAATCCCAAAAATTCCCGGGAATCCTCAGGAAGGTGCCTGGCCTGTGCAGCAGCCGCTTCAGGAGCTGTTACATCAGCCCGTCCCCTCCTTGCAGCTTTTTTACATCAGTCGGAGCCACAATTCCCGCGGCTCTGACATCATGTGCGATATTGCAGCCAGCTCATCCCTTCTTTCACCACTGCCCCGACGGCACCTGAGCCAAAAATTCCCGCTGCAATCGCAGCCCTGCCGCTTGGGAGTGCTCTGAATTAATTATTAAGCGAAATTAAGGGAGAAAATAAATGTATCTGCTGGAAAAATAGGAAAGAATTGTAAATATTTGCTGTTTGCATGGTTTGTTCCACCTGGATTGCTCAGGGATTTGGTATTCAAGTGATTCCTCATCCAGATGTTTGAGGTATCCACCTTGAACACCTGCAGCACCACAAAATTTAGGATAAATTCCTGTTTGTCTGCATCCCAGCACAGGCATTAATATAATTATTAATGCCCAAATTACTTAGGAAATCAAATTAATCTGTTTGGGCTCAAAAGTCCGGTTTTTGATTACATCCCTCCTACAAATAGCTGTCTAATAAATAGCAAACCCATAAATAGCTAACTCATAAATATAACAGAAATATTATATTTATAAATAATTTAACATGATAGTATTTAATAATATCTTAAAATGGGAATATTGGGTAATTTATATAGGAACCCAAATTTACTCCAGAGCACTGAACAACGTGGGTTATAAAAAAATCCTAAAAAAATCTTTTAGCAAACCCATAAATAGCTAACTCATAAATATAATAGAAATATTATATTTATAAATAATGTAACATGATCATATTTAATAATATCTTAAAATGGGAATATTGGATAATTTATATAGGAACCAAACTCCAGAGCACCGAATAACGTGGGTTATAAAAAAATCTTTAAAAAATCTTTCGGTTTCAAGTCCGAAGTAACTTCCTTTTCACAAAACTGGCGCTTTTCAGGCAAACTCCTCACAGCTCTGGAGTTTCTCAGGGAAAAATTTCCACTCCGGGCCTGGAGTTTCTCTGACGTCGAAACCACAAGAGAAACAGAAGAGAAATTACAACTAGAAAAACGGAAACAGAACTTTTTGAGTCTTAGAGAAAAAAAAATTCCCCGCCTCGGTCGTCAGCGAGTTTCAGAATGAGTCTCAGAATTTCCCATCACGTGCCAAGGATGAGGCGCAGCATTCCAGGGAAATTTATCAGCACATATGGAACGCTGACCTCACCCCCACTTGGCGCTTTGGGTTTTTTTTTTTTTAACAATCCCAAAACGCAAAAAATATTAATAAAACCTGTACCTTTTTCCTCTTGGAACTCGCAGTTTTCTCCCTGCTCTGCCCCAGTTCGCAGTTGTGTTTTTCCAGCTGTACCCTACACACGCTGAAATGCTCCGAGGTGACAGAACTCGCCCTCTCTGCCCCCTGCAAACCCGGCGTCCCTTTTTTCTCCGCTGTCTGAAAGGCCGCCGTGAAATTGAAAGGGTTATAGGGATCGTCCGAGCTACAGAACGAGTTCCAAAGTTTCAAGTTCTCTGCCTCATCCACGCTCTCACAGTCCCACTCGTCCTCCTCGGAACTAGGCGAGCCCTCGGAGGACTCTGCCCACGAGTCTTCCTCCTCCTCCTCCTCCTCCACGTCCGACATTCCCTTTCCCGGCTCGCTGGAAGACGTCTGGATGGTGGCTGTGAAGTTCTGAGGGTTGTAGGGATCCAAGCTGTAGAAGGAATTCCACAGATGAAGCCTCTCCCCGTCCTGGCTGCCGGCGTCTGAGTCCGAGGGCAGCTCTTCGCTGTCAAACCCATCATCATCATCTTCATCATCATCATCACCATCATCCCAGTCTTCCTCACCCTCACTCTCCTCCCCGCTGGATACTCCCCCGATGATATAATCGATTAATTTATTCGCACAGGCGGGTCTGGTGGAAATTGGGAAGTCTTGCTCTGTTTCCGAGTCCTCACGTTCCCCTTCGGCCAAGGCTTCCCCCTCCTCAGCCGCGGCCCGGAGCCCCTCCTGCTCCCCGGGGACACCTCCGGGCTGTCTCCCCGCATCCTCGGGCTGCTCTAAATCGCCGCTATCGCCGCGCTGCTCCCCAATTTCCCGGCAGACTCCCTTGTGCTGCTGCTGCTGCTCCTCCTCCAGGCTGTGGTAGCCGTGGTCAGGGTCGGGCACGGGCAGATGCCAGCGCTGGAGGAACGCCAGGCGCTTGCTGCGCAGGAATTCAACCTCGGGCAAGCCCTCGGCTCGCAGCGGCTGCGGCAGGTGGCTCTTACCCTGCTCCAAGCCCGGCACGTACCAATCCATGGCAATGGCCCCCAGGCTGCTCCGCACCAGCCCTGCTCCCCACAGCCCCGCCGGCTCCGGGCCGCCCTCCGGCCGCTTCTCCGGGAGCTCCTCCCCGCTCCAGTCCAGCGAGGTGTCCGCCTTGGGCAGCAGCACCAGCGGCGGCGGCGCCTTGGCGGGGCAGAGCGCGGAGCTCAGCGCGGCGCCGGGCAGCAGCCGCTGCAGGAGGGCGGGCAGCGGCGACAGCAGCTGCGACACCACGCGCAGCCACGAGAAGGGCGGGCTCGCCTGGGACGAGCCGCCGGCGGGCGCCGCGCTGGGCCCCGCCAGCTTCGGCCAGGCCCCGGCCAGGCCCAGTCGGGCCCATCCCAAGCCGGGGCCGGCGCGTTCGCGTCCGCTGTGCTCCATGAGGCCGTTCAGCGCTGCCAGCGGTGCGGAGGGGCGTGTGGAGCGGCGCTCCGTGTTGAGGCGATGAGTCTGAAGGCTCGGGGGGCGTAGGGCAGCTCCGGTTCGGGTTTCGACTCCATCCTGAGGCAGCTTCAGCACAAAATGGCGGCGCTGCCGCCTCAGCGCTTCCCGCCCCCAGAGGGAGGGGCGGGGCGTCACCTCTCTGCCCCGCCTACTTCGCGTCACCACCTCCCATTGGGCGGTGTCGGCGGTGCCACGCCCACTCCGCAGTGTGGCCACGCCCCGCGGGGATTGCATCAGCCGGCGCGCGGCGCACGGCAGCGCCCCCTAGCGGCGCGGCGGGGTCTGGGGGAGCGGGGGGACCCCGAGCCCACCCGGGGCTGGTCACGGGACACTCTGGGGACACTCTGGGGACACTTGGTCAGCTCCAGGGACAGCGCTGGGTGAGGAGCTGCAGGATGCTGGGAGTTGAGGGAGGCAGGCCCCAGACCCCCAGGGCTCGGCGTTCTGGAGGGTGCGGTGGGCAAAGGTGCGGACAGATGTGCGCCCAGATGTGCGGGCAGAGGGGCAGATGTGCCGCCCCTGCCTTTTATCCCCTTTTTTGTCCTCCATGTTCCAGGCAGGAGGGTCCCAAGGAGATTTCCAACTCCCCCACCCCTCCAGAAGCCAGACCGCCACCAGATCCAATATTTAAAACTTTTAATATAAAGGTTAAAGTTAATTATTCTCGATCCTGAGAAACATTTCGTCCGTTTACGGAGCTGTCGCTGTAAACAAAGCACCACAGGCACCAAGCCCGCACCCGGGGCCGGGTGGCAGGCGGGAAGGACACGGATGTCCCCAGCGCACGGGGACAGCGAGGGTGGCCGGCAGCCACACGGGACGGGCAACTCGCCACGCCGCTCTCCTTTGGGAGCACATTCCCCGCGGTGGGAATTGCCCGATTCCTGAGGTGGGGAGGGGTCCGCACACCCCCCAACCTCTCCCCCGCGCCACCTCCCCCTCCCCTCCTCCCCGGTGCTCACGCTGCTCGTTATTAAAAAAAAATTAAAATACGGATATCCCAAAGGAAGAAATAACCCCCGAACCGCCCCGCGCCCCCCTCCCTCCCCGCGTTGCTCCCTTGACACAAGGTAAACTTAAAAAAGAAGCCACTTTTGGGGACACCCCCGGGATGGGGTGGGGGGCTCAGAGGGTGCCGTGGCCGCGGGAGCCCAGGGCGAACCAGCCCATCTTCTCCTGGGCCAGGTCCAGGTCGCGGAGGCGAATTCCCACCTCCCCCAGCAGGATGTTCTCCCAAAATCCTTCCTCGCTCAGCACGCTCAGCCGCAGCTCCCTCTGCTCCAGGTCCCCCCGGGGGATCCCGTCGTACACCAGCTGTGGGACACCACGGGGACAAACCCTCAGCTGCGGCCACCCTTGGGGACACCCCAAATCCATCCCGGTCCCTCCTCCTACCATCTCGTTGTAGGTGGGGTTGCAGGTTTTTCGGGCCACTTTGGTTTTCCTCTTGGTGGTTTTTTGGGGGTCGGGCAGCAGGTAGGTCTTGACGTAGGGGTCGGGGTCGTTGCCGTCCTGCAGGGGTGGCTGTGGGGCAGGGTGGGGACACGCTGTGTGAGCACGGGGAGGGGACAGCCCCCCCCCAAGCCCGCTCCCGTGGGTCCTACCAGCCCTCGGATGTGCATCACCATGATGAAGAGCTTGTTGTTCTTGTAGGAGATGGAGAGTTTCACCTCCCCGCCGACCTTGCCCAGGGATCGAGCCCATGTGGCGTCTGGAGAGGGGGACAGGAGGGATGGGACACCATTGATGTCACCCCCAAAATCACCCCCCCCAAAATCCCCCCTTCCCCACCTGCCGGCTTTGGGGTCGGGTTAGTTCCAGCCGCCTTCTCATCCCGGGGCAGGGGGTGGAAGAAGGTGTAGATGAGGTCACACTGCAGGGTCAGGAGGTGACATTAGCGGTGACAACCTCCCCACCATCCAAACCCGGCGCTGTCCCCGAGCGTTTCCCCGCCTCGCTGGTGTCCCTGGCAGCCCCCAGCCCGTGTCCCCACCTCTGCCACCTCGGGGGCAGCGTGGATCAGGTGCCAGATGTAGCCGTTGAGCTCCTCCTTGCGCCGCTCGGCCACCGCCTCGCCCCGCGAGCGCCCGATGACGAACCTGCTGGGGAAGCTGCGGGGATGGACACTCAGCGGGGCTCCCGGTGGGGTTTTGGGGAGTCCCCCGAGGTCCTGAGGGGTGTCAGGGGTACCTGGGCAGCAGCGAGGAGGGGAAGAGGAGGCGCAGTTTGTTGTGCAGCTCCTGGAACTCCTCGAAGGTGCGCTGCACGAAGGTGACCTCGCCGGGGTTGTCCCGCTGCACCTTCACCACGTAGGTCTGCAGAGAGGCGGGAATGTGACGTGGGACGGGGAGTTGGGGCACCCCAGGCCTGTCCCCAGCTGTCCCCAGCCGTCCCCACTCACGTAGCCCTTGCTGGGGTTGAAGACCCTCTCGTGGCGGCAGAGGAAGACGTCGCGGATCCGGCCGGACGTTTTGAGGGTGTGCGTGCGGGGCGCGAAGGACAGCGTGGGCCGCGCCTCCGAGCCCGTGAACTTCATCTGCGCCAGGTTGTGGATGAAGAAGTTGAGCTTGGTGGCCACGCTGCCCAGGCTGGACTCGATCAACCTGCAACGAGGCCACCGCCCGCTCAGTGCCACCCTGCGGTGGTGCTCCAGGAAGAGGGAGAGACGAGGATCTGACTCCGTGTTTCAGAAGGTTGATTTTATTATTTTATGATATATATTGTATTAAAACTATACTAAAAGAATAGAAGGATTTCATCAGAAGTCTTGCAAGGAAAGGAAAAAAATGGAATGAATAGCAAAAGCTGCTGGCTCTCAGAGAGTCTGAGCCAGCTGTTATTGGCCATTAATTACAAACTAGATGAGACCAATCCCACATCCACCTGTAGCATCCCACAGCAGCAGATAATCATTGTTTACATTTTGCTCCTGAGGCCTCTCAGGAGAAAAAATCCTGAGGAAAGAATTTTTCCTAAAACATGCCCGTGACCCCAGCATCCGAGGGCGCCTCCAGCCACCGCTGTGTCCCCCACCCATGTCCCCTACCTGGTGAAGTAGGTGGTGGCATCAGCATCAGAGTCCTGTGGCCTCAGCGCATCGTAGACGTACTTGAGGTCCTCCAGGTCGGAGAGCTCGGGGATGCCGCAGGACAGCATCTGGCAGGGAGGGCAGGGGTGAGGACAGGGC
Organism: Fringilla coelebs; assembly: GCF_963513975.1. Classification (NCBI taxonomy): domain Eukaryota; kingdom Metazoa; phylum Chordata; class Aves; order Passeriformes; family Fringillidae; genus Fringilla; species Fringilla coelebs. Next base: position 2,909,543 of record NC_140049.1, read on the forward strand.
ACAAAGGGACCCCTGTGCCACGCTGAGGGGAAGGTTGTGCCTCCCCCCCGGCTCTCACCAGCCCCAGCAGGTTGAGGAAGAGGTGGGTGTGCTTGCGGATCAGGTTGTAGGCCTGGCAGCACAGGTCCACGAAGTCGTGGAAGCGGCTGGAGGGCTTGTCGCCGCCGTTGATGACGTACGCCATGTCCGAGGTGAAGACAAACGGTGCACGGTCCCTGCGTTGGGGGACAGCAGGGACAAAGTGAGCAGGGGTGGGGGGCAGGACGAGGAGAGAGAGAGAGAGAGGTGACCCACTGCCAGGACACGGAGAGGGGGAGGTCACTGATCACCAGGATGAAGAGAGGGAGAGGTCACCCACTGCCAGGACAGGGAGAGAAAGAGGTCACCTCTCACCAGGACAAGGAGAGGGAAAGGTCACTGGTCACCAGGATGAGGAGAGGGAGAGGTCACCCACCGCCAGGACACGAAGGAAAGGTCACCCACGACCAGGACAAGGAGAGGGAAAGGTCACTGTGGCCACCACTGGGATGACAGGGAGAGGTCACCCACCGCCAGGACACGAAGGAAAGGTCACCCACGACCAGGACAAGGAGAAGGGGAGGTCACTATGGCCACCACTGGGATGACAGGAAGAGGTCACCCACCACCAGGACATGAAGGCAACGTCAACCAAGACCAGGACAAAGAGAAGGGGAGGTCATTGTGGCCACCACTGATATGACAGGGAGAGATCACCCACCGCCAGGACATGAAGGAAAGGTCACCCACGACCAGGACAAGGACAGGGAGCTTCCCCCTCGGCAGGGATGAGGGCAGGAGGTCCCAGGGGCCTCTCTCACCTCTTGATGTTGCCGAACATCTGGGCGTGGCCCAGGAACCGGCCGAAATCGATGTGGAACATGTGGCCCGTGGTCTTGAGCATGATGTTGTCGTTGTGCCTGTCACAGATGCCCAGCACGTAGGTGGCCACGCAGCAGCCGGCGCAGGAGTAGATGAAGTTTTCCACGGCCTGCGAGGAAGGAGGGAAGGACAAGGAGAAGGGATGGGTACGATGGGAAGCAAGGGGCTGGTCCCTGGAATGGGGGACGCAAGGAGCAGGGATTCTCCCTCACCTTCTCGTACTCATCCTCCTCGGGGTTGTGTTTCTGCAGCCAGTCCGCCAGCGGCCGGTCCTTGAAGGAGCCGGTCACGCCGTGCTCCACCTGGATTTTCCGCAGGGTCTCGGCGTTGGGGATCATCTCCACCATGCCTGGCAGGTGGGGCAGTGGGGTGAGACCCTTCAACCCCAAGGACCACGACCCCGACCCCCTCAGTCACCAACCCAACCGCTCCCCACCCGTCACCACCGCGTGACAGGGAAGGGCTGGTGGGATCAGAGCCCAGGATGTCCTGGGCCATCCCCAGCCCCACCAGGGACCCCTGGGGACCCCCAAACTCCGCCTCACCTCGCCCGCGGCCGGTGGAGAAGCAGCGGAAGATGACCATGCGCATGTCCAGCCCCTCCTGCACCCAGATCTTGTTCATGATGCGGATCATCTGCAGCGTCAGCATGTCCTGCCGCAGGTCATCGCCACACTGCCGGGGGGAGAGCCACCATCAGGGCCAGGGGAGAGCCACCAGAGCCATCAGGGCCAGGGGACAGCCACCAAAGCCACCAGAGCCATTGGAGAGCCACCAGAGCCATCAGGGCCATGAGGGCCAGGGGACAGCCACCAGAGCCATCAGGGCCATCGGAGAGCCACCAGAGCCACAAGAGCCATCGGAGAGCCACCAGAGCCATGAGGGCCAGGGGAGAGCCATCACAGCCATCAGAGCCACCAGAGCCATTGGAGAGCCATCAGGGCCACCAGAACCATCAGAACCAGGGGAGAAGCCATCAGGGCCACCAGAACCATCAGAACCAGGCAAGAAGCCATCAGAGCCACCAGAGCCATGAGGGCCAGGGAAGAGCCATCAGGGCCACCAAAGCCACCAGAGTCATCAAAGCCAGGGGAGAGCCATCAGGGCCAGAGGAGGAGGCATCAGAGCCATCAGGGAGCCATCAGAGCCAGGGGAGAACCATGAGGGCCAGGGGAAAACCATCAGGGCCACCAAAGCCATCAGGGCCAGGGGAGAGCCACCAGAGCCACCAGGGTCACCAGAGCCAGGGGAGAGCCACCAGAGCCATTGGAGAGCCACCAGAGCCATCAGAGCCATCAGAGCCATCAGGGAGCCATCAGGGCCAGGGGAGAGCCATGAGGGCCAGGGGAAAACCATCAGGGCCACCAAAGCCACCAGAGCCACCAGAGCCATCAAAGCCACCAGAGCCCTCAGAGCCCGGAGCAGGGGGAATCTCGGAGGGCTGTGCCAGGATTTGGGCATTTCCAAAGGCGCCAGGCTGACCTTGAAGATGACGCGGATGTTCTCCCCGAGCGGATCGACGTTCTGGAAGGAGAGCTTCAGCGGGACGGCGTTGGAGTTGAAGTAGGAGCAGTCCTGCCGTGGGAAGGAGCGAGGGGCAGCCGGTCAGGGCGAGCCGGGAGCGGGCGGAGGAGCCCCCCAAGCCCCCCGGGGCTGGCACTCACCCGGGGCACGATGCCCTTGACCAGCAGGCTGGGGCTGAGCGGCAGCCGGCACGAGCCGTGGGCCTTGAAGAACTGCGCCACGTCCTCCAGCCCCTCGCGCAGGATGGCCTGCGGGGCGGGAACGGGGTGGGATCCGGGTGGGAATGGGGTGGGATCCGTGGGAATGGGGTGGGATCCGTGGGAACGGGGTGGGATCCGTGGGAACGGGGTGGGATCCGTGGGAATGGGGCGGGGATGGGATGGGATCCGTGGGAATGGGATAGGATCCATGGGAATGGGATGGGATCCATGGGAATGGGGTGGGATCCGTGGGAACGGGTCGGGATCCGTGGGAACAGGGTGGGATCCGTGGGAACAGGGTGGGGATGGGATGGGATCCGTGGGAATGGAATGGGATCCGTGGGAATGGAATGGGATCCGTGGGAACGGGGTGGGATCCGCAGGAACAGGGTGGAATCCGTGGGAATGGGGTGGGGATGGGTTGAGATCCGTGGGAATGGGATGGGGATGGGATGGGATCCGTGGGAATGGGGTGGGATCCGTGGGAACGAGGTGGGAACGGGGTGGGATCCGTGGGAACGAGGTGGGATCCATGGGAACGGGGTGGAATTTGTGGGAACGGGGTGGGGATGGGATCCATGGGAATGGGGTGGGAATGTGATGGAAATAGGATGGGATCCGTGGGAATGGGGTGGGGATGGGATCCGTGGGAATGGGATGGGATCCGTGGGAATGGAAAGGGATCCGTGGGAACGGGGTGGGATCCATGGGAACGGGGTGGGGATGGGATGGGATCCGTGGGAATGGGATGGGATCCGTGGGAATGGGATGGGGATAGGATGGGCATGGGATAAGGTGGGATGGGATGGAAATGGGATGGGATCCATGGGAATGGGATGGGATCCGTGGGAATGGGGTGGGACGGTATGGGATTCATGGGAATGGGATGGGATCCATGGGAATGGGATGGGATGTGCAAGGAACAAGGTGGGAATGGGATGGGGATAGGATGGGCATGGGATAGGGTGGGATGGAAACGGAATGGGGTGGACAAGAGATACAGAGACCATGGGATAGGGCAGGCACGGAGAGGGTGAGGATGGGATGGGATGGGCAAGGAACAGGGTGACCACGGGATAGAAATGGGATAGAGAGGGGTGGGCACGGGAAGGGATCAGCATGGGATGGAGCACGCATGGAATACAGCGGGCAAAACCCGGGGTGCCCGTGGGACGGGGCAGGAACGCGATGGGCCGAGGTGGGCATGGGGCAGGAGGGGTGAGTGTGGGGCAGGGGGCTGGCACCCTGCACCCCTCCCAGCACCCTGGCACCCACCTGGCGGGCGGAAGGGGCGGCGTCCCGGACCTGCTGCGCCAGCCTGGCCAGCGTGCTGACCAACAGGCACTGCCGGTCAAACTCCTCGCGCAGCCCCTTCCCGCAGCAGCACAGCAGCGCGGCCAGCAGGTACTGGTACCGGATGCTGAACTGGGAGTCCTTGAGGCCATCCTTCAGCAGCCTGCTGGGGACACACCGGGTCAGGCCAGCCTTGGGGACATCTGGGGTCAGGCCAATTTCAGGGTCCTGCCTGGCTTGGGGACGTGTGAGGACAGGCCAAGCTCAGGGACCCTACCAGACTGGGGGACATCTGGGGTCAGGCCAGGCTCAGGGTGCCCCTCTGGTTTGGGGACATGTGAGGACAGGCCAGGCTCAGGGTGCCCCTCTGGTTTGGGGACATGCAGGGTCAGGCCAGGCCTAGGACCCCCACCAGACTGGGGACATGCGGGGTCAGGTGAGCCTCAGGGTCCCCTCTGATCTGAGGACACATAGGGTCAGGCCAGCTTCAGGGTCCTGCCCGGCTTGGGGACATGTGAGGACAGGCCAGGCTCAGGGTCCCCTCTGGTTTGGGGACACGCAGGATCAGGCCAGCCTCAGGGTCCTGCCTGGCTTGGGGACACGCAGGATCAGGCCAGCCTCAGGGTCCTGCCTGGCTTGGGGACACACAGGGTCAGGCCAGCCTCAGGGTGCCCCCCCTGCTCCCAGAGCCCCCCAAACCCACCAGAAGAAGTAGTGTGTGATCTTCAGGTCACAAATCGCCCTCTTCATGAGGAAGCGCACCAGGGGGCTGTCCAGGTAGCACTCGTACTTCAGGGCCTGCACAGGGACAGCGTCACGGGGCTGCGGTGACACCGGCGGGCACACCCCGTGGCACGTCCCGGCGCCACCACGCACCTGCACCAGCTGGGGCAGGTAATCCAGCAGCTCTGTGTCTGAGATGGAGTCAATCCACTGCACCGCTGTCCTCCTCACCTCCTGGTCGGGGAACCTGCAGGTGGGACACATTCCGTGGGGTGACAGCGTCCTCCCGCTGCCACGCGGCACAGGGGTGTCCCCACGGGTGGCTTACGTGGCGTGCAGCAGCCCCAGGGCGTCCTGGTGGCTCATGGAGGTCCACTGGCTGAGCAGGGCATAGATGTCGGGCAGGCAGCCCCAGTCCCAGCTGGGGGCACTGGCCAGCAGCATGGGCAGGGCGCCGGGGGACGCGTGGCAGTGGCAGCGCTTCTCCCACAGCCGCTGCCGGTCGGCGTCCGTCAGCCTGGGGGGACACGGGGACAGCGTCAGGGAGGGCGTGGCAGGGCTGGCGTGGGGGGGGAGGGTGAGGAGGTGGCGCCTCTGTGACCCCAGAACAGGTGGGACATAGGGGAGGTGGCATCCTTGTGACCCCAAAACGTGGGAGGGCGAGGAGGTGGCGCCTCTGTGACCCCAGAACAGGTGGGACATAGGGGAGGTGGCATCCCTGTGACCCCAGAACAGGTGGGACATAGTGGAGGTGGCATCCCTGTGATCCCAGAACAGGTGGGAGGGTGAGGAGGTGGCATCCTTGTGACCCCAGAACACATGGGAGGTAGGGGAGGTGGCATCCCTGTGACCCCAAAACAGGTGGGAGGGTGAGGAGGTGGCATCCCTGTGACCCCAGAACAGCTGGGAGGGTGAGGAGGTGGCATCCTTGTGACCCCAAAACACATGGGAGGTAGGTGAGGTGGCATCCCTGTGCCCCACTGGGCATGGAGAGAATGGGGCTGGCAGGATTGGGAGGTGGCATCGTTGGGACCCCAAAACACATGGATGGGATGGGGCTGGAAGGTTGGGGAGGTGGCATCCCTGTGACCCCAAAACAGGTGGGACGTAGGGGAGGTGGCATCCCTGTGACCCCAAAACATGTGGGAGCTCAGGGAGGTGGCATCCCTGTGCCCCTAAAACACATGGGAGGTTGGGGAGGTGGCATCCCTGTGACCCCAGGACACGTGGGAGGTTGGGGAGGTGGCACCCTTGTGCCCCACTGTGCATGCAGAGAATGGCTGTGGCAGGATGGGGCGGTGGCACCCCTGTGCCCTCATCCCACATGGGCAGAACGGGGCTGGCAGGATGGGGTGTGTGTCCCCTCTGCCCCCAGCATTTATCAGAACCCCAATAAATCCCCTGAGCCCTCCCTGCATCCCCACACGGCCCTCCCCAGGGATGGAGGGGCTGATGGCAGCAGGACCCTGCTGAGGGACAGCCAGGAGGCCCTGTGCCCTGGGGGGACTGAGCTGTCCCTGGCTGTCCCCCTGCCCAGGGACCCCCGAGCCAGCCCTGCTGGCCTTTGGGCAGCTGCTGACACCCGATCCCCCCGGGCAGCTCCTGGCCGAGGCGCCGGTCAGCTGTCCCCGAGGAGGGGACAACAGGGAGGGCAGAGCATGGGAGAACCCCCAGCTCCAAAACCTCCAGCCCCGGAGGGAGGGACACCCCCTGTGAGTGCCAGGGGGGTGTCACCGCTGTCCCCCCAGGTTTATTTACCAATAAAGGGATTTTTTCTGCATGGCCTCCCGCAGCTGGCGCTGGTCCTCCTCCCCCAGGCTGCCGAACTCGTACCTGGGGCTGGCCTCGGCCGCCGGCGGGCTGGTGAACTTCACCTCGAAGGCCGAGGTGGGGAAGTCGATCTGGGGCAGAGGCAGAGGGTGAGGGACCCCCAGGAGGAGCTTTGAGGGGGGCTCTGTGCCCCCGGAGTGCCAGGACGTACCTGCAGGATGACGCTGTCGGGCTGGTTGAAGTTTGGGGCGCTCGACCTGGCCCTGGAGTTGTCCTGAGTGGCCGGCCACAAGCCCAGGAGCTTCCTCCCGCAGGTCAGGACCCTGGGGGGGACAAAGGGTGGCACTGGGGGGGCACTCTGCTGGGGCACGAGGGTGGCACTGCTGCTGGTGCTCAGATGAGGCACGGGGCACCCCATGGTACTGGGGACACCGAGGTTCTGGGGACCCCATGGCACTGGGGACCCTCCTGTGCCCCCCAGGGATGCCAGCCAAGCCCCTTGCTCTGCCCAGGATGCTGAGAACCCCACGGCACTGGGAACCCCCAAGGTTCTGGGGACCCCATGGCACTAAGGACCCTCCTGTCTCCCCCAGGGATGCCAGCCCAGCCACTTGCTGCGCCCAGGGAACCCCACAGTACTGGGGACCCCGAGGTTCTGGGGACCCCAAGATGCTGGGGACCCCCCTGTGCCCTGCAAGGATGCCAGCCCAGCCTCTTGCTCTGCCCAGGATGCTGAGAACCCCACAGCACTGAGGACCCCGAGGTTCTGGGGACCCTCCTGTGCCCTCCAAGGATGCCAGCCCAGCCCCTTGCCATGCCCAGGGTGCTGGGGACCCGACACTACTGGGGACACTGAGGTTCTGGGGACCCTCCTGTCACCCCCAGGGATGCCAGCCCAGCCACTGAGCATGCCCAGGGTGCTGGAGACCCCACTGAACTGGGGACCCTCCTGTGCCCCCCAAGGATGCCAGCCAAGCCCCTTGCTCTGCCCAGGGTGCTGAGAACCCCACGGCACTGAGGACCCCGAGGTTCTGGGGACCCCATAGCACTGGGGACCCTCCTGTGCCCCCCAGGGATGCCCAGCACACCCCACGTACTGCCTGAAGTTGAAGAGGGGGGTGGTGACCCAGCCCAGGGCCTCGGGGACGCGCCGCTGCTTGTTGGCGTCGGAGGAGCCGCCCGGGGGTGGCACGGGCACGGCAAAGAGGGTGACACTGAGCAGGGTCTCCCGGGGCAGCCGGTTCACCTGGACCGGGAAGCAAATCCTGCAGGAGAGAGGGGGGGACGGGCTCAGGGTGCCAGGGGTGGGCTTGGGGTGCCAGGGATGGGCTCAGGGTGGTGGGAATGGGCTCAGGGTGGTGGGGATGGGCTTGGGGTGCTGGGAATGGGCCCAGGGTGGTGGGGATGGGCTTGGGGTGCCAGGGGTGGGGTTGGGGTGGTGGGGATGGTCTCAGGGTGCCAGGGATGGGGTTAGGGTGCTGGGAATGGGCTCAGGGTGCCAGGGATGGGCTTGGGGTGCTGGGAATGGGCCCAGGGTGGTGGGGATGGGGTTGTGGTGGTGGGGATGGGTTCAGGGTGCAGGGGATGAGATCAGGGTGCCATGGACCTGCTCAGGGTGCAGGGGAGGGGCTGGGGTGCAGGAGACAGGCTCAGGGTGCCAGAGATGGGCTCGGGGTGCCATGGACCAGCTCAGGGTGCAGGGGAGGGGCTGGGGTGCAGGAGACAGGCTCAGGGTGCCAGGGATGGGCTCGGGGTGCCATGGACCAGCTCAGGGTGCAGGGGAGGGGCTGGGGTGCAGGGGACAGGTTCGGGGTGCAGGGGACAGGCTCAGGGTGCCAGGGATGGGCTCGGGGTGCCATGGACTAGCTCAGGGTGCAGGGGACAGGCTCAGGGTGCCGGGGATGGGCTCTCCCAGTCCCCTCCTTGGATGCCCCAGGAGAGCCCGGCCCTACAACCGCCTTTTCTGCAGGCACCAGGGTGTCCTTGGAAGTCCCTGAAGTCCCTGAAGTCCCGGCCACCCCGCAGGTTTGGGGACAGCCCGCTGGAGCTGCCGCCACTCCGGGAAGCCCGGCTGCCCTCTCCGTCCCGCGAAGGTGACCGCAGGGCCAGGGCCCTCCAGCGACAGCCCCGCCGGGCACTGACCTTGCCCCACCACCCGGGGGGGGCCGCGTGGGACCCCCGGGGCTGGGATTCCTCTCTGCCGCTCCCAGGGAGCTCGGGGGGGCAGCTACATCCCGCGGGGAGGAAGGGGAAGGATCCCCGGGCTCGCTGCGCTCGCCGCCGTCCCGCCGGGCACCTGTCCTTGGGGGCAGCGGCGCCGTCTAAAATTATCCCGTCCCATCCCCACCTCCCGGGCCGCTGTGGATGCCAGGCGTGGCGAGGGCTCAGCACGGCCTCCCCGCCTGCTGCCGGCGCTATTTTGGGAGCAGATCCCCTTTCCCGGGGGTTGCTATTTCCGGGCAATGACACAAAAACTTCCAACACCCCAAATAAAAACCAAAACGGCGCGGAGGAGAGGAGGAGCAGGGGAGGGGAGGATGATGATGGCAGCGTGGGTGGGACCCCCTTGGCCTTACTGCTGGTCCCAAATGATGAGGTGGAAGAGGTATTTGTAGACGTGGGCCTTCCTGGTGAGCAGGGGGCTGCACAGCTCCTTCCCGCCGTGGCTGAGGGAGCACGAGAGGTAGAAATCTTCATAACTGCGGGAGAAACACCCAATGAGCCGGGTGGGGCCACCTGAGCCCCTAAATCCTGTCCTGAGGATGGGGAAGAGGTGGGGGAGGCTTTACCTGGGCCACCAAAACCCCTAAATCCTGCCCCAAGGATGGGAAAGGGGTGGGGCTTTACCTGGGTCACAAGAACCCCTAAATCCTGACCCAAGGATGGGAAAACCCAGATCACCAGAACCCCTAAATTCTTCCCCAAGGACAGGAAAATCTGGATCACCAGAACCTCTAAATCCTTCCCCAAGGATGGAAAAGGGGAGGGGGCTTTACCCGGATCATCAGAGCCCCTAAATCCTGCCCCGAGGGTGGGAAAGGGGGACAGAACGGGGACGTTTCCCCCCCTCGATGTCCCCAGCACCATATGGCACGGCGCATTCCGGCACACGGGGGGGCCCTGCCATGTGGCAGGTGCCGAGCGACAATCCGGGCAGGGCTGCGACAATCCGGGCAGGGCTGCGACAATCCGGGCAGGGCTGCGGGGCGCGGGGGTCAGGGGCTGGCGGCATTTCCCAGGCTCGCCGCTTTGTTCGGAGCCACTCACCAAAGGGAATACATTAAGGACAAGGACAAAGGCGAGGGGTCCCCGGCGGGGCGGCTCTGCCGGCGCCGCTGTCGCCACCCCCCGGTCCCCTCCCGGTCGCCTCCCGGTCCCCCCCGCGCCGGGCACGGGCACGGAGGAGCGGAACAAAGGGGCCACGCCGCTGGCGCGGGCGCGGGGCCATCTGTCACCTCCCCCGGGTGGCGCGGTGGCCTCGGGATGAGCCAGCCCGGCCCGAGGTGCGGCGACATCCCGCCCTGCCTGGCAGTGCCAGCGATCCCGAGAACACACTCTGGGATTTTGGGGTGTCCCAGTGCCAGCGATCCTGGAACACGCTGGGATTTTGGGGTGTCCCAGTGCCAGTGATCCGGGGAACACGCTGGAATTTGGGGTGTCCCAGTGCCAGTGTTCTCAGGAACATGCTCTGGGATTTTGGGGTGTCCCAGTGCCAGCATTCCCAGGAGCACACTGGGATTTTGGGATGTCCCAGACACACTGTAATTTTGGAGTGTCCCAGTGCCAGCGTTCCCAGGAACACACTCTGGGATTTTCTTTTTTGTGGTTTTTTTTTTCCTTTTTTTTGTACTATTGCATTTTTATTTTAATTTCCCTAATAAAGAGCTGTTATTCCTATCCCCGTATTTTTACCTGCAAACCCCTTAATTTCAAAACCATAACAATCCCGAGGGAGGAGGGGGTTACACTTCCCATTTCAAGAGAGGTTCCTGCTTTCCTTAGCCGCCACCTGCCTTTGCAAACCAGGTGAGGAGAACCTTACCTGGCGGCCCAGGTAATGGGGTGAAGGTGGGGGGACAGGTGAGGGCCTTACCTGGCGGCCCAGGTGATGGGGTGAAGGTGGGGGGGCAGGCAAGGGCCTTACCTGGCGGCCCAGGTGATGGGGTGAAGGCCAGAAGGGAGGTGAGAGCCTTACCTGGCAGCCCAGGTGATGGGGTGAAGGTGGGGGGGCAGGTGAGGGCCTTACCTGGTGGCCCAGGTGATGGAATGAAGGGCAGGGGGCAGGTGAGGGCTTTACCTGGCAGCCCAGGTGATGGGATGAAGGCCAGGGGGCGGCCCAGGTGATGGGGTGAAGGCCAGGGGGCAGGTGAGGAGGGCCCTACCTGGCGGCCCAGGTGATGGGGATGCGGTGGGTGGCGTAGACGGTGAAGGCCAGCGGGCAGGTGAGCAGCCGCGCCTCCTGCGCCACGCCCAGCTCGCGGCTCCCGGGCGCGGCCGTCTGGAAGTCGGCGTTGAAGGTGCTGCAGTAGAGCTCCACCAGGTTGAGGATGGCGGCCGTGAGGCTCTCCACGATCCTCTCTGCGGGAGACACGGATGGGGATCCATCAGCGCCTCGGGAACGGGGGCAGGGATCCATGGATCCCTCAGGGAAACGGGGACAGGGATCTGTCAGTGCCTCAGGGATCTGTCAGTCCCTCAGGGATCCCTCAGGGATCCATCAATCCTTCAGGGACCCATCAGTCTCTCAGGGATCCAGCAGTCTCTCAGGGAAAAATGGACAGGGATCTGTCAGTGCCTCAGGGATCTGTCAGTCCCTCAGGAAACATGGACAGAGATCTGTCAGTGCCTCGGGGATCCATCAATCCCTCAGGGATCTGTCAGTCTCTCAGGGATCCATCAATCCTTCAGGGACCCATCAGTCTCTCAGGGATCCATCAATCTCTCAGGGAAACATGGACAGGGATCTGTCAGTCCCTCAGGAAACATGGACAGGGATCTGTCAGTGCCTCAGGGATCCGTCAGTCCTTCAGGGAAACATGGGCATGGATCCGTCAGTCCCTCAGGGATCTGTCAGTCCCTCAGGGATCTGTCAGTTCCTCAGGGAAACATGGACAAGGATCCATCAATCCCTCAGGGAAACATGGACAGGGATCTGTCAATCCCTCAGGGATCCATCAATCCCTCAGGGATCTGTCAGTCCCTCAGGGAAACACGGACAGGGATCTGTCAGTCCCTCAGGGATCCATCAATCCCTCAGGGAAACATGGACAGGGATATCCATTGATCCATGGACAAGGATCTAGCAATCCCTCAGGGAAACATGGACAGGGATCCATGAATCCCTCAGGGAAACATGGACAGGGATCCCTCAGTCCCTCAGGGAAACATGGACAGGGATCCATCAATCCCTCAGGGAAATGCAGACAGGGATCCATCGATCCCTCAGGGGAACACAGATGGGGATCCATCGATCCCTCAGGAATCCATCAATCCCTCACAGATCCATCAATCCCTTAGGAGTCAATTAATCCATCAAGGATCAATCAATTTTCCTCAGGGAAACATGGACAGGGATCCACTGATCCCTCATGGATCCATCAATCCCTCAGGGATCAATCAATCTATCGGGGATTCATCAGTCCCTCAGGGAAACATGGATTGGGATCCATCATCCCTCACGGATCCCTCAATTCCTCATGGATCCATCAATCCCTCATGGATCCATCAATCCCTCAGGGATCCATCCCTCATATCTGGATTTGGGACCCCCACATTGCTTCTCCCCCCCACTCAGGGATGAATTAATGATGTGGGAATTCCAAACTTCCCATTTGGAGTACGGGGAATTCCAAAAATTCCAGATTTTCTATTTGGAGCTCACAAGGAGCAACAACACCCCCCAAAATTCTCCTCTTTTTTTTTTTTTTCCTTTTCTTTTTTAACCAGACCGGTTCCCAACCCGTTTTTTGGCCTGGAGAACTGAAGGGGGAGGAGGGGTTTGAAGATGAAAAGCATGGCATGAACTTGAGCCCAGAAAGGGGAGCAGGAGAAGAGAAATACCTCGATTTTCCCTCTTGGCCAGAACGTTCGGATCCTGTGGAGGGAAAGGAAAAAAAAAAGAAACACACACATAAAAAAATCGAGAAACCACCAGAAAATTGAGAAACCACCAAAAAAAGGAGAGAAACCACCAAAAAAAAAAAAAAAAAAAAAGAAGAAACCACAAAAAAAAAGGAGAGAAACCACAAAAAAAAAGAAGAAACCCCTGAGTGCTGCCAAGGCGGATTTTATGTAACCACCCCAGGCTGCCAGACCCAGGCTGCTCCCGGCTATTGAGGGATTTTCCACGTGGTGGAAAGGAGGGAAAAGAGCCAGATGTGACAATTTTTGTTCTCCTCCCACTCCTGGCCGAGTTCCCCCAGGTCCTGCACTGCAAGATAAGTAAGTGTGTGTTCTATTTGCCATCTGTTAAAGGTGGAGCAGCTCTCTGCTGCTCACGGGGCAGCTTCTTTATTTGTTCCTCACCCAATCCTCCCTCCAGGAGATCTCTGCTGTTAATGGCCATTAATTATTAATTTTCTTCTGTCCATGGCCACTGAGTGTCCCTGCAGGGCTGATCAAATTCCACCATCCCATGGGGAGATGCTGCGCCCAGGGGAGGAGCCCAGCATTCCTACCTGGATACAATCTGGGATTTCACACATTCCTACCTGGATACAATCTGAGATTTCACACATTCCTACCTGGATACAATCTGGGATTTCACACATTTCTACCTGGATACAATCTGAGATTTCACACATTCCTACCTGGATACAATCTGGGATTTCACACATTCCTACCTGGATACAATCTGGGATTTAACACATTCCTACCTGGATACAATCTGGGATTTCACACATTCCTACCTGGATATAATCTGAGATTTCACACATTCCTACCTGAATACAATCTGGGATTTCACACATTCCTACCTGGATACAATCTGGGATTTCACACATTCCTACCTGGATACAATCTGGGATTTCACACATTCCTACCTGGATACAATCTGAGATTTCACACATTCCTACCTGAATACAATCTGGGATTTCACACATTCCTACCTGGATACAATCTGAGATTTCACACATTCCTACCTGGTTACAATCTGGGATTTCACACATTCCTACCTGGATACAATCTGGGATTTCACACATTCCTACCTGCAGGGTTTGTTTTGTACTCTTTCACTTGCATTTTTAATTTTCCTAGTACAGAACTGTAATTCCTGCTCCCACACCTTTTCCTGAGAGCCCCCTAATTCCAAAACCATAATAATTCAGAGGGAGGGTTTTACATTTCCCATTTCAGGGGGGGCTCCTGCCCTCCTGAGCAGAACCTGTCTGCCCAAACCCACACACCCCGGGCTCACCTTCTGGATTTTGGGCTGCATGCGGGACGGGCAGGGCGGCATCTGGTTGAGGGCAGCCGTGATCTCCTGGGACTCCACGGCCGCCAGGGCGTTGCAGATGGCCATGACCGACTGGATCACCCGCTCGGCCTTGAGGGGGACATCGCCCTGGGGGGACAGGACAGGGTGGGCTCGGGGAAATGCAAGGCCTGGCTGGGGGTGTGAGTGCTAGTTATCTGTTAGAGGTGGGGCAGTTGATTTATCTCTTTGTTTCTTATGTTTGTTTTATGTTTTATTGTATTATAGGGTATTTATGGTATATCAGTAATTATATTTATATTTGTATTTTATCTTTTTTATCAATATAATGTAATGTAATATAATGCAATATAATGTAATGTAATGTAATGTAATGTAATGTAATGTAATGTAATGTAATGTAATGTAATGTAATATAATGTAATATAATGTAATATAATATAATGTAATGTAATATAATATGATATGTATAGATAGAGGATATAAAGATGTTAAATATAAATAAATATACTATTAAAGTATGCTATTATATACTATACTATAACAATATAATATAATAGTATAGTATAGTATAGTATAGTATATTTAATTAGTATATTATATACTATACTATAACAATATAATATAATATAATATAATATAATATAATATAATATAATATAATATAATATAATATAATATAATATAATATAATATAATATAATATAATATAATATAATATAATATAATATAATATAATATAATATAATATAATATAATATAATATAATATAATATAATATAATATAATATAATATAATATAATATAATATAATATAATATAATATAATATAATATAATATAATATAATATCCAAACCCCCAAACCCTCCCAAAACTGCCCCAAAACTGCCCCAAAACCGCCCCAAAACCAGCGCTGGCTCACCTCGGCCGCCAGGAACGCGTCCACCTCGTTGTGGAAGGTGTCGAAGAGGAGACTCAGGGCCTGCCTGGGGGACAGGGGACAGCGCTCAGCCCGCCCAGGGGACAGTGGGGACAGTGCCACCGTGTCACCTGCTGGGTGGGCACTGGGGACAGTGCCACCACATCCCCCTGGGTGGACACTGGGGACAGTGCCACCATGTCATCTGCGGGGTGGGCATGTGGGGACAGTGCCACCGTGTCACCCCCTGGGTGGACACTGGGGACAGTGCCACCGTGTCACCCTCTGGGTGTGCATTGGGGACAGTGCCACCGTGTCACCCCCTGGGTGGGCATTAAGGACAGTGCCCCCGTGTCACCCCCGGGTGGGCACATGGGGACAGTGCCACCACATCCCCCTGGGGGAGCATGTGGGGACAGTGCCACCACATCCCCCTGGGGGGGCACATGGGGACAGTGCCACCGTGTCACGCCCTGGGTGGGCATTGGGGACAGTGCCACTATGTCACCTCCTGGGTGGTCATTGAGGACAGTGCCACCGTGTCACGCCCTGGGTGGGCATTGAGGACAGTGCCATCGTGTCACCCCCAGCTGGGCCCTGGGGACAGTGCCCCCGTGTCCCCAGCCCTACCTGCTGATGGTCTGCTTGATGGGTCGCTCCTGCAGGTGGATGTGGTGGTTGAGGGTGGACGGGCTCTGGTCATCGCTGGCCTGGGGACACAGAGAGGCTGAGCAGGGCTGTGGGGAGGTGACACCGACCCCTCGGTGTGACACTGACCCTGCAGTGTCCCAGGGTGGTGACAGCGACCTCACAGTGTCCCAGGGAGGTGACACTGACCCCCCAGTATAACACTACAGTGTCCCAGGGAGGTGACGCCAACCCCTCCGTGTCCCAGGGAGGTGACACAGACCCCACAGTGTGACACCAATCCCTCGGTGTCCCAGGTTGGTGACACCAACTCCCAGTGTCCCAGGTTGGTGACACCAACCCCTCGGTGTCCCAGGGAGGTGACACCAACCCCTCGGTGTCCCAGGTTGGTGACACCCACCGTGCGGGCCAGGTCGCTGCGCACTCCCTTCCTCCTGAGCAGCTGCAGCCGGATGTCCATGTCGAATTTCCTGCAGTGCTGGATGTGCTCGTGGCTGCCCAGTGAGTGTTTGCTGTGGGGACAGGGCCACAGGCTCACCCCACACCCCCAAAATCGCACCTGGCTGCCCCAAAATCCTGGGGTGCCCCAAAATCCTGGGGTGCCACAAAATCCTGGGGTGCCCCAAAATCCCCTGGCCAGGCAGCCTTGGCTGGGGCTCACAGTGAGGCCGGGCTCCCAGCAGGGCTGGGTGAACTGCCCAACATGAAGGGACAGCCCCACAGCTCATCCCACACCCCAAAATCCCACTTGGGGAGCCCCAGAATTCCACCTGAAATCCCCCAGCCAGGCAGCTTTGGGATGGGCTCAGAGCAAGGCTGAATTTCCTGCAGGGCTGGGTGAACTTGTGCCTGCCAAACGTGCAGGGAGAGCTCTGCACACACATCCCACACCCCAAAATCCTGCCTGGCTGCCCCAAAATCCTGCCTGGCTGCCCCAAAATCCCATCTGGGGTGCCCCAGAATCCCCTGGCCAGGCAGCCTTGGGATGGGCTCAGAGCAAGGCTGAATTTCCTGCAGGGCTGGGTGAACTTGTGCCTGCCAAACGTGCAGGGAGGGCTCCACAGGCTCATCCCACGGCCCAAAATCCTGCCTGGGCACCCCAAAATCCCACCTGGCTGCCCCAGAATCCCCTGGCAAGGCAGCCTTGGCTGGGATTCACAGTGAAACCAGACTTCCTGCAGGGCTGGGTGAACTTGTGCCTGCCCCACATGCAGGGAGAACTCTGCACACTCATCCCACACCCCAAAATCCCCCCTGAGAGCCCCAAAATCCCACCTGGCTGCCCCAAAATCCCACCTGGAGTGTCCCATCCTGATATCCCCCAGCCAGGCAGCCTTGGCTGGGGCTCAGGGTGGCCGCCCTGCCTGCACAGGGACCTTTGTGGCACCAGGAAATTCAGAGAATGAGGAATTGTTCTCCCTCCTTCCCCTCCGGAGCCGGGCCCGGCCTGCCAGGACCTGCCCAGGGAGCCGTGGGAAGCAGGCATGGATCTGGGAGTGGGACTGGGGGGGAATTCTGGAGCTGGGAGTGACAGGGAGAATCACAGATCTGGGAATGACAGAGGGAATTCTGGAGATGAGAATGACAGGGAAAATTCTGGAGATGAGAATGACAGGGAGAACCTTGGAGCTGGGAATGATGGGGGAATTCTGGAGCTGGGAATGACAGGGAGAACCATGAAGCTGCGAATGACAGGGAAAATTCTGGAGCTGGGAGTGACAGGGGGAATTCTGGAGCTGGGAATGATGGGGGAATTCTGGAGCTGGGAATGACAGGGAGAACCCTGGTGCTGGGAGTGACAGGGGGAATTCTGGAGCTGGGAATGACAGGGAGAACCTTGGAGCTGGGAATGATGGGGGAATTCTGGAGCTGCGAATGACAGGGGGAATTCTGGAGCTGGGAATGACAGGGAGAACCATGGAGCTGGGAATGACAGGGAGAACCATGGACCTGGGAATGACAGGGAAAATTCTGGAGCTGGGAATGACAGGGGGAATTCTGGAGCTGGGAATGACAGGGAGAACCATGGACCTGGGAATGACAGGAAGAACCCTGGAGCTGGGAGTGACAGGGAAAATTCTGGAGCTGCAAATGACAGGGAGAATTCTGGAGCTGGGATTTATCCAGGCTCTGCTCCCTGACACGGCTTTTACAGAATTCTCCTCCAAAAAGCATTTTTGGCAGCTCCCAGCTGATTTTCCAGGGGTTTGGGGGTCAGCCTGACTGGGACTAACATTCCCAAGACATTCCCAATGCTGCTTTTGGCAGGAGCAGCTCCAGAGGCAGGAAAAGGAGCAGAGAAGATCCGGCTGTGCTCGCTGGGATCAACCCTGGGAGTTCATCACAGCCTGAACCATCTGCCATGCATTTTCCCTGGTTTTCCCGTGTTTTCCCATTTTTTCCTTTTTTCTCTTCCCCCCCCCCCACCATTTCCCCCCCATTTCCCCATTTTTTTCCTCATTTCCCCGTTTTCTCCATTTTTCCCTGTTTTTTTCCCTGTTCATCTCCTTTTTACACCCATTTCCCCCCTGTTTTTCCCCCATTTTTCCCCTGGTTTTTCCCCATTTCCCCCTGTTTTCCCCCCATTTTCCCCCTGGTTTTCCCCCATTTTTTCCCCTGGTTTTTCCCCATTTCCCCCTGTTTTTCCCCCATTTTTCCCCCCTGGTTTTCCCCATTTTCCCCTTTTTTCCCCCCATTTTTCCCCCGATTTTTCCCCATTTTCCCCTGTTTTTCCCTCTGTTTTCCGCCATTTTCCCCTGTTTTTTTTTTCCCATTTCTCCTCTGTTTTTCCCCCTCCTTTTCCCCGTTTTCCCCTGTTTTTCCCTGGGCCACTCACTTCTGCAGGAATTCCTCCAGGCCGCAGATTTTGAGCAGGAAATCCTCGACGTCCACGGCGTGCAGCTCGTCGTGGGTGTAGCACAGGGCCTGGTAGATGAGCAGGTCCACGGTGGAGGAGCCTGGGGGAAACAGGAACAGCCCCTGGATCCTTGGGATGGAGGGATTGAGGGATTGGGGGGATGGAGGGATTGGGGGAATGGTGGGGATGGAGGGGATGGTGAGAGTGGAGGGGATGGTGGGGATAGAGGAGATGGAGGGGATGGTGGGATTGGGGGAATGGTGGGAATGGGGGAATGGTGGGGATGGAGGGGATGGAGGGAATGGGGGAATGGGAGAATGGTGGGGATGGTGGGGATGGTGGAAACAGGAACAGCCCCTGGATCCTTGGGATGGAGGGATTGGGGGGATTGGGGGGGATGGTGGGATTGGGGGAATGGTGGGGATGGTGGGGATGGGGGAATGGGGGGATGGTGGGAATGGTGGAAACAGGAACAGCCCCTGGATCCTTGGGATTGAGGGATTGGGGGGATTGGGGGGATGGTGGGGATGGGAGAATGGTGGGGATGGGGGGAATGGTGGGAATGGTGGGGGTGGAGGGGATTGGTGGGGATTGGGGGGATGGAGGGGATGGTGGGATTGGGGGAATGGTGGGATTGGGGGAATGGTGGGATTGGGGGAATGGTGGGATTGGTGGGGATTGGGGGGATGGAGGGGATGGTGGGATTGGGGGAATGGTGGGATTGGGGGAATGGTGGGGATGGTGGGAATGGGAGAATGGTGGGGATGGTGGGGATGGTGGGATGGTGGGGGTGGAGGGGATTGGTGGGGATTGGGGGGATGGAGGGGATGGTGGGACTGGGGGAATGGTGGGATTGGGGGAATGGTGGGGATGGAGGGGATGGCGGGATTGGGGAAATGGTGGGACTGGGGAAATGGTGGGACTGGTGGGAATAATGGGAGTGGTGGGGATGGGGGAATGGTGGGAAGGATGGGGATGGGGGAATGGTGGGATTGGTGGGAAAGGTAGGAAAGGTGGGAATGGTAGGATGGGGGAATGGTGGAGATGGTGGGAATGGTGGGGATGAATGGTGGGAATGGTGGGAATGGTGAGATTGGGGGAACGGTGGGATTAGGGGAATGGTGGGAATGGCAGGAACAGTGAGAAGAGCAGGAATGGTGGGGATGGAGGGATTGGTGGAATGGTGGGAATGGTGGGATTGGGGGAATGGTGGAGATGGTAGAATTGGGGGAATGGTGGGATTAGGGGAATGGGAGAATGATGGGGATGGTGGGAATGGTGGGGATGGTGAGAACGGCAGGAACAGCGGGAATGGTGCAATTAGTGGGAATGGTGGGAATGGTGGGAATGGCAGGAACAGTGAGAAGAGCAGGAATGGTGGGGATGGTGGGATTGGGGGAATGGTGGGAATGGTGGGATTGGGGGAATAGTGAGATTGGGGGAATGGTGGGATTGGGGGAGATGGTGGGAATGGTGAGAATGTCCGGAACAGCGGGAATGGTGCAATTAGTGGGAATGGCAGGAACAGTGAGAAGAGCAGGAATGGTGGGAATGGTGGGGATGGCAGGAACAGTGGGAATGGCAGAAACAGCAGGAACAGGAACAGCAGGAACAGAGGGAAAGGTGGGAATGGCAGGAACAGTGAGAATGGCAGAAACAGCAGGAACCGCAGGAACAGAGGGAAAGCTGGGAACGGCAGGAACAGCAGGAAGGGCGGGGATGTGGGAATTGCCCCTCCTCCCCGGGCACTCACAGTCGCAGGTGAAGGTGAGCGGCTCCCTCAGGCTGTCACACAGCACCGTCACCTTCAGGCTGACGCCGTGGCCCGGCTGCTCCGGGCTCAGGTTCACCGCGCTCCACACCAAGCCCGACCCCGAGCAGCCCCCGGAGCCGCAGCTGGAGCGCAGCCTGCGGGAGCAGGGGGGGCTCAGGGCTCCTGCTGGGGCTGCAGGGGGGCCCCTCACCCCAAAAATCACCTGGGTGGCCTGGAATCCCCTTTTGGCACCACAAGGGCTCGGCAGCCCCGGGAACAGCCCCGTCTGGTGGCCCTGAAACCCCTCTTGGTGGCCCTAAGTCCCCTTGGGGTGGCCCTGAATCCCCTTTTGGTGGCCCTGAGTCCCCTTTTGTGGCCATGCAACCCCTCCTGGTGGCCCTGAAACCCCTCTTGGTGGCCCTGAATCCCCTTCTGGTGGCCCTGAATTCCCTCAGGCTGGCTCTGAATCCCCTTTTGGTGGCCTTAAATCCCCTTTTGTGGCCATGAAACCCCTCTTGGTGGCCCTGAATCCCTTTGGGATGGCCCTGAAGCCCCTTTTGGTGGCCCTGAAGCCCCTCTTGGTGGCCCTAAGTCCCCTTGGGGTGTCCCTGAAGCCTCTCAGGGTAGCTCTGAATCCCCTTGGGGTGGCCCTGAAGCCCCTTTGGTGGCCCTGCAGCCCCTCTTGGTGGCCCTGAAGCCTCTCAGACTAGCCCTGAATCCCATTTTGGTGGCCCTGAATTCCCTCTGGGTGGCCCTGAATCCCCTTTTGGTGGCCTTAAATCCCCTTTTGTGGCCATGCAATCCCTCCTGGTGGCCCTGAAGTCCCTTTTGGTGGCCCTGAAGCCCCTCAGAGCAGCCCTGAATCCCCTTTTGGTAGCCCTGAGTCCCCTTTTGTGGCCATGCAACCCCTTTTGGTGGCCCTGAATCCCCTTTGGTGGCCCTGAAACCCCTCTTGGTGGCCCTGAATCCCCTTTTGGTGGCCTTAAATCCCCTTTTGCGGCCATGAAACCCCTCTTGGTGGCCCTGAATCCCCTTGGGATGGCCCTGAAGCCCCTTTTGGTGGCCCTGAAGCCCCTCTTGGTGGCCCTAAGTCCCCTTGGGGTGTCTCTGAAGCCTCTCAGGGTAGCTCTGAATCCCCTTGGGATGGCCCTGAAGCCCCTTTGGTGGCCCTGAATCCCCTTGGGATGGCCCTGAAGCCTCTCAGACTAGCCCTGAATCCCATTTTGGTGGCCCTGAATTCCCTCTGGGTGGCCCTGAATTCCCTCAGAGTAGCCCTGAATCCCCTTTTGGTGGCCCTGAGTCCCCTTTTGTGGCCATGCAGCCCCTCCTGGTGGCCCTGAAACCCCTCTTGGTGGCCCTGAATCCCTTTGGGATGGCCCTGAAGCCCCTTTGGTGGCCCTGCAGCCCCTCTTGGTGGCCCTGAATCCCCTCCTGGTGGCCCTGAATCCCCTTTTGGTGGCCATGCAGCCCCTCCTGGTGGCCCTGCAGCCCCTTTGGGTTGTTTTTGGGAGGTTTTGGCTACTCACACATCCAGCATGTGACAGAAGGCGGCCACCTCCTCGTCCCGCTCCTCGGACACCTCGAAGAGCTCGTAGCCGTTGGCCAAGGAGTGGGGCCTGGGGGCCACCTGTGGGGCAAGCACGACCCCGTCAGCTGGGGTTTGGGGTTTTGGACAGGTCTGACTTACAGGACCTTCAGTTTTGGGGTTTTGGACAGGTCTGACTTACAGACCCTTCAGTTTTGGGGTTTTGGACAGGTCTGACTTACAGGACTTTCAGTTTTGGGGTTTTGGGCAAGTCTGGCTCAGTTTTAGGGTTTGGGACTGGTCTGGGTCAGTTTTGGGATTTTAGGCAAGTCTGGCTCATGAGACCCTTCAGTTTTGGGATTTTGGGCAAGTCTGGCTCATGGGACCCTTCAGTTTTGGGATTTTTGGGCAAGTCTGGCTCACGGGACCCTTCAGTTTTGGGATTTTGGACAGGTCTAGCTCAGTTTTAGGATTTTGAACAGACCTGGCTCACCTTTTGGGTCTCCATGTCTCACAGAACATCCCCACACTCAGATGCCTCAGATCCCCCTCCAAGGAGCCCCGATGGCACCACAAGGAGAACCCCCCAGAAAGACACGGGGCTCGGGGACATCCCAGCTGAGAATTCCCAGCTCCATCCCTGCCCAGTCCCCATTCCCAGTCCCCATTCCCAGTCCCCATTCCCAGTCCCCATTCCCAGTCCCCATTCCCAGTCCCCATTCCCAGTCCCCATTCCCAGCCCCTCACCGGCTCCACGGAGCTCCTGCGGTTCCTGTTGCCCGCCAGGTTCCTCCTGCCGCCCGCCCGGGCCCCGTAGGTGCGCGGGGGCACCTGGGGGGGCATGGTCTTGCTCCGTGCCACCGGCTTCCCGCTGGATTCCTTCTCCAGGATGCTCCTGCCTTCCTTCCAGCCCCGGGATCCTTCCCTCAGCGCCTCGGACTCGTAGGTGGACTTGAGGTTGAGGCAGGTGATGGCGTCCACGCCGTAGGGATCCTCCTGGGAGATGCGGCGCCCCAAAAGTTTGTCCTGGGCCACCGAGAACACGTTGATGTCCCTGGGCTGGCCCTGGCCCTTGGGGGACAGCGGGGACGCCTTCCCCGAGCGCTGGCCGCTCTCGGGACAGCCCCACAGCGGGTGCCGGGGGGGCAGCGGGGGCGGAGAGAGCTTTTTGGGGGAGCCCTCGTGGGGCTCCGAGCCGTTGAGGGGCTCCCCGAGGAAATCCCGCTGGGAGCCCTCGAAGATGAGCAGGTAATCCCCGCCCTTCCAGGGCTGCGGCTCCGGCCGGGGCGGGCTGGGCCCGGGTGGCACTTGGGGACCCTCGGGGACATTGGGGACGGCGTGGCTGAGCGCGGGGTCGGAGCCGGAGAGCGCCCGCGCCGCTTTGACGGCGCTCCTGTCGGCGGGGTCGTCCCAGGAGATGAGGGAGCGCTCCTGGAGCTGCTCCTTCCTGGCGCGGCTCTCCTCCTTGTCCTGGCGGAGCCGGGACAGCGCGTCGTACTCCATCTGCAGCGCCTCGGCCAGCGCCAGCTCCTTGCGGCTCAGCCCCACCGACTCCAGCGCCGGCCACTGCTCGGCGGGGCCGCGGCGGCGCGACATCCTGCCGGGATCGGCGTCGGGAGAGCGGCACCGGCGTCAGGAGAACGGCATCCTGCTGCTCCTGGGAGCGGGAGGGGACGGGGTCAGCGCGGGGGAGTGGGGAAGGGTCCGGGGGAGAGATGGTGGGAGTGGGGAACGGTGGGGAGTGATGGTGGGAGTGGGGAAAGGTCCGGGGGAGTGGTGGTGGGAATGGGGAACGGTATGGAGTGATGGTGGGAATGGGGAAAGGAGTGGGAGTGGGGAAAGGTGGGGAAGTGATGGTGGGAGTGGGAAAGGTGTGGGATTGATATTGGGAGTGGGGAAAGGGTGGGAGGGATGGTGGGAGTGGGGAAAGGGGTGGGATTGACTCTGGGAGTGGGGAAAGGTGGGGGAGCGATGGTGGGAATGGGAAAGGTGGGGAAGTGATGGTGGGAGTGGGGAAAGGTGTGGGAGTGATGGTGGGAGTGGGGAAAGGTGTGGGAGTGATCCTAGGAGTGGAGAAAGGTGTGGGATTGACTCTGGGAGTGGGGAAAGGTGTGGGAGTGATGGTGGGAGTGGGGAAAGGTCCGGGGGAGTGATGGTGGGAGTGGGAAAGGTGTGGGATTGATATTGGGAGTGGGGAAAGGTGTGGGAGGGATGGTGGGAGTGGGGAAAGGTGGGGGAGTGATGGATGGGTGCCCGTGGATGTTGGGAATGGGGAAGGTGAGGGAGTGGGGAAAGGTGAGGGGTTAATGGATGGGAATGGGAAATGGTGAGGGATTGATGGATGGCGCCCATGGGTGTTGGGAATGGGGAAAGGTGTGGGACTGATGGTGGGAATGGGGAAAGGTGTGGGATTGACTCTGGGAATGGGGAAAGATGTGGGAGTGATGGTGGGAACGGGAAAGGTGTGGGAGTGGTGGTGGGAGTGGGGAAAAGTGAGGGGTTAATGGATGGGAATGGGAAATGGTGAGGGATTGATGGATGGCACCCATGGGTGCTGGGAATGGGGAAGGTGAGGGGTTCATGCTGGGAATTCTTCCCTCCCAGGGAAGGATTTATTCCCAGGGAGCCCTGGCGTGGTTTGGGTTGGAATTCCCAGGGAATCCGTGGCTGCCCCTGGATCCCTGGGAGCCCCCCCGAGGCTGGATGGGGTTTGGAGCTCCCTGGCACCGTGGGGTGGGACTGGGATGATCCTTAGGATCCTCCAGCCCAAACCATTCCAGGATTCCATAAAAAAATCCCAATTTCAGCGCTCCTGACTCATTCCCAGCCTGCAAATTCCCACAGAATCCGTGGCTGCCCCATCCCTGGGAGCGTCCAAGGCCGGGTTTGGATCGCCCTGGGATGATGGATGGAATATCCCAAGGTCCTTTCCCACCCTCTGGAATCTCTGGGATAAGGAAGGCCGGGCTGGCTCAGCCCTTCCTGTGTGCCTGGAAAAAGGGAAACGAGAGGGGGGCCCAGCAGGGCCAGGGGGTAAAAATAAAAATTTGGCTGCAGCTGCTGCTGCTTCCACTTCCCCAGCAGCCCACAGACACCAGGCACGGAAGGGGCTGAGCTGAAATCCCCATTTTTTTTCCCTAAATGGGCAAATCCAACCCCAGATTTGGGGAGGGAAATGGGATCAGCACCTGCAGATGGGGTTGAGCCACCCCAAACCCCACCAGGATGCCCCAGCACTGCGATTTTATAAAAATTTCAATGATTTGAGGGGAAAAAAAACCCAAAAAAACTGCTCCTGGCAGCAAATCCAGGGATTTTTAAAGCAGAATGGAAGAGATGGGGAAGGAAGGGATGAGGGGGCAGCTCCCATCTCTCATTTCAGGAGAGGGAGCTGGGAATGGCCTGGAAGAGCTGGGAAATTTCTGGATCTCCTGGATATTCCCCAGCACCCACCCAGGCACTGCTCAGCTCTGAAAATCACCAGCAGGGACCTCCAGATTTTGGGGTTTTGGATGGGTTTGGTTCATGGGACCTCCAGTTTTTGGGGGTTCTGGCTGTGTTTGGCTCATGGAACCTCCAGTTTTGGGGTTTTGGATGGGTTTGACTCCAGATTTTGGGGTTTTGGACAGGTTTGGCTCATGGAACTTCCAGTTTTTGGGGTTTTGGATGGGTTTGGCTCATGGGACCTCCAGTTTCTGGGGTTTTGGCTGGGTTTGGCTCCAGTTTTTGGGGTTTTGGATGGGTTTGGCTCCAGTTTTGGGGGTTTTGGATGGGTTTGGCTCATGAAACTTCCAGTTTTTGGGGTTTTAGATGGGTTTGGCTAAGGGGACCTCCAGTTTTTGGGGGTTTGGACAGATTTGGCTCATGGGACCTCCAGGATTTGGGGTTTTGGATGGGTTTGGCTCCAGTTTTGGGGTTTTGGATGGGTTTGGCTCCAGTTTTTAGGGTTTTGGATGTGGCTCATAGGACCTCCAGTTTTTGGGGTTCTGGCTGTGTTTGGCTTATTGGACCTCCAGTTTTTGGGGTTTTGGATGGGTTTGGCTCATGGAACCTCCCATTTTTGGGGTTCAGGTGAGGTCTGGCTCCAGTGCCCCCCTCAGGCTCCCCTCTGCCTCCCACAAGGCTCTGTTGACGCCCCAATTTAGGGTAAAAAGGGTTCACTCCCCTCTCCCAGCAACAACTAACGTTTCACTAGCAGCCCTGGCTATCCCCACGCCCATTTTGGGGAGAAAAACAGGAAAATCCTAAACCCCAAACCACCAGATCCAGGAGAGTCCTGAGACCTCCCCCAGCCCCACAAGTGCCCCCCACACCCCAGCCCAGTCACCTCCCTCCAGCCCAGGGTGTCCCCAGGTCGCTCCTGGGGGATTTTTGTCCTCCTGACCCCGAGCTCTGCAGGACCAGATGGTTCCTAATGAGCTCCACAATTCCCACTGGATTCATCCCTTTTTCCAGCCCCCCAGCACCAGCTCATCCCGGGATTTTGGTGCTTTCCAGCTGGAAAAAGTGGCTCCAGGGATGTTGGGAATGTTCCCTTCCCTGGCAATTCGGGCCCCGCTGGCAGCTGCGGCTTTTTCCTGGAAAAGCAGAAATCCCGAAAGCTGGAAGCCGAACAGAGGAAAATCTGCTTTTAACCCAAAAGCAACAAAGTCCCGGCGGAATTTTGCGGCTGACGAAGCCGCAGCCCCGCGCCGCTCTCCAAGACAAACATCTGCATCCCCTCCCGCCGCGTGTGGGGCTGGGATGGCCACGGGAATGGGGCGGGAATGGGGCGGGAATGGGGTGGGAATGGGGTGGGAATGGGGTTTGACCCCACCGAGCCGGGAAAAGCCCCGCTGAGGGGTGTCGCCACCACCAGGGGATGTCGCTCGGTTTGGGGACACTGAGCAGGTGGCTCAGCCTCTTCCCTTCCCAAAAAGGAGCAAAAAAAATCCTGTGGGAAAGCCCCAAAATCGCCCTCTAAGCGCTGGTCCAGGAGCAGGAAGTGAGGCTTGGTCAGAGGCGCTTGCCACGGGGGTTAAATGGGAATTTCATGGGAATTTTAATGGGAATTTCAATGGGAATTTTAGTGGGAAATGTTAATGGGAATTTCAATGGGAATTTTAATGGGAATTTCAATGGGAATTTCAATGGGAATTTCAATGGGAATTTCAATGGGAATTTTAATGGGAATTTTAGTGGGAATTTCAATGGGAATTTTAATGGGAATTTCAATGGGAATTTCAATGGGAATTTTAATGGGAATTTTAGTCGTGCCATGGTTAAAGGGGGCTCTGGAGCCACCCTGATCCTGGGAAAAGGGGCAGGATCCCATGGCAGATCCCATGGCAGATCCCATGGCAGATCCCAGGCCCCCCATTCCCAGGGATGGGATCCCAGGGGCTCCTGGAGCACCCCCATCCCTCCCATCCCCCTCTCAGGATTGGGACAGGGGGGTGACAGACCCCCCCCCCTTTTAAAGAGACCCCGACTCCTGGCCCCAGGGACACCACGGTGTCCCCACGGTGTCCCCACGGTGTCCTCACGGTGTCCCCAAGCAGCTCCAGACCCCGCCCCGGCCCCGGAGCCACCTCCTGTCCCTGTCCCCGTGTCACACCCACCCCCGGGGGGACACGGGACGTGACGTCACGCTGTCCCCGAGGCCACCACCCGTGTCCTATGCAAATCTTGTCTTCCTCCTGCCACCCACCTGGGGACAGGAGGGGCAGCAGGGACAGGAGGGGCTGGAGGCCTCAAAACACCCCAGAAACACCCCAAAAACAAACATCCCAAATCCACACTGAAACACCCCAAAAACACCCCAAAAACACCCCAGAAACAAACATCCCAAATCCACACTGAAACACCCCAAAAACACCCCAAAAACACCCCAGAAACAAACATCCCAAATCCACACAGAAACACCCCAAAACCATCCCCAAAACACTTTTGGAGCCCCAAATGGATCCAGTGATCCCAAATCCAGCAAATCCAACAGTCTGGAAGGAAATAAAGGGATGCAGGGAGAACTGGGATCGTACCAGGGTGAATCCCAGTGCATCCCAGTCAATCCCAGTACATCCCAGTGAATCCTAGTCAATCCCAGTACATCCCAGTGAATCCCAGTAAATCCCAGTGAATCCTGGCGAACCCCAGTGAATTCCAGTCAATCCCGGTGCATCCCAGTCAATCCCGGTGCATCCCAATCAATCCCAGTGCATCCCAGCACATCCTGGAGCATCCCTGTGAATTCCAGTGCACCCCAGTCAATCCCAGTAAATCCCAGTGAACCCCAGTGAACCCCAGTGAATTCTAATCAATCCCAGTCCATCCCAGTGCATCCCGGCCCCGCTCCCACTGCAGCAGGCCGGGAATTCCCGGCAGCAGGGT
Organism: Fringilla coelebs; assembly: GCF_963513975.1. NCBI lineage: Eukaryota > Metazoa > Chordata > Aves > Passeriformes > Fringillidae > Fringilla > Fringilla coelebs. The sequence goes on from NC_140049.1 coordinate 2,937,457, forward strand.
TGGAAGGGCCGATCCTCCAGATCCTCCAGATCCTCTGGATCCTCTAGATCCCCTCCCCAGCCTCCCTCTGGAATTCAGGATTGTGCTCCGAGGTGGGGCAGGTGCCTGCCTGGGGCGGATACCCCGGGAAATCCGGGATAAGCGGGTTCCTCACCCCAGAGCTCGCTGTTATCCCATCCCTGCTGCTCTGGGGAGGAAGGATGGATTTTCCTGGGAATACCAGGCTCCAGGAGCATCCTCTCACCCCCAGCTCCCTGCTATCCATGCAGCTCTGGGAAGGAAGGACGGATTTCCCTGGGAATACCAGGCTCAAAGAGAATTCCCTCACCCCCAGCTCCCTGTTATCCCATCCCTGCAGCTCTGGGAAGGAAGAACAGATTTTCCTGGGAAATCTGGGCTCCAGGAGCATTCCCTCACCCCCAGCTCCCTGTTACCCCATTCCTCTCACTTCACAAGGGAAAGGATCGATTTTCCTGGGAATACCAGGCTTCCCTCACCCCCAGCTCCCTGTTACCCCATCCCTGCAGCTCTGGGAAGGAAGAACAGATTTTCCTGGGAATTCCAGGCTCCAGGAGCATCCCCTCACCCCCAGCTCCCTGCTATCCCATCCCTGCAGCTCTGGGAAGGAAGAACAGATTTTCCTGGGAAATCTGGGCTCCAGGCAGGTTCCCTCACCCCCAGCTCCCTGTTACCCCATTCCTGCTGCTCTGGGAAGGAAGGATGGATTTCTCTGGGAATACCAGGCTCCAGGCACGTTCCCTCACCCCCAGCTCCCTGTTACCCCATTCCTCTCACTTCACAAGGGAAAGGATTGATTTTCCTGGGAATACCAGGCTTCCCTCACCTCCAGCTCCCTGCTATCCCATCCCTGCAGCTCTGGGGAGGAAGGAAGGATTTTCCTGGGAAATCTGGGCTCCAGGAGCATTCCCTCACCCCCAGCTCCCTGTTAACCCTGCAGCTCTGGGAAGGAAGAATGGATTTTCCTGGGAATACAAGGCTCCAGGAGCATTCCCTCACCCCCAGCTCCCTGCTATCCCGTCCCTGCCGCTCTGGGGAGGAAGGATGGATTTTCCCGGTCACGCTGGTGCTCATGGAGCCGGGCCCAGACGCCGGGAACAATCCCAGCCGTGCTCGGCCTCGCACACGCGAGCAGGGAGCCCCTGGAGCTCCCTCGCCCAGCGGGAGCAGCTCCCAAACCGCTGGAATTCCGATCCACGAGCAGCCCCGCAGGTTTGGGATCCGCAGGAGAGCGGGGAGCCAGGATCCCACCGGCATCCTCGCCGGAGCCTCCTGCCCCTAAAACCGTGGGCTTTTAGGGCTGGGATTCCCTGCTCGGCCTCACTCCACGGCTGGCCTGTCGCTGTCCCTGTCCCTGTCCCCAACCACCGACCCAAAGGTGGCATCCCTGCCCAGGGCAGGGGGGTGGGGACCGGAGGCTCCAAATCCAAAAACCAAGACCAAAAGCGCTCCAGGATTCCGCGATCCCCATCCTCATCCCTTCCCTATTTCTGTCCCCACCCCTGTCCCCATCGCTGTCCCTGCCTCGCCGGGTGGGGACAGGACCTCAACCCCCCCCGTCCCCTTCGCCCAACTTCGCCGTTCCTCGGGCCCCATCTCATTGTTCCAAACCCCCCAAATTCCCGAGGGGACATTCCGAGACCCCCGACCCCTCCGCGTGCCCTGGGAAGGGGCAGCCCCGCATTTCCCCCCGCTCCCTTTTGGGGTTCCCAGGATGAGCCGCAGCTCTTGGGAAGCTCCGGGAAGGTGAGCGGCGCCCGCATCTCCCCCGGGAGGGGAAATTACGGATGCACAAGCCTCCCTTTAAATAGAAAATATCATTTTTTAGCGGGGAAACCCCGGGACGAGCCGAGCAGAGCCCCCTGCTCCCTCCGCGGCCCTACCTGCTCCGAGCGGCGGCGGCGGCGGCGGCGGGGCCGGGGGTGCGGGAGGAGCCGGGGGGATGCGGGAGGAGCCGGGAGGATGCGGGAGGAGCCGGAGGGATGCGGGAGGAGCCGGAGGGAGGCGGGAGCTCGGCGGCGGAGGCGGCGGACAATGGCGGGCGCAGCGCGGGGCGGTGCGGGGCCATCTCCCGGCCGCGCTCCGCATTGCACAGAGCCCCGGCTGGTGTCCCCCGGTGTCCTCCCGAATGTCCCCGAGATGTTCGGAGCCCCGGCTGGTGTCCCCCGGTGTCCCCCTGAATGTCCTCAGGTTGTTCCTCTTTACACAGAGCCCTGCCCGGTGTCCCCCTGAATGTCCCCGGGATGTTCAGAGCCCCGGCTGGTGTCCCCCTGAATGTCCCCGAGATGTTGCTTATTGCCCAGAGCCCCGGCTGGTGTCCCCCGGTGTCCCCCTGAATGTCCCCGAGATGTTCCTCATTGCACAGAGCCCCGGCTGGTGTCCCCCGGTGTCCCCCTGAATGTCCCCGAGATGTTGCTTATTGCCCAGAGCCCCGGCTGGTGTCCCCCGGTGTCCCCCTGAATGTCCCCGAGATGTTGCTTATTGCCCAGAGCCCCGGCTGGTGTCCCCCGGTGTCCCCCTGAATGTCCCCGAGATGTTCCTCATTGCCCCGAGCCCCGGCTGGTGTCCCCCGGTGTCCCCCTGAATGTCCTCAGGTTGTTCCTCTTTACACAGAGCCCCGGCCGGTGTCCCCCTGAATGTCCTCAGGTTGTTCCTCATTGCACAGAGCCCCGGCTGGTGTCCCCCGGTGTCCCCATGAATGTCCCGGGGGGTTCCCGCTGTCCCTCCGCATTGCACAGAGCCCAGGCTGATCCCCCGCCGTGTCCCCCGCCGTGTCCCCTGGTGTCCCCTGGCGTCCCCCGGGATGCTGCCGTCAGTTAGGGGGGGCAGGAGGGAAGGTGCAGATCGGGGGGTGCAGGAGGGAAGGTGCCGATCGCGGGGTGCAGATGGCGGCGCAGGCAGTGGGGTTCAGGCAGAAGGGGTCGGTTAGGGGGTGCAGACCGGGGTACAGTTGATGGGGCGCTGATAGGGGTGCAGATAGTGGGGTGCAAACCGAAGCACAAACAAAATCCCAGCAGCCGCGCTGTTCCTTTGCACGGGGATATTCCAGCAGCACCACTACATGCGCAAGAGCCCGGATAGCTCAGTCGGTAGAGCATCAGACTTTTAATCTGAGGGTCCAGGGTTCAAGTCCCTGTTCGGGCGAATATGTTTTTCCTTATTTTTTCACCACCCTATCATATTTTTTCCTCAAAAAACCCTTTTTTTAAACCTGCAGCACGGCCGACGCTGTCCGCCGGAGGGTCCCGGCTGCGCCTACAGCGAATCGTGGCAGGAAATAAAAAAAATTAATTATTATAAGGAAAAAAGGCCACCCGCCCGAACAGGGACTTGAACCCTGGACCCTCAGATTAAAAGTCTGATGCTCTACCGACTGAGCTATCCGGGCTCTGGGTTCGCTGCCTGCTCAGTGCTTTTATCAGCGCACAGCACGGCGGCCGCTCCAGGTTTTTCCCGGAATTTGGATCCTTTCCTGGCGTGCGGCTCCCTCCCCCGGCCCAAACACATCATTAGACAAAATATTCTAATAATTTCTCAAAATATTCTAACGACTTCTCAAAGTATTCTCATTATTTTTCAAAATACCCCAACTCTTTCTCAAAATATTGTCATTATTTCTATCCGAGCCGGCCACAAACCCAGCCCATCGCTGCTGGCACCCAGCAGTTCCCAAGCGCTGCCCCTGTGCTGGGATTAATTCGGAATTTTCCAAATATGTGGAAAATATTCCCAGCTTGGAAAGGAGCTCTGGAAATAACTCAGTGACAAGGCAGGGTGATCTGGAGCAGGTGACGCAGGAAAGTGTGGGGTTTTAAATGGAAATAGCTGGATATCCAGGTGGATATCCTGATATCCAGAATATTCTAATATCCTGGATATTCTAATATCCAGGTGGATATTCTGATATCCAGCTGGATATTCCAGTGGTTGTTATAATGTCCAGGGGAATATCCCAGTGTCCAGGTGGGAATTAAAATTAAAACTCAGCTCTAGGACACAGGGACCTTGAATATTTCGCCAGGTCAGCGATGCCTGCATAGACCCACAGTGACATTTTGATTTATTCCATCCTTAAGGCTCGATAATTCCAGGGTGTCCTTGAGCCAGGGATGTTCCTGCTCCCCTGAGCTCTCCTTTCTTGCTGATTAGATCTGAAAATATGCAAACATCTTGCATCAAAGGACATCCTGACTGGAGATAATGTTTTCTTTTCCCAGCAATTTCTTATTATTTTCATTAATATTAATCCCTAATTATTATTGACTTTTAAATTTGTTAAATATTGTTATGTTGCATAAGATATTATATAATACAAAACCTTTACTGTGCATTTGCCATGTAGTCTTATTTTTTGCATTTATTATTATTATTTTGAGCTATTTTTAAAATCAAAGTTTTATTTAATTTTTTAATTTTCTTTTTTTTTCATTTTATTGATTTAAGGGTTCGATTAGTTAAGTTTATAAATGTTACTTAAGTTCATAAATGAATAAAATAGAAAAGTTTACCTAAATTCTGTATTTATATTTCTAGTTACATTTATATATTTATATTTATAGTTATAGTTATAGTTGTATTTATAGTTATAGTTATATGGTTTTTTATTTTTATTTTTATTTTTATTTTTATTTTTATTTTTATTTTTATTTTTATTTTTATTTTTATTTTTATTTTTATTTTTATTTTTATTTTTATTTTTATTTTTATTTTTATTTTTTATTTTTCAACGTTTTCCACGTAGGGCTGAGCTGACGCACGGCCGTGGTCCTCCACCCCGCTAGGGGGCGCCACCCTCCCACGCCATCCCCGCGTCCCTTCCAGCCGCACATCCCCCTCCTCTCTATGGCCCCGCCGCCATGTTGGCCGTGAGGGGAAGCGGCGGCCTGGACCCCGCTAAAATGGAGGCGCGGAGCCCTCAGGGGGTGTAGGGGCTCCTTCCCCTCCCCAACCCCCTGCCCGGAGCCCATGGAGCGGCTGTAGGGTGAGCAGGGCGCCCAGGGGAACGCGGGGGTCCCCGGGGGCTGAGGAGAGGCCGGAGGCGGTGCCGGCGGGAGGGGCCTGGGGCGGCGGGAGCGTCCCTGAACTTTTATCTCTTCCCGGGAAATTCGGAGATAATTGTGATTGTCCCGCCTGCCGGAGGGAAGCTTGGGGGTGATTTCATTGCGAACCGATGGAGAAAGATGGGTGGGGAATGTTCCCAAAGGGGAATGGCTGCAGGCTGACACCGGGATATGGGGAATAAATCGGGATTTTGGGAATAAATCCTTCCCTGGGACGGAATTCCCAAAAAATCCGTGGCCGCCCCATCCCTGCAAGCAGGTTGGAAAAACCTGGGGTTGTGGAAGATGACTCTGCCTATGGAATGGGATAAAATTTTAGGTTTTTTTCATCCCAAACCGCTCTGGAATTCCATTTTTTCCAGGATTTCACCCCATAAACTCGAGCTGAGGGATTGATTGATCCCACTTTTTTTTTTTGTTTTGTTTTATCGGGTTAAGCTGCCTCAACTATTGTGAAAAAACCCCAAGAAAAGCCAATTTTTTCCCTCTTTAAAAATAAAAACAGCCGCACATCAGGAACGCTCAGGCCGGTGGAAGCGTTTCCTTATCGCAAATTGCTGCGGGGATTTAGGGAGATTTGCAGGGAAATTCGCTTTTTTTGTCATTTTAATTGATCACTTTTGGTTTCCCTCCCACTTTCGCAACATTTCACAACCCGAGGAGCGCTTGCACAACGTTTTTTCGATTTATCTTTTATTTACCCCAGGTTTTGGTGGCGTTTTTGGGGATAAATTCCCCAAATTTGCCCCGAAATTCCAAATGCATCGTGCCAGCCGCAAAACTCAGGTGCAAATCAGAATTTTTGAAGTATATTTTTAATTAAAAGGGTTAAATTTAAGGTATGAAACCCCTCAGGGGCTGATGAGGACAAACGTAATTAATTAATTTATCAGTGACTTCATGATTGCATCAGTGCCTGTTTAAATCCTCCCCTTCAGAGCCCTAAAATTCCCCAAAATCCCAACTTTATTATCAATATTTTGCTTTATTTGAAAGCTGAAAAAAATCGCTGTCACCTGAGCCCAACCCCTGCTGTGTTTCTACTTTAAATCGAATTTTATAACTAATTTTTCCTTCAATTTAGACCTTAAAAAAACCCATCCAAGCTTGAATAAATTTTCATTTGACTTTTCAGCCCCTTGAGATTTTCAGTTTGAAAAAAGCTGCGGTTTCTTGGGGGTTTTTGGTGACTCAGAAAGGAATTTTCAGTCATTAAAAAGGTATTTTTTTTTTTTAGTCATAAAAGAAAATGAATCCTTCCCTTGGCTGGGGTGAAAATTTGGAGTGGAAAATTTGCTCAGCTCATGACTCGAGGGTGATTCACGATTTCCTCTCGAGATTTTTCAGCCCCTAAAAATCCATTTCTGGATGGGAGTTGGGAGGTGAAATTATCCCAAATTAGGGATTGAAATTATCCCAGATTTGGGACCGGAATTATCCCAAATTTCTAAGCTGGCCGAGCACAAAATTCCAATTTTTTTAAAGGAATTTCCACCACGTGGGAGCTTTCCAATGGGGCTACACCCCTAAATTTCACTCTATTTTCTCCTGAAAACATTTTAAAACTCGTGAACAAAACCTTAATTAACCCCAAAATTAATTTCTGATTAAATACGAATATTAATGAGAAGCAAACTACCTAAAAAAAATCATTTCTCTGCAAAACCCGGAGGTTTTCAGTGATAAAAAAGTTAAAATTCGTCTCCCTCAGCCCTGAATTTTTTTCCAAGAAAAAGGGAGGGACAGAAAATCCGAATTTTTTCCCTTTTTTCGAGCTGATTTTCAGCCCAGCCCAGCCGTTATCGGCCACTTTGGGTCCCTCCCTCGGGCGTGGTTTGAAAAAAGCGAATTTTAGAAAAACTCCCGGAGCATCCTCGGTTTTGAAATCCCGGGAAAATAATCCCAGGATATTCCTGCCGGGCACGGAGAGTCAAGGTCGGTGAGTCCCGCTCATTTTAAAGGGGTTTGTGGTCAATATTTTGATTTTTTTCCCTCAGAAATCGGTTAAAATTTAGGGAAATATGAACTGGGAAGGGATTAAAACTGTTATAATTTGAATTATTCCAAGTCACTGTCGATGCTCTAAATAAATTTAAATATTTATTAAGTTTGACTCAACCCTGTCCAGCTCATTTTAAAATTGTTTGTGGTAAATATTTTGTTTTTTTTCCCTCAGAAATCGGTTAAAATTTAGAGAAATATTAACTAGGGAAGGGAACAAAGCTGTTATAATTTAATTTATTTCAGGTCACTTTTAATGCTCCTCACATTTAAATATTTATTAAGTTTGAATTAACCCTCTCCAGCTCATTTTAAAGTTGTTTGTGGTCACTATTTTGATTTTTTTCCCCTCAGAAATCGGTTAAAATTTAGGGAAATATGAACTGGGAAAGGATTAAAGCTGTTATAATTTGAATTTTTCCAAGTCACTGTCGATGCTCTTCATAAATTTAAATATTTATTAAGTTTGAATCAATCCTGTCCAGCTCATTTTAAAGTTGTTTGTGGTCAATATTTTGATTTTTTTTCCCCTCAGAAATCGATTAAAATTTAGAGAAATATGAACTGGGGAAGGATTAAAGCTGTTATAATTTGAATTTTTCCAAGTCACTGTTGATGCTCTAAATAAACTTAAATATTTATTAAGTTTGACTCAACCCTGTCTAGCTCATTTTCAGGGTGTTTGTGGTCAATATTTTGATTTTTTTTTCCTCAGAAATCGGTTAAAATTTAGAGAAATATGAACTGGGAAAGGATTAAAGCTGTTATAATTTGATTTATTTACTTCACTTTATTTATTTCTTTCACTTTTCATGCTCTAAATAAATTTAAATATTAAGTTTGTATCAATCCTGTCCAGCTCATTTTCAGGGTGTTTGTGGTAAATATTTTGTTTTTTCCCCTCAGAAATCGGTTAAAATTTAGAGAAATATTAACTGGGGAAGGATTAAAGCTGTTATAATTTAAATTTTAATTTAGAAATTTGAATGTTTGATATGCTTGAATCAACCCTTCTCAAATATTATTTCCTTTTTTTTTCCTTTTTTTCCCTCTTTTTCCCCAACCCCTTTCCCAGAGCAGCACAAAGTGGGAGGGACCCAGACCAGGATTAAAAATAAGATTTTAAAGCCGATTTTAACCCCAAATCCATTTCCAGGTCGGTGCTTGAACAGCTCCTCACTGCCAGGATGAGCTTCCCAAATTCCACCCAAGCTGCAGGAGCTGGGAATTCCTGCAGGATCACCCTGGGCCCAGCCAATCGGGTAATTATCAATTAATTATCAGCTAATTACCCCTCATTCCTGTCATTTATTTGTGTTGTTTCTTCCTCAGAGCAGCGATTTTAATGAAATTTAAAATATATTTAGTCTGGAGAATTTATCCTAAAAAAATTTGGATTTTTTCAATTGGAGGAGCTTGGAAATGAAGCCAAATAATAATAATAATAACAATAATAATAAAAGAATAAATAGTGGGGAAATATTGATAATATTGAGAAATAATGGGGAAATATTGATAAATAGTGGGGAAATATTGATAGTATTGATAAATGGTGGAGAAATATTGATAAATAGTGGGAGAATATTGATAGTATTGATAAATAGTGGGGGAAATATTGATAAATAGTGGGGGAATATTGATAGTATTGGTAAATAGTGGGGGAAATATTGATTATTGGGGGAAATATTGATTATTGGGGGGAATTATTGATAAGTAGTGGGAAAATATTCTTAGTATTGATAATTAGTGGGGAAATATTGATAAATAATGGGGAAATATTGATAGTATTGGTAAATAGTGGGGAAATATTGATAAATAGGGGAAAATATTGATAAATAGTGGGGGAAATATTGATAAATGGGGGGGAATATTGATAGTATTGATTAATAGTGGGAAAATATTGATAAATAGGGGGAAATATTGATTTTTGGGGGGAACTATTGATAAGTAGTGGGAAAATATTCTTAGTATTGATAATTAGTGGGGAAATATTGATAAATAATGGGGAAATATTGATAGTATTGGTAAATAGTGGGGAAATATTGATAAATAGTGGGGGAAATATTGATAATATTGATAAATAGTGGGGGAATATTGATAGTATTGGTAAATTAGTGGGGGAATATTGATAAATAGGGGGGAATATTGTTAGTATTGATAAATAGTGGGGGAAATATTGATAAATAGTGGGGAAATATTGATAGTATTGATAAATAGTGGGGGAAATATTGATAAATTGGTGGGGGAATATTGATAAATAGTGGGGAAATATTCTTAGTATTAATAAATTAGTGGGGAAATATTGATAATTAGTGGGGAAATATTGATAGTATTGTAAATAGTGGGGGAATATTGATAAATAGTGGGATTCTTTTTTTTTGCTGTGGATTTTTTTTGTTTTTGCTGTGGGTATTTTTGCTGGGGGTGTTTTTGGGGTGGTTGCAGGTTTGGTGGCAGAATTCCAGGAGATCCCTGCTGTGTTTTCCAGGTGGTTCCCAAGCTGCCCCTGCTGAGGATCCTGCAGGCTGCCGGCGCCCAGGGCGACTCCTTCACGCTCAAGGAGGTGGGGACACCTTCCAGGGCCTGGCCTGGGGGGTTTGGGGTTTGGGATTCACTGCTCCATGCCCTGGGAAATGGTCCCTTTTCACCTGGGGGTGGTCACTTCTTAGGGACACTGGGGGGTCACTTTTTAGGGACACTTTGGGGTCACTTGGGGATCACTTTGGGGGCCGATTTTAGGAGCACTTCAGGATCAATTTTGGGGTCACTTCAGGATCACTTTGGGGTACTTAAGGGTCACTTTGAGGACACTTTTTGGGGCACTTCAGGGTCACTTTTTGGGGCACTTCAGGGTCAGTTTGAGGGCACTTTTTGGGGACACTTCAGGGTCACTTTTTGTGGACACTTCAGGGTCACTTTTTGGGTCACTTTGAGGGTACTTTAGGGACACTTCAGGGTCACTTTTTTAGGGACTTTAGGGACACTTCAGGGTCAGTTTCTGGGAATACTTCAGGGTCACTTTTTAGGGACACTTTGGGGTCACTTGGGGATCACTTTGGGGTCTGATTTTAGGAGCACTTCAGGATCAATTTTGGGGTCACTTCAGGATCACTTGGGGGCACTTAAGGGTCACTTTGAGGACACTTTTGGCACTTTGGAGTCACTTTTTGGGGCACTTCAGGGACACTTCAGGGTCACTTTTTAGGGACACTTCAGGGTCATTTTGAGGGCTCTTTGAGGACACTTCATGGTCACTTTTTAGGGACACTTTGGGGTCTGATTTTAGGAGCACTTCAGGATCAATTTTGAGGTCACTTCAGGATCACTTGGGGGACATTTTTTGGGGGCACTTAAGGGTCACTTTGGGGTCACTTTTGGCACTTTGGAGTCACTTTTTGGAGCACTTCAGGATCACTTTGGGGACATTTTTTGGGGACACTTCAGGGTCAGTTTTTGGGAATACTTCAGGGTCATTTTGAGGGCACTTTAGGGACACTTCAGGATCAGTTTTTGGGAATACTTCAGGGTCACTTTGGGGACACTTGGTCACTTTTTGGGGACACTTTGGGGTCACTGGGATAACTCCACTTTAAGAGGGAATAATGCAGTTTGAACTGGAATAACTCCATATTAACTGGGAATAATGCAGTTTGAATTGGAATAACTCCATATTAACAGGGAATAATGCAGTTTGAACTGGAATAACTCCATATTAACAGGGACTAATGCAGTTTGAACTGAAATAACCCCATATTAACTGGGAATAATGCAGTTTGAGCTGGGAATAATGCAGTTTGAATTGGAATAACTCCATAATAACTGGGAATAATAATGCAGTTTGAACTGGAATAACTCCAATTAACAGGGACTAATGCAGTTTGAATTGGAATAAATCCATATTAACTGGGAATAATGCAGTTTGAGCTGAGAATAATGCAGTTTGAATTGGAATAACCCCACTTTAACAGGGAATAATGCAGTTTGAATTGAAGTTACTCCAATTAACAGGGAATAATGTGTTTTGAGCTGGGAATAATGCAGTTTGAATTGGGAATAATGCAGTTTGAATTGGAATAACCCCATATTAACTGGGAATAATAATGCAGTTTGAATTGGAATAACCCCATATTAACAGAGAATAATGCAGTTTGAATTGGAATAACCCCATATTAACAGGGAATAATGCAGTTTGAATTGGAATAAATCCATATTAACAGGGAATAATGCAGTTTGAACTGGAATCCAAAACTGGATTGCAAATTTGGATTTAAATCCAAACATCCTTTTGAACCATCCTCCACCTCAACCCCGAACCTTTACTCCAACACAACCCCCCCCTTATCTACCACCCCAAAATCCCCTCAAATTCCCCTCCCAGCATCCCAAAACGCCAGGGGATGAATTCCCAGCAATTCCTGTCCCCTCAGGTGATGCATTTCCTGGGCCAGTACATCATGGCCCGGCAGCTCTACGACAAGAGGCAGCAGCACCTGGTGCACTGCGGGGGAGATCAGCTGGGAGAGCTGCTGGGACTGCAGAGCTTCTCTGTCAAGGACCCCAGGTAAGGGAAAAAAATCCCATTTTTAGCCACAAATCTAAAAAACCCCCAATTTTTGAGCTGGAAAATCTTCAAAACCTCCTATTTTTAGCTTGAAAAGCTGGAAAAATTCACATTTTTAGGTGGAAAATTTCCCATTTATAGCTGGAAAAGCTGCCCGTTTGTATCCAGGAAATCTGAAAAAAAAAATGTCATTTTTATCAGGAAAAACTGAAAAAGTTTGTGGTTTTATCCAGAACATCTGGGGAAAAAAAGTTGCCATTTTTATCTGGAAAAACAGAGGAAAAAATCCCTTTTCTGTGTGGAAAAGCTGAAAAAATTCACATTTTTAGATGGAAAGGTGAAAAAAATCCCATTTTTTATCCAGAAAATCTGAAAAAAGTTGGCATTTTTTATCTGGTAAAGCTGAAAAAAAAATCCCATTTTTATCTGGAAAAGCTGAAAAGAAAATCCCATTTTTATCTGGAAAAGCTGAAAAAATTCACATTTTTAGCTGTAGAAGTGAAAAAACATTCCCCTTCCTATCCAGAAAATCTGAGAAAAATTCACATTTTTATCTGGAAAAGCTGTAAAAAATTCCCATTTTTATTTGGAAAGGCTGAAAAAATTTCCTGTTTCTATCCAAAAAAATCTGAAAAAAATATTTGCCATTTTTACCTGGACAAGCTGAAAAAACAAAATCCTATTTTTATCTGGAAAAGCTGAAAAAATTCCCATTTTTCTGGGGTGGCACTGGTGGGATGAAGGGTTTTGGTTTTGGGTTTCCTCAAGGGCTGGGTGGTGAATTTTAGGAAAAATCTGCTGAGGTTTGAGGTGAGTGTTGTAATGAGCAGTTAAAAAAAAATGCAAATTGATTTTTTTGGGGTTTTCTAGGAAAAAAATTCACTGTGGGTTTTGATCTCTCTAGGAAAAAAAAAATATTCACTGTTTTTTGGGGTCCCTAGGGAAAAATTCCTGTGGGTTTTTTGAGGCTTTCTTGGAAAAAAAAAACCCTCAGTGGTTTTGGGGTTTCTCTGGGAAAAAAATTCACTGTGATTTTGGGATCTCTAGGGAACAATTCCTTGTGGGTTTTTAGGAACACTCTAGGAAAAAATTCTATTTTTTTGGGGTCTCTAGGGAAAAATTCCCTGTGGTTTTTGGGATCCTTCTATGAAAAAAAACCATTTTTTGGGGGTCTCTTTAGTAAAAACCCCACTGTTTTTTTGAGGTCTTTCTAGAAGTAAATCCCATTTTTTCTGGGATCTGTAAGAAAATCATTTTTCCTTAAGAATGTTTAGAATTAAATGTGTAAAAGAAGAAATGATTTTGGGGTTTCTGGGCTCCCTGTGGCCTCTAAAGGGATTTTTGGCCCTCCCCAGCCCCGTGTACGAGATGCTGAAGAGGAACCTGAGCCCTGCTGCCCTCCCAGGTAGGTTTGATCCCATTCCATAAATCTTGCTCTGACCTGGTAAGTACAAAAAAAGAAAAAGGAAAATCCCAAATGCAGGAAAATCCCAAATCCTGGCGCTGCAGGAGGAATAAACTTCTCTCAAAAACTTTGGCGAGCGAATCTCTCGGAGTTTGTGTCTTTTCTGTGTGCCAGGAGCTGTTTGAGTGGTGCCAAAAAACCCCAAATTTGGGTCAAAGCTGAATCCTGAAATCCCCTCCTTGATTAAAACCAATATTTTAATTTTTTTTCATCTTTAGAGTTACAATTTCTTGCTCTCACCTTATTTTATATTTTGTAAGAGTGCTAAAAATTCTGCAAGGCTTTAACCTTGAACCTTGCAGCTCATGAGAGGAATTAAATTCAACTCCATCAAAATGGAAATTTATTCTCAAATTAATCTGAGCTGGGGGGGTGACTTCCTTAAAACCAGTTCTTGGTGTAGGACTGGGAAAAAAATCAACCCCACTGTGGAATTTTGTGCCACATTTCCAATTTTTTTTAGAACAGATAAAATGGATTTAATCCACAGACATGGAATTTTGTGCCATGTTTCCCTTTTTTTTTAACAGATAAAATGGATTTAATCCCCAGATGTGGAATTTTGTGCCACAGTTCCCATTTTTTTAAAAACAGATAAAATGGATTTAATCCCCAGATGTGGAATTTTGTGCCACAGTTCCCATGGATTTCAACCTTTAGGAGGGCTCAGAAGAATTAAAAATCCAATTGAAATTAAAAACGTGGCCGTTTCTGCCTTGGATTTTTTACAGAAGATTCTTTTTTTTTTAATTTGGATTTATTTTCTAGAAGAATCTTCTGAATTCTATTTGGACTTTTTAGCTGTAGGAAGGTGGTGTGAGTGCTTTTCCCTGCTCCCAGACAAAGCTGAGTGTGTGCAGAGCTGAGTTTGCTGCCTTTTCCTGCCCTGGGGCTGCTCCTGGGCCAGCCCTGGCCTCACTTTAAGCCTGGCTCAGGAAAAGCTGCTCCTAGGGCTGAGTTAGACCTGGCTGTGTGTGAGTGTGACCCAAACCAACCAAGCTTGGCAGACCAGACCTGGGAGTGCACAGGGAGGGAGCCTCAGGCTCTTCTTCCTTTCCCACCCTTTTTCCTTCCTTTCCCACCTCTTTTCCTTCCTTTCCCACCCTTTTTCCTTCCTTCCTCTCCCACCCTTTTTCCTTCCTTCCTTTCCCACCCTTTTTCCTTCCTTCCTCTCCCACCCTTTTTCCTTCCTTCCTCTCCCACCCTTTTTCCTTCCTTCCTCTCCCACCCTTTTTCCTTCCTTCCTCTCCCACCCTTTTTCCTTCCTTCCTCTCCCACCCTTTTTCCTTCCTTCCTCTCCCACCTCTTTTTCCTTCCTTTCCCACCTCTTTTTCCTTCCTCTCCCACCTCTTTTTCCTTCCTCTCCCACCTCTTTTTCCTTCCTCTCCCACCTCTTTTTCCTTCCTCTCCCACCTCTTTTTCCTTCCTCTCCCACCTCTTTTTCCTTCCTCTCCCACCTCTTTTTCCTTCCTCTCCCACCTCTTTTTCCTTCCTCTCCCACCTCTTTTCCTTCCTTTCCCACCCTTTTTCCTTCTTTTCCAGCTCTTGGCTTTCCTCCAGCCCAGCACAGGAATGACTGGATTTGGTTAATTTTCCTCCTCTTGTCTAATTTTCCTCCCTTCCCTTTCCAATTTTCCCCTTTTCTTGTTTAATTTCTCCTCCTTTCTTGTTTATTTTCCCCCTTCCTGCCTAATTTTCCTCCTTGTCAATTTTCCTCCTTTCTTGACTAATATTTCCTCCCTTTTCTTTTCTAATTTTCCCCCCTTTTGTAATTTCTTGCCTGATTTTTTCCATTTTCTTGTGTGATTTTTTCCCCCCTTTTCTTTTCTGATTCTTTCTTTCCCCCCCTTTTCTTTTCTGATTCTTTCTTTTCCCCCTTTTCTATTTTTCCCCTTTTCTGATTTCACCCCTTCCCTGCCCTCTTTTCCCAAGTCTGACTCCCCCAGGCTGCATTTAGGACTCCCTCATTCAGGCTGGATTTTATGGAATTTACCATCTCCAGAAGGAAACCTTCCAGCCCCTGGAGTGTTTTCACTCCCTGAAAATCAGATTTTGGAAGGATTTCTCCCTGTTCCCATCTCCCTGCAGAGCCCAGGCTCCTGTTTTCCATCAGGAATTCAACCCCAGCAGCTGGAAGGGGATGAAAGGAGGAAAAAAAAGGGGGAATTTCTGAATTTTGCTCCATTTTTAGGTGGAATTTTGTGCCATTTTCAGATCTTCCCCATCCAGATGTGATTCCTGGTGGGATTCAGCCTCATCCAAAGGGAATTTTCCTGTTCCATGGAAAGGGGAGCAGGCAGGAGCCAGCCTGGCATCTTTTGTTCTCTCTGCTTAAAGCCAGGCTCAGAAAGATTCCTGTTAATTGGATTCTTGTTAATTTAGCTTGGCCTTTTAATTAACTCTTGGGAGCAGCTGGATCCAGCTGTGTCCAGCCCTGTGCATGGAATTTTCCCTTCTTTCCTCTTTATCCTCATGGCCAAACCTTTCAAGAAGAGCAAGAAATCCTGAGAAATTCCCAAAAATCCCCTGCTCACCTTCCAGGTGGGATTCCAAAAGAGCCTTGGGAACTCCAGGGAAAATCACACAAAGCTGTGGTGGTTTTTAGGCAACCTCAGGAGAAATTCCAAATCCAAAACAAAAGCTTTTCCCTTTGGGAAGAATATTCTGAATTTGGATGGAGCAAAAATATGTTTTTCCCTTTGGGGTTAATATTCTGAATTTGAGATGGCTGCAGCAAAAGGAATAATTTTTCCCTTTGGGAAGAATATTTTGATTTTAGGATAGCTGTAGGAATAAGAGTAACTTTTCCCTTTAGGAAGAATATTCTGAATTTGGGATGGCTATAGCAAAAGGAATAATATTTCCCTTTGGGAAGAATATTCTGAATTTGGCTATAGCAAAAAATAATAACTTTTCCCTGTGAGAATAATTCTTAATTTGACCATAGCAAGAAGAATACTTTCTCTCTTTGGGAAGAATATTCTGAATTTGGGATGCCTATAGCAAAAGGAATAATACTTCCCTTTGGGAAAAATATTCTGAATTTGGCCATAGCAAAAATAACAACTTTTCCCTTTGAGAATAATTCTGAATTTGGCCATAGCAAGAAGAATAATTTTTCCCTTAGGGAAGAGTATTCTGAATTTGTCTATAGCACAAGGAATAATATTTCCCTTTGGGAAGAATATTCTGAATTTGGCTATAGCAAAAGATAATAACTTTTCCCTTTGAGAATATTCTGAATTTGGCCATAGCAAGAAGAATCATTTTTCCCTTTGGGAAGAATATTCTGAATTTGGGATGCCTATAGCAAAAGGAATAATACTTCCCTTTGGGAAGAATATTGTGAATTTGACCACAGCAAGAAGAATCATTTTCCCCTTTGGGAAGAATATTCTGAATGTGAGCTGGCTGTAGCAAAAATCATTTTTCCCTTAGGGAAGAATATTCTGAATTTGGCCATAGCAAGAAGAATACTTTTTCCCTTTGGGAAGAATATTGTGAATTTGGCTATAGCAAAAATAATAACTTTTCCCTTTGAGAATAATTCTGAATTTGGCCATAGCAAGAAGAATCATTTTCCCTTTGGGAAGAATATTGTGAATTTGAACTGGCTGTAGCAAAAATCATTTTTCCCTTAGGGAAGAGTATTCTGAATTTGGCCATAGCAAGAAGAATCATTTCCCTTTGGGAAGAATATTGTGAATTTGGCTATAGCAAAAAATAATAACTTTTCCCTTTGAGAATATTGTGAATTTGGCCATAGCAAGAAGAATCATTTTCCCTTTGGGAAGAATATTGTGAATTTGGGATTGCTATAGCAAAAGGAATAATATTTCCCTTTGGGAAGAATATTCTGAATTTGGCCATAGCAAGAAGAATCATTTTCCCCTTTGGGAAGAATATTCTGAATGTGAGCTGGCTGTAGCAAAAATCATTTTTCCCTTAGGGAAGAGTATTCTGAATTTGGCCATAGCAAGAAGAATACTTTTTCCCTTTGGGAAGAATATTGTGAATTTGGCTATAGCAAAAATAATAACTTTTCCCTTTGAGAATAATTCTGAATTTGGCCATAGCAAGAAGAATCATTTTTCCCTTTGGGAAGAATATTGTGAATTTGAGATGGCTGCAGCAAAAGGAATAATTTTTCCCTTTGAGAAGAATATTCTGAATTTGGGATGGCTATAGCAAAAGGAATAATATTTCCCTTTGGGAAGAATATTCTGAATTTGGCTATAGCAAAAAATAACAACTTTTCCCTTTGAGAATAATTCTTAATTTGACCATAGCAAGAAGAATACTTTTTCTCTTTGGGAAGAATATTCTGAATTTGGGATGCCTATAGCAAAAGGAATAATACTTCCCTTTGGGAAGAATATTGTGAATTTGGCCATAGCAAGAAGAATCATTTTTCCCTTTGGGAAGAACATTGTGAATTTTCCCCCAGCTGCTTCTCCCCAAAATCCAACTCCCCCCCGAGCAGCCCAGCCTTCACCCACAGGAGTTGCCCAGGTCTGCCAAGCCTGGCTGCTTGGTTGTTTTCCCCAGCCCTGTGTGGTGTGAGAGTGGGAATTTCCAGGGAAGGCTTTTCCTTGTGTTTTGCCTGCCATCTGCAGATGCTGCACAGACTCTCCCAAAGGAGCAGAGCGTCGCTAAGCCCAGCCCAGACCAGCTGCAGGTAAACCCCACTGCCCAGTGGGTTCTTTTCTTGTACAGAGCCGCCCCTTCTCTGTACCTCTGCATGGTGGACTGCCAGAACTTTTTGTTGATGTTGTTGTGCTGCTCCTCACCTTTTTTCCTAAAAGAAAAAAAATCCCAAAAATGTAAAAAGTTCTGGAATCCACAGAGCAGGGACAGAGGCACCCTTCTCTGTTCTCCTCCTCGTGACAGAGTGCCAGTCTCTGAGCGCGTTCTTCTGGGGTGCAGCACTTCCAGCCCTCAGCTTCTCCAGCCCTGTTTTCCTGTTTTTTTCCCCCTCTTTTATCCCACTTTTTCTCTCACTAGGAATTGCCAAAGAAATAATTCACTGTGCTCAGTTAGGATTTGTTTCCAGCAGCTTTTCAGGCAGAGGTGAAAACCTCGGAAAAATCTTCCAAGTTTTTTCCAGGTGTGGTTTGGGGTGAAGGCTGGGAGGTGTCAGAGAGTCACAAAATCAACTTTTACTGCATGAAAATCACCAACTTTGGGATTTTTGCCAAGCTGAAGATTTTTCCTTGGTTGTTCCTGCTGATTCCAGAGGCTTTAAAGAGAAATAGTTTGTAGTTTTTTTATTCTGAATTATTTCCTCTTCCTACCTGCTTGGTCTCATCCTGCAGCTGGTGCCTGGGGATGGAAGTGCTGCATCCCCTTGTCCCTGCAAGCTCTGCTGGGCTCATTCCTGGATTTTCCTTCCTGCAGCTCAGCCAGGAGGAAGGATCTGACTCTGGGATCCTGGAGAGTGACAGCAAAACTTCAGCTCCTGCTACCTCAGAGCCCAAATGTGACACTTGTGAAGGTGAGGGGACAAATTTCTGCGTTTTCAGAATGTTTGCAAATGCATGTGAGACATGGAACAGCAAAATGCTGGAGGAGGGACTCAAAAAACCCCTGGTTTGGGATAGAATAACTAAAAATCTTTGTGCTAAAGGCTTGAGAAATTACAAAGTTCACCACAGGTATTTTTTAAATTTCTGGTCATAAATCAATGCTCTGAATGCAGTGGCAGTTTAAGCCCCAAAATCCCATCTCTCACTGAGTAATGCCATGAGAAAAAATCTTCCAGCCCTTGCTGGAGGGTGTTTTAAATGCTGGAATTATCTTTGGATCCATCCCCCTTCCCAGGGGAGGCTCTTGAGCTCACAGAGCCCAGCCTGGACTGGCTGCAGTCATTCCCTGCAAACCAAGCAGGGAACTGAAAAAAAAAATGAGAATTTTTGGGTGGATCTGTCATATTTTGACATTTCCCTCGTGGAATTTTTTTGTTAGGTCACACATGGAGATTTCACAAGTTTTGGGAGCAATTTTCCCATTTTTTCCACTTTTTATTCTCTCTTATCAATGAACCTCAGTTGGAAAAGCAGCTCCTTGTTTCCAGCTCAAATGGGAGAGCTGGAAATTCCCTGGATTTACCAACCAGCCTTGGAAAATTCCCTGGATTTACAAACCACCCATGGCTGTGCCTTGGAAGCTCCAGGCACTGGAGGGAGGGAGATCCAAGGAGATCCTGGAATGCAGAGTGCTCATTTTGGGATCCCACATCTTGGAAATTCAAGAGCTGCCAACTGAATTCTGCACTTTAAATCACTCCAGAAATCCACTCAGGGCTGGCTGGGGAAATGTTTGTGTTTTTGTGGTGAAACTTTAATTTAAATTTAGCACAGGGGCACTGGGATGTTCCTGACTTGTGCAGGGATTTTTGCCAGACGGGACATCCAAACCCCAGAGCTCTCAGCCTTGTGCAAGAAATTAAAAAAATCAGATTTGAGCCCAATTTTTTTTTTCTTTTGTGTCTTTTACCCAATGATTTGGGCTGTGCTTGGCTCTTCCAGACAGTGATTTGATAGAAAACCTCTCCAAAAGCAAAAAGCCCAAGCTGGACCTGGTTTTTGAGGAGTGGGATGTGGCTGGGCTGCCGTGGTGGTTTTTAGGGAATCTCAGAAGCAATTACAAATCCAGGAGCAACGGATCCACGGATATTCAGACTAACCAGGTGTGTAAAGAGGGGCCTCATGTCCTCTTCCCTTCCTCTTTCATCTCCCAAAGAAATCAAATATTCTGTTTTTTCCTCCCTTTCCCCTTCCTACTCCAGGATTTTCAGATTTTTTTCCCCATTCTGGGCCTTTTCCTTTGGGTGGTTGGTAAATTTTAGAGTTTTTAAATGGATCAAATTATTTTCTCAAGGCCCTCAAAGTGCCTGGATTTCAGATTTCAGGAGTTGCCCCTTTTTTTTTTTTGTTATTGGGGTGAAAATTGTAGGGGGGTGGCAGAGCTGGAAGTTGGAAAAAGGGAAAATGGTGAGGTGGGAATTGAGGAAAGGTTGGGAAAAGGGGAAATTCTGAGGGGGAAATTGGGGAAAGAGAATCTGTGAGGTGAAAATTTTAAAAATGGAAGCCCATGAGGGGGAAATTGGGAAAAAGGGAATCTGTGAGGTGAAAATTTAAAAAAGGGAAATCCATGAGGGGGAAATTGGGGAAAGAGGAAATTAGTGAGGTGGAAATTGGAAAAAAATGGAATCTGTGAGGTGAAAAATATATAAATGGAAACCTGTGAGGTGGAAAATAAAAAAAAGGGAATCTGTGAGGTGAAAATTTTAAAAATGGAAGCCTGTGAGGTGGAAATTGGGAAAAAGGGAATCAGTGAGGTGAATATTTTAAAAATGGACATCTGTGAGGGGGAAATTGGGAAAAGAGAGAATTAGTGATGTAGAAAATGGGAAAAAGGGAATCTGTGAGGTGAAAATTTTAAAAATGGACACCTGTGAGGTGGAAATTGGGAAAAAATGGAATTTGTGAGGTGAAAAATTTTAAAAGTGGAAGCCTGTGATGGGGAAATTGGGGAAAAAAGGGAATCAGTGAGGTGAAAATTCATAAAATGGAAGCCTGTGAGGTAGAAATTGGGGAAAGAGGGGCCTGTGAGGGGAAAATTGGGGAAATCTGAGTTGGTGAGGGGGAAGGAGGGAACTTGTGAGGTGGAAATTGGGGAAAGGTTGGGAAAAAGGGAATCTGTGAGGGGAAAATTGGGAAAAAGAGAATCTGTGAGGGGAAAATTTTAAAATTGGAAACCTGTGAGGGGAAAAGGGGGTCTGTGAGGCAGAAATTTTCCAAAGGGGTGTCGGAGGGCAGTGAGGTGCCGGGGCTTTGGAGGTTGTTGGAGAGGAAAACGGGGCAGGGCTGGATGTGGAGCTGCCCCTAATTGTTTTTTCCTGTTTTTTTTTCCTTTCAGGACATTGACACTGCCATAGTTTCAGACACCACTGATGACCTGTGGTTCCTCAACGAGTGTCCCCTGGAGCAGGGCGCTGCTGGGCTCAAGGTGGAGGTGCTGGACTGTGAGGAGGTCACGGAAGGTGACACCAAGGTACCTCTGGCACCATTTTTTCTGTTTTAATTCATCCCACGTGCCCTTGGAAAGGCTGGATCTGTTCCCTTCCAGAGGATAATCCTCTTCAGAAAAGGCTGTCGCCATTCCTCATGTGTTTGATGGTTTTCCTGCTTGGGTTTTGGTTTAAATTCCAATTTTTCAAGGCATGAAATCAATTGAAAATGAATTAAACTTCTCGCAGCAGCTTAAGTGGGTTTCTAAGCAATACCTGCAAGAGTTATAAATCAAAAAGCATGGAATAAAGTTTGGAAAAGGCTTTAGAAGATTGAGTCCAGCTAAAGACACAAAGAGGAGAATCTGATCATGGTAAACCAGCAAAAGTTACCAACGTTCTGCAAGAGAACCTGGTTTTTAATTCACTTTTAGAAGTGATTTAATGAGCAGGGTGATGCTCTAATCCTTTAATTGATGTGTGCAGCACCAGGCAAAGCATAAACAGGGAATATTCCAACATTCCCACCCTCTGCCAATGCTTTCCTGGAATTCCAGGTGCCTGAGGATGTGTGCTTGGACGAGCTGGAGGATTCCCAGTGCCTGAGTGATGACACGGACACAGAGGCTGCTTCTGAGGTGGGAATTTTTTGGGATTACCCGGGGCTGGAAGGGCTCATCCCAACATCTGCTGCTGCTTTTGGGGTGGGAAAAGCTGATTTTTGTGTGGGTTTCCAAAAAGAAAAGTGGCTGGGTGAAATTATGTTGATAGCAGGGCATAGTTTAATAAGGGTTTTAATAAGATTTTAATTCCATGTTGTCCTCTGGATGGAAATCTGGAGGATTGTCCTTGGAAGGGACTTGGAAATCTCAAGTAGCACTTTATAATCAATCAAAAAGTCAGAATTTTAATGGTTTTTAGCAGAATTTTAATGGTTTTTAGCAGAATTTTAATGGTTTTTAGCAGAATTTTCCAGCCTGGAATAAATAGGGATATCCCTGGCTTTGAACAGCTGAGTCCTGGCTCTGCACTTGTGCAGCTCCTGCCTTTTTTTTGTGACATAATTAATTAGTAAATCCATTAATTGTGCAGATTCAACAGCTGGTAAGTGATGGGTGAGCCTGGAAAACAAATTCCTGCCAAATTCCAGGAGCTCTCCCCTTGAATTTTGAGAAAAATATTGAAAACTCTCTTGAAATTAAATAAAACTAAACTGCCCAAACTTGGATTCTTCCAGAGGGCTGGGAGAGAGGGAGAGGAATTCATGAGGGGACAGATCTGGGATGAATCAATCCCAAGCCACAAAATGTTGATTTTCCAGCTTATAAATAATGTTTTTTAACAAGGCTTCCTTGCTGACTTTTCCACACGGCTAAAATGAAGGAATACCCCAAAAAATACCCAAAAAATAAATGGATTTTTTTTCTTTTTTGCTGGAATTTTTTGCCTTTAATCCCTCAGGATTGCTGGCAATGCTCCAAGTGCAGGAAATTCAACTCCCCTGGGAAAAGGTACTGCTTCCGCTGCTGGGCCCTGCGCAAGGACTGGTACCGGGACTGCCCCAAACTGCCCCACTCCCTGTCCCTCTCCAACATCAACTCCATGGAAAACCAGGAGCAGGATGAAGGGATGGACGTCCCAGACTGCAGGAGGACGATCTCAGCCCCGGCTGGCCAACCCAAACACATTTTCCTGGGAGAAACCAAACCCCACGTGGATCCCGGCGGCTCCATCGAGCCCTTGGATTTGGCGCGGGAGGGGAAAAATCTGGATTTTTCCAAGCTGAAGAAAGAGGAGGAGATGGAATCTTTGGAGAGCATCAAAACCCTGCTGAATCCCTGCTTCCTGTGCCAGCACAGGCCTCGGGATGGGAATATCGTCCATGGAAGGACTGCTCACCTGGTGGCCTGCTTCAGGTGTGCCAGGATGCTGAAGAAGAAGAGATCGCCGTGTCCCGTGTGCAGGAAGGAGATCAAGATGGTCATCAGGATCTTCATGGGGTAGGGAGGCTTTCTGCCCCAAAGGAGTCCCAAAATCTGGAATTTTTGCACTCAGACCTTCATTACAGTGAGGAGATCACGATGGTCATCAGGATCTTGATAAAATAACCCCAAAATCCAGATTTTTGCACTGAAATCTCAGTTTCAGTGTGTGCAAAAAGGAGATCATGATGGTCATCAGGATCTTCCTAAAATAACCCCAAAATCTGGAATTTTTGCACTCAGACCTCTGTTACAGTGTGTGCAGAAAGGAGATCACGATGGCCATCAGGATCTTCATAAAATAACTCCAAAATCTGGATTTTTGCATTCAAACCTCCATTACAATGTGTGCAAAAAGGAGATCACAATGGTCATCAGGATCTTCCTAAAATAACCCCAAAATCTGAATTTTTGCACTCAAATCCCAGTTTCAGTGTGTGCAGAAAGGAGATCATGATGGCCATCAGGATCTTCATGGGGTAGAGAGGATTTCTGCCCCTAAAGTAACCCCAAAAATCTGGAATTTTGCACTCAAAGCTCCATTACAGTGAGGAGATCACAGTGGTCATCAGGATCTTGATAAAATAACCCCAAAATCCGGATTTCTGCACTCACATCCCAGTTTCAGTGTGTGCAGAAAGGAGATCATGATGGCCATCAGGATCTTCATGGGGTAGGGAGGCTTTCTGCCCCTAAAGAACCCCAAAATCTGGAATTTTTGCACTCAGATCTCCATTACAATGTGTGCAAAAAGGAGATCATGATGGTCATCAGGATCTTCATAAAGTAACCCCAAAATCTGGATTTTTGCACTCAAACCTCCATTACAGTGTGTGCAGGAAGGAGATCACGATGGCCATCAGGATCTTCATGGGGTAGAGAGGATTTCTGCCCCTAAAGTAACCCCAAAATCTGGAATTTTTGCACTCAGACCTTCATTACAGTGAGGAGATCACGATGGTCATCAGGATCTTCATAAAATAACCCCAAAATCCGGATTTTTGCACTCAAATCCCATTTTCAGTGTGTGCAGAAAGGAGATCACGATGGCCATCAGGATCTTCATGACCTAGCAGGACTTTCTACTACTAAAATAACCCCAAAAATAGATTTTTTTTGCACAAAAACCCCAATTCCAGAGCTCGGTCTGCAGATCAAGATGGTCATCAGGATCTTGATGGGATAGCAGGACCTTCTGCCCCTAAAATAACCCCAAAATGAAGATTTTTGCACTCAAACCCCAATTCCAGAGCTCAGCCAGTGAAACCAAAGAGTACCAAGATTTAATCCCAGCAGGAATTTTCCGCTTTTCCATGGAAATCACCTCAAGATCAAAACCCCAGCTTGGAAATTTTCCCAATTTCCCATCTTCAGCCAGATTTTATCCTTTGGGATTCTTTCTCCTGACCAAGAACAGCAGATTTGGGAAAAAATTGAAACCTTTGGAATGGTTTTTTTTTCCCATAAATCCCGACTTGTGCAATGCCTTTGAAGCTGAGAGCTAAAAAACAGAAATAAATATTTATGATGGGAGAGCAGGGGATTTGTTTTGGAGAGAAGAAAAAGAACTTTATTCCTAATTTTTTTATTGTTTAAGGTCGGCAGGGTGAAGAATTCCTTGCTTGCAGGTGGGAAATAAATCCAAGTTTTTAATCCATACCTCTCAAGTCACAAATGAGATGGAAAAATAATAATAATGTTATATTTTTCTTTCTTTTTGGCCTCGTTAATTTCTATTTCTTCTGGGTTTTTTTGTATATTTAAGTCTATTCTGCGCCACCTCTGTCCAGCAGGATTCAATTCCAGCAGCTCTGGGATATTTTGGGATGTTCCACCTGCCCTCACCTGTCCTTTAGGCTAAAACAATCCTCATTTTAGAGTGATTTGAAAAGCAGCTTAAAAATTCAACATGTTGTTTTGAGGGATAAAATAATTCCTTTAAAACCTCATTAGCACCCTGTTGAGGCAGGTTTTTCCCCCTTTTGAGGCAGGTTTTTCCCCCTTTTGA
Source organism: Fringilla coelebs (assembly GCF_963513975.1). Classification (NCBI taxonomy): domain Eukaryota; kingdom Metazoa; phylum Chordata; class Aves; order Passeriformes; family Fringillidae; genus Fringilla; species Fringilla coelebs. Next base: position 2,962,563 of record NC_140049.1, read on the forward strand.
GGCAGGTTTTTCCCCCTTTTGAGGCAGGTTTTTCCCCCTTTTGAGGCAGGTTTTTCCCCATTTTGAGGCAGATTTTCCCCCTTTCCAAGCAATTTTTTTCCCATTTCCAGGCAAAATTTTTCCCCCTTTTCAGGCAGATGTTTCCTCTTTTCAAATACATTTTTTTTCCTCTTCCAGGTAGATTTTCCCCTCTTTTCAGACAGATTTTTTTCTCCCTTTCCAGGCAGACTTTCCCTCCTTTTTAGGAATTTTTTTCTCCTTTCCAGGCAGGTTTTTCCCCTTCCAATGTCTGCAAAATCCCTCGGGACTGGCAGCAGTAAAGCCTCTGGATTTGAACCTTTGTTCCCAATCCCATTTCCTCTGACATTCCCGTGGGATCACCCACCCACCCCATCCCTGGGACAATTCCCAGTGGATTTTTTCTCGTTTTTCCTCGTTTTTCTCCCTTTTCCAGCTGTTTTTTTGGGATCAGTGCTCCTGGAGGAGGCACAACTCACTAGAGGGCACCCACACCCAGCTCCTGCTGCTCTCCCTCCTTCCAGGATCCACATTCCCAGCTGGAGAAGGTGCTCAGGGACACCTCCCCATGGCTGAGGGTCGTTTTTCCTCATTTCCCAAACCCACAAATCCAAGTTTTTCCCCCTATCCCAAATCCCAGCGATGCCCCTTGGATCCCTCCAGCTGCATCTCAACATTCCCAGTTTTTTTGTTTCCTTCCTCCTCCCCTCTTTTCTTTCTGTTTTTCTTTTTCTCCCCTGGTTTATTCTTTATCCACAAAAGTTTTGGGATCTTGTGGGATCCAGGATCCATCCAGCCCCACAGGGGAGTGTCCCCATCACCATTTCCCTTCTTCTACCCCAAATCTTCCCTTCCTGCTTTTCCCCCAGGTGACAGCACTGACAGAGCAGGGGGTGACACTTGGTTTGATGATCCCAACGCTCCAAAGAACCCCCAAAAATAACCCCAAACCCCACACAGATCCCTAAGGCAAAAAAACCTCATTTTCTAGGTTTTTTTAAAGTTTTTTTTTTATATTTCCAAAGCAGGGACTGTCCAGCGAGGGAGGTGACACTTGGGGTTGCTTTGTTTGATGATCCCAAGACTCCAAAAAACCCCAAAAAAGAAACCCCACACCCCACACAGATCCCAAAGGAAAAAACCTCTTTTTTTTTTTTTTTTTTTTTTAGGGGTTTGGAGGGTTTTTTTGTATTTCCAAAGCAGGGACTGTCCAGCGAGGGAGGTGACGCCTCTGGGGTGTCCCTGGTGCCAGGGGGACGCAGCTTTGGGGTTCCTTTTATGGCTCTTCACCCACTCGGGGCACCGTCCCCACAGCGTTCTCCATCCCCTCCCATCTTCCCAGCGGGGTTTTTTTGGGATCCACACCCAAATCCAGCCCCTCCACATGGATCCAGCCCCACCAGAGGTTCCTCTCCCACGGATCCTGAGGCTCCTCAAGGTCACGTCCACGAAATCCCGTTTTTCCCACCGTTTGTCTTTTTTGGTAAAAAACCCTTTCCCCCCTCCCCACCCACCCCAAAACCCCGCTGTGAACCCCCCAAAATCCATCCTCCCTCAGCACTCCAGGGGTGCCGCCTGCACCTCCACGGCCAGGAGCTGTCCGCGGGGCTGCACGGGATAAACCACGCGCACGGCCCCGGCCCCGCGCAGCGCTTCCCGCCGGGATCCCGCCCGCGCCGCCACCCCCAGCAGCAGCAGGCACAGCAGCAGCGCCGTCACCAGCGTCCCCTGTCCCCACGGCATCCCCCGGCTGGCCTCTTTAGTCCTGGTCACCACACAGGCCACCCTGCCCGGCGATGCCACCGAGGTGACGTGCAGACACGCCCGGTACTCGGTGTCGGGGCGCAGCCGGGTGACGTTGAAGCCGTGGGTGCCCGCGGGGATCCGCGCCGAGCCCGGCCGCGAGCCCGGCGCCGAGCTGGCCCAGGTGAGGTTGGAGGAGACGGCGTTGAGGCACGGCCGCCAGGCCAGCAGCACGTGGTGGGGCTGGACGTCCACCACCAGCAGCTCCAGCTCGGCCCGGCCCAGCGGGAAGGAGCGGTTGACCAGCACGCGGACGCCGCGGGTGTCGGCGCCCAGCAGGTTGTGAGCCACGCACGTGTAGAGCCCGGCCTCGCCCGCCGCGATCCCGCGGATCTCCAGCGTCCCCTCCGAGTGCACCTTGAACTTCCCGTCGTCCCCGAACGGCAGCAGCTTCGCCCCGGCCGGCGTCACCCAGTAAATCTCCGGCTGCGGCTCGGCCAGCGCCCGGCAGTGCAGCGCCACGTCGTCGCCGACCCGCGCGTCCAGGCGCGCGGGGATGCTGCGGGCGGAGATGAGCGGCAGGCACTGCTCCGTCATCTCCCGGAACGGGACGTCGCGGATGTGGCGGCGCTGCAGGTCGGGGGGCTCGGCGCAGAGCGTGGACTGCGGCTCGATGAAGCGCACGCGGGGCCGCGTGCTGTTGACCCAGCGGATGACGCAGTCGCAGCGCAGCGGGTTGCCGTGGATGCTGATCTCCTGCAGGTTGGGCAGCGACTCCACCGTCTGCCGGTGCAAGGCACTTAGGGCGTTGTTGTTGAGCATCAGCGTCTCCAGCTGCGGAAGGTGCTGGAAGGCCTTGGGGTGGATGAAGGACAGCTTGGGGTTGTTGGTGACGTCCAGCTTGGTCAGCTCGGGGAGGTTGATGAGGGCGAACTGGTCGATGGACACCAGCTCGTCCATGTTGTTGAGGCCCAGCTCCTTGAGGTGCAGCATGTTGGTGAAGTCGCTCTGCTTGACCCTCTGCAGCGGGTTCTTGTTCAGATCCAGGAATTTCAGGCCGGGCACCTGCTGCAGAGCCCTCTTGGGGACGTCTGCCAGCTTGTTGTCGTAGAAGGAGAGGCTCTCCAGGCTCCTCAGCCCTTCCAGGGCGTAATCCGAGATCTCCCGCAGCTGCATCCCGGCCAGCACCAAACTCCGCAGGTTGCCCAGGGGCCGGAAATTCATGTCCAGGATGGCGTCCACCTTGTTCCCCCCGACCATGAGGATCTCCAGGCTGGGCAGCATCTGGAACCAGCGGCTGTCCAGCGTCCTCAGCAGGTTGGAGTTGAGGTGGAGCCGCAGGAGGCTGCCCAGGCCGGCGAAGGCGCGGGGGGCGATGCTGCGGAGCCGGTTGTGGTTCAGGTAGAGCTCCTGAAGGTTCCCCAAGCCCGGGAAGCTGCTGTCGGGCAGCTCGGAGAGCTGGTTCTCCTCCAGGTGCAGGCTGAGCAGCTGGGGCATGTTCCTGAGCCCGAAATCCCAGATATCAGAGAAGCTGTTCTGCGACAGATCCAGCTCCGACAGGTTCCGCAGGTAGCCCAGCTCGCCCTGCTCCAGCCTGGCGATGTTGTTGCTCTGCAGCAGCAGGGTCTGGGTGCCCTCGGGCAGCTCCGGCGGCACCGAGGTGATGAAGAGGTCGTTGCAGTCCACCGTGGCCGCCTCCCGGTAGGCGGAGCGGGGCGTGTACCAGGGCCGGATCTGGCAGACGCAGCGCGGGGGACACGCCACCCGCCAGGGCACCGTGGGCACGGCGCTGGCGGCCACCACGCACAGCAGGAGGCAGCTGGGCTGGAGGCCTCTCATTTTGGGCTGGAGGAGGTCACAGGGAGCATCCAGAGCTGGCCACGGGGGGACGGCGGTGACGGCGAGGTGGGGACGGCGCCCGTGGGGGGAGATGATCCATGCGAGCCCCGGGAAGGGTCGGCCCCTGCTTGGCGCCCCCAAAATGGGAGCTCGGAGTGTGGGGGCAGCTCAGTCAGAGCTGGGGCTCTTCTCCCTCCCCACAGGAGTCATTCCCATGCTTGGCTGCATCTTCTGGGCTCCTCCTCGAGGTCATTCCTGGGAAAACAGCAAAGTTGGGTTAGAGGAAGGTTTGGGGAGCAAGGGACAGGATGGGGAGGTACGAACCACCAGGACCCTGCCTGGGACTCCCAGTGCCCTCAGAACTGCCCAGCAAATCCATGAATTCCATTTTATACCCATGGCATTCACTCTGCCCTCCCATCCCAGAGAATTATCCCATGGAATCTGCCCAGGATGCCCCCGGATCTGTGGCTGAGCAGGACCGGAGCTGTGGGAGTTGGGAATAATTATCCATGGGAATCATCTTCCTGTGGGCTCTGCTCCATGCTCCTCAACCTCCCCAGCTCCAAATTCCCCCATCCAGGAGCTCCAGCCCCATTTGCAGCCCTCCAGTGGGAATTTCCTTAGGGAAAATCATCCCCCAAACATCGGGAATGCTCTGGGGTGGGGTCTGGGATAGGTTTGAACCCTCCAGCATCTCCTGCCCCTCTCCCAGTCCAGCCTTTAATTCCATTATTTCCTCCAGCTCTCCCGCCCCACACTGACCCCAATCCAACCTTTTCTTCCCTTAAAAGCCCCTCACCCAGCAGGGAAAAAAAACAACAACAAAACCCAAAAACATTAAAAGAGTGGGAAGAGCAAAGTTTCAGTTTTATCCCCGCCGTGCTCTCCCTGAGCCGAGTTTATTCCACATCGACTCCTCCCGGATCGATCCCGCTCTTTTCCCTCCTTCCCCACTGCTTTTAAAGCAGCTCCTGCAGAACCAGCATGAAAGGAGAGGATGGATCCATCGATTCCCGCTTCCCTCTGATGGATCCACACCTTTCCTTTTAAGTGCTCCGGCGTTTTTGGGTCTGTAAAAGTCTCCAGCTGTTCAAATACCTCGGGAATATTTTCTCCTTTAAAAACAAAATATTCTGGAGGAATTTGGGGGTGTTTATTTGTTTTCTTTGAGGTGTGAAGGAAAGGCTGAGAAAGGCACCTGGTTCCAGCTCTGGTTTTCCAGGGAAAACCTCCCCAGCTCCGCTGGTTTTGTCCATCATTGGATTTTATCCCGTTTTTCCCAGCACAGGGCAGGGTTGCATGGATAAATCTTGGATATGGAATAATCCAGGGCTTTGAGTGAGTCATAGGATGGGAACTTGTGGGAAAATGGGTGGATTTGGGAAAACTTGGGACTAAAATTCACAGAAAGGAACAAACTGGGAGAAAAGGAAGAGCTTTAGCAGTGAGTGATCCCTCCTGAGGGGGGAAAATCCCAGGAAAGGGATGGGGCTGATCCGCTGTGCCTGGGAAGCAGCTCCTGGAATTCCTGCAGGGCTGGTGGCACCTCCAGCCTGCTGGGGACAGGGTGGCCCTGCCTGCTGTCCCTGCTGGTCCTGAGTGTGACATTCCCGAGGGATGGCAGCTCCCAGGGCTGCTCCTGGGGGAGATCTTGGAGCGAGGAGCTGCTCTCCAGCTTTTCCAGCTTCTCTGGATTCCCTGGATTCCTCAGCTTCTCCTTTTTCTCTGGATTCCTCATTTTCACCAGCTTCTCCATCTCTGGATTGTCCATCTTCCCCAGCTTCTCTGGCTTCTCCATTTTCCCCATTTTCTCCAACTTCTCTTGCTTCTCCAGTTTTTCCATCTTCCCTGGCTTCCCCAATTTCTCCCTTTTTCCCAGCTTCTCCATCTTTCCTGGCTTTTCCAGCTACTCCAGCTTCTCCATCTTCTTCATCTTCTCCATCATCCCAGGGTGTTCCAACCTGGCCTGGGACACTCCAGGGATGGAGCAGCCACGGATTCTCTTGGAATTCCATCCCAGCTCCTGCTAGGGAGGGATTTCATCCCAAAATTTAACTTCAGCAAGGAAACTGGGACTCCCCAGCATCTCCCAACTCCGAGCAAACCCTGGCGTGGGAACGGCGCCTCCTCCCCGAGACTGGAACCTCGGCAGGGAAAACGAGCAGAGAAAGGGAGGGAAGAAGGAGAAATGAAAAGGGACAAAGGAGAAGCACAGGGGAAAAGGAGAAATGCGGGGAAAAAGGAGAAAATAAAGGGACAAAAGAGAAATTAAGGGACAAAAATGAGAAATAAAAAAGGATAAAGAAGAAATACAACGGGGAAAAAGAAGAAATAAATAAAAGGACAAAGAAGAAATAAACGAAGGGACAAAGGAGGAATAAATAGAGGGACAAAGGGCCCCGAATGTCGCCGGCACCGTGGCAACCGCCCCCCCTCGCCCCTCATCTGTATGCCCGGGCTGAGCCCCGCGGCCGCCGCGGCTCCATGGAAACCCCGAGCTCCCGGAGCCCCGCGCCGCAGGCGGGAGATGGGGCCGAGGAGCTGCCGCAGGGAAAACTTCGGAGCGTTCCCAGAAATTCCGGGGGGTTTTGGAGCTCGGCAGCTGCGGGGTGGGTGTTCCCGAGGCGGATGTCGCCGGGATGGGAGGATTTTCCCGGGATGGGAAGGTGTTCCTGGAATATGAAAGTTTTCCTGGGATGGAAGGGTTTTGCTGGGATACCAGGCTCTTCCTGGAATATGAGTTTTCCTGAAATATGAGGGTTTTTCCTGGAATTATGAGGCTCTTCCTGGAATATGAATTTTCCTGAAATCCGAGGGTTTTCCTGGGATACCAGGCCATTCCCACCCCCTTTCCAGCAGCTTCACCCCCCTAAACCCAGCGCCACCCCCGAGGGTGACACGGCGTGGGACAGCGCTGTCCCCATCGTGTGCCACCCCGTGTCCCTCACAGCAGCCTCCAGCTGCCATTTCGGGATGTTTTTCCCTAAAAAAACATCTCCACAAATCGGGGAACACCTGGCAAAGTCCCTGCCGAGGTCTGAGCCGGGATTTTTGCTGGGGAAAAGCAGCTTTGGAAGCGTTTGCTTGGAGCTTTTCCCAGCGGAGGGAGGGTGCGTTTAGCTGGGATTTTGGGAAAAAATCCTTCCCCACGAGGGCTTTCCCCACCCTGGAAGTGTCCAAACCCAGGCTGGGCAGAATTTGGATCCACCAGAATGAGCAGAATCCGCTCCAAACTCCATTTTTCCAGCGATTTCTCCCCTCGCTCAATCCTTGTTTTGTGCACGGGGCTGGGATTTTTATTTTTTAATTATTTTTTTTCCCCCATCCTCCTGCATCTCCGCGGGCAGGGAGGGCGATAACGTGATTCCTGTTTTTCCTGCTTGTCTGGGAGGCAGCCGGGAGATAAAAACGCAGCCGGGAGCGGCTGAAGAGCTCGGCTCCAGCTCGGGAGCCCGCGGGCAGCAGCCGCCTCTTATCTCTTATCTCGGTGCTTCTCTTCCTCTCTCCGGCTGGATTTTAATGAGGAGGGCTGGGAAATCATCCTGGTGTGCTCATCCGGGCGCTCCCAGCCTTTGGAATTGTTGTCTCAGCTCTGGAATCGTCTCTGGAATTGGTTTGGTCGTGGTTTTCTCCCTCCAAACCTTCCCACAGGTTCCTGCGGTATCCCTGATCCAGGATCAACCTCCAGGCTGGAAAAAGGGGCAGAATTTGGCCCCTCTCTGCTGCAAGCCGCACATTCCAGAGGGATTTGGATGCCACAGTCATTCCCTAAGGATCGAACATCCCATCCCGAGGGAGCTTGGGAGGCTGAGGAGATGCTCAGATCTCTGGGCTGGGTCCCTTCTTCAAAATTCAGCTTTTGGAGCTTGGCCTTTCTGAAAGTTCATCCCTGTCAGGATAAATCCCGTGGGATTTTCAGCCTGGAAGCCTCAAATCCACAATTTTCAGCCAGGAAATCTCAAATCCATGATTTTCAATCAGGAAGATTTTCCTGATTTTCAATCAGGAAGCCTCAAATCCGTGATTTTCAGCCAGGAAGTCTCAAATCCATGATTTTCAGCCAGGAAGTCTCAAATCTGCGATTTTCAACTAGGAAATCTCAAATCTATGATTTTCAACCAGGAAATCTCAAATCCATGATTTTCAATCAGGAAGATTTTCCTGATTTTCAGCCAGGAAGCCTCAAATCCACAATTTTCAACCAGGAAGCTTCAAATCCCTGATTTTCAGCCCAGAAGCCTCAAATCCATGATTTTCAGCCAGGAAATCTCAAATCCCTGATTTTCAACCAGGAAGATTTTCCTGATTTTCAGCCAGGAAGCCTCAAATCCACAATTTTCAACCAGGAAGCTTCAAATCCCTGATTTTCAGCCAGGAAATCTCAAATCTGTCATTTTCAGCCCCCGGGCCATCTCATTTTATCCCCGAGCCTCAGGCCATGGGGTTAACCTGGAGCATCTGGAATTGCCCAAATTCCATGCGGGAAAAAGCCGGCTGAGCTCTGCCCCCGGAGAAATCCGGGATTGGGGAGATGGAATTTCAGCTGGATTGTCCTTCCCTCTGGAAAATCCAGGTTTTTCACCCCCTCCAGCCGTGCTGGGCTGCGGCTCTCTGCATTTTTGGGAGCGGCTCCAGCGCCTGGCAGCGGCTCCGGGCTGCAGCAGGAGCTGAACTCCGGCTGTGCCTGCGGATCGCCGATCCCAAATCCCACATTTCCGACGGAAAATAAGAACATTCCAGGCAGAAAGGGGGCGGGGAAGGAGGAAAAAGCTGATTTTGGGGAATTTATCTCCCTGCCACCTCTTTTTTTTTAATGATTTGCAGAGCCTCGGCTCCTTTCCCCTCCCACACAGGGCGGGTTCCGTGGAATTTCCCAATCCAGGCAGGGAGGTCGCGGGTGCATTCCCAGAATATCCCAAATATTCCCCTCCTGCCCCACGCCCTTCCTGGCTGTTCCTGCCTGGTTTTTCCGGAGCCATCCCCAGGATCTCCTTCCTCAGGGATAATTTGGAGCCCTTCAGCCTCTCGAAGTTGTCGATGAGGGTTCCAGGGGAGGCTTCCAAGTGGGATTTTCTTCCAGATTTTGGGAAATTCTGTGATCAGAGCTGCTCCAGTCCCTGCACTGGGAACTGTGGGGAACTGGGAGCCCCCAGCATTCCCACAGAGAGATCCTGGATTTCCCCAGCATCCCAGAGAAATCCAGAGTTCCCTGAGATCCCAGAGAGATCCAGAATTCCCCGAGCATCCCAGAGAGATCCAGGATCCCCTGAGCATCCCAAAGAGGTTTGGGATGCCGTGAGCATCCCAAGAAAAGTTCAGGATTGCCTGAGCATCCCAGAGAGATCCAGGCTTCCCTGAGGATCTCAAAAAAGTTTGGGATTCCCTGAGCATCCCAGAGAAACCCAGAATCTCCTGAGCATCCCAGAGAGATCCAGGATTCCCTGAACATCCCAGAGAGGTTTGGGATACCCTGAGAATCCCAGAAAAAGTTCAGGATTCCCTGGACATCCCAGAGAGATCCAGGATTCCCTGGGAATCCCAAAAAAGTTTGGGATGCCCTGAGCATCCCAGGAAAAGTTCAGGATTCCCTGAGCATCCCAGGGAAAGTTCAGGATTCCCTGAGCATCCCCCCAGAGAGATCCAGGATTCCCTGAGATCCCAGAGAGATCCAGGATTCCCTGAACATCCAAGAGAGGTTTGGGATGCCATGAGCATCCCAGGAAAAGTTCAGGATTCTCTGAGCATCCCAGAGAAATCGAGGATTCCCTGAGGATCCCAGGAAAAGTTCAGGATTGCCTGAGTATGCCAGAGAGATCCGGGCTTCCCTGAGGATCTCAAAAAAGTTTGGGATTCCCTGAGCATCCCAGAGAAATCCAGGGTTCCCTGAGGATCCCAAGAAAAGTTCAAGATTTCCTGAGCATCCCAGAGAGATCCAGGATTCCCTGAGAATCCCAGAGAGGTTTGGGATGCCCTGAGAATCCCAGGAAAAGTTCAGGATTCCCTGAGCATCCCAGAGAGGTGGCAAAGGGCGAGCAGCCGGGCTGACAGGCTGGGACACAACCCTGAAATTGAACTTTTATCAACTCTGGGATCCAAAACCCACCGGGAATTCACAGAGAAATTCCTGGGAAAGGGCCGGGGATGCCACAGGGGCCAGGGAGCAGGAGCAGGATGGAATCGCTGAGCCCTCATTAGGGTGAATTAAAATGACAATTGCAATTAGTGAGAGTTAATTGTTCCGATGGCTGCGCAGATTGGGGGAGTTCATTGTGCTGGCTCCCAGGTGGGGCCTGGAGCGGACATGGATCGGGAATGGGAATGGGAATGGATTGGGAATGGATCAGACAATGGATCTCACCTGCTGAGAAACACCAGGATCCCCGTCCCATCCCATGGATCCCATCCCATCCCATTATCCCATCCCATCCCATGGATCTCATCCCATTATCCCATCCCATCCCATGGATCCCATCCCATCCCATGGATCCCATCCCATCCCATGGATCTCATCCCATCCCATGGATCCCATCCCATCCCATGGATCCCATCCCATCCCATGGATCCCATCCCATCCCATCCCATCCCATCCCATCCCATGGATCTCATCCCATCCCATCCCATCCCATCCCATCCCATGGATCTCATCCCATCCCATCCCATCCCATCCCATCCCATGGATCCCATCCCATCCCATCCCATGGATCCCATCCCACCCCATCCCATGGATCCCATCCCACGGATCCAATCCCATGGATCCCATCCCATTCCCTCCCATTTTCTGGGATCAGGCCGGGTTTTTCCATCCCATGAGTGCAGGGGAAAGCTCAGGATCCACATCCCGCTGGAAAATCCCTCTCTGGCAGCCCAGGGAAGGGCTCAGCCCCCCAGAATTCCATAAATCCAGCGCTGCTCCGTGCATTCCCAGTGTCCTGCATTCTCTGTGTCATTCCCAGTGACCTTCCCAGCTCGGGAACGATCGATAATTAATTCCTCATTAACGCCGCCTCATTTGCAGAGCAGCTCCCCCCAAACCTCCCCCTCCTTCCCTTCCCTTCCCCCTCCAAGGGCACCGGGATGGGGACAGGAATGTCGGGAATGTCAAAGGGTTGGAGCTCCCGGGAATGTCAAAGGCTTTGAGCTCCCAAATCCCCGTGGTTTTCCATGAATTGTGGGATCCAAAGGACAGAGGCCATTGCATCCCAAGCAATCCACAATTTTCCAGCTGGAGAAGGCGGCTCCCGGCATTCCAGGATCCTGGATTGGTTGGAAAACCTCCCAGCCCCCAGATCCAGAGGTTGGGAGCGCGGCCCCTCGGGGTTTTTTTTGGGAAGAAATATTCCTGCGGCCTGGTGTTGGTGTGGGATTCCCTCCAGAGGGAGAAATCCAGGCTCCTTCAGCTTCCCCCAGGCAGGGAGAGCGGAATTCCAGGATATTGGAAGTGAAAAAAAAACCTCAGGAATCACACCTGGGTGTGATTAAAACCAAACCCGTGGTGGGAGCGCTCCTGGTGCTTCTCCAGAGGTTCCTGTGGTTGGGAAAAAATTCCTGTGGTTAGGAAAAATATTTTTGTGGTTGGGAAAAATATTCCTGTGGTTGGGAAAAATATTCCTGTGGTTGGGAAAAATATTCCTGTGGCTCATTGTTGTTGCTGCAGGGGGGAATGCTGCACAGGGAAGAGGCTGGAGAGGGCTGGAGAAGAGGGAATCTCGCTGGAGAAGTGGGAATTCTGCTGGAGAAGAGGGAATCTCACTGGAGAAACAGGAATCTGGCTGGAAAACTGGGAATTCTGCTGGAGGACCAGGAATTCTGTTGGAAAACCAGGAATTTCATTGGAGAACCAGGAATCTCACAGGAGAACCGGGAATTCTGCTGAAGAACCAGAAATCTCACTGGAGAACCGGGAATCTGGCTGGAGAATGGGGAATTCTACTGGAGAACAAGGAATCTCCCTGGAGAACTGGGAATTCTTCTGGAGAATGGGAAATTCTGCTGGAGAGCAGGGAATCTCACTGGAGAACTGAGAATCTCACTTGAGAACCAGGAATTTCCCTGGAGAACTGGGAATTCTGCTGGAGAAGAGGGAATCTCACTGGAGAACCAGGAATTCTGCTGAAGAACCAGGAATCTCACTGGAGAATCAGGAATCTGGCTGAAGAATGGGGAATTCTACTGGAGAACCAGGAATCTCACTGGAGAAACAGGAATCTGGCTGGAAAACTGGGAATTCTGCTGGAGAACAGGGAATCTCACTGGAGAAACAGGAATTCTGCTGAAGAACCAGGAATCTCCCTGGAGAACTGGGAATTCTGCTGGAGAATGGGGAATTCTGGTGGAGAGCAGGGAATCTCCCTGGAGAACCGGGAATTTCGCTCCACCTGGCCTTTCCTGCTTCCAGTTTTTTGTCCCTCCATCCATGGATGAATCTGCTCCCCCCAGAGGAAAGGGAGGCAGGGATGGGGCAGCGATTCCAGGGAATTGCAGAGTCGGGAATGGCTGCTGGGATGGGGTCACAAAGAGCAGGGAGACCCCCAGGGCCGCTCCCATGGAATTCCAGCTCAGGGTGGCAGCCCTGGGAGCGCCGTGGGAGCCGTTCCCAATCCCAAGGAAGGCTCTCCCTGCTTTTTTCCTGGAGCATTCCGGCCTCTTTGGATGTCAGAAAGGCCTGGAATGACCAAACCCCTGGGAATCGCATCCCAGCCGTGTCTGCAGGATCCAGGGATTCTCCTGGGGGAGCCGATCCTGCCCTGGGGATCCCTGGATCCCGCAGCCTCCAGGGCCTCTGGAATTCCACAAGAGCTCTGGAATTCCACGAGGACTCTGGAATTCCACAAGGACACGAGGTCCTGCTGCCAGGGGACAGCCCGAGGTGGCCCAGCTCCCAATTCCCAACAAATTCCAAGTCTGGAATCGCTGGCCGCGGATCAGGGCGGAAAGGAGGGAAGCTCCAGCAGAAAAAAAAACCCCAAAAAACCGGGAAAAGATCAAATCCAAGCTTTTCAAGCGGATCCAGCCCCGCCAAGGAAGGGGAACAACCCCCAGCATCCCAAAAAAAGCCGTGGATCGGCGCCGATGCCAAGGAGTCATTAGGAATCCTAAGGAAAACCTACGGTTGCCATGGCAACTGCCAGGCACGGCTCCGGGGCTGCCTCACCCCCTCCCCGGGCACGGAGCGGATCCGTGGGATGGAGGCAAATCCCTCTGGAAGCGCCGGGAAAGGCTGGGGGAGCCGGGGAGGGGAGGGAGCAGCGCTGTTTTTGTGGAATTTTGGGGGCTGAGCCTCTCCCGGCGCTCCCAGAGAGGGATTTTCCAGCGGGATGTGGATCCTGCGCATCCCCCCCTGCGCCCACCGGGTGGGAAAACCCCTCCCTGATTCCCGGTAAATTCCATTTTCCAGCTTATCTGGGATAAAATCGTCCCTCTGAGCGCTGGGAGAGGAGGGAAAAGGGAATTGATCCATGGAGGAAAACTGGGATGAGCCAGGCTGAGCTCAAACACCGCTGGAGCCGGAGCTGGAACGGCCCTGGAGCAGGAAGGAAAAGCTTTGGAGAGCCAAGGAACTCATCCCAGCTGCTCATCCCCCTCATTCCCATGGAAAAATCCCTCAGTTTCCAGGGATTCTGCAACAGGAAAGAGGAAAACCTGGAAAATGCAGCAGGAAAAGCTGATCCCTGTTCCCATAGACCTCGAGGGCTGCTGGTGGAACCAAATTCCATCTCCTAAATCCATCTTCCAAATCCATCTCCCAAATCCATCTTCCAAGTCCCTTTTCCAAATCCATTGTCCCAAATCCATCTCCCAAATCCATCTTCCAAGTCCCTTTTCCAAGTCCCTTTTCCAAATCCATCTCCCAAATCCATTTTCCAAACCCTTCTCCCAATCCATTTCCCAACACAAGCGTGGGCACAGCGGGAGAAATTCCCGCCCTCCCATCTTTTCAGCATCTTGGGAATTCCAGGAAAACTGGGAAAAATCCATGGCCAAGCCAGGGAGGACAACCCTGCCCAAGGAAGCAGCACTTCCCAAGGGAATTTTACTGGGAAAAAATGAGCCAAGGAATTCTTAAAGAGCCGTAAAAACAGCTGGAAAATAGCCCTGAAATCCCTTTTTTTAACAAGAATTCCATGGAAAGGGAATTCCATGGAATTCCAGCAGGGGATTTCAGCGTGGATGGAAATTCAGGGACCTGGAATTTTGAAGGATTGACCCTGATCCTGCCCCTGGGTGCTTCCAAAGGGATGAATCCTGCCAAACTCCAGGAATTCAGGAATGCCGGAGCTTCCCAGAGCCAGGATTGGGACAACCAATCCCGGCAGCTCGTGGGAGTTGGGAAAAGTGACTCAGAAATGGGACCGAGCTCAGAATTTTCCATGGGAATCCAAACATTCCTGGGAAAAACGCGGCTCCGCAGCAATTTGCAGATCGGGATCAAAGCCTCCGCCCCATTTCCTCTTTTTTTTTGGGATTTCAAGGCGAGGGAGAGGCTTTGATGAGGCGTCAAACGCCGCTCGGAGCAGCCAAAATATTCCTTGAAATGTAAAGATCATCCTGGAAAGGGCGATGGAAAAGCTTTGGAAAAGCTTCTGCTGGCACAGACCCAATTGGAGCATTTTTAACGGATCATAAATAGGAAAAATTCCCATTTTCCCCCCTGTTTTTCCAGGTAGAATTTGTATTTTTAAGGCTTTTTCTCCCCCGTCTTTATTCCCAAAGGTCCTGCTGGGAATCGGGGAAGCAAAGCTGCTTCTTTTCCTTCCTAAAAAAGATCTGGAGCCGGCTGCTCTGATCCTTTGGGAAAAGATGGTTAAGATGCAAAACCCCTTTTCCTCCTGATTCCAAATTCCTCATTTAAAATTCCCTATTAAAGCCTCTCTCTTCCCCAAAATCCAATTTATTTTTTTACCTCAGCCTGGATTCTCCTCATTTTGGCCACGTGGAAGGACAAAGCACCCTCAAATTTCACCTGGCATTGATTATTTTTGATAGGATCGTTCTAAATTCCATTAAAAATGGGATTTTTAACAGAGATTGGGAGACTCTGGAGCCTCAGGAAGATCCAGGATCATTCCTGGAGGGGGAAACCCGCCCTTAATTCCAAGCAGAGCTGGTGAATAATTAATCCCGAATAACATATCCCAAATAATTTATCCCCGAATAATTTATGGATCCAGTCTGGGTGAGAGGAGCCCCAGACTTCAGTCCCAATTAGGGCCTTTGTGAATTGTCTGGGAACGGATCCCAATTTTTCCCATATTTATTTGTTTTCTGGGATCGGAGCCGCCGCACAATTCCTGCTTTTCCCCGGTGTTTGCAAACAGCTCCCGCTGCCAGCATTTGGAGGGGGGTTTTCCAGCCCCTATCCCACCTTGGAATCTGTGGGAATTCTCGTGGGAATGATCCCCAAGAAGTCCTGGCTGGATGGAGAGAGGACAGCAAAGGCTCCCGAGGCGATTTTCCCAAAAAATCCTAAAATTCGGCCGCTGGATCAGCCTTTTCCAAAGCTTTCCATAAATAAATGGGGGGCCTGGAATGCTGCTGGGAATTCCAGAGGCTGCCTGGGTCCTGCAGAAATGGATGCTGGAAGTTTCCAGGTTCATCCAGGTTTATCCAGGTTTATCCAGGTTTATCCCTTGACTCAGGAGCAGCGATCCCGATCCCAAAATTCCACCCCCAAATCCCAGTGCGGGGCTTTATCCACAGGGAACGCCCCCAGATTTCAGGAGTTTTGAACTCATCCCATTTTCCTGCTTATCCCAGTGCCCTGGCAGGAAGCAGCAGCTGGGATTGGGATTCTCCTTCCCGAGCTGGGTTGGGAATGATTCCCTTGGGAATAATCCCATAAAACCAAAGCCAGGCGGGGGGAAGAGATCCCAGCCCTCATTCCAGGGACTGGGACCTTGGGATTGGGAACAGACAGCGGGAACGGCTCCTTCTTGTCCTGGAAAAGGGATTTGGGAGCAAAAGGGGGGGGTGGTGATGAATTTTTGTGTCCTTTTGGGACATCAGGAATGTTATCCCATGGAATCTCCCAGGGAAGGGAAGAGGCGTTAATGACCTGAGCGATCCAGGAGGAAATCCGGGAATGAAGGGGCAGAGCCTCGAGTTTGGGATTCACCCGCACAGGTGACATTCCCAACCAGTTCTGGACATTCCCGGCATCCCCCCAGTCCCTGTCCTCGCCAGGAAATCCAGGAACACATCCCAAAAGGGCAGGGAAGTGTTTTTCCAGAGGAAAGCAGGAGCAGGGACGATCCCTGGGCTTCAGGAGAAGGAGCCGTGGCTGGGCAGGGCGGCGGGAGCGCTGCTCCACCTCTGGGATGGGAATTCCATGGGAATCCGAGATTCCACGGGAATGGGAACAGCTCCTCTGAACCCCCGAGGGGGCAATTCCAGCTCAGCGCCCGCGGTTTTGGGAATGGCGAATTCCTGCAGCCCTGCTGAGGCTGGATGGGGTCGGGATGGGGCCGGATCAGGATCCTGCAGAATTCCCGGCCCTTTTCCCTGTGCCAGAGGAATCCCACGGGCTCTGCCGGGGCCCTGGGCACGGCTCAGCTCCCGGTTTTCCTCTGTGGATGGGAAGAGCGATCCCGGCCAAAGGGAAGGGTTGGGAACGGCCGAGGAGCAGAGGCCGAGCCCAGCCCTCAGACCCCGATCCTGCTCTGCCACTTCCAGCGGCGCCAGCAGGTGACAAAGCCGCTCCCACTGCCCGCAGAGGGGACACAGAGAGCCGGGAATGCCAGGAAAAGCCTCAGCAGGGCGGGATCAGCATCCCCTGGCACAGGGAGCGGGGGCTGGAGCCGGGGGATGCTGCCCCGTGTCCCTGCGGTGACCTGAGGGACATCCCAGGACAATCCCCAGGACGGGGAATCTTGTCCTGAGCCACCTCCCGGCCGCCGCAGGCTCGGGATGAGGGAGGCAGGGATGAGCCATTCCCATCCCGGGCTGCAGGATCGGGGCTCCGGGGAACGCAGGGCTGGGTCCTGGCTCGGCACCAGCGCCGCGTCCCGAGGAGGGGACAGGGAGGGGACAGGGAGGAGGGGACACAGGAGGGGACAGAGGTGACACCCGCGCGTGGCTCGGGAGTTGCCAGCCCCGGCACATCCAGGCTGGAGGAAGCGGATCCCGATGGCAGCGCCCACCTGCAGCTCCAGCCACAGCATCCCCGGGAACGCCGCTCCCGAGGGCTCCTCCCGGCCCCCTCCGGGCTCTCACCGGCACCGGCCCTGCGTGTCCAGGGCTTCTCCCGCTCCTCCTGGGCGCCTCCAATCCCTTTTTCCAGGCTCTGGGAGAAGCCAGGGCCGGGCTGAGCACCGGGAGAGGCGAGGGCGGCGCTGGCTCAGCCGCGCACGGAGCGCGGGGTCCCTGCCGGCCCCGGAGCGGGTCCGGGGATCACCGCGGGGCTCCGCAGGCTGGCTGGGCACGGCCCCGGGCAGGGCTGGGCACGGCCCCGGGCAGGGCTGGGCACGGCCCCGGGCAGGGCTGGGCTCTGGCACGGGGACCCGGGCACTGCGGGCGGGTGCAGCCGCGGCGGGGAGGGGCAGGGCTGGGCAGCGGGGGGAGGTAAACACGGCACCGGCACGGAAAGCAGGAAAATGACATTAAAATGACACCAGAATGACACCACGGCTGTTCCCGACGCGTCCTTTGCCATCACCTTTGTCGTCCCCCCCATCCTCGGCTGGCTGTCCCCTCCCCGGGGTGGCCGAGCAGGTGAAGGAGGGCTGGCCAGGAGCCCCGAGGACCGCGTTGTTTCTCTATTTCACCCCCAACGTCCCTCCCGTCACATTTTCCGCGTCGCTCGGGCACCGAGGGGTTAATGCCCGGAAAGCGCCGCTCTCCTCCCGCCTGGATCGCATCCTGCCAGCATCCCTGGATCCCAGCCCCGCCGGCGGCTCCGTGACCAGCGCATCACCCCCGGCCCCGCCGCCGTCACCCCCCGTTCCCAGCCGCGCGGGGCGAGGATCCGCTCGATCCCGGAGGAGTTTCCAGGAGCGGGGATGCAGCTCCCGCCGTACCTGGGAGCCATCCCCGCCTGCCGCCCGTCCCTTTATTCCCTCCCGGATCCCCGCTCTCCGTCCATTCCCTGTTTTTTTTCCCCCACCCCGGTTATTTCCAAACGCACCATTTCTCCTCAAATCCAGCATCGAGCAGGGAAAGCAAAAATCTGGAATGGGGAAAAAACAACCCCGAGCGAGCTGCCGAGGCGCTGCAGAGCGCCGGAGCCCCCCCAAAGTCACCCCCGGCCCAAAAACCCAAACCACGGCCGTGGCCCCCGACTCACCCTCCGAGTCTGTCCCCGTCCCCCGGCGCCGCTGTCACCGCCTGCCACCCCCCGCCACAGCTGCCCGCACATCTGGCTCGGCTGGCAGACAAAAGGCCGGGTGGCTCCGGAGCTGTCACCGCCGGCGGGGTCCGTCCTTGTCGCTTAGGACGGCGACAGGGTCAGCAGGACCCTCCGGCCACGCTGACCCTCAGGGCGGGGAGAGCTCTTCAGCCTTCGCTCGCCCGGCGCCTTCGCCGCCGCGCAGTCCCCGCTCCCCCTCCTCCTCCTCCTCCTCCTCCTCCTCCTCCCTCTCCTCCCTTCTCCCCTCCCTCCCCAATCCTCCTCCTCCTCACTCCAGCCTTGTCGCCACGACGTGCCACCCACCCGAGGCAGCTCCTGCCTTAACCCCTGCGGCTCTGGCAGCGCCCGCGGCCTCTCCCGGGGGATGATCCCGAGGGATGAAGGCGCTCCCGGGGATGCTGAGCCGGCCCTCGGCATCCGCAGCGCTCCCGCTGCGCCACCGCCGTCCCCTCCCCGCAGCCGGGGGTCGCCCAGCCCGGGGGGTTGCGGGGTTGGGTGGGAGGGGAAGGGGACGCTCGGTGGATTTGGGATTGGTGTCCCAAATCTCCTTCTGTCCGCCGGGATTTCTCGGCATTTCCAAAGATGTGGCCCCGCCAGCCCCGTGTCCCGCCCCGAGGGGACAGCGCGGCCACCCCGCGGGGTTCCCCAGCTCGGTCCCCAAGCAGGACGCGCTGCCAGGGGCTCGTTTTCCCCAAAAAGCGATTTTCAGGGACTCAACCTCGGGAAAAAACTGGGGAAAATCTGCCGTTTGCCCTGGAGAGAGCTGGGGTCCCAGCTGTGTCACCCAGAGGGCGACACAGACCCCACCCGCGGTGACACCCAGCGCGACATGGGGACAAGGACCTGTCACCGGCTGGGTTGGGGGCTGGATCAGGGTTCTAATTTGGGGCTGGAGCTGGGTTGGGGGTTGGATCAGGGTTGAAATTTGGGGCTGGAGCTCGGGGCTGGAGCGGGGCTGGGGCAGGATCAGGGCTGGAATTTGGGGCTGGAGTTCGGGGCTGGAGGGGGCTGGGGCTGGATTAGGGTTCTAATTTGGGGCTGGAGTTCAGGTCTGGGGGTTGGATCAGGGTTGGAATTTAGGGCTGGAGGGGGCTGGGGGCTGGATCAGGGTTCTAATTTGGGGCTGGAGCAGGACTGGGCTGGATCAGGTCGGAATTTGGGACAGGAGCTGGGTTTGGGGCTGGATCAGGGTTCTAATTTGGGGCTGGAGCTGGGGCTGGGGGTTGGATCAGGGTTGGAACTGGGGGCTGGATCAGGGTTCTAATTTGGGGCTGGGGGTTGGATCAGGGTTGGAATTTGGGGCTGTAGGGGGGCTGGGGGCTGGATCAGGGTTCTAATTTGGGGCTGGAGCGGGGCTGGGGGTTGGATCAGGATCGGAATTTGGGGCTGGGGCTGGAGCTGGATCAGGGTTGGAATTTGGGGCTGGAGCGGGGCTGGGGGCTGGATCAGGGTTGGAATTTGGGGCTGGGGGTTGGATCAGGGTCGGAATGTGGGGCTGGAGCTGGGCTGGGCTGGATCAGGGTTGGAACTCGGGGCTAGATCAGGTCGGAATTTGGGGCTGGAGCGGGGTTTGGGGCTGGATCAGGGTTCTAATTTGGGGCTGGGGTTGGATCAGGGTCGGAATTTGGGGCTGGAGGGGGGCTGGGGGCTGGATCAAGTTTGGAACTCGGGGCTGGAGCTCGGGGCTGGAGCGGGGCCGCGCACACGCCGAGGAGAGCTCGGAGTGACCTGATTTAATTGGCAGCACTTCAATGGCATCGAGTCCCTGCCCGGCCGCGTGTCCGCCCCCCTCGGCAGAGCGGGAGCTGGGCTCGGGTTTAGCGTCACTGCCGGGCTTAGCAGAGCGTCCCCGGGGTCGGCTCAGCTGCGCCGGCCCCTCCAGGATTGTCCGACAGCAAACGGAAAAATCGAAGCCGGGTCACACGAGGAAAATCCCATTTATTTTTCCCAAACCCAGTGAGCATCCTGTGGAAACTGCTGAGGAGCTCCCGGTGGGCTGGGAAAGCCCTTCCCGGTGGATTTGGTGGGCTGGGAAAGCCCTTCCCGGTGGATTTTGTGCCCGCTGCCAGGGCTGGGGTTGCTTTGCATCCCCCCGTGTTGTGGGGCCGGCAGGGAAATGCCCCTTGGAATTTCCCAAATCCCTGTGGAACTCCTGGAAAAGCCCTTCCAGGTGGATTTTGTGCCCGTGTCGGCTGCTCCAGGCATTCCCGGGGGATGGAAAAGGCGCTCCCAGGTGTCCCGGAGCTCTGTCCGTGCCTCGCCCGGCTCCTGCCGCGCCGCTGCAGAGGCTGAGTAATTCCTGAGGCTCCCGAGATGCTCCTCAGGCTGCCGAGCACATCCCGATCCAGGTTTTAATTGCGTGGGATTGCAGCCGAGATGGCTCTGATTTATCCTCCCTGCTGCGCCAGCGCTTCTCCCCGGCCAGCTCCCGGATCCACCTGGAGAATATTCCCTGGGAAAGGGTTAAAAATGTCCCTGGGAATCAGGAAAAAAAATAAAAGCTCGGAGTCCGGAGTGGGATTTTCCCTCTCACACTTGTGGGGTTGTGACATTCCCGTTCTTTTATCCCTCAGGACACGAGGTGAGCTCCTCGGGGAGCTGCCCTGAGGAATTTTCCTGGAGAACCACGGGATTTAGAGGGTTAAGCCAGGCTCAGCTAAGCTCAGCTCTACCAGACCTGGATGAACAAAGGGCTCCAGCACTTTTTATTCCCTTCTGGATCAGGAAAACCTCACGGATGGGGGAACCCTGCATTCACCCCAAATTCCATTTTTAATTCTGCTGCCCCATCCCAAATTTAAGCAAATTCCCATAAATTTGGGGTGAGCCAAGGTCACCCCTGAGCAGGGATGGGAATGGGGTGAATTCCCAAATCCAGAGCCCTGAATTCAGATCTGTCCCCTCTCCCTTCTCACATTCCAAGAATTCCCCACCTTTTTGCTCTTTCCCAAATCCCATTTTGAACCCCAATCCCCAAATCCCCACCTCCAGCTTGTCCAGATCCTGGAATCCTCTGGAATTTCCACGACTCAGGGGTGGGAATTGTTCCTCTGCTCCCTTTATTCCCTGTATTTTGGGGCTGCTTTATGGCTGCCATAAAAGCTGCCCATAAATCAGGGCTGATCCCATAAAAACCGGGAAAAACTGGAATTGGGGCCCGGCTCCCTCTGCCAGCTCTGGGAATGTGCTGGGATTTATCCTCCCCTCATTCCCAGACATTTTCACATCCACCTTGGGAAGCAATTCCAGGGTGAGCACACCTGGTGGAGTCTCCCATTTATGGGGTTTTTTTATGGAGAACATGGGATTTTTTATGGATAACATGGGATTTTTTATGGAGAACATGGGATTTTTTAATGGAGAACGTGGGGGATTTTTTATGGAGAACATGGGGGATTTTTTATGGAGAACATGGGGGATTTTTTTTATGGATAATGAGATTTTTTATGGATAACATGGGATTTTTTATGGATAGCATGGGGTGGTTTCTTATGGATAACATGGGATTTTTTTTATGGATAACATGAGGGGTTTTTTAATGAATAATGAGGGGTTTTTTATGGATAACATGGGATTTTTTATGGATAACATGGGGGTTTTTAACAGATAATGTGGAGTGTCACTGTCACAGGGTCCATGGGATGTCACTGTCAGAGGGGTGTCACCACCACAGGGGACACGGGGGTGTCACTGCCACAGGGGACAGTGGGGTGTCACTGTCACCATCACGGGGGTGTCACTGTCACCATCATGAGGGTGTCACTGTCACAGAGGACAGACGGGTGTCACTGTCACCATCACAGGCGACAGTGGGATGTCACTGTCACCATCACAGGGGTGTCACCATCACAGAGGACAATGGGGTGTCACTGTCACCATCATGAGGGTGTCACTGTCACCATCACAGGGGTGTCACTGTCACCATCACGGGGGACAGTGGGATGTCACTGTCACAGGGGACAGTTGGGTGTCACTGTCACCATCACGGGGGTGTCACCATCACAGAGGACAATGGGGTGTCACTGTCACCATCATGAGGGTGTCACTGTCACCATCACGGGGGTGTCACTGTCACTATCGTGAGGGTGTCACCTTCACAGAGGACAATGGGGTGTCACTGTCACCATCACGGGGGTGTCACCATCACAGGGGACAGTTGGGTGTCACTGTCACCATCACAGAGGTGTCACTGTCACCATCGGACAGTGGGGTGTCACTGTCACCATCACAGGGGTGTCACTGTCACCATCGTGGGGGTGTCACCGCCCCAGGGGTCCCCTCACCCCAGCCCTGTTTTCCCTCCCTCCCCCTGAGAGCTCGGGGACATTTTTCCCACCGGGGACATTCCGGGTGGGCGGCAGAGCCCGCGCTGGCGGTGCCACCGTTCCCATGGCAACGGGAGCCACCTCGTCCCTCCCTCGGAGCTGTGGGGACACACCTGAGCGCCACAAACCGGGGTGGGGGGTTTGGGATGGAATTCCTCCCTGGCAGTGTCCCAGGCCGGGCTGGCAAACCCTGGGATGGTGGGAATGTCCCTGGCCACGGAATGGGATCATTGGAAATCCTAAAATTGGGATTTTAGGCCGCTTCCACTCCAACCCATTCCCATTCCCGGATTTTCCTCCCTCTCCTTTTCCCAGCCCATCCCGGAGCTCCAAGCTCCTCTGGCTCCTCACAAACCCTCCCTGCAGGCTGGACAGGGAGAAATCCCAACTGAACCAGGCCAAAGCCGGGCTCACAAACCCCAAAATTTATTTATTTCTCCTCACTCACATTCCCTGGCTCTGCTCTTCCCATCCTGGCACTGCCCCAGCTCACCAGGGAATGGCTCATTACTGGGATTTCCAAAAAAAAAAAAACCAAAAATTGGGAGAAAAACCTGGGATTTGCTTTTTGGGGGGCTCTGGAATATTTTCCTGCAGCTTTGGCACATCCTGGGGGGGCTGATGAGGCTCAGACTGGGCAGGACAAGGTTTTGCTCCCAGTTTGTCCCAGTTCCTGACAGGGGAGCCTTGGAAAGGTGGTGGGAGATTGGGGATGCTCCTGGCTGGAAAAGGAGGAGGAGGAGGAAGAGGAGGAGGAGGAGGAGGCCTGCGGGGTTGCCATGGCGATTGAGCGTCTCCAAATCCTCGGATTATTTATCCCCGGGTTTGTTTAGGCTGAGGGAAAGCCTTGAGGGTGGGAAGAGGGTTGGGATGTGAGGAAGAGGAGTGTGGGAGTCCAGGAATTCTGATCCTAGAGGAGAAATCCTAAAATTCCAGCTCTGGGGCTCAGCTCCGCCCTTGGAGCAGCAAAAATTGGGGAGTTTGGGGCGGTCTGCGGGGAATTTGCCCTCTCAGGGATCCTGTGATCCCAAATCTGCCCCGGATTTCCACTGTGGGATCTGGCCCACAGAATCCAGGCTTTACTGGGAATGATTTGGGGGTGTGGATGGATTTGGGTCAGGCCCTGGTGCTGTCCCAGCTGGATGCTGGGAACGCTTTCCAAAGCCATTTCCTGAATTCCAGAGGAGCTTGATGGAATGATCCTCTGATTTCTGGGATTAAACATCACCTTCCTCAGCCCCTTCCTGGAGCACTGGAGCATCCCAGGCGCTTCCAGCTGTATCCAGCTGCAAATCCCCTTGGGAAGCACCTCCCTGTGTCCCGTCCCCTCCTTGGGCTCAGCCCCCTGTGCCAGGTCGGTGACATTCCAGGAATTCTTCCAGGATGCTCCTTCCCCTGCACATCTGCTGCCACTCCTGAGGAAATCTGGGACACTTGGGGCTGTCTGGAGCTGGAATTTTGGGATAAAACCGAAAAGTGGCACCGAGAGGGTCGAGAACATCCAGGTGTTTGCCACGTCCCCCCTTCCCGCTCCCTCCTTTCCACGGGATCCGTAATTGCTCCTGAACCTCATCTCCAATTCCTTTTGATGCCTCCAGTGTCCCCGTTCTGTAAATCCCAGCGTGGGAATGCCATGGATTTGCTGAGGGGACACCTTGGATCGTCACATCAAAGGGAAAAAGGACTCCGGGAATTCGGGAGCGCTGCAGGAAAATCGATTTTGTTTGAGTTTGCCAGCAGAGGTCAGCGGGAAGTGGGGAGGAGTCTGGAATTGGGGAAAGAAATCCCGTTATTGTGGGAGGGGGAAGGGAGGGGGAAAAGAAGGGAAAAGGGAAAAAGGGAAAATGGAAAAGAGAAAAGGGGGGAAAAGGGGAAAAGGGAAAAGGGGAAAATGGAAGGGAAAAGGGAGGAAGGGAAGGGAAGGGAAGGGAAGGGAAGGGAAGGGAAGGGAAGGGAAGGGAAGGGAAGGGAAGGGAAGGGAAGGGAAGGGAAGGGAAGGGAAGGGAAGGGAAGGGAAGGGAAGGGAAGGGAAGGGAAGGGAAGGGAAGGGAAGGGAAGGGAAGGGAAGGGAAGGGAAGGGAAGGGAAGGGAAGGGAAGGGAAGGGAAGGGAAGGGAAGGGAAGGGAAGGGAAGGGAAGGGAAGGGAAGGGAAGGGAAGGGAAGGGAAGGGAAGGGAAGGGAAGGGAAGGGAAGGGAAGGGAAGGGAAGGGAAGGGAAGGGAAGGGAAGGGAATCCCTTTCCCAACATTCCCAACGGGGCTGATGGACCCCATTCCCTCCCCAAGGGATTTCTGGGAAGGCCAAGGAGCATCCTCAGGGAATGAGGGTCCCACTGGAACTGCCACCCATGAGTGGGGGAGGAATGACGGCTTTTCCTGGCTGTGGATGCTGAAGGAGCCTTGGGTGAAGAAAATCCTCCCAAAATCATGGAATGGTTTGGGAGGGAGGTAATTGAGCCCCTGAACAGGGACATCTCCTGCTAAACCTTATCCCAGAGCCAGCAGGATGATATTCCATGGAAAACAGCACAGCCAACACTCCCACAGCTCCAAAAATCATGGAGAAAACCGGAATTTGGGAAAAAAAATAAACAAAAACAGGGAGAAGCAAACATCTTTTTTTGGGAAGGGGAGGAGAAAGCTGGGAATGTTTTCCAAGAGCCCCCCTGCTCCGGCACGGGGAGGACAATGACAAACGAGGTGAACTCGGAGGCTGCGGAGAAAATCTTGGCAGCGGGCGGAAAAGGCGCTGCCAGATTCCGGGGAATTTTAACTGGCATTTAATTAGCGGCACTCAGGTGGTCACAGGAGCGGTGGCAGTGCCGCAGTTCCTGGCATTTGTTAATTAAAGCTGCTCCTGACAGGGATTAACGACTTTTTAATGAATCTGTTGTCTTAATGTCTTATTAAGTTTTGACTTTCACCCTTCCCCCCCCCACCTGCTGCCAGTTTTCCTGGGAATTGCAGCATCCAAAGGGATGGGAGGTGTGAGGGGCAGGGGCAGCACGGCTCCTGCCAGACTCCCAAAAAATTGGGAATGCGTGGGTTGGGGTGGGGGAACAGGGAAAGGAGGGGGCGTGGCCACAGAGGGAAATTTTTGGGAGGGAAATGGGAATCAGGGATCAGGGTGGGAGATCCCAGCCATGCTGATGGAAAAAAATGGGAATCAGGGATGAGTGAGGGAGATCCCAGCCCTGCTGCTGGAGCTCCATCTAAAAGTCTCCAGCAGGACTTGGAAAATGGCTCTGAAAATGGGGAGCGGGGAATGAGGAAAACAAGGAATTCTGCCAGGCTGGGACCCCAGAAATGGAGGAAAATGGATCCAGTCTTTCCTCTCAAGTGGAGCTCTGGGCGGGATTCTGCCCATCCCATCCCATGGATCCCATCCCATGGATCCCATCCCATGGATCCCATCCCATGGATCCCATCCCATCCCATCCCATGGATCCCATGGATCCCATCCCATGGATCCAATCCCATGAATCCCATCCCATGGATCCCATCCCATCCCATGGATCCCATCCCATGGATCCCATCCCATGGATCCCATGGATCCCATCCCATGGATCCAATCCCATGAATCCCATGGATCCCATGGATCCCATCCCATGGATCCCATCCCATCCCATCCCATCCCATCCCATGGATCCCATCCCATGGATCCCATCCCATCCCATGGATCCCATCCCACGGATCCCATCCCATGGATCCCATCCCATCCCGAGGTGCTTTTGGACACGGCACCATCAGAACCGGGCACGGAGCCATTTTTCCCCCGCGCAGGATCCAGCAGGATCCTCCTTCCAGCCCCTTCCCAGGCCCTGCCGCATTCCCACATTCCCAGGAACTCCTGCTGGGAGCCCACGGGAGGCGAGGCTGTTGACATTCCTGGGAAGAGCGGGAGGCAGAACCCGTGGCGGGGAGAGCACGAATCCCCCAGAATAGATCCCGCTGCTCCGTCTAAATTTAGCATCCCATGTTCTCCTCGGAATGGACTCGGCTCCGGCAATTAACTAATGATGGGGATGATTAAGGATCGCTCCCGCGCTTCCCATCTCCAGCCTCTCTCCCACTCCTTCCCTGAATAATAATTCCTGGATTTTGTAACGTCGGCAGAGCGTTCCCGGAGGTGAGAGGGAAATGGGGGAAAGGAGCTGAAAATGGAGCAGGGATAAATGGGACAGGGATAAATCCCCTGTTTGCTGATCCCAAATCTGGGATGGGGTTTGGGATCATCCTGAGGTCTCAGGGGAGAGGCGACCGCTCCGGAATGGATGGAAGCACGGGAATGTTGCTGCTGGAACTGGGATGCATCCAGGCACCTTTCCTGGCTGGAATGGCGTTATCCTGGGATGGGTTGGGCAGGAAGGATCCCAAAAACTCATCCTGTTCCTCCCCCAACACCTCCCACTGTCCCAGGCTGCTCCAAGCTCCATCCAGCCTGGCCTTGGACATTCCAGGGATCCAGGGGCAGCCACAACTCCTCAGGGAATTCCATCCCAGCCCCTCCCCACCCTCACAGCTGGGAATCCTTTCCCAATATTCCATCTATCCCTTCCCTCTGGCAGTGGGAAGCCATTCCCTGTGTCCTGGGGCTCCTGGTGAAGATTTCCTTTCCAGATTCCAGGAATTATCCAGGCCAGTGACCGCAGAGGGACCATCCCAGATCCATCTCACGCCGCTTCCCGTGGGATTTTCTTGTCCTTGCCCAGAATTCCCAACACTGCAGCAGATCCACGGCCCCCTGAGACTCATTCCTGCTGATCCACGTCCTGTCCGTGCCTAACCAGATGCTAATTTATTAATTAAATGCTGCGGTTAATGACAGGGTGAGGATTAATGAGGGCAAATCCTGCAGAGTGTTCCTGGGGAAGAGACAGCTCCATGCATCCAACACCACCCTGGGGTTTTTGGGAAGCTCAGGACTCATGGAAAATGTTTGGAGATGCTCCTAAATTCCACCATTCAGGGTGGAATTATTCCCATGGAATTATTCCCATGGAATTATCCCCAGGCTGGCGCTGCTGGAAGCATCGGGAACACCGGCTCGGATTTGCTGGACCAAGGCTGGAACGGAGACAATTCCTCCCAGAAAATAATTCCACGGACAAATTTCACCTGGAAAACTTCCTTGTGAGCAGCTTTGGATTTTCCTGGCCGGATAAAAATAAATGATGGAATGACGCCCGCGGCAGCTGCACGGGAGGAGATTTTGGGGATGAACTCCGAGCTCTGGCTCCGTTTTCCTTCCCTCCCTTCCCCTTCCCAGCAGGATGGCTCTGGGATTGCTGGGGATGGGCAGCTCTGGATGCACTTTCTGGAAAGGTCTCTCCAAAAGTTCCTTTGGATTTGGCTGTTGGCTCCAGCACGGGAGCCAAGAAATCCATCAGCAAAATATTAATGGAAAAAAACCAGAGTCAGAGGAGCCCACGGAGGAGAAATTTGGCTCCTCTGTGGGGATTGGTGACTGAAAAGTGGGAAATGTTGGGAATTCAGGCACGGAGAACTGGGAAATGTTGGGAATTCAGGCACTGAGAACTGGGAAATGTTGGGAATTCAGGCACGGAGAACTGGGAGATGTTGGGAATTCAGGCACTGAGAACTGGGAAATGTTGGGAATTCAGACATTGGGAAATGCTGGGAATTCAGGCACTGAGAACTGGGAAATGTTGGGAATTAAGACATAGGGAAATATTGGGAATTCAGGCACTGAGAACTGGGAAATGTTGGGAATTCAGACATAGGGAAATGTTGGGAATTCAGGCACTGAGAACTGGGAGATGTTGGGAATTCAGGCACTGAGAACTGGGAAATGTTGGGAATTCAGGCACTGAGAACTGGGAAATGTTGGGAATTCAGACACTGAGAACTGGGAAATGTTGGGAATTCAGACACAGGGAAATGCTGGGAGCCAGAAATTCCTGCTGACTCTCCTTTTCTCCAGGCTGAGCCCCTTTCCCAGCTCCCTCAGGATTCTCCAAACCCTTTCCCAGCTCCATCCCTTTCTCTGGACACCCTCCAGCCCCAAAATGTCCTCCCTGAACTGAGGGAATAACAAACAATTCCCTTTCCTCAGGATCAACCCCATGGATCAGCCAGAATGAAAAAATTCGGGGTTGGAACAAGACCTTTAAGGCCCCTCCCAACCCAAACCTCATTGTAATTCCACGGATAATGAATTATTCCCCGGATAATGAAGTTTAGGCGGCTGCTGTGGTGCAGGAATTCCTGGGAATCATTCAGGGAAGAGAAATCCAAGGATTGCAGCAGCTCCCTCCTCACTTCATCTAAAATTAACTCCGCTCTCGAGCTGCACTTAAGCAAAACCAGTTGCCATGGCCACGCCGGGGGGCTCCTGGATGCAGGAAACCAGGAATTCCAGGATAATGAAGGGCTCTGGAATATCCTCAGGAAGTTCATCCACCTGGAGGATCCTTGGGAAGTTCATCCACCTGTTAAACCCGCGGTGCCCGGGAATTGGGAATGGAAATTCCCCCTCTCTTCCCGCGGCTGCGATTTGGGCGAGCTGGAGGAAAAATGTGGAATGAAAAGAGGTGGATAAAGGGAGGCTGGGAGGGATCCGAGGGGATTTTTGGGAATGTGCAGATCCTGAGGTTTGCTGGAAGGGAAGGGGAGAGGAGCGCTGATATTTATAGCGCCTGATTAATCCTTGATTTGCTGCTGCTCAGATTCCGGTTGGGAATCAAATCTGCACTCCAGGCCTGCTGCTGGCTCGGGAAAAAGCAGGAAAAGAGCCCTGATCCTATGGGAAATGCAGGAAAAGGATCCAAATCCTACAGGAGAGGCAGGAGAGAGCCCTGATCCTACGGGAGAGGAATTTCCAGGTGAAATGTTGGATTTATTAACGCAATTCCTCTCCCTAATTAAGTCCCAACCAACTTCCCCCCAAAATTGGGAATTTTTTTACCAATTTAGGGTCTGGAGCAATGGGAAAATCCCACTTTCCTGCCAACCTGATGGGAACAGAACTAATCATGAGGCTTTTTAATTGGGAATAAAGCCACAGGAATGGTTTTGTTTGGATCTGCGTCCGTGCGGATCACCCCAAACCCCTACGACATCACAGACCATTCCATAAATCCCCAAATCCCAGCTTTCCCACTCCCTGCCACATTCCCACTGATTTACATCCACTGAGCCACCAAATCCAGAAAAATGGGCTGGGACACGTGGGGCCACCTCCAGGTCCCCGGTCATTCCTCCAGCGAGGCGGGAGAGGCCCTTGATCCACAATTTTCCGTCAACCTTTGGAATATTCTGGCAATTAACGGCCCTGATGGCTGTGGAGTCATCGGGAGGGATGGAAAGAAGGATTTTGATGCCGGGAGGTCGGGAATCCTTCGCGTGTGCCACGAGTGGAATCGCAGGCGAGGGCAGCGTTTGTCATTCCAACGGTTTTGTCGGAGCGGCTCCGGTGCAAGGACAGGGAAAAAAACCCAGGAAAACAAGGGGAAAAAAGAGGGAAAACAGGGGGAAAAAAACCAGGGAAAAATCCAGGGAAAACAGGAGAAAAACAGGAGAAAAAATCCAGGGAAAACTGGAAAAAAACCTGGGACAGGATAAAAAAGCAGGAACAGGGAAAATTCAGCTTTCCCTGTTTCCGCAGCCATGGATTTCCTGGATGGGATGGGAGATGGGAATGATCCAGGTGGGAAAAGGAGAGGGAGCTCAGCTCCAGGCTGCTGCAGGGCCCTGGGCTCTGGGCCTTCATCCCATCCCATCCCATGGATCCCATCCCATGGATCCTGTCCCATGGATCCCATCCCACCCCATTCCATGAATCCCATCCCACACTATCCCTTGGATCCCATCCCAGGGATCCCATCCCACCCCAACCCATGGATCCCATCCTATGGATCCCATCCCATGGATCACATCCCATGGATCCCATCCCACCCCATCCCATGGATCCCATCTCACGGATCCCATCCCATGGATCCCATCTCATCCCCTTTGGGATTTGGATCCCATAAACTCCAGTTTTTGGTATCTGGAGGAGGAGGAAGAGGAGGAAGGAGGATGAGGATGAGGGAAGGATGGAGAGGAAGGGTTTCTCTGTCACTCTTCTCAGGCAGTTTGAATTCCCTGGAATGCTGAGCTCCCACTGGGAATCTGGAATATTGGGAATATTGTGAATATCAGGAATATCTGGAATATTGGGAATATCAGGAATCCTTCCTGGAGCTGTTCCCGGCTGAGCAGAACCAGGGAACAACCCCGCTTCTATTTCTATCCCGACCTTTTCTCTCCATGCCTTTTGCATTCCCATTTTTTCCCCCCCTTCCCAATCCCTCCCCCCTCTGCTCCGTCTATTCCTTCACCTCTCCTTCATTTCCCTTCCCTTTGGAGCACGGCGCTAATTAGGGCTGCTAATTAGCGCTGCTAATGAGTTCGTGTTTGTGCATCCAGCAAAGGAACGTGCCGGGCTCCGAGGGTTAACGTGGGAATGGTGGAGTGGAAATCCTTGGGAATGGGGGTGGGAAAGGGTGGGAATGCAAGGGGAGGAGTGGGAATGGCTGGGAAGGGGTGGGAAGGGGTGGGAATGGGTGGGGAGGAGTGAGAATTGGGGTGGGAATGGGTGGGAATTGGGGTGGGAATGGGTGGGAATTGGGTTGGGAATTGGGGTGGGAATAGGTGGGAATTGGGTTGGGAATTGGGGTGGGAATAGGTGGAGAGGGAGGGGAGTGAGTGGGAATGGATGGGAATTGGGGTAGGAAGAGTTGGGAATTGGGGTGCCAACAGGGATGGGAATGGGTTGGAAAGGAAGGAGAATGAGTGGGAAGGGGTGGGAATTGGGGTGGGAATTGGGGTGGGAATTGGGGTGGGAATGGCTGGGAATTGGGGTAGAAAGAGTTGGAAATTGGGGTGGGAACAGGGATGGGAATGGGTTGGAAAGGAAGGAGAATGAGTGGGAAGGGTGGGAATTGGGGTGGGAATGGGTGGGAATTGGGGTGGAAAGGAGTGGGAATTGGGGTGGGAAGGGATGGGAATGGGTTGGAAAGGGAGGGGAATGAGTGGGAATGGGTGGGAATGGGCAGGGAGGAGTGGGAATGAATGGGAAGGGTTGGAAATTGGGATGGGAATGGGTGGGAATTGGTGTGGGAATGAGTGGGAAGGGGTGGGAATTGGGGTGGGAATGGGGGGAAATGGAAGCGCTGGATGGATCCTCTGGAAATGACCCAGGCAGCCTTGGAGCCCTGACACTTTCTAAATCCCCTTCCTTAAAATATTCCAATATTTGGGAGCAACATCCCAAAAAATCCTGGCTCCAAACAGGAGGAGAAGCTCCAATAAAAGGCAAATTTGAGGGAGAAGTGTCCGAACTGTCCCCAAACGCTCCAGGGAACTCCAAAGCCACTTCCAGGGAAATATTTTTAAAAATCCCTTTAATTTCTTCATCCATCTTTTTTTTTTTTTAGGAGATGGAACAACTCCGTCCTGATCCAAAGGTTCCCGGAGTAACTCCAGTGGGAATTATTCCTGCTGCTGAGTTTGGGCTTCATTTGTTGAAGAGAGGGAGGGAAAAAAATAAAGATCAAAAGGAATTTTTTGCAGGAAAAGCGGCGAAAAAGGCTGGGAATTGTGGGGAGGGAAAAGTTATTTTGGGATTCAGAGGAATCAGCTTGAAAAATTGCCGGAGTTTGGGATGGATCCTTTGGGATTTGGGATGTGGGAATGAGGAGGCTGCAGCTCCAGAGCTGTTCCTGGGGCTCTCCTCTGCTTCCCGCCCTGGAAAAATATTCCTTGGATGTAAACACTTGGAGACCCTCAGAGAATTCATGGAGCTCTTTGTTCCCCCCTTGTCCCTTCCCACGAGATTCCCACATCAAAGCATCCTCAAATTCCTTGGAACTCCGCTGGCTGTGGGGTTG
This sequence comes from Fringilla coelebs, assembly GCF_963513975.1. Lineage (NCBI taxonomy): Eukaryota > Metazoa > Chordata > Aves > Passeriformes > Fringillidae > Fringilla > Fringilla coelebs. The sequence continues at coordinate 2,994,723 of NC_140049.1, forward strand.
TTCCCATCCAAACAAAAATCCCGACAGATTTTCTCCTTTTCCCTGGAAAATCCGGGATTTCCACCCCTCTGGAAGGGCAGGAATGACCCCCAGGGCAGGGAGAGCTGGAGCTCAGCCCCTCAGAATTCCAGGAGCTAAAATTCCTGGAATCCCATCCTGCCTGGAATCCCCATCCCTGGAGCTGTCCAAGGAATTCCTCTGGGCTCTGGGTGACCTTGGAAAGCTTTTCCAGCCTCGAAATTCCCAGGATTTCTTTTCCTAATAATTCATATTCTGTTTCCATTCTGATTTTCCTGGAAAACTTGGAGCAATTCCTTTTTCCAGGACTTTTTCCCACCCGTGGGATGTGACCTGAACCCTCCTGCAGCACCTCAGAGTTGGGAAATTCCAAATTTTGGGACAAATCCCTGATCCTGGGTACAAACAGAGAAGGAAAAGTGAAATATTCCCCCCAAAAATGAAATTAAACCGGTTGTTATCCAGATGTGCCAACAGGATGGGAATCTTTGGGACAAAAAAATGGCTTTGGGCTTGGAAAATACCTTGGAATTCCCTTCTTTGTGTCCCTTTTTCATGGAAAGGACCTTGGAATTTGCTTCCTTGTGTCCCTTTTTCATGGAAAAGATCTTGGAATTCCCTTCCTTGTGTCCTTTTTCATGGAAAGGACCTTGGAATTCCCTTCCTTGGGTCCCTTTTTCATGGAAAAGATCTTGGAATTCCCTTCCTTGTGTCCCTTTTTTCCATGGAAAAGACCTTGGAATTCCCTTCCTTGTGTCCCTTTTTCATGGAAAAGATCTTGGAATTCCCTTCCTTGTGTCCCTTTTTTCCATGGAAAAGACCTTGGAATTCCCTTCCTTGTGTCCCTTTTTCATGGAAAAGACTTTGGAATTCCCTTCCTTGTGTCCCTTTTCCATGGAAAGGGCCTTGGAATTCCCTTCCTTGTGTCCCTTTTTCATGGAAAGGACCTTGGAATTCCCTTCCTTGTGTCCCTTTTCCATGGAAAGGACCTTGGAATTCCCTTCCTTGTGTCCCTTTTCCATGGAAAAGACCTTGGAATTCCCTTCCTTGTGTCCCTTTTCCATGGAAAGGACCTTGGAATTCCCTTCCTTGTGTCCTTTTTCCATGGAAAAGACCTTGGAATTCTTCTGCTCCCTGTGAGGGCTGAATCCCAGAAAAACCCACGGATATTTATTCCCTGGATCTCCCCTGGGAATTCTGGCCCAGCATTCCAGGGATTTTTGGGGGGACAACCCACGGAAGGTGACGTTTAACCCCCTCAGAGCCACAACCCCGAGTGTTTTCCATGGAATTTTTTTTCCATGTTTTTTAACTCCCTGCTCTCCCACCCTCATCCATCCTGGCCTGGCAGGCGCTGGGATGAATTCCCGTGATGAATTCCCGCTGTTTTGTTGTTTGAGGGATCGGGACAGGCCGGGCGCTTCGGGGAGATTAATTTTTGATTTATGGCCGGCTCCCAGGATTTATTCCCATCTTCCTCCAGAGGGAAAGGCAGAGCTGGAAGTGTTTTAAATTCCGTGGGTTCTGCTGGAAAGGGGGGGTTGGGATTGATTGGAATCACGGCGGCTCTTCCATGAGATGACTGCAAATATCAGCCTGGGAAGGAGGAAAAGGGAATAAAATCCTGATGTTTTAAATGTTGATTTCATGAACTGAGGGATGTCCTGGGATTTCTCCGCTTGCTGATGGGAATGAATGGAATTTTGGAGCTGGATACAACTCCCTGCTGAGGAATAGATGGGATTAATGGGATCTGGGATTAAACTGGGAGAAATATCCTAAAAAAACACCCAGAGGAGAGGGAATTCTGGAGCCATTTGATGCCTTCCCGGGATTGTGGCCACCAAATCCCACAAATTCCAAGGAGAGGTCTCAGCATTCCCAAAGGGATTCTCTTGTTTTGGCCAGGGTTGGGATTTTGGGAATGCTGACAAGTTTAACCCAAGGACTTTGGGAGACCAGTAGACCCCAGTGATCCCATTCCAACCTTTTTCCCCATGGAAAAAGGGAAATTGGGAAGCCCTGGGCACGCTGGACGCTGCCTGGGGCACTTTTTCCCAGGAAATTCCCGGGGGTTGGATTCATCCTAAGGGCAGGAATGTTCCTCTTTCCACACCATTTCCCACCTGGATTTTTGCTCCAGTGATTCCAAGATGTTCCAGCGGCTCCTTTTCCCTGCCCTGCAGAAATTGGGGATGTGCTGCGATCTAGTGGTGAAGGAGGATCCTGGAATTCGCTCCAGGATGGATTCAGCCCTTCCCAAGCAGGGTTTTCCAGGCTGTTTTTCCGGGAAAATCTGATTCCTGCAGGATCCAAGAGATTCCAGTTCCTCCATCAAATCCTGCTCCGCTCCTGGAGCCTGACCGGGCACGGATCCCTCCAAAAATGCTCCGGACACATCCCAGGAAACAAATCCAAGCAGGAATTTTGCCACTGGATCACCTCTGGATCATCAAACCCAAGCAGGAATTTTGCCTCTGGATCATCAAATCCAAGCAGGAATTTTGCCCCGGGATCAGCTCTGGATCATCAAATCCAAGCAGGAATTTTGAATTTTGCCACAGGATCAGCTCTGGATCATCAAATCCAAGCAGGAATTTTGCCATGGGATCAGCTCTGGATCATCAAATCCAAGCAGGAATTTTCCCATGGGATCAGCTCTGGATCATCAAATCCAAGCAGGAATTTTGCCACGGGATCAGCTCTGGATCACCAAATCCAAGCAGGAATTTTGCCACGGGATCAGCTCTGGATCATCAAATCCAAGCAGGAATTTTGCCACGGGATCAGCTCTGGATCATCAAATCCAAGCAGGATTTTTGCCACGGGATCAGCTCTGGATCATCAAATCCAAGCAGGAATTTTGCCACTGGATCAGCTCTGGATCATCAAATCCAAGCAGGATTTTTGCCACGGGATCAGCTCTGGATCATCCCTCTGCCCGAGGAGGGAATATCCTTAATTAGAAGCAGGTTTTTAATTAACAATCAAACTCAGCTTTGCTGCTTTTCCCTCTTTTCCTGCCCTCCCCAACCTTGGAATTCTTTCCCTTTTCCCTGCCGATTTTCCTTTTCCCAAATCCTGCTCAGCTCCAGCCCCATCCCAGCCTCTCCTCCTGGGGAATTTTGGCCTTTTCCTTTGGATTTTCCACCCTGCCAGGGATGGAATCCAGGAGTTGTGGCTGTGTAGAATTCCCAGATTCCTGAGGCTGGAAAAATCCCTCCAGGATCATCACCCTGAGTGCCACACCCAAGAATTCCTTGGATACCTCCAGGAATGCCGGGATTCCAAAACTTTTTCAGCAGCTCCTTCCAAAACCTGGATTCCTCCTTTTCCAGGAGGAAATTCCTGATTCTGGCAGGATGAAGGGATTTTTTGGGGGGTTGATTTTTCCAGGTGATGATTTTACCATCCCGAATGTTTGGGAATGGCTGGGAATTCCCGGTGCCGGGATTTGGGATGGATCAGTCCCTGAGGCAGGGACAGGAGGGGACAGCAGGTGGCACTCCCCGACCGCGGGCAGCCCCAGAACGCAGCTTTGGGGGATTTTTGGGAATTTCAAATGGGGTTTTTGGGAATTTCAAATGGGATTTTTGGGAATTTCAAATGGGGTTTTGGGGAATTTCAATTGGGATTTTTGGGAATTTCAGTTGGGATTCTCCATCCTCTGGGACTGGGAATTCCAACAGCTCCAGATTTGGAGCGACCCTTTCTCCTTTAATTTCAATAATTTGCTCCCAAGGGAATCCACTTTGGAATTTGTCCTGGTTGTTTTTTAGGGGTTTTTTTTTTGGGAATAACAAATTCGGGATGAGTTCATCTAAATCCCAATCCAGGTTTTAATTCCTGGATTAACAGGGAATAAACAGTGGATGAGGCCAAACCCCTCCTGTGGATTTCCTGGAAAAGTTCTGTGTCCCAGGATTTCCTGGGTGGGATCATCCATGTCCTGGGGCAGGAGAAGCTCCATAAAATCTGAGATTCTGGGATGTGCATCCATAAAAAATGAGGTTCTGGGATGTGCTTCCATAAAATTCTGGGATGTGCATCCATGAAAATTGGGTTCCTGGGATGTGCATCCATAAAATCCAAGATTCTGGGATGTGCATCCATAAAAATTGAGTTCCTGGGATGCACACCCACAAAAACTGAGATTCTTGGATGTGCATCCATGAAATCCAAAATTCTGGGATGTGCATCCATAAAACTGAGTTCCTGGGATGTGCATCCATAAAAAATGAGATTTTGGGATGTGCATCCATAAAAATTGAGTTCCTGGGATGCACATCCACAAAAACTGGGCTTCTTGGATGTGCATCCATAAAATCCAAAATTCTGGTATGTGCATCCATAAAATCCGAGATTCTAGGATCTGCATCCATAAAATCCGAGATTCTGGGATGTGCATCCATAAAAAATGGGATTCTGGGATGTGCATCCATCCCCAGTTGTCCCTAAGGCCTCCCCACAGATCCATCATTCCCAAGGCTTTCAGGGGGATCGATATTTTCCCAAAGAGGTTGCAGGAACTCATTTTCCCCCTTTTCCATCCCGGATAATTGGATTGCTGGGAATCTCCAGGGAGAAGCCAAGGGAAGGGAATTTCCACAGGGTCTGGAGCGAGGATGAAGATCCAGGCTGGATCTGGGAAGGGATTTCCCTGCTGGGAAATGCCCAAATTCCAGCTGATCCCAGCCCTCCCCTCTCCCCAAAAGATCCTGGAATTTCAGGATGCATTTTCCATCCCATTTATGTGATTTTTTTTTTGGAGTTTCCAACTAATTTTTGGGGGAATTTTGATCATTTTACACCAGATTTTGTTCTTCCCGTAAGGCCGGGAGACACATCCTGATTTTCTTTCCTCCGTGAGCAAATTCCAAGCTCTTCCTCCTGCTCCCTCCCTCTTCCAGAAGTATCTACATGGAAAAAAATGAGGGAATTTTGGCTCATAGCCTAAAGAGCTCAGCCCCGTAAATCAGATTTTGTGATGTGTAAATCAGATTTTTTTTGTGGTGCAAATCAGATTTTGTGAGGGCTGTGGCCTCTTCCAGATGGGATTTTCCATGGAAAATGCCCCCCCCAAAAAAGGGATATTTCAATTCCTTCCCAGATATTTGTGGGATTTAATGGGAGAGAATGGAAAAATCTCTGCGGGGAAAAGGGAGAAAAAATGGGGAAAAAAGGGGAAAAAACTTTTCAAGGCTTTGAGAACCTCCAGAAGTGCAGCGTGCCCTTGGATCCCTCTGGAATTCTCTGGGATCAGCACCTTGGAGGAGCAGTCAGCACTGCTGGAGAGGCAGCTCCGGAGTGAAATTCCCTTCTCCCACCTGAAATCCAGCAGGATCCGGGCGGAAAAGGCACAGCCCGGTGAAATCTGATGTTCCCAAAGTTGCAGCGTCAGGGACAAGATCCCTGATTCCCTGACATCCATGGAAAAACATCCCCAAATTGAACTCCCGGATTTTTTTGTCCTTTGTTGCTGATCCTTGAGGATGGCTTGGTTTTTTCCCAATTTTCTCCATGTTTTTTCTCAGTTTTCCCCATTTTTTTTCCTGATTTTCCCCATGGTTTTTCCCCAGTTTTCCCATGGCTTTTCCCCAGTTTTCCCCATCTTTTTTCCCCCAGTTTTCTCCATGGCTTTTTCCTGGTTTTCTCCATCTTTTTTCCCAGTTTTCCCCATTGCTTTTTTCTGTTTTCACCATGGTTTTTTACCAGTTTTCCCCGTGGCCTTTTCATTATTTTCCCCATGGTTTTTCCCCAGTTTTCCCCACTGCTTTTCTTCAGTTTTCCCCATGGCTTTTTCCTGGTTTTCCCCATCTTTTTTCCCAGTTTTCCCCATTGCTTTTTCCCATTTTCCCCCATGATTTTTTACCAGTTTTCCACATGACTTTTCCCTGATTTTCTCCATGTTTTTTACCCAGTTTTCCCAATGGCCTTTTCACCATTTTCCCCATGGCTTTTCCCCAGTTTTCCCCATGTTTTTTCCCCAATTTTCTCCATGGATTTTCCCCAGTTTCATCCATTGCTTTTCCCTGATTTTCTCCATGTTTTTTTCCCAGTTTTCCCCATTGCTTTTTCCTGTTTTCCCCCATGGTTTTTTACCAGTTTTCCACATGACTTTTCCCTGATTTTCTCCATGGTTTTTTCCCAGTTTTCCCCATGTCCTTTTCACCATTTTCCCCATGGCTTTCCCCTGTTTTTCCTCATGGCTTTTTCCTGCTTTTCCCCATGGCTTTCCCCTTTTTTTCCTCATGTTTTTTTCCCAGTTTTCCCAGCTCCCAGCAGCTGGGGACAGCTGTCTGGAATTCTGCTCCATCCCTGAATACTCCTGTTTGATTTATCTCCCTCCTTTCCCAGCAGCTGCTCCCTGGATCTGTTATTCCATAGGGAAATTGGGATTTCCAAACCTGGGGTTTCCAGCTGTGTCCCCACATCCCCCCAGGAAGTTTTTTCCCCCCCTCTGGAGATCCAACAAATGCAGGGATCCCCATGGAATTTCTGCCACGGGAATTCCTCCCTCGTTTCCATGGGATGGTGACACCTGGAAATGGATTTTTGGGATAAAAATGGAGCAGGAGAGGGGGGAATTCAGCCCCTCTGCCCCCTCAGGTGAGACCCCCCCTGCAGAGCTGCTCCAGCCCTGGAATTCCCCGCTGGAATTCCAGGCTGGGAAATTGGGATTGTTCCATCTGGATAAGGGAAGAGTTGGGATGATCCAGCTGTGACCTTCCAGGAGCTGAGGGAACGACAGGAAAGATGGAAAAGGACTTTGGAGAAGGGATGGAGGGACAGGGAAAGGGGGAATGGGCTCAGGCTGAACGAGGGGAAAGTTCAGTTGGAAATTGGGAATAAATCCTTCCCTGGAAAGGGGGGGATGGAATTCCCAGAGAATTCTGTGGCTGGGACTGTCCCAGGGCAGGTTGGAAAAACCTGGGATGATGGGATGGAATTCCATGGAATTGGATCCATTTAGGGTCCCTTCCCACCCGTTCCTGACACCATGATTTCCACTGGCACATCCGATGCCTTTAATTCATACATTAATCCATCTCTAAAATCAAATATTTCATATTTTATATTCAATTCAGCAGCGAGACGAAACCCAGCCTCCCTCTGGCGCTTCCCGACATCCACCTCCATCAATTCCAGCTCTGCAGCCTCAGCAGAAAATCGGGAATTTAATAAAAAAGCCCCGCGAAGGCGAGGCCACAAATCTCGCTGGGAGCGGGGGGAGCTTTAATTAAACCGAGAGCTCTGAGGGCCGAGCGGCCGCGGGGACGTCCGGGCTCGGTCACCTCTGCGGGGTCACCCGGGGGGAGGGACAGTGCCGGCAGTGCCACCATTGTCACCGGTCAGTGCCAGCAGTGCCACCGGTGCCGGCAGTGCCACGGGTGCCCCAGTAGCAGCAGTTCCAGGAGTGCCACCAGTGCCACCAGTGCCACCAGTGTCACCAGTGCCATCGGTGCCATCGGTGCCATCGGTGCCACCGGTGCCAGCAGCCGATGTCGCCCCCAGCCGAGCGGTGCCACTCGCGCTCCTCTCCGGCAGCACCGGCGGCTCCGCGCCCTTGTGGGGGACCCAGAGCGCCCCGAGGACCCTCCTCATCCTCGGGGTGACCCAAACTCGTCTTTTCCTTGCCCCAAATCCGCCCTTCTGTCCCCGGATCGCGCGCGGGGCTTTGGGAGGGGTCAGCTCTTCGGGGTGACCCAAACTCCTCCTCTCCTTGCCCAAAATTCGCATTTCTGTCCCCGGATTGCGCCTTGAGCCTTGGCAGGGCTCAGCCCCGCGCTGAGCGCCTGCGGCTGCTCATTAAGGGCGCCACTAATGAGCTCCTCCCTCTGCTCTGCCCCCTCCCCTCCAGCCCGTGCCTTCCTCCCTCCTTTCCCTGCCTCATCCTCATCATCATCCTCCTCCTCCTGCTGCTGCTGCTGCCGCTGCCGGGCCGTGCTCGCTCTCCGCCCGCTCGGGAGCGCGCAGTGCGGCGCGGCCGCGCCCGGGAGCGCGCAGTGCGGCGCACCGAGCCCGCACCGAGCCCGCACCGAGCCCCGGCTGCGGCCAGCTCAGCTCCTCCGGGTAAGGACAAACCGGGATCGGGACGAGCCGGGATGCGGGAAGATCTCGGGGGATGCTCCGGGATGCGCACGGGGAGGGGGGAGGGGGTCCGCGCATCCTCAGCGCGGATTTGGGGTCCTAAACCTGCTCGGTGACCCCCAGAATCTCCCGGTTTTTGCTGTCAGGACCCCGGGAGGGGGGAGCTGGGGCATGTGATGGGATTTTGGCTCTTACGTCACGGCTTCGTGTCCCTGCGTGTGACAAAACCCCGCGGTGGCAGTGCGGGGGCACGGGGAGCGCAGCCCGGGTGGGGACCTCGGGGTGACAGCGCAACTTTGGGGCGCCGAGAGCTGCTCGGGGGGCGGCGATTGCTCTGCGGGGGACGCGCCTCGCTCCCTGCCTGTCGCCTTCCCTCCGGAAGAACATCCTGGGCCGGAAAAATCCATCGGGAAAACGCACCTGGCTTGGGATGCGGCGCCGGGAAGCGGCGGGCCCCGGCGGCGAGCGGTGAGTGGCGGGTGCGGGATCCGCATCCTCCCGCAGCCGCTGCCGGGGATCGATCTCGATCGGGAAGAGCGGGGAAAGTGCTGAATCATTGGGATCCCGGCTCCACCGGCGCTCCACGGCCGCGAGAAGCTCGGGAATGGGGTGAGGAGGGCGAGGAGGCCGTGGGAGCGCCGGGGCCTGGGGGAGAGGGATTGTTGGGATGGAGCGGGGATGGAGCGGGGATGGAGCGGGGATGGAGCGGGATCCTCCCTTTTCCGTGGCCTCAGCTGCTCCTTGGAGGGCAGGGAGCAGGGAAAACGCTCATTCCATCCCGGGGAGGCCTCTGGGAACGACACCCACAGGAGGTTTGGGTGAGAAAACGAAGGTTTTGCCCAGAAAAAAATCCCATCCCTGCTAAAACCGGGCATGGCCGGTGCGTCTGGCTCGGGTGGGTTCTGCTTTTCCCTTTGGAATGCTGCCTGTGGGCTCCTTCCTCAAGGTCAGCTCCTCGGGATGGCTCTGGAGCACTCCCCAAAGTCACCGCGGGCTGTTCCCGGCCGGGTCCCGGCGGAGGGGCAGCGCCGAGGGCCGGGGGGATGCGGGAATTGCGGGAAAAGCTGGAATTCTGACATGCCCAGCAGAGGCCCGGCTGCTTTAAGATGGATCCTGTGGCGCTGTGGTGTTTCCGGGGTGCTCCTGGCAGCTGCCGAGGACAAAAGCAGGAATCCTGTGACTTTTCCAGGGATGCTGACTCCTTTCTTTCCTGGAAAACCTCCCCCTCTTTGGCAGACACCGAGGGGCTGCTTTGTTCCAAGAAAACTTTTCTTTCTCTCCTGAAAGAAAACTCAAATTTGGCATTTTTTTTCCTTGATTTCTATTTTTAATTTTGCTGTTTTCAGGGCTGGGCCTTTGCTGCTTTTCCCATTTTTTTTTTTGGTGTGGTTGTAACGTGAATCCAACATAAATAATGCATGGAAAAGCGCTCGGCTGGCAGGCAGAAGTTGTTAGGTTGGAAAAGTGACTTTGTTTACAGGAGTTGGGACCTGGGCCTGGTTTTGTGTTAATTCTGGGCTTGACAAAGCTCCATCCTCATCCTTGTCCTCATCCCGAGGGATTTGGTTTAAACCCAGCCCAATCCAATCATCCCTTCTCCCAGCTGATGATTAAATGGGGAATATCCCGAGTTTTCCAAAGTAATTCATCAGGATTTGTTTTCCTCTCGTTCTCTCTGGGGCTTTTGTGGGGTATAAAATCCCCCAAAATCCACTGAAAAAACTCCACCACAGAGGGTCCCAAAAATGGGGGAAAAGAGTGAATAATAATGGGAAAAATGAGGATTTTTTTGGTCCATGTTTCTGCTCCTGGCAGGTGGTTGGGATGCTCCGAGCAGGATACTTGTGGGATACTCCTGGGTGTAGAGGGATTGTACCCTCAAATCTCAGGGATGGGGTCAGGATCAGGTGTGAAACACAAAGTGAGTCTGGAGCAGAAGGAAAATCTGGGAATTCCACCCCAGGAAACTCTTGGAGATTCCCAAGAATGTGAGGAAAGGGATGGATGTGGGAAGCAGGAAAAGGGATTTTTTTTTTGGTGTTTCCTTTGTTGGGAAAAGCGGGAATAAATGGATTTAAGGAAGTTTGACTTCTCACTGTTAATCCCCACCCAGCTGGGGTGACCTTGGGAAAAGGAATTATCCACAGGGATCATGGCCCTGGATCAGATCCTCCCTCTGGCCCTGTCACCCCACTGAGAAAAATGGGGAAGTTCTGGGATGCTCCAAGGAAATATTCCCTGGATGAAGATGAGTTTTATCCAGAAATCCAGAATTTAGCAGGAATGGGGGCAGTTCTGGGGCTCTCCATGGAAATATTCCCTGGATGAAGATGAGTTTTATCCAGAAATCCAGAATTTAGCAGGAATGGGGGCAGTTCTGGGATGCTCCAAGGAAATATTTCCTGGATAAAGATGAGTTTTATCCAGAAATGCAGAATTTAGCAGGAATGGGGCAGTTCTGGGATTCTCCAAGGAAATATTCCCTGGATAAAGATGAGTTTTATCCAGAAATCCAGAATTTAGCAGGAATGGGGCAGTTCTGGGATGCTCCAAGGAAATATTCCCTGGATGAAGATGAGTTTTATCCAGAAATCCAGAATTTAGCAGGAATGGGGCAGTTCTGGGATGCTCCAAGGAAATATTCCCTGGATAAAGATGAGTTTTATCCAGAAATCCAGAATTTAGCAGGAATGGGGGCAGTTCTGGGATGCTCCAAGGAAATATTTCCTGGATAAAGATGAGTTTTATCCAGAAATGCAGAATTTAGCAGGAATGGGGCAGTTCTGGGATGCTCCAAGGAAATATTTCCTGGATAAAGATGAGTTTTATCCAGAAATCCAGAATTTAGCAGGAATGGGGGCAGTTCTGGGGCTCTCCATGGAAATATTCCCTGGATAAAAATGAGTTTTATCCAGAAATCCAGAATTTAGCAGGAATGGGGGCAGTTCTGGGATGCTCCAAGGAAATATTCCCTGGATAAGGACCAGTGGAGCTCACCTGGGCAGGTGGAACTTGGAACTGGAAGCTTTGGAATTTGTTGGTTCCATCTGGAGCTTCGGAATTTTTCAACTCCGCCCTGCCCTCGCTCAGAGGAGGATTCTCCAAGGGAAAAGTTTGGGATTTGTTTGAGGGATCTGGGAAAATGGAACAGCCCCATTCCCAGCACATTCCTCAGGCTCTGATTTTATCTGGGAGTGCTGGGCAGGAATTTCTGGATTTGTTTTCCACGTGGGGGTGGATTTTCTGTGAGGTTGTAATTTACTCGTCTGGGCAGCACCAGCCTTCCAAATCCCAGCAGAACTTCATTCCCAGGGAGGAAAACCTGGAAATTCAGGCAGAATTCCTTCATTTCTTTCTGGGAGCTGTGGAATTCCCTGTTTTCCACACTTTATAAGTGCAGCTGAATTGGGAGGATTCAAACCCAGTGAAAAAATCAGATTTTCAGATGAAAGATATCAGATTTTATTTGACTTTAAACAGCAAAACCTGTGAGGAGACTCCAAAAAAAAAAAACAAGGAAAAAACCTCTGGCACTTCCCAATTCCTCAGGTTTCATTTGCCCTTCCCAAAATATTCCTAAACCCTGCCAGGATCCATCCAGGGCTTGGATTCCTTTACAATTTTGTCAGATCTTGTCAGGGAGGTCTGGATTCCTTCCTGCCCCGGAGGGAATTCCTTTCCAACCTCATTTTCCTCATTTTCCGTGTTGTTGGACGACTTCTGCTCCAGCTTTTCCATTTCCCCCCTCTCTTCCCGAAGTCTCTTCGTTCCTTTTTGGTCTGTCCAGGATAATTATTGCGTAATTCCAGGGATTCCAGCTCGGAATGAACTTGCTGGAAGTTTAAATGTTCCATAATCCCCGTCCTCCCTCCCTTTCCCTTTTTTTATTTTATTTATTTTTTTTTTTCTTTAATCCCCAGCTGAAAGAAACAGGGCTGGGTTATTACAGATTAAAAAAGAGGAGGATTTATCCCTCAGCTTATCGGGATCACCATTCCCACTTAATGAGATCGGAGGACAAGGATCATCCACCAAAAAAAACCAGGGATGTGTTGGGGTGGACAGAAATTCCTGACAACGCCTCCTTCTGTTCCTTTGGATCTCATCCTGGAATTTTGAGACCCAGCTCTGTTTTCCTCCGGGATGCAACCGGGAGGGAGCATCCAAAGGGCACAGGAGAGAGGGAATAGTGGAGATTTTCCTGTAAAAGGAGAATTTGGGATTTTTTTTGGGTTTTATTTCCTTACATTCCTCTGCCTGCGAGCCTTAAGCGAGAAGTTGGCGCATTCCCAGTTTGCTGGAGGAGCATCCAAAGGGAAGAGGGAGCTTTGAGCAATCCAGGCTTGGGAAGAGCTGATGAATCCCTGTCCTGGATTCTGGGATGTTCCTTTTTCTGGGAGCAGACCTGGAGCCTCACAGGGAGCACAACCCCGGGGTCGGTGCGAGGTGAAGCCGGAGGTTCGTCGCCATTCCTGGCAGGTTTTCCGCCCCTTCCCGCCTCCTTGGCAGTGGAATTTTGCTCCTTTTCCCAGGGACAGTCGGAATCTGATCCTGCAGCTCTTGTCAGCCTGAATCCCAAATTCCTCCTGAAATTTCCTGGCGTGGATAGGCCGGGCTGGCAGCTCCAGTGGGAGTTGGGAGGGAGGGAAGGTTCTGCTTGGATCTGTGGAAAATGCACCAAAAATTTCCCTTTTTCCCTCTGAATTGTTCCCTTTTCCTGCATATCCCAGGGATCCCTGGGTTCAAAGAGCAGCAGAATCATGGAATAATTTGGGTTGGAAAATTAAAGCTCATCCCGTTCCACAGGCAGGGACAACTTCCCCTATCCCGGGTTGCTCCAAGCTGGCCTTGGACACTTCCAGGGATGGAGCAGCCAAAAAAATTCTCTGGAAAACCTGGGAATGCCGAGGCCGGGAATGTTCATGGGTAGGAAAATCCTCCTGGATCCGGCTGCTCTCCAGGGTGCTGAAGCCCCTCCTGGGGATTTGGGAGCAGCACGTTATTCCCTGAGTTCCCATCTCCCTGCTCCCACTGGAATCCAGGATAAAGAGGGAAAACTGGGATACGTTGGAACAACAGAATGCAGGGAATGTGGGAATTCCCCCTTTTCCACCCCCAGCGAGGTTTTTAGGCTGGAGTTTGGATGCTGGGTGGTCTCCACAATTTAGGACAGATTTTAAACCCCACCTGGGTAAAGCCTGGCTCTGCTGGGTTGAGTTTAGGGCTGATCCTGCTCCCGTTGGTGGTGACTTCCTGAGGTAATTCCAGCTGGAATTGTTTGGGGATCTGGCTGCCTCTGGGATTTTTGGGAACAGGAAACAAAATCCTCTCCCTCTTCATGTGGCTTTGGGGATTTTTCTCCTCCTGGACAAAGTTTGGCTGCCCATCCTTGTAGGAGCAGATTTATTGGATATTCCTTTTTATTGGATATTCCGGGAAGTTTTTATTGGATATTCCCAGCAGCTTTTGGTGGCTATTCCCAGAAGTTTTTGGTGGAGATCCAGAGCAGGTTTTGGTGGATATTCAGAGCACTTTTTTGAGATATTCTCAGCAGTTTTTATTGGATATTCCCTGCAGCTTTTGCTGAATATTCAGAGCAAGTTTTATTGGATATTCCCAGCACTTTTATTGGACATTCCCTACAGGTTTTGTGGAAATTCAGAACAGGATCTGTAGGATATTCAGAGTGGGTTTTTGGATATTCCCAGCAGGAGTTTTTTTGTATTCCTGACAGGTTTTATTTGATATTCCCAGCAGTTTTTAGATGACATTCCCCCAATCTGTGGTCAGGGAAAGAATCCCAGCCTTCCCTTTTTCCCCACGTGAAGATCAGCGAACGCCACAGGCTCTTCCCAACCCCACAGACCCTTCCCAACCCCACAGGCTCTTCCCTTGGGTTTTTTTTGCCCTTCCCAAAGCATTCCCTTGGATTTTAAACCCTCCAGGACCCATCCAGGGGTTGGATTCCTTCACAATCTTTCTCAAACCTTGTCAGGGAGGTCTGCATTCCTTCCTTCCCCGAAGGGAATTCTTTTCCGACCTCGTTTTCCATGCTGTTGGATAACTTCTACTCCATCTTTTCCATTTTCCCCCCTCTTCCCAAAGCCTTCCTGGCCATCCAGGATGGTGACACCATCAGCCACTCTGGATTTACAGACACAGCCTCATTTGTGGGGCCGGGATCGCTCCCGATGGGGATAAAGGCATCTCTGTGAGCCCGGCCGGGGCCGATGGAGTGCGGGGCGCAGGAGAAGCTCCCGTCCCTGCTGTCACCTCGGGGCTGTCACATTCCTGAAATCTGGCTTCGACATTCCCAGCAGACCCAGCCACAAAGGCTCCTTGTTGGGGTCTCCTTTGGGATGGGGTTGAGGCAATCCCAGCTGGGAGCGGGAGGAGGGGAGGGACAGGACGGGGCTTTGTGCCACCCGCACGTGCCAGGACAGCCGGGGAGCTCCTCTGGGGACACTTCCGACAGGCTGGGGGTGGTGGGAATGGTCAGCCTGGAGGAGGGAATGTTGTTTGTGTGGGGAAACTGGGATTTGACTTGTGTGGAAACCTCAGAATTCAATTTGTGTGGAAATCTCAGGATTTGATTTGTGTGGAAACCTCAGGATTTGATTTGTGTGGAAACCTCAGGATTTGATTTGTGTGGAAACCAGGATTCAATTTGTGTGGAAACCTCAGAATTCAATTTGTGTAGAAACTTCAGGATTTAATTTGTGCAGAAACCAGGATTTAATTTGTGTGGAAACCTCGGAATTTAATTCGCGTGGAGACCTCGGGATTGGATTGGTGTGGAAAACTCCGGGATGTGAAGGGGTTACAAGGAAGGAAAAGGGAATCTGCAGCAGGAATTGGGGTGGTGGGACAAGAGGATGGGTTCAGGGAGGTTTGGGTGGGGTATTGGGATGGGATTTTTCCCTGTGACGGTGTGGAGGCCCTGGGATGGAATTCCTACAGAATCCAGGGAAGTGGAGATATCAGAATTTGATTTGTGTGGAGACTTCAGGATTTGATTTGTGTAGGAACCTCAGGATTTGATTGGTGTGGAAACCTCTGAAGGAGTTGCAAGGAAGGAAAAGGGAATCTGCAGCAGGAATTGGGATGGCAAGACAAGGGGATGGGTTCAGGCTGAAAAAGGGAAAATTGGGTGGGATATTGGGAAGAATTCTTCCCTGTGAGGGTGGGGAGGCCCTGGGTTGGAATTCCCAGAGGATCCATGGGTGGCCCATCCCTGGAAGTGTCCCAGGCCAGGCTGGAGCCACCTGGGATAGTGGAAGATGTCCCTGTGGTGGCACTGGGGGACCTTAATCTCCCTCCCATCCCAAACATTCCGTGATTCCCCCTCAAATCCACTCAACAAACTGCTAATCCCATTTCCTTCTTCCCTTATATCTGAAAAATTTCACTTCTAATAGGAAAATATCTCAAACCCAAACTTCCCTCTCCAAAACCCCCTTAATTCCCAGAAAAACTGGGATTTGCCCTAATTCATCCACCTATTTTTTTACACCCAACACCAGAACCGCACACCTCAGAGGGCGGATTTTTCCCCAATGTCCTTCAAAACCTGATTCTGCACATCCCAGGCTGCCCTTTCCTGCTGACAGCTCCGGGATCCAGCTGCCAGCTCTCCCCAGGGATTTTATTCCTGCCCATCCCAGCAGCTGGGACCAGCCTGGGGATTTTTGGTTGACCTCGTCTGAATGGCGCTGGCCCCGGTGACAGCTGCCAGGCTGAGCTGGCCCCGGCCCAGGACGGCAGGCTGCTCCCGGATGTTTGATCCCAAGAATTCTTTGTCTCCCTTTTCCAGCTTTTTTTGGACAGGCTTGAGGTTGGGATGGGGGTGGGAATGACTCTTGGGGCTGATAAAGCTGAGCTGGTGGGAATTTGGGGTTTTCTAAGTGTTCCTGGCAGGATTTTAACCCGAATCCTGGATTTGGGATGGAGGTGGGAATGGACGCTTCTTGGGAATTCCTGGATGGTTCTCAGAATTCTTCTTCCAAAGCAGAGCAAGGTGAAAAACAGGGATATCCAGGGATGAAACCCCCCCAGGAAGCAAAACAAAACCCTTTTTCCCAAGGGAAAAGCAGTTTCTGCCCTATTGTCCAGTGAAAAGGGGGTGGGAATGGCTGGGATTGATCCCAAACAGCTGCTGGGATGTGGGAGGACAGATGGCTCAATTATATCCAGAATGGGATGGGCAGTGCTGGGTTTGGGAGGCTTTGGGATCTTTTCCCCTGGAAACCTGAGCCAGGAGAGGCTGTGGAGGGAATTTGGGAGATTCTGAGATCTCCTTTTCACTAAAGGAGGGGATTTGGGAGATTTTGGGATCCCCTTCTCTGGAAACCTCAGCCAGGAGAGGCTGTGGAGGGGCTTTGGGAGATTTTGGGATCCTTTCCCACTAAATCTGAGCCAGGAGAAGCCAGGGAAGGGGTTTGGGAGATTTTGGGATCCTTTCCCACTAAACCACAGCTGGGAGAAACCGTGGAGAGGTTTTGGAAAGCTTTGGGATCCCTTTCCCATTAAGGGAGGGGCTTTGGGAATTTTAGGATTTTATTCCCACTAAATCTGAGCCAGGAGAGGCTGTGGAAGGGGTTTGGGAGATTTTAGGATCCTTTCCCACTAAATCTGAGCCAGGAGAAGCCAGGGAAGGGCTTTGGGAAGCTTTGGGGATCCCTTTCCCACTAAGGGAGGGGCTTTGGTAATTGAAGGATTTTATTCCCACCAACCTGAGCCACAAGAGGCTGTGGAGGGAATTAGGAGATTTTGGGATCCTTTCCCACTAAATCTGAGCCAGGAGAAGCCAGGGAAGGGATTTGGGAGATTTGGGGATCCCTTTCCCACTAAGGGAGGGGCTTTGGGAATTTTAAGATTTTATTCCCACCAACCTGAGCCGGGAGAGGCTGTGGAGGGGCCATTCCTGGGAGGTCCCCCAGGTGCAGGTGGATGTGCCAGTTTGGGATGTGCCAGTTTGGGATGTGCCAGTTTGGGATGTGCCAATCCCAAACGGTGCCACCTCGGAGCGCTCCGTGCCACCCTCCTGCTATTTCTGCTCCCGATCTGTGCCGCAGCCGGAGCTGTCCTCGGGATCGGGCTCCAGGGGCCATAAAATCCCCCAGGATTTGGGATTTGAGCTGCTCAGGGATAATTTTAGCCCCGTGTTCTGCTGGAAGAGAGGGAAGAGCGGGAATGGTGCCCTGGGATGGAGCTGAGCCCTCGGATCCAGCGGTGTGGGATTTATCCAGCTCTTCCAGCCACATCCTTGGAATCTCACCCCAAAACCTCATCTCAGGGATTTTTTTGGGGGAAAAGGACCCAAAGGGTTCTCCTGGGAGCCAGGGGAGGGGTGTGAGATGTGGTTTTAAGCAGAGAAAGATGAAATGGGAATGCAGGAATAGCTGGGAATGCTGGAGGAAGAAGAGCGGGAAGTTCAAGGTGCACCGAAGTGATAATTGGGATTTTTGAAGTGTTAATTGGGATTTCTGGAAGGATTTTGGGATTCAGCCTCGAGTGATCATCAGGGAAATTCTTCTCTTTATCCCTCTTTATTCTTCCCTTTATTCCCCCTCATTCTTCCCTTTATTCCTCCTTATTCTTCCCTTTATTTCCCCCAGGAGAAATTTCTGGGGGCATCTCCAGGGTCAGGAGAAATTTCTGGGGACATTTCCAGGGTCAGGAGAAATTTCTGGGGACATTTCCACTCTCCAAAGTTCGGGGAAGGTCCTGGGGGTGTCTCCAGAATCAGGAAAAATCCTGGGGACATCTCCACCCAGGATCAGGAGGAATTTCTGGGGACATTTCCAGGGTCAGGGGAAATTCCTGGGGACATCTCCAGGGTCAGGGGAAATTCCTGGGGACATCTCCAGGGTCAGGGAAGATCCTGGGGACACCACCAGGAGATGTCCCATGGCCACCACATCTCCAGCCCCGCAGAGCCAGCTCCAAACCTGAGAAATCAGGAAGCTGAGGCTTCTCCAGGTAGGATTTCCTGGCTCTGGGCGCTGGGAAATCCCAAAATCCCTGTGGAGGACCAGTCCAGCAGTGGGCAGAGTGACCTGGAGGGGTCTGGGAAGTGCCACCGTGTCCAGCCTTGGGGATGCTGCTGTTCCCTCCTCCTCCTCTCCCTCAGAAATTATGGAATGGCCAGAATGCCCAGGGCAGGAGCAGATCCTCTCCAAATCCCATTTTTCCTTTGATATCCCAAAGGAACATCCCAGGAGCTGCTTTAGGAAATGCAATTAAAACCCTCTCAGCCCCGCTCAGATCTCGCCTCCCTTTCATGTTCCCTCTCCAAGAGGCTGGAGCGGCTTTTAATTCCAGCAAATCCAGGGAAAACCAGGAAAAGGGACAAACCCATCAGCAGGGATGGGGTTGGGTGGTTTCAAATCCCGAGTTTTGCTCCTCTCACTGTCCCATCCTTCTCCCTCCCAGCCCCATTCCGATTTTCCAGCCGTTGGAAATCTCTCGGCCGTGCCCAGGTGGGCATTGCCCAATCCCAGAAAATCCGGGATCAGCCAGGCTGGAATTATCCCGAGGGTTTAATGAGGCTCAAAGTGGAGCTGAAAGGGGTTTGTGGTGGGGGAGGGAGGATTTGGGGGGTCCTGGAGATGGAGGGAACTGGGATGGGATTCGGGGCAGCACCAAAACCTCGGGAGCAGCTCCTGGAAGTTCCGAGCTCTCAGAATCGCCCTAAAGAGGGAATTTTGGTGGTGGGGATAAGAACATTCCCCTTGGCACGAGGTTCATTCCATACTGGGATGGGGGAGCTGGGAAAATGGGAATGTTGCTGTGTTCAGTCCCAAATATCCGGGTTTGGGTTCACCAGGGCTGGAGAAAAACGTGAATCCCTGGAGAGCACCTTGGGAAGCAGGAAAATGGGAATTTTTGCCCCAAAAGTTGTCCCCGGGCTCGGAGCCGGCACCGGGGCACCTCTTCCTCCTTGCCTTCCCTACTCCCAGCCGTTTAATCAGGAAAATGGGAATTGCATATTAATGAGATGCTAATGAAGCTGTGGATGGGATCGGGCGAATCCTCATTTAAAGCTACAAAGCGGAGCTTTGTTTTTAAGGCGGGTTTATCGCTGCTGGGCCTGCCTGATTAGTCCTAATCTCCCGCTGCCCTCCCTTGGGAAATTCCCGCTTTAATTCTCTGGGAAGTCTCTCCCGAAGTTCCTGCACCACTTTCCAGGGAAATCCCAATTATCCCAACAAAGATTTCTCTCACCACTTCCTCCTTCCCCCATCTATTCCCGAATTTCTGCTGGAGCCGGGATACGCAGCCAGGCCTCCTCTGGATTTTTAATTTTATTTTCAGTGAAATTCCTTCTTTTCCCTGGCTGGGGTTGGCTCTATCCCAGCTGGAAAATCCCAGGATGAGCGATGAGGGTGCGGGAGGTTGGGAAATGCAGATCCCTGTGTCCCACTCCCCAATTCCTCTGGAATTTTCTTGCTGTGAACGGGAGCCGCCACCACCGCAGAGCCGAAAACCTCCAAAAAATTCTGGAATATCAGTGGGATAGTCAGAAATTCCTGGCTGGGAATTCTCAGTGGTGGGGATGTCTCTGCTCTGCTTTATCCCAGGGTTAGGAACAAAAGGAAGCTGCATCTGGGAACAAAACGCCGTCACCCGCTGGGGACACGGGGACAGGCCCAGGCTGGCACTCGGGCACGGGGAGGGCACAGAGTGGGCAGTGTCCGGTGCCACGGCCCCATTGTTCCCCAGGGAAAAGGCAGGGAAAGAAGGGAAGGACGGAGAAAGTTGGAATTACGGATCAGGGCCGTGGAGGCTCGGTGTTTCTGCGGGATGGAGGGGTTGGGATAAGGAAGGGGAGGACAGGGAGAGGGAAAAAGGGATTTTTTGGGGTATGGGGGGCTCAGGGTGTCCTCAGGATGTGGAAAATCTTAGGGGGAAAAGGGGAATTTTGGGATGTGAGGAGCTTGGGGTGTGCTTCCTGGGATGTGGAAAATCTTAGAGGGAAATGAGGATTTTTGGAATGTGGGAATCTCAGGGTGTCCTTCCTAGGATGTGGAAAATCCTAAAGGGAAATGGGGATTTTTTGGAGGTGTGGGGGGCTCAGGAAGCCCTCAGGATGTGGAAAATCTTAGAGGGAAATGGGGAATTTTGGGATGTGGGGAGCTCAGGGTGTCCTTCCTGGGATGTGGAAAATCTTAGGGGGAAACGGGGATTTTTTGGGATGTGGGGAGCTCAGGAAGCCCTCAGGATGTGGAAAATCTTAGGGGGAAACGGGGAATTTTGGGATGTGGGAATCTCAGGGTGTCCTTCCTGGGATGTGGAAAATCCTAAAGGGAAATGGGGATTTTTTTGGGATGTGGGGATCTCAGAGCGTCCTTCCTGGAATGTGGAAAATCTTCGAGTTTGGGATAGAGAGGGGGAGAAGCTCAACCTGAGCTTTGGAGGGGGGAAAGGCGGGAGAGGGAAAGGGAGGTGTCTCCCTGTCCTTGGAATACGTGTGAGGAGACGGCCGAGATTTCCTGTAAATGTGTGGATTTGAGACATTTTTTGGAATAAAGAGAGGGAAAAACTGGAACTGAACTTTGGAGGGGAAAGCTGGGCCTGATGGGGGAGAGGGAAAAGGGAGCGGATCCCCATCCTTGGAATAACCTGTGGCAAGGTGGAGATTTCATGGATTTGAGACTTTTTTTGGGGAATAAAGAGAGGGAAAACTGTGCTGGACACGGGAGAGGGAAAGGGAGGTGACTCCCTGCCCTTGGAGCAGGAGGAGGAGGAGGTGGAATAAATCAAATCCTTGGAGATTGTGGGATGGGGTCATTCCGGAGCAGCGGGAATCGCAAGGGAGAAGGTTTGGAGCTCCCTGCAGCCTCCAGGAATTCAGAGGGAAGTGGGATTTTTGGGATGGGGGGAATTCCAGAGCAGCTGGGGTGCCCCTCATGGAGCAGTGGGAAGCACAGGCAGGAGGTTTGGGAATTTGGAGCTGGAGGAGCAGAATTCCCTCGGGAATGGGACAATTCCAGGACTGCTTAAAGCCAGGCTTTGCCTGCTCTGTTTTCCCAGAGGCTCTGGAAAGCCAGAGGAGCAGGAAAGGGGATGGGAGCAGGGCTGGGATCACCAAGGATTCCTCCAGGAAGATTTTCCTCCTCATTAAGCTCAACAACAACAACAACAAAAAGGAATTTTCCCCTTTTTAATAATAAATCAGGAGCGTTTTCCCAACGGGAACACCGAGCCTTTTCCCACCAGCTTCCAGAGGGTCTGCTCCGAGCTCTCCCTCATTCCTCATGAATAATTTTCTGGATTGCTCCCCTTTCCTGCATGGATTGGTGTTGCCATGGCCACCAGTGAGGGATGAGGTCCTGAGGGATGCGGGAGAGCGGCAGGAAAAGGGTTGGGAAAATGGGGAAATCCCAAAAAGGGGTCTGGCATCCTGCAGATCATCCCGCTCCGAGGTTTTTGTGGGATTCCCTGAGATCCTAAAGGGGTTTTGTGCCTGGATTTTGTGGGATTCATCCCTCCCATATGGAAATTCTGGTTTTTCCACGCTCTGAGCACTCGTTCCGTCTTCAGCTTGGAAAAAGGGAGAGAAATTCTTCCCAAATCCACGTGAGGGAGATTCCCAATTTTCCTCACCTCAGCCAGGGCGGGACAGACTCCACATTCCCAGATTATCCTGGGAAAGGCAGGGAAAAACTTGGGATTATTTTTTGGGACTGGTTGTGCCTGGATCCTGTGCCTGAGTTGTGCCAGAGGTGGGATCCTTCCTCCTCTCCTGAATTTTTCATGGAAAACCTTCTCAGTATTTTACCAAAGTTGGATTCCACCTCCAATTCCGACGTGCAGAATTCAAGGAATTTGCTGTTCCAACCCTCAATCCCAACCTTTTCTCTTTGTTTCCCTCAGCTCTGGGGTTTTAATGGATTTTCACGCTTTTCCTATTGAATATTCCCAGCAGGAAACTTTGGTGGATGGGAGATGAGGTGGGAGGAGTTAAATATTGAAATTTCCCTTTCCTTTGTTTTTCCCCTCGACTTTAAACTCCGCGATTTTCCTGCGGATTTTCCCTCCCGCTCCCAGTGGTGTCAGCAAGGGCAGATTTATGTTTCCAAGGATTTACAGGACACGAATTCCACCTTTTCCAGGGATTTTGGAAAGTTTTGACAGATAAAAAATCCTCACTTCATTCATCCCTGGCTCGATCCATCCTTTGACGTTTTCCAAGGAAACCCTGAATTCCAACCCGGCTTTTTAATTCCCCCAAATCCCTTTTATTTTTATGGAATTTTTAACCACGGCATCCCTGGGCTCCCTCCTGAGCTGGGTTTGTGCCAACTTCATTATCCCAGAGCCAAAAGCTTCTCCCAATTAATTTATTCCCATTCCGGAGGCAGCTCCGGTGGCAGATGGAGAGGTGGTGACACCAGGACTCGGTGATTGAGTGACAAAGGGTGACAATTCCGTGGAGAGCGACGGGAAAAGTTGTGAGAAAAAGCAGGGAATGGTGAGAAAAAAGCAGGGAATGGTGGGAAATAACAGAGAAGGGTGTTGCCCGCCTTGGGGAATGAATTAATTCGGAATTTCATCGCATTCCTGTGGAAAATGCCCTCCAGGGCTGTCACAATTCCTGGGAAAAGAATTGGGAATGGGATCACCAAACCCTGCCAGGAATGGTGGGACACACCTGGAGCATCAGCTTTGGGTCACCAGGTGGGTTTTTGGGAAAGAACTTCATGGAAGTGTCCAAGGCTGGGTCGGTTCCTGCTGGGATCAGTCGGTTCCTGCTGGGATCAGTCGGTTCCCACTGGGATAAATCAGTTCCCACTGAGATCAGTCAATTCCCACTGGGATCAGTCAATTCTCACTGGGAATCCCATTGAGATCACTCAGTTCCCACTGGGATCACTCAGTTCCTACTGGGAATCCCACTGGGATCTCTCAGTTCCCACTGGGATCTCCCAGTTCCCACTGGGATCAGTCAGTTCCCACTGGGAATCCCATAGGGATCACTCAGTTCCCACTGGGATCTCTTGGTTCCCACTGGAATCACTCAGTTCCCACTGGGAATCCCACTGGGATCTCTTGGTTCCCACTGAGATCACTCAGTTCCCACTGGGATCACTCGGTTCCCACTGGGATCACTCGGTTCCCATTGGGATCTCTCAGTTCCCACTGGGATCTCTGTTCCCACTGGGATCTCTCTGTTCCCACTGGGATCAGTCAATTCCCACTGGGAATCCCACTGGGATCTTTCAGTTCCAGCTGGGATCACTCAGTTCCCACTGGGATCTCTCAGTTCCCACTGGGATCTTTCAGTTCCAGCTGGGATCTCTCAGTTCCCACTGGGATCACTTGGTTCCCACTGGGATCTCTCAGTTCCCACTGGGATCTCCCGGTTCCCACTGGGATCTCCCGGTTCCCACTGGGATCAGCCATGCCTGATGCCCTTGGCCGGACGGAGAGTCCGGTCTGGGATCCAAGGATGGGATCAGGATCTGCTGTTCCTGTGTCTGAGGGTTCCTCTCACACAGGAGAGGATCCCCAAGTGTCCCAACTTCCCCGAGCGGATTTTCCCATGGGAACAGACATCCCTGGCACGGACGAGCTGCGGGTCGTGTCCAGCAGGGAAGGGAATTCCAGCCAAACCCTCTCCCAGCTCCGTGTGATCGGAGAAACGCCGAGTTTCCCTCTCTCTGAGTGCTGCATCCATCATTTCATTCACAAAACCTTGGAACATCCCGAGTGGGAAGGGACTCCCAGGAACCCCAAAATTCCCACAGCTCATCCAAACATTCCCATCCTTGGAGAGGCTCAGGCTGCTCCAAGCCCGGGCGCAGAATCCGGCAGCAGGAGCGGAGGTGGGAGCTGGGAAGCTTTTCCAGAGGCTCCGGATCCATCCCAGGGCTGTTTTCCCACCTGATTAACCCTTGGCTGATCCCAGGGCCAGATGCCACCAGGGTGGGGTGGCCTGGGGACACTCTGGGGACAAGCACGGCCGGTGTCCCCCCATGCCACCAGCTCCGTGGGTTTTCTGGGAGCAGCGTGGGATGGATGGCCCTGGAAAGGAGGTGACAGTGGCACAGTGTCACCTCCACCTGTCCTGAGCTGCCAGGGGGGGTTGGGATGGGATTTGCTGGGATGGGATTTGCTGGGATGGGATTTGCTGGGATGGGATTTGCTGCTCCATCAGGAACGGGACAAGGGGACCGGAGTGTCCCTGAGTGACCACCCCACAGATTCTTTGGGATTTTCTGTTGGGATTCCTGGAAAAACGGTGCTGGAGAAGCCCCAGTGCCCCCCCAGTCTTTTTTACAGTTTATGGGTTCTGTTTACTTATGGGGGAATTTTTTAAAGAGGAGTTGTTTGAAGGTAAAACAACAGGTTTTTATTATTTATTTCTTAAACCACGACACCAACCCAAGGGGATTTTCTGCTGGTGGCAAAGCTGCTCCGTGCTCCTCAATCAGCTTTAATGAAGCAATAAACGGAGCTGCCGGAATGTTCCCCGGGAACAGCAATTCCCAAAGTTTTACTGTTCCTCCTGCAGCCATAAATTGGGATAAACTGGGATAAAAATCCAACTGCTGCTGGGAGCGTCCTGCTGGTCCTAACGAGCTGATTAAATCAAACCCCTCACTGTTTAATTTTGTTGAATTCCAAGCCCAGATTCCCTTTGCTTCCCGTTTTCCTGCTCTGGAGCTGAGGGTGTTTTCCAGGAGCAGGGGTGTAGGGCAGGGATTTTTCCCATTGTTATCTGAAAAAAATCTCATTTTTAGAAATGGGAATAAATGAATTCCAGCCCATCCTCAGAGTGTGCACACAGTGATCCCAGGGGATGTTCCAGGTGCTGCTGTTTGTAGGGATTTTGGGAATTCTGACAATGAGGTGACGTTGAGCCAGATCCCCTGCAGGGGTATCCGTGTCCTGGGTGGTGCTGGAGCGGGATCTCCTGGGAATTTCTGCAGGAAGAGGAGCTGTTCCCATGGATTGTTATTTCAGATCCTGCAGGGAGAAAAGGGAGAATTCCACAGAATTCTGAGGAGCAGAGCAGGGCTCAGCCTGTCCTGCTGGTGAGGGACCAACCCCAACCCCCCCTTCCCCTCTCCGTGCCTCCCTTTGGGATGTAGGGAATAGGCTGATGGATTTTTCCTGCTTTTTGGGCTGTGTCAGATCTTTTCTATGCTGGAAAAAATACTGATTTTTGGGAAAAGCTTCTCCCCTGCCGTTCCCCTGACTCCAGCACGCCCAGCTCAGAATGTCCCCGATCCCTGTGGCAGCTCCAGCCCCTCTGTGACAGGAGAATTCCCCGTTCCCGGCGGGAGCAGCTGGGACAATGCGGGGCTGTGTTCTCCAGGAGCCACCTACACGCGCAGGAATTGTTCCCGTGGATTGTTCCCAGGGATTGTTCCCTCTGCCCACATCTGCTCCGGACAAAGGGGAGCCTGGAGGAGCCTGGAGGAGCCTGGAGGAGCCTGGCATTTTCCAGGGGATGAATTCCCTGTGTGGTTTTCCCTGCTCCCGGCCAGTGCTGCTCTGTGCGATCCTGCGTATCGTCCTGGATCATCCAGCCCGGGCATTCCCGCAGGATTCTGCCCATGGGTTCAGGCCAGAGATTCCATGTGGCTTTTGCAGCTCAGGAATTGTCTGGAACTTCGTTTCTTCCTGATATTCCTGGATTTTTGCAGCCCCACTGAAGTGGGGCCTAGAGGGATTTGTAGGGAGAAACTGCCCTTAGATCCCTGGAAGTGCCCAATGCCCAGCTGGAGGAATCTGGGATAGAGGAAGACACCCCTGCACTTGGGATGAGCTTTAAATTCCCTTCCCAACCCAAACCATTCCAGGATTCCGTGATTTCCCCTCAGAGCTTGGGCTCAGCCCTTTTCTATTCCCATATTTACAAATATCCCCCAGGAATCTGTGCCAGGAACTTCCTCCTTCCCTCTCAGCTATCCCGCACCCCCAAATCCAAGGAAAACAAGAAATTCCTCACTTTTCAGCCCCAAACTCTTCCTATTTGGATGCTTTTTAACCCCCACTGCCTCCTTCCTCTAAAATAATCCTGTTTGAAATGGATTTAGAGCTTTTGTTGTCCATTTGGGATCTGCATTTGTTACCGGAGGGATAAAAAGTGTCAGGGTGGAAAATCCTGGGAGATGGGATGGGATCTTGTCTCTGCAGGGTGAGAAATGACACAGGCTCACCAGGAGGCTGGTTTGGACAGCATAACATAACTTTTCTTCAGATTCCCCCTTTTTTTTGTACATACAGATAGACCTGATTGCTCAATTAATCAATTTCACCCAATTGGCTAATTAACAAAGCACCTTTTTTGTTATAAACAATATTTGAGAAAAACAGGAAAGGAGAGAGTAGGAAAAACAACACCTGGGGGATGTTTATAATAACAAACTGTTGTTATTTATCTCCAACTCCCTGAAGTCTCACCAGCTGATTCCAGGAAAACTTGTCCGGTTTTCTCACTCTCTGGCCAGGCTGTCACACCCACAGGGCAGCGAGGGGAACATCTGGATCCTGGCTGGGGATGGGAAAAATCCCAATCCTAGAATTCTGGCATGATTTTTGGTAAAACAGCTCCAGACCCTGAGCTCATCCCGATGCCCTGGGGGATTGGATATTCCCCAGTAATTTTTACACATTAAAATACAATTATTATTAATTTTTTCGACAGAAAATCCACATTTTTGTTTGATCCCACGGGCTCCATTTGGATCTCACTGCTCCCAGGAATTTTCTCTTTGTCCCTGGGCACTGGCTCTAGGACTGGAGCCCAAACAACCCCATAAATCCTTCCAGCAAGACAATCCTGGCCTCAGGAGAGCTGTTCCCACGTGTTCCCCAAATCCTGGCCACCATTCCTGGCCCCATTCCCACCATTTTTTGGGCGGAAACGCTGCGTTCCCCAAGTTTCCAAAGGGAAAACCGAGCCAGGATTGGCTCAGCGATGTGACTGGGGTTGTTTTTTTTTCCAGCTGAGGATCCCTCTGCACGTGCCACCACCCCAGGGGACACCCCAAAGTCACCCCAAGGGACATCCCAAGGTCCTGAGGCCACACAGAGGAGCTCCAAGATGATCCTGAGGAGAGCCCGGGTCACCTGTGCCGGAATTGCCTTCGCCCTCTGCCTCCAGCACCTCGTCAGCGCCATCGAGGTTCCCCTGGACCGTAAGTTTGGGATTTATCCTCTCCAGTTCCTTCCCAAAAATTCCTCGCTGGGGTGGGGAGGAGGTGGGATGAAAGTGGGAACATCCCAGGTGGATTTTCTCCTCCACAGCTGAGTTTGCTCCTCTGCGTTTGGATTTTCTCCTCCACATTTGGGTTTTCTTCTCCAAATTTGGGGTTTCTCCCCCACAGTTGGGTTTTCTCCTTGACAATTGAATTTTCTCCTCCACGTTTGGATTTTCTCCTCCACATTTGGGTTTTCTTCTCCAAATCTGGGTTTTCTCCCCCACAGTTGGGTTTTCTCCTTGACAATTGAATTTTCTCCTCCACGTTTGGATTTTCTCCACCACATTTGGGTTTTCTTCTCCAAAATTGGGTTTTTTCCTCCACAGCGGGGCTTTCCTCTCTGCAGTTGGTTTTTCTCCTCCGCAATTAGGTTTTCTCCTCCACATTTGGAAGGAAAAGGGGTTTTTGTATAGGATTTCCAAGTGAAAACTGGTTTTGTTTTCTGGCTCTGCTGGGAGCAGGGTTAGAACAGGTTGAATTAACCTCCTGTCTTTTTCCCTCTACGCTTTCCCTTTGGGAATAACAGCAAATATCCAGAGTGAATGTAAGTGTTCCCTTCCCCAAAACTGCATGAGGGGTCCCTGAGCAGTGGCTGGTGGTGGTGGTGGCACAAGGGGGATGTGGCACCTTCTGAGCCACTTTTCCTGCATGTCCACATTGGGAAGGGCATGGAAAAGCTGGAGCAGCTTGGGAAGAGCTCCCAGCTCTCTGTGCTGTTCCCAGAGCAGGGGCCAGGCTGTGTTTGCCATGGAAAAGTTGTTCCTGGAGGGTTTGGGTTTGGAGAAGGGCAGGAATCCCCTCCTGGCACCTGTTCCAGGCTCAGCCTCACATCCTGATGGGTTGGGAACATCCCTGGATCTCAGAGGTTGAAGAAACAGGAGATGGGATCTGCAGTTCAGAGATCAGGGTCGGGTCCTGTCACAGCCATGGGATTCCTGTGTCCCCTTTTCCATCCCTGCCCTCCTAAATTCCAGGTCTGTGCTCCTTTGGGCTCATCCTGGGGGGTTGGAATCTCTTCCTTGCACCTGGAATTTCTCAGGATCCCTGACCCAGCCCCTTCTGAGCTGCAGATCCAGGATGAATTCCCACTGGATTCGCCCTGTGGGAACAGGAGGTTGGAACTGGGACATTCCTGAAGGAGACCAATATACAGAGAGGGAATTGAGGATTTTTGGTCCCTAAAGGGAGTCCAGGCTCTGTGATCCTCCAAGAGATGATGAATTCAGGGAATTCACAGGAATTTCCTCAGGATTCAACCTCCAAATCACACACCCAGCTGGGGGAAGTAGCTGAGATCCCAGCAGGAATTTCTGTGGGATGGCGCTGAGGGTTCCTGACGGATTTCCCGTTCCTCGCAGTGCCGCAGCCCCCCACCATCACCAAGCAATCCATCAAGGATTACATCGTGGATCCCAGGGATAACATCTTCATCGAATGCGAAGCCAAAGGCAACCCCGTTCCCATGTGAGTGCATTCCCAGCCCTCATCCCACCATCCCTCCCCGCTCCGGAGCCTCTCCCTGCACAGGCAGGGACCTCCTTGGGGACATGGCTCCAAACCCAGCTGTTCCTTGCCATTCCAGCTTTTCCTGGACGCGGAATGGGAAGTTCTTCAACGTGGCCAAGGATCCCAAGGTGTCCATGAGGAGGAGATCAGGGACTTTGGTCATCGATTTCCACAGCGGGGGCCGGCCCGACGACTACGAGGGCGAGTACCAGTGCTTCGCCCGGAACGACTACGGGACGGCGCTTTCCAGCAAAATCCACCTCCAGGTTTCCAGTGAGTGATCCCAGGAAAACAGAGCAGGGCCACGGGAGGGCTGGGGGGGAATATCCAGAGCTCAAACAGCTCCAGGTGTGTCCTGGTGTGTCCTGGAGATGGGGAAGGAATGGGGTTGTGGTTGGGAATTGTTCAGGGTGGATGGGATGGATTTGAAGGGATGGAATTGAGGATATGAATTTAAGGGTATGGATTTCAGGGATGGATTTGAGGGCGTGGAAATCCAGGATATGAATTTAAGGGTATGGATTTCAGGGATGGATTTGAGGGCGTGGAATTGAGGATATGAATTTAAGGGTACGGATTTCAGGGATGGATTTGAGGGCATGGAATTGAGGAAATGAATTTGAGGATACAGATTTCAGGGATGGATTTGATGGATGAATTTAAAGGGATGGATTTCAGAGTATTGAGTTGAGGATATGAATTTAAGGGTATGGATTTGAGGGATGGATTTGAGGGATGGATTTGAGGGCATGGAGTTGAGGATATGAATTTAAGGGTATGGATTTCAGGGATGGATTTGAGGGTGTGGAAATCCAGGATATGAATTTAAGGGTATGGATTTCAGGGATGGATTTGAGGGATGGATTTGAGGGTATGGAGTTGAGGATATGAATTTAAGGGTACAGATTTCAGGGATGGATTTGAGGGCGTGGAGTTGAGGATATGAATTTAAGGGTATGGATTTCAGGGATGGATTTGAGGGCGTGGAATTGAGGATATGAATTTAAGGGTATGGATTTGGGGGATGGATTTCAGGGCATGGAGTTGAGGATATGAATTTAAGGGTATGGATTTCAGGGATGGATTTGATGGATGAATTTAAAGGGATGGATTTCGGGGTATGGAATTGAACACGGACCTGAGGACATGGATTTAAGGGGATGGAATTGTGGGGATGGAATTGAGGATATGAATTCAAGGGTGCAGATTCCAGGGATGGATTTGAAGGATGGATTTGGGGGGCATGGATTCAGGGGATGAATTCCAGGGAATTTCACACACGCCCAGATGAATTTTGCTCTGAAACCAGGCCGGATCCAGCCGGAATCACTCCTGAGGAATCCTTCCCTTCTTTCCTCACTTTCCTCTGCTTCCCATGGCAGAATCTCCGCTGTGGCCCAAGGAAAAGGTGGATGTGATCGAGGTGGATGAGGGGGCCCCGCTAAGCCTGCAGTGCAATCCCCCACCCGGCCTCCCCGAGCCCGTCATCTTCTGGATGAGCAGCTGTGAGTCAGGAGCGCCTTTCCCACCTGGAATTCCGGGAATGGCGTCTCCATCACCTGTGAGACTTAAAATAACCACGGGTGGGGTTGTTGCTGGTAGTTTGGGGTTGGTTCTGTCAGCCTGGGGTTGTTCCTGTTAGTTTAGGGTTGTTCCTGATAGTTTAAGGTTGTTTCTGCTAGTTTAGGGTCATTTCTATTAGTTTAGGGTAATTTCTATTAGTTTAGGGCAGTTTCTGCTATTTTAGAGCTGGTCCTGATAGTTTAGGCTCATTTCTGCTTGATTAGGGTTGTTTCTGCTAGTTTAGGATTGTGGCTGCTAGCTCAGGGTCATTGCTGGTAGTTTAGGGTAATTACTGCTAATTTAGGGCACTTTCTGTTAATTTAGGGTAGTTTTTAATAGTTTAGGGTTGTTATTGGTAGTTTGGTTTTTTCCTGCTTACTTAGGACACTTTCTGCTAGGTTAGGCTCATTGCTGGTAGTTTAAGGTAATTACTGCTAATTAAGGGCACTTTCTGCTAATTTAGGGTCATGACTGTAATTTAGGGTTTTTTTTTTTGCTAACTTAGGGTCATAACCACCAATTTAGGGCACTTCCTGCTAATTTAGGGCAGTTTCTCTTGGCTTAGAGCCCTTCCTCCTACTTCGGGCTCACCACCCCTACTCCCCACCTCACGCACCCTGCCCCTCATCCCTCCGCCATTCCCGTTCTCTGTAAATCCCACCTGGCCCCAAATTCCCGCCTGGCCCCGAATTCCTGCCTGGCCCCGAATTCCCGCCTGGCCCCGAATTCCTGCCTGGCCCCGAATTCCCGCCTGGCCCTGAATTCCCACCTGGCCCTGAATTCCCACCTGGCCCCAAATTCCTGCCTGGCCCTGAATTCCTGCCTGGCCCCGAATTCCCGCCTGGCCCTGAATTCCCGCCTGGCCCTGAATTCCTGCCTGGCCCCAAATTCCTGCCTGGCCCCGAATTTCCGCCTGGCCCTGAATTCCCGCCTGGCCCTGAATTCCCACCTGGCCCTGAATTCCTGCCTGGCCCCGAATTCCCACCTGGCCCCAAATTCCCGCCTGGCCCTGAATTCCCGCCTGGCCCCGAATTCCCACCTGGCCCCAAATTCCCACCTGGCCCCGAATTCCCTCCTGGTCCCGAATTCCCACCTGGCCCCGAATTCCCGCCTGGCCCCGAATTCCCGCCTGGCCCTGAATTCCCTCCTGGCCCCAAATTCTTGCCTGGCCCCAAATTCTGGCCTGGCCTTGAATTCCCGCCTGACCCTGAATTCCCACCTGGCCCTGAATTCCCGCCTGGCCCCGAATTCTCACCTGACCCCGAATTCCTGCCTGGCCCCGAATTCCCGCCTGGCCCTGAATTCCCGCCTCTCTCCCGCAGCCATGGAGCCGATCCCGCAGGACAAGCGCGTGTCCCAGGGCCACAACGGGGACCTTTACTTCTCCAACGTGCTGGCGCAGGACGCGCTGACCGACTACAGCTGCAACGCCCGCTTCCACTTCACCCACACCATCCAGCAGAAGAACCCCTACACCCTCAAGGTCAAAACCAGTAAGTGGCTCACTGTGGGACCAGTTCGGGCTCCTTTCCAAAGGGTTTTCCAGTCAGGAATTCAGTAAGGGGAGAGCGGCTCCCGTGGTTTGGTTTGGGCGGGGTAAGGAGGGGTTTGGGTGGTTTTGGGGTGGGTGGGTGGGGAGGGGTTGGAGCTTCCTGGTTTTAGGGTTCCAGAGGTGTTTTGGTGTAGGAATTTCCAATTCCGTGTGTTTGGGGTACAACCGGGAGCGTTTTGCAGGTGGGGCGTTCCCACCATCTCCAGGGAAATGCAAGAATTGCCAATTCTGTGCATTTTGGGTAAAACAGGGAATGTTTTGACAGAGATGTGGCATTCCCACTGTCTCCAGGGAAGTGTAAAATATCCAGAGGTAGCTTGAAGCAAAAAAATCACCAAATCCCAATGTTGGGATAAAATGGGGAGTGTCTCAGCACAGTTGGGACATTCCCACCGCCTCCAGGAAAATGAGGGAATCACAAATTCCATGTGTTTGGGGTAAACTGGAGAGTGTTTCACAAATGGGGCATTCCCACATTCCCACCATGTCCAGGGAAATGGGATCTTTGGTGCAGGAATCGCCAATTTCGTGGTTTGGGATAAAACAGGGAGTGTTTCAGCATTCCTGTCATCTCCAGGGAAATGCAGGGATCACCAGTTCTGTGTGTTTGGGATAAATTGCAGTTTTGACACATCTGGAGTACTCCTACTGTCTCCATGGAAATGTAAAATATCCGAAGGTGATTCGGGGCAGGGATAAACTGTGTTTGGGATAAACTGGAGAACGTCTCTGTATCATCAGGGAAATTCATCTCCAGGGAAGTGTAAAATACCCAGAGGTAACTTGGAGCAGGAATCTCCAATTCCGCCTCTTTGGGATAAAACCGGGGATGTTTCCACGTTCCCACCGTGTTCAGGGAAATGTAAAATGTCCAGGGATGTTTTGGGGATGTGGAGTTGGCCGTGGCTTGCTCCAGGGGATTGGAGGTGGAGAAATGAGTGTGGAATGTGGCTGTGGATATTCCTGTGCTCCCAGAAGTGCCTCCAGGAATGTGGGAGCCTCTGGAATCTGGTGGGACACTCAGGATGGGCGTCCCCAGGTGTCCCCACGGAGCACCGACAAGGGGACACCAAGGGCTCTCTCCAGAGCCTTTCTTTGGCTCCAGGAATGAGATTTCCTCCAGGAATGAGATTTCCTGAAGGAAAAGGAATTCCTGGTGTGCTGGGGTAACTCTGGAAGAGGGAATGGGGGCAGTTTGAGGGACACGAGGACCCTGAGCTGTCACAGGGGCTCGAGGTGACAAAATCCTCCATGAACGCCAACCATCAGTGGGCAGGAGCTCCCACCCATTCCCAGCATTCCCAGGAAGATCCAACTGGGAGGTGCTGGTGGTTTTTTGGGAGGTGCTGGTGGTTTTTTGGGAAGCACCAGGCGCTCCTGAATGCTGGTGGGAGGAATTTAATTTGATTTCCCGGCAGCTTGAATGAGCAGGAATGTGATGAAAGGGACCTGGGAGTGCCGAGTTTTCCACCTCGGTGTAGCAGCTCCTCCTCGGTGTAAAGCTGGAGTAGGGAATCAGGGATTGAAATAATTCCAATGGGTTTTTTCCAAGTGCTGGGAATGTGGGCAGCTCGTTCATTCCGGATATAATTTGTAAATTCTGGATATTATTTGTCAGCTCTAAATATTTTTCTGTTTGCAGAGCTG
This sequence comes from Fringilla coelebs, assembly GCF_963513975.1. Lineage (NCBI taxonomy): Eukaryota > Metazoa > Chordata > Aves > Passeriformes > Fringillidae > Fringilla > Fringilla coelebs. The sequence continues at coordinate 3,028,317 of NC_140049.1, forward strand.
GGCAAAGAAAATCCAGGTGTTTATTTTTGGGAAAAATCCCGGCAAACAAAGATCTGTGGGGTTTGGAGCCTCCAAGGGCTCCACCCTGATGATTTATCCAGCTCTGGAAGTGACCTGGATGAAATCCTGGTGGATTTTCACTGATTTTAGCTCCCCTCAGGTGTCCCCACATCCCTTTGCTCCCAGACCTTGGAAAATCAAATCCTTCTCTTCCAGTTTTCCTTGGGACACAGCTGTTTTAGGATCCGAGGCAAATTCCACCCCAGGAGCCTCCCAGATTCCTTAAAAATTTTGGAACTGAGGCTTTAATTTCTCATACAAAAAATTCTTTATCCATAAATTATTGGAAGGGGATGAGGTCGAATTTATCCCAAATGCTTGGATCATCTCAGACTCAATCCCTGAGTTTGGCTCCTTCAAAGTCTTTCCCAGCCCCTGAAAAATCATGGAATGGTATGCAGGAGGAAAATGGGAATGTTGCAGGGAGGGATCACCTTCAAGGGATTTTACAGCAGGTTGTGATTATTATTATTATTATTATTATTATTATTATTATTATTATTATTATTATTATTATTATGTTACAGAAGTTTGTGCTTTGAAAACCCAATAATAATAATAATAATAATAATAATAATAATAATAATAATAATAATAATAATAATAATAATAATAATAATAATAATAATAGTAATATAATTATTATTATTTCATCTCCTCCTTGTCTTCCTACATCATTGTCCAGCTGTGTCCATCCCATGGGAAAAAGCAGCTGGAATATGGAATTTTTGCAGTCAAAAAACAGAGGGAAAAAAAAATTAAGCATTTCCCCCTCCAAATTGCTCAGATTTTTGGGATTTCCCAAAGATTCCAAAGAGTAAAGCATTCCAAGGAAATATTTGCTCTACAATTCCCACACTTTTAGCTCTTCCCACCCCTTGGAGAGGGAAATCAGCCCCTTTTCCTGCTGTTCCTCCTGTGTTTGTCCTGGAAGGTGCCGCGCTCCGAGTGCTTTTGGATCCCTGCTCCTTCCCATCCTTGCTGATTTCTGGGAATTCTTGTGTTCCCTGCCCTGTCCTGTCCTTGCTGGTTTTTGGGAATTCCCCATGTCTCCATCCTGCTTTTTGGGATATCCCCCATCCTGTCCTATCCTTGGTCTTTTTTTTGGAATGTCCCCATGTCCCTCACCCTGGCTGTTTTTTGGGATGTCACCGCGTCCCCTACCCTGTCCCGTCTTGCTGGTTTTTGGGATGTCCCCATGTCCCCATCCTGGCTGTTTTTTGGGAATTCCCCGTGTTCCCATCCTGTCAGTTTTTTGGGATATCCCAGTGTTCCCCACCCTGTCCCAGCCTGGCTGTTTTTTGGGATGTCCCCGTCTCCCCATCCTGGCTGGTTTTGGGATATTCCAGTGTTCCCCACCCTGTCCCATCCTCTCAGTTTTTGGGATGTCCCCATGTCCCCATCCTGGCTGGTTTTTGGGATGTCCCCGTGCCCCCACCCTGGCTGTTTTTTGGGATGTCCCTGTCTCCCCACCTTGGCTGTTTTTTGGGATGTCCCAGTCTCCCCATCCTGGCTGTTTTTTGGGAATTCCCTGTGTCCCCATCCTGTCAGTTTTTTGGGATATCCCAGTGTTCCCCACCTTGCCCCATCCTGGCTCTTTTTTGGGATGTCCCCGTGTCCCCATCCTGCCTGTTTTTTGGGATATCCCAGTGTTCCCCACCCTAGCTGTTTTTTGGGATGTCCCAGTGTTCCCCACCCTGTCAGTTTTTTTGGATGTCCCAGTGTTCCCCACCCTGTCCCACCCTGGCTGGTTTTTGGGAATTCCCCGTCTCCCCACCCTGTCTGTTTTTTGGGAATTCCCCGTCTCCCCATCCTGGCTGTTTTTTGGGATATTCCAGTGTTCCCCACCCTGTCCCACCCTGTCTGTTTTTTGGGAATTCCCCGTCTCCCCACCCTGGCTGTTTTTTGGGAATTCCCTGTCTCCCCACCCTGGCTGTTTTTTTGGGATGTCCCCGTGTCCCCACCCTGGCTGTTTTTTTGGGATGTCCCCGTGTCCCCAGCCTGGCTGTTTTTTTTGGGAATTCCCCGTTTCCCCACCCTGGCTGTTTTTTGGGAATTCCCGCCTCCCCTTCCCGCGCTGTCCCCGCCTCCCCGGCGCTGCTCACGGTCTTTTGTTCAATTGCAGAGAAGTCCCATAACGAAACGTCTTTAGGAAATTCCCCCGCCATGTACCGCGGTGAGTCCACGCTGGCTTTGGGAGTCCCGGCTTAACCCAGTCCCGCCTAACCCCACTGACCCCATCCCCTGCCCGTGTCCTTTTTTGTGTCACCATGTCCCCGTCGTGGCCTCAGCTTTGCCAAAATTTGTGGGCATAAATCCATCCAAGCGGCCACAAAACCCCACAGAGTTCCCCATTTCTGCTGAGCAGGGTTTAAGTGAGTTAAGCCCAGCTTGGGAGGTTTGGGGTTTATAGGGTCTGCCCCACCCTGTGGCTGAGCTGAGTTTTGTCCCTCTTGTCCTGAGCAAAGCTCAGGATTTAAACGTCAGATCTTCATCCCTCTTTTCCATGTCTCCAGAAGAACATTTCCAGCAGGAGCATTCCTGGGATTTCCAGCTGAACTCAGGCGGGGATAAAAAGAGGGAAGAAAAAGAGGAATATTTGGGTTTTCCTGAAATCTGGGTGATTCCTGTGCAGAGAGGTTGGACATGGGCTGGATGCTTCCACAGGATCCTGCCCTTTGCTGGGACTGGAAATACCCTCTGGATTCTGTGCCTGTTGGGAGAACCCCATCCCAAAATCCCAAATTTGGGCAGGGAATTCCCTCTGGATCCTGCCCCTTCTGGAGGAAGCTCATCCCAAAATCCTAAATGATGCTTCAGGCACAAAAAAATCCAGGATGGCTGTCCTGGGAATGGGTTGGAATTGTCAGGGATGTGTTGGGATAATGAGGTCAGCCATGAGGGATTTTGGGGAGCAGGAGATGGGGCAGGTTTGGGAATCCTGGGAATGTCACCACCTCTCCAAAGCCACCACAGATTCCAACTGCTCCCAGATCCGGAGCTGTGCCAGACAGGATTCCCTTCCTTCCTGCTGCTTTTGGGGCCGGGGTCGTGCGGGGTGAGCTCTGGGAATGTCCCTTTCTGTCCCCACCGTGTCCTGGAGTGAAATCCCTGCGGAGCCGGAGCTTCCTCGGAGCCCAGGGCACAATTCCCATCCCTTGGGGACTTTTGGGGACAAGGAGGGCATTGCCAGCTGGGAGAGCTGGAGAAGAGGGGACATGCCAGGGCACAGCCGAGGGAATTGGGATGCTGGCATGGGGAGCAGGAGGGTTTGGAGGGAGCTGAGGAGCTGGGAAAGGCTCAGCAGTGGAATTGGCCTGGGAGGAAACGCTGGCATGGGCTGGACAGTCTGGGAATACCCGGAAAAATGGTTGGGAAAAGGGATCGGCAGCAAAATCAGCTCTGGTGGGAGAGGCATCAACCACCTGGAAAGGAGGGGACAAGAGATGGGAGAAGGACAAAGAGAATTCCAGTGGAGAGTTTTCCTGGACTCCTGGATATCTTTGTTCAGGGAAAAGGGATCGTGAGTGTTACTCCATCAGGAAAATGGGATTTTCTCTGCACAATCCCATTCTGTCCCTCATTTCACGGGTGCATGGGAGAAACTTCCTGCTCTTTGTGTTGCAACATTCCCTGGAAAACTTCCTGGCTCCAGAGGATTCAGATCCCCCTCTCCCACCCCTGTGCAGGCCTGGACTCCAACCCAGGCCCTAATTAACTCAATAATTAATGAGCTGGGGGTAACAATTCTTCCCCTCAGTCCTTTTCCTTGTGGCTGCCCCAGCATTCCTCCCTGGAATGACCAGGCTGGGAATTCTGGAGTTTTGGGATGTGGACAGGGATGTGAATCCCAAGGATTGGGGGGGATTTGGGGCTCTTGGCCGTTCTTCCTTGGGGTGCTGATCCCCAGGATCCCGGCTCAGGTCCAGAGGCAGCTGGAAAAGGGGTCTGGGAGGCTGGGAATCCCATTCCCAGGATGTTCCTGAGCTTGGGAATGGGGGATCTGCTGGTGGGGATGTGGAGCATGGGAGATTTGTGGGACACTTGTCCCAAATTTCTCTCCAGGGCCAGGATAACCCCAGGAAGTGTCACCCACCCCTTGTCCCCAGGGCTCGGAGTGATGATTCCCAGAATTCCGTGGGCAATTATCAGGGAAAAGCAATCCAAAAGGATAAACAGAATATTTCATTAGCAGAATTTCCCCGTGGTTTTGGTTTTTTTTCCCCCTTTTAATGGAATTAAAACCCTGTTTTGTCCCTTTTCCTCTCCTTTTTTGGCAAACCTGAGGCTGTTTGAGCCTGGCTGTGCCGGGACTGAGCAGCTGGGATGTGTTGGGATGAGCACATCCTTGGAAAACAGAGCTGAGGGAGGAACTTTAGGTGGAAAGGGGCAGTTGGGAGCTCTGGGATGGGAGTCAGATGTTTCTGGGATGATCCCAGTTCACAGCAAAACTTGGGAGCAGAGTCAATTTTTAAGCTGAAATAAACAGCCCCTGGAATTTGTTTCTCCCACTTGGATCCATCCAGAGGGATGAGGGAAACCTTGACACTTCCAGCTGGAACTTCTGCGTGCTCAGAGCCTCTGGTTCTGAGGGAATTTCTGCTGTTAGAAACAGCAAAATATTTATGATTTATTAATTCTATTTATTATTTATTAACTATTATTTATTAATGGTGCTGTGCTGAGGCAAAAATCAATTTTTTTTCCATGCTGTCCTTAGGTTCATTAAAGCCAGGAGGGTACTAATTAGTCTCCCTGATTTTTAATTGCCATCGTTAATACAGGCTTGTAAAATCCAGCTTGCTCTGCTGTGCGTTTCCAGTTATCCCACAGGAACTGGAGTGGGAATAAATCCTGATCAAAGCCAATCTTGGCTGATAAAACAATTAATTCCCATTTTCTGATTTGGCGGGAGAAGCTCCCGGTTGTGGCAGAGGTTTGGGAGCTCTGCCCTGGGATGGGTCGAGCTGGTTTCACCAGGAATGAGACAAAACCGGGAGCAGGGATGCAGAGAGACCTGGAGAAGTCAGATTTTCGGGATAAACTTGGGATTTTCCTGCCCTTGTAATCCATTAATCCATAACTGACTAACTGGGGGCGCGCGCGGAGCCCGCGGGAGCGGCGGGATGCGGGCGTGGAGCCAATTCCAAACATTCCATGGATGAATCCTGGCCTTGGGTTTTCCTTCCCTAAGGTGGGGAATTCCAGGAAGAGCCCCCATCCTCACTCCCCCTCCTCCTTCCCCTGCCGCAGCTCTGGAAGTTTCCCCAAATTCCCAAAATCCTCCCACTCACTGAGCCAAGGAAATTTTGGTCTTTCCCCATGGATCACTCCAGGATTTTTTGTGTCCCTGTTCTGATCCCATCCCATCCCTTTCCTAATCCCATAACTTCCATTCCTGCTACTGCTGCTTTCCCACCTATCTCATCCTGTTTTGTCCTCACTGATCCAGATCTAGGTCAATCATTCCACTCCTTAATGGAATATTTTCCATGAATAATTAATTTATTCCCCCTGCACAGCGGCCTTCACTCTGTGTGGATCCGTAGGGAATTGTCTCGTGTCTTCCCTTTGTTTTTTTCCCATTAAACTTCCCTGTCCAGCCCTAAATGGGTCATTTTGGTGGCTGAGCTGTCCCTTTCCAAGGGGAATCATCCTTCCAGGCCTCCAGGAAAGCTGGAAAACCTCCTTGGTGCTGCTGGGAATGCTCTGCATCCTGGAGAATTCTGTGGAAAAGCAGCTCCGGGTCTGAATAAACCCTTTCCGTGCCCATTTTTCCTCCTGTCCTTCATTCTATGTTACATCTATCGATATTTCCCAATTCCATCTGATTCCAGCCCATTTTCCAGAGGCAGGGAGGGCAGGAAAAGCAGGAACTGATGGAATGGGGACCATCCCCAGCACTCAGTCCCCTCTGCTGCTCCTTCTCTCCCCTGCCTGCCAAACTTCCTCTCTCTCCCCTTGTTTTTTTCAATCCCAAATTCATCTGGGGCCTTCCTTCCCTTTCCAGGCACATTCCTGGGTGAGTTCAGAATCCCGGGATAGCCGGGGAGGCGACGCCTTCCGTGAATTCCTGGAGACTTTTAAAAGACCCGTGTTCTGTTTTCTTTGTGTTTCTTTTGGTTTCGTTTTTTTTGTTTTGTTTTGTTTTTCCTTCTCTCCCACTGATTCCAGCCCGAGGGATCTCGGAAACCACTCCCAGCTTCATGTATCCCTACGGAACTTCCAGCAGCCAGATGGTGCTCCGAGGGGTGGATCTCCTGCTGGAGTGCATCGCCTCCGGAGTGTATGTACCCCACAGAGGGCAATTCCCAGCCATTCCCGGTGGGATCAGTGCAAGGAATCACCCCTGGATTGGGAAAAAGGGATCATTCTCTCCTTTTCGGCTCCTAACAACACTCCCATAACCTGCTCCATGAGCAAATGGAAATGCTGAGGTTTCCAGGTGTCTTCAAATCCTGGTCCAAGGATAATTCCCCACTGGTTTGTCCAAAAATTTGGGGATTTCCTGTGAGCTCCTCACCACACTGTGGGGGAGGATATTTGTGTCCCCCAGGAGTGTCCTGGGCTCGTGGTCCAGCCCACACCATCAGACCATGGGCTTTGAGGTCCCTTCCACCCCAAACCATTCCAGAATTCCATGATCCTGCATTCCCAGGAGGAGAACACTGTTTCTGACCTGCTGGGAATGCTCAGGGCTGCGGTTTAGGGGCGGTGATGGGAAGGAGGGCGATGGGAATAAGGGTGCCCACCACTTAGATCAGACCTTCCCCCTGGGTTTTGGTGGTTCCCAGGATGGGAATTTCACTGTCATTTAGGAATCACAGCTCTTTACTGGGGAGTCATTCCCTGGCCTTTGGAAAAGCTCTGATCTGCTCCCCTCTCCTCAGACCAGCGCCGGACATCATGTGGTACAAGAAAGGCGGGGAGCTCCCGGTGGGTAAAACCAAGCTGGAGAACTTCAACAAGGCCCTGCGCATCTCCAACGTGTCCGAGGAGGACTCCGGGGAATATTTCTGCCTGGCCTCCAACAAGATGGGCAGCATCCGCCACACGATCTCGGTGAGAGTGAAGGGTACGTCACCTTTACCTTCCCTCTTTGGGTCCTGGCCACCTGGAGCTGCGAGGGGACATCCATGGGATGCTGGGAGGGACAGTGGGGCCATTCCCTGTGTTCTTCAGGGAATCATGGAACGGGTTGGGTTGGAAGGACTTCAGGGATCGCCCAGTTCTGGGACACATTCCACGATCCCATGTTGCTCCAAGCCCCATCCAACCCGGCCTTGGACGCTGCCAGGGATGGAGCAGCCACGGCGTGTCTGGGAATTCCATCCCAGCCCCTCCCCACCCTCCCAAGGAATTATTCCATCCCAATATCCCATCTGAATTTTCCCTTTTCTGAATTAAATCTTGTCCAATTGGCCCCAAAAGCAGGAGGGGATGGGAAGCCTCTGGTAGAAGTGGTTGTGGGTTTGTGGAGCATGGAAGAGGGAAAGGGGTCTCTCCCACTCGGCTTTTCCATCGCCTTCCTCCCCCAGGGAGGGTTGGAGGGGGGAATTTGGGGGTGGTGCCTCTGTCCCTGTGTCACCGGGGCGGGGCTGTTTTCCAGCTGCTCCCTACTGGCTGGATGAGCCGGAGAACCTGATCCTGGCCCCCGGCGAGGACGGCAGGCTCGTGTGCCGGGCCAACGGCAACCCCAAGCCGTCCATCCAGTGGCTGGTGAACGGAGAGCCCATCGAATGTGAGTGTGGGAGAGTCTGGGCCTCCTTCTCCAAAATCCCTGCCAAAATCCCTGCCAAAATCCCAGCCAAGGTTATCCTGGCTGACCATGAGCCAGAGTGGCTTCCTCCTCCAAAATCCCTGACAAAATCCCACCAAAATCCCGGCCAAGGGCCTCATGGCTGAGCATGAGCCACAGTTGCCTCCTTCTCCAAAATCTCAGCCAAAATCCCACCAAAATCCCGGCTAAGGGCCTCATGGCTGAGCACGAGCCAGAGTTACCCCCTTCTCCAAAATCTCAGCCAAAATCCCACCAAGGATCTCATGGCTGAGCACGAACCAGAGTTGCTTCCTTCTCCAAAATCTCAGCCAAAATTTCACCAGTGATCTCATGGCTGAGCACGAACCAGAGTTGCCTCCTTCTCCAAAATCCCAGCCCAAATCCCAGCCCAAATCCCAGCCCAAGTCCCAGTCAAGGATCTCCTGGCTGAGCACAGGCCAGAGCTGCTGGTGGGGTCCAACACCCACGTGAACCCCACTTCTCTGGGATGGGCCCAGTTCACCCAGTGGCTCCCAGTTGTGTCTGCGGAGCTCACACACCATCACCGGCTTTGAACTGGGCTGAGCTGGGAGGTCACACCATGAGATTATGGGGTGGATTTTTCGTTTGGACCCCAATTGAAGGAGCTGTCCTTGTTTTGAAGCGTCTCCCCCCAACCCAAGCCGGGAGGTGGCCGGGGACACCATCGTGTTCCGGGACACGCAGATCGGCAGCAGCGCCGTGTACCAGTGCAACGCGTCCAACGAGCACGGCTACCTGCTGGCCAACGCCTTCGTCAGCGTGCTGGGTGAGTCTGAGGGAATGGCAGCACCCACAACTCAAATTTCCATGGAATCTGAGGCTGGAAAGGACCTCAAAGCTCAGCTCAAAGCTCATCTTAAAAGGGCGGATGTGGATCTTAGTGCCGAGGTGGTGTTGGGCCATGGGTTGGATTTGATGATGTTAAAGGTCTTTTCCAACCTTGCTGGAAAACTTTTCTGACCTTTTTCCAACCTGTTGGTTCTGGGATTCATCTCAAATTCCACCCACTTGGAAGGGCGGGGCGTGGAACCTGCCACTGTCCTAGGTTGCTCCAAGCCCTGTCCTACCTGGCCTTGGACACTTCCAGGAATCCAGGGGCAGCCACAGCTTCTCTGGGAATTCCATCCCAGCTCCTCCTCACCCTCCCAGCCAGGAATTTCTTCCCAATACCCCACCTAAACTCTCCCATTCTAGTTTAAAATCATTCCCTGTGTCCCATTACCATATTCCCATGTAAAAGTCACTCCCTGGATTTCCAAGCCCCCTTTTCCCTGCCCAAGTTTTCCATGAGTTTTCCCCTTTGCTGTTCTGAGGGAATGCACAAAGGCACTCAGGCTTTGGAGCAGGAATCCGTTGCCATGGATTCAAACCTGGCAAAGGCTGGGCAAATCCAGGGATACAAGTCGCAAAACGAGGCTGGAAGGAGAGGGAAGGTGAGGTGGGCAGGAGTGGAGAACCTCTACTGGGTTTTGAAAGTGCCAGTGAGAAAAGTGAACCAAAAAAAAACAGGGAAAAGGCTGGAAAAGAGCAGCAGAATCCATTTTTCCTCCTTCTCCATGGCTGGAATTTTGGTGGTTGGCAGATGTTCCCCCCCGGATCCTGGGCCCCCGGAACCAGCTGATCAGGGTGATCCAGAACAACCGGACGCGCCTGGATTGTCCCTTTTTTGGGTCCCCCATCCCCACCCTGCGCTGGTAAGAGCGAGATCCCGTCCCACCCCATCCTGAGGGGTGGGAAAGGGGGGGTTCCTCCTTTTCCTTCCCTTCCAACAGCACTTTGTGGTGTTGGGAGGTTTAAGAACGGCCAGGGGAACACGCTGGATGGAGGGAACTACAAAGCCCACGAGAACGGGAGCTTGGAGATGTTCATGGCTCGGAAGGAGGACCAGGGAATCTACACCTGTGTGGCCACCAACATCCTGGGGAAAGCTGAGGCCCAGGTCCGCCTGGAGGTCAAAGGTAGGGGCATGGGAGTGCCAAAATCTTGGATCTGGAATTTGCAGGAGGAATAGTTGAGGCTAAAATGTTGGGTTTTCTGGAAGTTGCATCAGGAATAACCCTTGAGGTGAAGGGAGGTTGGTTGTGGCTGATCTGATCTTCCAGCAGGTCGGGGCTGGGAGCCTTGAACTGGGGGAGATTCCATTTTGATATTGGGAAAAGCCAGGGCTGGGGATGGTGGAAGGGTTTGGGTTGGGTGTCAGGCTGGGAGAAGCCACCGGCAACGCCAACACTGACCCCAAGTGTTCCTCTGGGTTAGCTGGGGACAACAAAACATTTTTGGAATTGTTTTTACCCCACTCAGCAAATCCGGCTGCTGACTCCAAAAAATGGAGCTCTTGTAAAGGCTCAGCACGAATTAATGACTCGTTAAATTAATTTATTGCTTCAAAGCTGGACAAACACCCCAACTGTGCTTGTCCTTCCCTGCTCTCCGTTGAGTCCCTTAGCCAAGCCCCACGGTTTTGGGATGGGACCTTTTGTGACCTCCTGCAGACCCCACAGGGATCATGAGGGGACCTGTGGGGTTTGGGACATAACCCCTGACCCTGTGCAGACCCTACCAAAATTGTGAGGGAACCTGAGGAGTCTGGGGTGTGATCCTGTTTGTGTCCTTGTGCTGACCACACCAAGGGCTGTGAGGGAACTCGAGGAGTTTGGGACTTAACCCTTGACCCTGTGCAGACCCCACCAGAGTTGTGAGGGAACTCGAGGAGTTTGGGGTGTGATCCTTTTCTTGTGTCCTTGTGCTGACCCCACCAAGGGCTGTGAGGGACCTGAGGAGTTTGGGACACAACCCTTGACCCTGTGCAGACACATCCTGGGAGGGCACGAGAAGTTTGGGAGATGGCTCTTGACTTCATGCAGACCCCACAGGGATCATGAGGGGTCCTGAGGAGTTTGGAAGGTGACCCTTCGTCTGTGACCCCATACAGACCCCACCAGGATCGTGAGGGGCCCCGAGGACCAGGTGGTCAAGAGGGGCACCATGCCCCGGCTCCACTGCCGCGTCAAGCACGACCCCACGCTGCGGCTCATGGTCACCTGGCTCAAGGACGATGCCCCCCTGTACCTGGGGAACAGGTCTGTGCCCAAAAGCTCCGTCGATTTCTCTCCCAGAATTGTTGGGTTTTTAGCAGAGCATTCCAGGAGTCCCCAGGGATAAATATTGTGTTCCCACCTAAGCAACATTTGATGGTTTTGACACTTTTAATCTCATTGGCTCCCCCCAGCAATTCCAGCTGATTTATCAGTAAATCCAGACTTTGCTGGGGGTTTTATTCCCGTATATTTTAGGACATCTTGATAAAACCTGGGAATTCATAACGAGCCACTCCAGAATTAATGTTTCTCTGCTGTGGCTGGCACAGCTTTAATTTCCTTTCTGTACCTGACTCCTGTTTCTTGTGAGGCAAGATCTGATCCCAGGGCACCATCCCAGGGCTGGCTGTTGTCCTAAAAATGTGATTATTCCCCAGATACACCCTGGGGCGCGTGATTCCTTAGGAAATGAGCTTTCCCAGAATAACCCAGCACATCCTCAGCTGATAAAACCTCCAGACCGGAGACGTTCTCCTGCTCTGGTTGAGTTTCCAGCTGGATTTTGTTCAGGGAACATCCAGCCTTCAACACCGCTCCCTAAATGTGTTGGGGCAAAATTTTGGGACGTTGTTTCCTTGAAGGATGAAGAAGGAAGAGGATGGTCTGACGATCTATGGCGTGACTGAGAAGGACCAGGGCGATTACACGTGTGTGGCCAGCACGGAGCTGGACAAGGACTTGGCCAAGGCCTATCTCACCGTGCTGGGTAAAGCCCCCCTGACCCCACAGCCGAGTGCTTAGCTTTGAACAGGACACCCCAACCTCAAGGTCAGGCTGGAAGGGGAATCTGGGCTCCAAGATTGTCCCCTGGATGCTCAGAGAGGTGCTGGCAGAGCAGGGGTTCTGCTGTTGTAGGATTTGCTGCCTTGTCCTGGATGACAGCACTGAAATGCTGCAAAAAATCTGAGATTTGAGGGCAAAAAATTAAACAGGAATTGTGGCACACAGCCCAGAATATCCCCAGTGGATGTTGAAGATCCATGAGAAAAGTCCTAAATTTGGGGGTGAATTTAGTGGGGTGTTGGGGTGCTGAGGAATGGGACTGGGGCTGAGCCAGCTGCTCCTGGCCCTGTGTGTCCCCTTTGTGTGTCCCCTTTGCAGCACAGGGAGGGACAAACTTCACCCCATTCCCCATTTGTGCCACTGCAAGCTCTGCTTGCCAAACAGGGATTTATCACCCCCTGGCCACCTCAGATTCCCAGGAATGCCACAACCTGCCAGTGTCCCCCCACAGCTGGAACAGGAATCCCAAATAATTCCCCTGGGGTTGATTTATTTCCCCTCCTTTCCCCTAATGGCTCATTAACCCCACATCAAACTGATCCTTCCCTTTTGCTGCCAACTACGTGTATGGGTAAAGCATGGAGATCTCTGGGGGAAGGATATTCCTGCTCTGCTTCCCAAACTGGATCAAATCCCGCTGAAATTTGGAACTTTATGTTTGCCAGGTCCTCCTTTGACCACCCAAGCTTAAACTAACCCGGTTTAACAAGCACTGTCTTACCTTGCAGCCATCCCTGCTAATCGGTTGAGAGATTTACCCAAAGGTAATCGTCACTAATTCCTCGCCTTCCTTTGATTTCCCACCTTGGTTTTGGTTTTCCCTCTTTGGTTTTCCAAGAGAAATGGGTGGGAACTGGAAAAACTGGGGGATGAGGCTTCCAGGTTGAAGGAGCTGAAGCTCCAAGTCCTGCCCAAGTTGTCCTTGAAGGAGTTGAGGCTTCCAGGTTGTCCTTGAAGAACCTGAAGCTCCAAGTCCTGCCCAGGTTGTCCTCAAAGCAGCTGAGTTTTCCAAGTTCCATCCAAATTGTCCTTGAAAACCCAACCAGATTGGTGGAAAGTTCCTGTTCCACCATATTTTGTGTCCCACGGTGGCAGTTCCTGAGTGCAGGAATCACTTCACCCGTGCTGGAAAATCCTGATGGGAAAAAAAAGCCCCGTACGGAATCCCCTACTTTTTACCTGGAATTTATCCCTGTTATTGCATGAGCTGGTCCTTGTGATCACATTTTTTAAAAATGGGGAATTTTATCAAAAAATTCATGTTTCCACTAAGGTTTTGTGTCCTTTTTCTGCTGCTCATTTGCATTTCTCTGTGTAAGGTCACAAATCCCCCTAAACCAGCACCTGGTGCTTTCTCCACCTTTTTTTGTTTTTGGGGGAAAGGCAGGATTTTTCCTGGGAAAGGAGGATTTTTCCTGGGAAAAGCTAGATTTCTGGGCAAGACACTGTCAGAAACGACCACATTTATATTTTAAAAATCACTCCAGTCCCCTAAAGAGCTGCAGGACGTGGATTGTGCCCTGGAGCACGTCCTGCCCACGGGGCTGGGAGAGGTGATGGGAACTGGGACTTGCTCCTGGGCCAATTCCAGTCTCCCATTTATCCCATTCCAACAGCACGACCTGACCAGCCCCGGGACTTGGAGCTGACGGACCTGGCCGAGAGGAGCGTGCGGCTGACGTGGATCCCTGGCGATGACAACAACAGCCCCATCACAGGTCTGTCCCCTGTCCCCAAAATCCCTGCGGTGGAAAATCCCTTCCCATCCAAATCCTTCATGTCAGAACCCAGGGAATTCCTCTGGCTGCCCTGGAGGGCTCGAGCCCCTGCCCTGGGGGGGCTCAGAGACTTTGGCACAGAGCACCAGATCCCTGTGCCTTTGATCTTGACCCATGGAAAAAATTATCAGCCTTTACATGAAGATTTACAAGCCACGGAAGCTTAAATAGAATGAAAGTGAATTTATGGCAGGGTGAAAAATAGATTTTTGATGTTTTTAGAATGGGGTGCCAAGATGGAGGAATTTGGGCGTGCCTTGTCCTTTTTCCTTCTTCTTCCCAGCCTCCATCTTCTGGGTGATGTTGGCATTTTTGGATTGGTTTAGAGCAGAAACTCACTGTCTAACATAGGTGATGGGCATTGGGAAGTTATAAATTGTGTAATAGTTTTTAGTATAAAAAACAACACCACCTCTGAGGCGGTCAGAGTGCCTCTGTCTGACCTGCTGAGCAGACCTCAGCAGGCCAGGAAAAAGAATTTTATAGATAAGAAATGATAAATAACCTTGAGAATGAGAACTGAAGGGTTCTGACTCCCTCTTTGACCGCCAGGCTGGGAAAAGAGACTTTGTAATCTGTAATCTGTAATCTGTAAACCAGCAGAGATTCCGAGACTTCACCCAGCTCTCCCTGCTCTTCCAGACTACATCGTGCAGTTTGAGGAGGATCGCTTCCAGCCCGGAGTGTGGCACGACCACTCCAGGTACCCCGGGAGCGTCAACTCGGCCGTGCTGAGCCTGTCCCCGTACGTGAATTACCAATTCCGGGTGATCGCCGTCAACGACGTGGGCAGCAGCGTGCCCAGCGCGCCCTCCGAGCGCTACCAGACCAACGGGGCACGTGAGTTATTCCCCGGGTTTTTTCTCTCCTTGGAATCCACCCCTCTCCATGGAGGGTTCCCACCTCGATCCCAGGGAAAGGTTGGTGAGGGAATTTTCCGCGCGGAATTCTCGAGCCGGTGGGTGGTGTTCTTTCAGGGCGGCAAAACGCAGAGGTTTAGGCAAAAGTCGCTAATTTATCACAGAAAAACCTGTAGTAATTAATTTAATCCTTTTCCCTAAAGGGAAGATTCCTAAAGGGATCCTTCCAGCCCTTTCAGAACTACAGGAAGCTCAGTGATCTGTAGGAAAATCAGAGTGCAAATATTGTTAATTATAGGCTGCTGTTAAAGCTGGTTGATGCTGTGGGGATGGCGAGGCCCTGGCACAGATTATCCAGAAAAATGTGACTGCTCCATGATCCCTGGAAGTGTCCAAGGCCAGGTTTGATGGGGCTTGGAGCAGCCTGGGATAGGGAAAGGTGGAATTGGGTGATTTTAAGACCCCTTCCCACCCAAATTCCGTGACAAAAGAACAAAACAAGCTCCAATCCACAACCAGGACTTGAGTTTGTCTGCTCAGTGCTTTGTCAGAGAATATTTGGGAAAATTCCACGCCAGGAACTCAGCAGTTTTGCTGCATTTCTTCCTTTACCCATTCCAGGGAGATTTTTGGAGGATCTGCTGGCATCTAGTGTTGGCTCCCGACAGCGCCCGCCGTGATTCAGGCTCAAAGTGACAAACTCTGCTCCCTCCACAATGGTTTCCTTTCAAAGATTTAGGACATTTAGGGGACAAAAAAGAGCCTCCTAAATAAATGGCCTGGTTTTCCAGAGGACTTAGAGTCTCCTGTCCCATTAACCTGAATGGGAACTTCTGGAAAAATCAGGCCATTAACTTCTGCCTTGGAAGGACTTTCGGCTTGCAGGGTTTTAACCCCTCAGTGGTTGTTTTTTGACAGTGAAAAATTCATTGTTTTGGTTTTCAATGTGAATTTCAGGTCCTGAAATAAATCCAACAGGAGTTCAAGGGGCGGGGACCCAAAAAAACAACATGGAGATAACGTGGACAGTGAGTTCTTCTTGGATGCCTTTTGGGATGGAGCTGTGGGGTGAGGGGGAATTCAGAGTGCCAGAGGGCAGGGAAAGGTGGGATATTGGGAATGAATCCTTCACCGGGAGGGTGGGGAGGGGCTGGGATGGAATTCCCAGAAAATCCATGGCTGCCCCATCCCTGGAAGCATCCCAGGCCAAGTTGGAGCAACCTGGGATCATGGAAGGGGTGGAGTGGGATGGAATTTCAGGTCCCCCCCAACCCAAACCACTCCAGGATTCCACGGAATAAAAAGCAGAAGGTACAAGAAAGGCCATTTTTAGTGCTGTGATAAAAATAATAATTAAAAAAAATGAAAATAAAATAATTCAAAGACGTGGCATTAAAAAATGCCAGATTCCAGAGACAGCTTCCAGAGGATGACCTGGAGTCGGGTCCTTGAGCAGCTCAGAGGATTTGTGGGGCTGCTCCTGCTTTGCTGCCTGCACCAGCAGGTGTCAGCCACAAATCAGGGATGAGCTGCAGGGAGGGCTGGAACGGCAGCGGGAACAGAGGCCGGAATAGGGGGATAGGAGATATGGAATATATGTTGTATAATTCGATATTATGCACATATTTGATTTATTTTATATAATGCTTAGATAAGGAATCTGGGCTAGTGGAAGTGTCCCTGCTCATGGAAGGGGCTTGGAATTTAAATCCCTTTCAGCACAAACCGTTCCAGGAATAAAATCTTGGATTTTTGTGAATAAAATTTCCCGGTCCTGCCGTGGCTCTGGAGGGCAAGAACTCCTTCTGCCTCTCTTTGGGAGCAAAACAAACCCTTCTTTGGGATTTGCTGATGGAGCCTGGAACAAAACCCCACTGCTGAGCAGAACTTTGGGCTCTCCTTGGCGGAAAAATCCAATTTTTAAATTTTTTTTTTTTTTTTTCATACTTCTCACCTTCCCTTCTCTGTTTCACTTCACTGAAGCCTCTGAACGCAACCCAGGCTTACGGGCCCAACCTGAGGTACATCGTGAGGTGGCGGCGGCGGGACCCCCGCGGCAGCTGGCACAACGAGACCGTGCGGAGCGCGCGGCACGTGGTGTGGAACACGCCCATCTTCGTGCCCTACGAGATCAAGGTGCAGGCTGAGAACGACTTCGGCAGGGGCCCAGAGCCCGACACCTACATCGGATACTCCGGGGAGGATTGTGAGTATTCCCACGGAGGGATTTTGGGGATGGGCTTATCCAAGGGCAAGGAGTGCACGGGGTGTGGGCAAAGCACTGAGGGATTTGGGAGAAAAATCCACTTTTAGTTTGGAGAAGGATTGGAGGACCTGGACTGTGGGAGGTGTCCCTGTCCGTGGCCACCTGGGCTATGGGAGGTGTCACTGTCTTTGGCCACCTGGACTGTGGGAGGTGTTCCTGTCTGTGGCCACCTGGGCTAAAAAAGGTGTCCCCTATCCGTGGTCACCTGGGCTAAAAAAGGTGTCCCTGTCTGTGGCCACCTCAGCTATGGGAGGTGTTCCTGTCTGTGGCCACCTTGGCTATAAAAGGTGTCCCCTATCCGTGGTCACCTGGGCTAAAAAAGGTGTCCCTGTCTGTGGCCACTTGGGTTATGGGAGGTGTCCCTATCCATGGTCACCTGGGCCATGGGAGGTGTCCCTGTCTGTGGCCACCTGGGCTATGGGAGGTGTCCCTGTCTGTGGCTACCTGGGCTATAAAAAGTGTCCCTATCCATGGCCACATGGGCTATGGCAGGAGTCCCTCTCTGTGGCCACCTGGGCTATGGAAGATCTTCCTGTCCATGGCCACCTGGGCTATGGGAGGTGTCCCTCTTTGTGGCCACCTGGGCTATAAAATTGTCTCTGTCCATGGCCACCTGGGCTATGGGAGGTGTCCCTCTTTGTGGCCACCTGGGCTATAAAATTGTCTCTGTCCATGGCCACCTGGGCTATGGGAGGAGTCCCTATTTGTGGCCACCTGGGATCTGGAAGATCTTCCTCTCTGTGGCCACGTGGGCTATAAAAACTGTCCCTGTTCGTGGCCACCTGGGCTATGGAAGGTGTCACTGTCTGTGGCCACCTGGGCTATAAAAATGTCCCTATCCATGGTCACCTGGGCTATGGAAGATCTTCCTCTCCATGGCCACCTGGGCTATAAAAGGTGTCTCTATCTATGGCCACCTGGGCTATGGGAGGTGTTCCTGTCTGTGGCCACCTTGGCTATAAAAGGTGTCTCTATCCATGGTCACCTAGGCTATAAAAAGTGTCTCTATCCATGGTCATCTGGGCTATGGGAGGTGTCCCTATCCATGGTCACCTGGGCTATGGAAGATCTTCCTGTCCGTGGCCACCTGGACTATAAAAGGTGTCTCTGTCTGTGGCCACCTCAGCTATGGGAGGTGTCCCTGTCTGTGGGCTATAAAAATGTCCCTGTCTGTGGCCACGTGGGCTATAAAAGGTGTCCCTGTCTGTGGCCACCTGGGCTATGGAAGGTGTCCCCTGTCTGTGGCCACCTGGACTATGGGAGGTGTCCCTATCCATGGTCACCTGGGCTATGGAAGATCTTCCTGTCTGTGGCCACCTGGGCTATATAAGGTGTCCCTGTCTGTGGCCACCTCAGCTATGGGAGGTGTCCCTGTCTGTGGCCACCTGGGCTATAAAAAGTGTCTCTATCCATGGTCACCTGGGCTATGGGAGGTGTCCCTGTCCATGGCCACGTGGGCCATAAAAAGTGTCCCTGTCTGTGCCCACCTGGGCTATGGGAGTTGTCCCTCTCTGTGGCCACCTGGGCTGTCCATGGCCACCTGGGCTATAAAAGGTGTCCCTGTCCATGGCCACATGGGCTATGGTAAGTGTCCCTCTCCATGGTCACCTGGGCTATAAAAGGTGTCCCTCTCTGTGGCCACCTGGGCTATGGAAGTCCCCCTGGCCGTGGGACGTCTGGATTTTTCAAGAAGGAAGGCGGATGAGGCAGGAGATTCCAGGTCTGAAGCTTTGTTTGTCTGGGCACAAACAAAGCACAAAACCTGGAATTAAAGATGGAATTCTGGGATAAACCAGGTGACCATCCATGACCCTGGGTTTGAAGCCAAGGGGCACAAGCAGGGTGAGGAAATTGGAAGTAAAGCTGGAATTTTGGGATTGGGATGGCACAGACAGCACCTCCTCCATCTGGGCATCTCCCGGAGGAGACAGGGCAAGGAAAATGGGGCAAAAAAGTGAGAAACAGGGGAAGACAAAGCACTGGAAGCAAACTGGACCCAGTGCAGAGGTTGTTACTGGGAAAGATCCATTTTCTGTGCCCTCACAGGGTTTTTTTTTAATTTCTTCTGGAAATTCCTGCAGTAATTTGGAGGTTTGGGAGAATCTGGATGAGCCTCCGAGTGTGTGTATGTTGTACGGAGGTAAAGCAGGGAGATCAAAACTTCTCTTGTCTCTGTCTGAGGGGTGGGATGGGTTAAAACCCCCAAAAATCCACAAAAACTGTCCCAAAAATAACCCAATCTGAGCTGTTTCACTCCAGATCTCTCCACACAGCAGAAGCTGTAGAAAGGAGGTAAAATCCCAAATGGATCAACAGCAAACTGACCAAATTATGATTAAAAATATGAAAATGAGGTTTCTCTGGATCTTTGGGGTCCAACTTTGGGACAGGTGAGGAAGGAGAGGGTTGGACATGCTGGGACCCCTCACCTGGAGAGGAAGGTGAGCTAGACCCTTCCCTGCAGCAGGAATTCCCCCTTTTAGCTGGGTCAGGAATGTTCTCCTGATGGTTGGAGGAGTGAAATCGGATTTACTTTCTTCCCATGGAGGACGGTGGCGCTGCTGCTCATGGGGTTTTTGATGGGAAAAGCACAGCAGTGGGTGTCCAGCTGTCCAGCTGTCCATCTGTCCGAGCTCTAGGGTCGTTCCAGGTTCCTAATGGCCACTCTGCTTTATCCCTGCCCGCCCAGATCCCAAGGCTGCGCCCACGGATGTCAGGATCAGAGTGTTAAACAGCACTGCCATAGCTCTGACCTGGACCCGGGTGCACCTGGACACCATCCAGGGACAGCTCAAGGAGTACCGAGTGAGCAAATCCCAAACTCCCCCGTCCCAAATCCCCCACCCAGCACTGACCATTAACACAGCTAAACCTCCCAAAATTCCCAGCTGGCTCCCAGGGCTGGAGCTGCTGGATGTGGGGATGACAGAAAACTTCCTTTGGTGGCCAGGAGCCTTTGGGTTTGGGGCAGCGCCGAGGATTTGCTCTTTGGGGTGTCAGGATGGGGTCGGGGATGGCTCCTGTGGCTTCCTCGGGGCTTGGCTGCAGGATTTGGGATGCTCCAAGAAAACAGGGAGGGATTGGGATGGTCCTGGCCACGGATTCCTGAGGGAATGACCCCAGCCAGGTCAGGTTTTGTGTCATCCCCAAAACACTGACAGCATTTTTTACTGATCAACAACGCTTGCAAAGCCTAAACCTGCGGTCAGGACTAACTGAACACTAAAGCCAGCGTGGATCTGTGTTTTTCCGGGTCTTTCCAGGTTTATATTTAATATTTATCAGTTTTTCCAGACTTATATCTAACATTTATATTTGCTGCTGGTGCACAGAGGATGGAGCAATTCAAACCAAGCCAAACCCTGAGCAGGGCCCTTCCCTGGGCGTTAAAACTTTCCCAAAACCTCACATTTGACAAAGAATCCCAACATTCCCAACCCGATCATCTGCTGGCTCCACTTTTCCTGATTCTGAGGGATTTTCTGAATGGATTCTTGTTCCTGCATGAAGTAGGATTTACAGTCAGGAGCTCAAATGGGAGATTTCCCAAATTCAGGCTTTTATTCGTGCCTGGGTGTGTCCCACCTCTCCTCGTCCACCCTGAGCAGGAAGGGAGGAACCACTCGGATTTTAATCCCTGGGAATTAGGAGCAGCTTTAGCTGAGCTCAGTGGTTTTGCTCCATGTTTTGGGGAGCTCTCAACCCCTTGCTCAGCCTTTTCCTCAGGTAGCACCCTGACTTTCCTCACGGAGCTTCACTAATTCCTCTAAAAACTCCCACACCCTCGAGCCACCCTTGAAGACAAAATTCTCCTTTTTAACACCTAAAAACCCCAAACCCCTTTATTAAATGGAAAAAAACCTTCACCTGGCCTGCCTATTTCTTGAAGGCCTATTTCTGGAGAGACAGCAGCTTGCTGAAGAACCTGTGGGTCTCCAAAAAACGGCAGTTTGTGAGTTTTCCTGGAGACCGCAACCGGGGCATCGTGTCCCGGCTGTTCCCTTACAGCAACTACAAGCTGGAGATGGTGGTCACCAACGGCCGAGGGGACGGGCCCCGCAGCGAAATGAAGGAATTCCCCACCCCTGAAGGAGGTATGTTCCCACAGGGAATTTTTTTTCCTGCTGGGAGAGGTGTGGGTGGAGCAGATCCATGGAGCTGAGCCGCACCTGAGGAGGGATTTCAGCCGAGCGTCACCCGGGTGTTGTCACCGTCAGTGACATCGTTGAAGGCACAGTTGGAGTTGGCGCCTGACCCCCTTCAGCATTCCCAAAAATCCCTCAATTAGTGGGTCTGGACACCTCAGCCAAGAAGATTTTGGGCTGGACGAGAGAAATATTTGCAAAATCCTTTCCTAGGCGCAGCTCAGCGCCCTCGATTTGCTGCCGGAGCTGTAAATGTCCCCGAGCCGCGGTTTGGGGACGTGGCAGCGGTTGGATCCATCCTGGGAAAGGCAGGAAAACCTTCCCAGGACCTTCAGGAATCACTGCCAGGCTTTAAAGGCAAGAGCACCTCGTTCTTGTGTCAAGGATGAACTCAAGAGTTTAATTTTGTCGCTGGCACAGGAGCTATTTTTAGACACGCCGATAATTCCGAGTTGGAGCCGCAATTCCAACAGCTGGAAGTGACTTTTCCTACAGCACAGGAGGGAATTCAGGCACAGAAGGTCACAAAAACGCAAGAAAAGATTTGCAAGTCTTGTCTCAAAATATTTTGGGGTCTCCCCTTTTCCTTTCAGCACTGTCTCTTCCTTCACAATTCCTTGGAAAAATCCCAATTTTTTAAGGATTTTCTGTGGATAATTGAGGTTGTTTCAGAAGAAACGGTTCAGTTCCTGTAGGTTTTGCAGGCAGGGGCACCGTGACCCTATTTCTGGGGGATTTGGGGTGGCTTTGGACATTTGGGGTGATGATAAGGACATGAAGGTGGAGTTAATTAATAATTACGGATTTGACTCTCATCAAGGGGAAAATACAGATTTTATTTTTTCCTACGCCACCAAGCCCTTTTATCGACTCAAACTGACATTGAGGAGGCTGAAGGATATCCTGAACCACTAAAAATAAATCCCTGAGCTCTTCCATCTCTCTTCCCCCAATTAAGGCACCGCAATTAGGAGGAAATCAGAAGAATAATTTAACTCCAGGCTGGATAATTCTTTCCTTCCTTGCAGTGATAATCCCAAATATTCCTTAGGGTGAAGAGCAGTGGGAAGCAGAGATCTCTGGAATTCCGTTTCCCAGCAATTCTTTGGGATAAGAGAAGCCACTTTTGAGGGTTCTAAGAGAGGAATCTTTGGGATGAAAACCTTGGGATGGGAGGGGGAGGGGGGTGTAAGGAAGGTTGGGAAATTCCAGCAGGCAGAAATGGAGCTGGAGTTAAGAGAAGTTTTTGGGATACTTATTGTTCTTCCAAGAAAGAAATCTGTGGGATGAAAACTTTGGGATGTCTGGGGGGATATAAGAAAGGTCAGGAAATTTGGGACCAAGAAGAGCTGAAGTTTTGGGGATAGTTTTTGTGATTGTAAGGGAAATTTTTGGGGTGGGTGGGGGGGATGTAAGGAAGGTCAGGAAATTTGTGTCCAAGAGGAGAAGTAGGGCTGGAGTTCAGAGAAGTTTTTGGGATGCTTTTTGTGCCTCTCAGGGAGAAATTTTTGGGATGAAAATTTCCCAACCTTCGGACGGGAGGGCGGCGTAAGAAAGGCCGGGAAGTTTGGGTCCAACAGGAGCAGCGGGGTTGGAGCTGCATTCCAGCTCTGTGGCTTTGCTGGAGGATCCCATGGGGTTTTTTGGCCAAAAACCCCACCTGATCCCTGGGTTTTGGGATAAATCCCTGCCCCATCCATTTGGGATGAGCGGCCAGGTTCGTTACCCCGTGTGTGTTCTCTCCTCTCTCCCCTCTCCTCCCCGCTCCCCTCCAAGTGCCCAGCTCCCCCAGGTACCTGCGGATCCGACAGCCCAACCTGGAAATCATCAACCTGGAGTGGGATCACCCCGAGCATCCCAACGGGATCATCACGGGATACACCCTCCAGTACCAACCCTGTACGTCCCACGTCTTCTTCCCGCGGATAAATCTGGAAATTCTTCCCTTCCTGGCCTTCTGTAGGGGGGTTGGTGGGTGCTCAGCAGTTCCCCAGACTCAGTTTTTGAAAGGAAATTGGTTTTATTTCAGATTTAGGAAGATTTTAGGTGCAGCCTGAGGAATTTTTGTGCTCACCCAACACAAATTGGTTGAGGTGATAACCCAGAGCATGAATGACCCTGAGCCTTCTCTGCCCACCTGAATATCCCCCCCAGCAGGTCCCCGAGTGCCCCAAACTGGGAGCATTTAACAGCTCTGAACCCCACAGTGACCCCACAGAGCCTCTCTGGGGTGAGGGGACAAGCTGGAGACATCTCCACTTAATCAAGGAGGGGGTGGGTGCTCAGCAGCTCCCCAGACTCAGGTTTTGAGGGAAAATCAGCTGGATCTTGGATTTAGGAGGATTTTAGGTGCAGCCAGAGTTGTTTTGGTGCTCATCCAAACACAAGATTTAGGAAGTGATACCCAAAAACCTGGAGCAGTGGAGAGCACCTGAAGGTCCCCCCAGCAGGTCCCCAAACCAGGTTGTCACCAAGTGCCCCAACCTGGCCACCTTCAAGAGCATCAAGAGCTCTGAGCCCCTCAGTGACCCCACAGTGACCTCACAGACCTTCTGGGGGAAGTGAGGGACAAACTGGACACCCCAAAATTCCTGGCCCAGGCTGAGCCCTGCCTTCCCTCTGCAGTCAACGGGTCCCGGATGGGCAGGACGGTGGTGGAGAACCTGTCCCCCAACCAGACGAGGTTCACGGTGCAGAGGTCAGACCCCATCTCCCGCTACCGCTTCAGGCTCCGCGCCCGCACCCAGGTGGGAGAGGGAGAGATCCTGATGGAGGACTCGCCGGCGCTGCTGGATGAAGGTAAGGGCTCGGCCGAGGGGACAGGGATGTGTCAAACCCAAAAATGGCATCGTGGCAGGGTGTGGCAACCCCAAAAATGGAATTGTGATGTGGAACAGCCCAAAAATGGCATCGTGGCAGGATGTGGCAAACCCAAAAAATGGAATTGTGGCAGGCCATGGAACAGCCCAAAAATGGCATCATGGCAGGATGTGGCAACCCCCAAAAATGCTATTGTGACGGGCCATGGGACAGCCAAAAAATGGCATTGTGACAGGGTGTGGCAACCCCCAAAAATGGCATCGTGACAGGCCAGGGAACAGCCCAAAAATGGCATTGTGACAGGCCATGGGACAGCCCAAAAATGGCATTGTGACAGGCCATGGAACAGCCAAAAAGTGGCAGTGTGACAGGATGTGGCAAACCCAAAAATGCTATTGTGATGGGCCATGGGACAGCCAAAAAATGGCATTGTGACAGGGTGTGGCAACCCCCAAAAATGGCATCGTGGCAGGACGTGGCAACCCCAAAAATGGCATCATGACAGGCCATGGAACAGCCCAAAAATGGCATTGTGACAGGCCATGGGACAGCCCAAAAATGGCATTGTGAAAAGCCATAGAACAGCCAAAAAATGGCATTGTGACAGGATGTGGCAACCCCCAAAAATGGCATCGTGACAGGCCATGGAACAGCCAAAAAATGGCATCATGACAGCCCAAAAACTGAATCAGGGAATCCTAAAAACCAGGAGTGCGGGACAGCGATGGCCACTGTGGTTTTCTTGCAGAGGTGGAAGTGGCCAAATGCTGCAGTAAAAACCCAGCTGAGGTGACCTGGGGACTGTCCCCAAGGGAGGGACATTCCTTGTGCGCCCTGGAGCAGGGGGATATTTGTAGAATTTATGTTTTTTACCAAAAGAGGGCAGGACGAGATGGGATTCAGGAAGGAATTCCTTGCACGGAAGGTTTGGAAGCGCTGGCATGGAGAGGTTGTGGATGCTCCTGCATCCCTGGAAGTATCCAAGTGTCCTGGGGTGGTGGAAATGTCCCTGGGTGGGATTTGAGGTTCTTTCCAACAAAAGCAAATCCATGATTTTGGGATCTCACTCTCCTTGTGCTGAGGGTGAAGCTCTGATTTGCCCCTCTGTGTTTCTGTATCAGCTCAACAGGGGCAGCTTTGGGGGATTTTTGAGTGCAGGGAACTTGGTGCCACCTCCCTGTCACCCCATGGGTGTCACCTGACCCTAAAAGCCTCCAGAGCCCCAATCTCGGCCCCATAATCAGATAAAATTCCTGGTGCCCCCTCCCTGTCACCCCATGGGTGTCACCTGACCCTAAAAGCCTCCAGAGCCCCAATCTCGGCCCCATAATCAGATAAAATTCCTGGTGTCCCCTCCCTGTCACCCCATGGGTGTCACCCGACCCTAAAAGCCTCCAGAGCCCCAATCTCGGCCCCATAATCAGATAAAATTCCTGGTGCCCCCTCCCTGTCACCCCATGGGTGTCACCTGACCCTAAAAGCCTCCAGAGCCCCAATCTCAGCCCCATAATCAGATAAAACTCCCCTTGTGGAACATCCATCAAATTTAAGTGGAAGTTCTGGAGCCCTGAGGGAGCCAAGGGCCGCTCTCACCCCTCTTTAGGCTCAGCTGACGGAGCTGGGATTGGGTTAGAGCTGGGATTTAATGGGGTTTTCTCTCCTTCCCTCCATCCCCCATCCCAGCTAATGGCTCTGAGTGGGGAAAGTGATTCCTGCCCGGATCCGGTGGGAATAAAACCATCCCCGACCCCCGTGGGGTGGGATCCAGAAAAATTTATTGGATGGAGGGGAGAAAACAGCCGAGGAAAACAAGAGAGGGGCCTGGAATTGTTTTAAAAGGAATTGTGAGAGCTCAGGGGTTGGATTGGAGCTGAAAATTGAATATTTTTAGCTGGTTCACCCCCAATTTTTGGACACTGATAATAGCGAGATAACAGTCGTGGTGTATAAATTTTAATTGATTATTTATAAAATTTTAGTAATTTACTCCCATATCACAGAAATTTGCCCTCCAAACACGAGGTACAGCTCGCAATAGGTGAGTTGTGCTCACTTTGGTGGGACTTCCTGCCAAGCTGAGGGAGAAACGAAGCTGGAATTTACAGAAAATAAGCAGATTAAGGACATTAAACCCATTTATGTGCTCCCAGGAGGTTTCCTGCTCATCGGACTCTTCCAGAGTTTAAATCAAGTGGGACAAGCAAGGAAAATCCAGGCGAAATTCGAAATTCAGTGTCAAAGCCGGGTTTTGTTGGGATTAGAACTAAACACCCGCTTAAGTACTCGGCTTAACGACACCATTGTCACCTCGATGCCACTGCTGTCACCTCAGCGCCACCTCTGCCCTCTCTTGGGTGTTTCACCTGGATCCTGGTGTGGTTTATCCCTGATTTCCTGGTGTGGTTTATCCCTGATTTCCTGGTTTATCCCTGACTCCCTGGTGTGGTTTATCCTTGATTCCCGGTTTATCCCAGATTCCCTGGCATGGTTTATCCCTGATTCCTGGTTTATCCCTGATTTCCTGGCATGGTTTATCCCTGATTCCTGGTTTATCCCTGATTTCCTGGCATGGTTTATCCCTGATTCTTATTTATCCCTGATTTCCTGGCATGGTTTATCCCTGATTCTTGATTTATCCCTGATTTCCTAGTGTGGTTTATCCTTGATTCCCGATTTATCCCAGATTCCCTGGCATGGTTTATCCCTGACTCCTGGTTTATCCCTGACTCCTGGTTTAACCCAAATTCCCTGGCATGGTTTATCCCTGATTCCTAGTTTATCCCTGACTCCTGGTTTATCCCTGATTCCCTTGGTGTGGTTTATCCCTGATTCCTTGGTGTGGTTTATCCCAGATTCCCTGGTGTGGTTTATCCCAGATTCCCTGGTGTGGTTTATCCCAGATTCCCTGGCATGGTTTATCCCTGATTCCCAGTTTATCCCTGACTCCTGGTTTATCCCAAATTCCCTGGCATGGTTTATCCCTGATTCCCTTGGTGTGGTTTATCCCTGATTCCCTGGTGTGGTTTATCCCAGATTCCCTGGCATGGTTTATCCCTGATTCCCAGTTTATCCCTGACTCCTGGTTTATCCCTGACTCCTGGTTTATCCCAGATTCCTTGGTGTGGTTTATCCCTGATTCTTTGGTGTGGTTTATCCCAGATGCCCCAGTTTGGTTTATCCCCGATTCCTGGCTTATCCCCAATTTATCCCGAATTCCTGGATTCCAGAGGCTGTCTCACGTTGGATTTAACCCCATTTCCCCCTCTCTCTCCGCCCTCCGACGACTCCGACTGTCCCGGCGGCGCGTTGGGGTTGTTTGATAAATTCCTGTGTTTTTCTCTTCCCTCTTTCTCTCCGTTTTCCCTTTTTTTCCCCCCTCTCTCTCTCTATCCCTGGCGCTGCCTCCGAAGCCACGCCAAGCCCAGGTACCGTACCCGGAGGTAACCGGCATGGGGGCAACGGAGCTTGCCAATTAAGCTGCCAATTAAGCCGAGAAGTTCATTAAAACCCTTCCAATGGCCACGCCAATTGGGCATTTCAATCCTTCCAGGCACAAAGGGGGCCAGGGCGGCTCCACAGCGGGGCAGGCGAAGATTAAAAGGTCTCTAAGCCAGGCTTAAAAGCCGCTCAAAAATCTCGTGAAAACCAAACCACAGTGGCCGTGGGCTGGGCAAGCCCAAAGGAGAGTTCCCATTAAAATGGGATTTTTTTCCCTATTAAAGTGAGATTTTTCCCCTATTAAAGTGAGTTTTTTTCCCCTATTAAAGAGGGATTTTCCCCTATTAAAGTAGGTTTTTTCCCCTATTAAAGTGAGATTTTTCCCCTTTTAAAGAGGGATTTTTCCCCTACTAAATGGGTTTTTTTCCCCCCATTAAAGAGGGTTTTATTCCCCAGTTAAAGTGGGTTGTTTTCCCCTATTACAGGGTGTTTTTTTCAATATTAAAGATGGTTTTGATCTTGTTAAGAGGGGGGTTTTCATATTTTAATGAGCTTTCTTTCCCTGTTTTAGCAGGGTGTTCCCCCCCCTAATATAGATAGTTTTTTCCTGATTAATGAGGGTTTCCCCCCGATTTTAGAGGGGGTGTTTTCCCATATTAAAGAGGGGCATTTTTCCCTATTAAAGAGGGTTTTTCCCTATTAAAGAATTTTTCTACCTTTTAACAGGTTTTTTTTCCTCTTAATATGGAGGTTTCCCCCCCTGTTTTAGAGGGGGATTTTTTCCTGTTTTAGAGAGGATTTTTTCATACAAAAAAAAAGGGTTTAAAGACCTATTAAAGACTTCGTTTCCCTCTATTGAAGACATTTTTTCCCCATTTAAGAAGAGGGATTTTCCCCTCTATTAAAGAGGGGTTTTCCCATTATTAAAGACTTTTCCCCTATTTTAGGGGTTTTTTTTCCCCTATGAAAGAGAGGTTTTCCCCTATTAAAGAGGGGTTTTCTCCTACTAAAGAGGAATGTTTTCTTATTACAGAAGGGTTTTTTTTCCCCACTAAAAGGGGTTTTCCCTATTATTTTTTCCCTATAATTTTTTGGCTTTCCCCCCTCTCACAGAGGATTTTTACCCCAGCTCTGCACAAACCCCTCTCCCTTTTTAACCCTCGCCATCCCCACCCCACAAACCCCAGAACATTTCCGGCTCCACGGGGCCCTTCCAGCACCTGTGGGATCACAGCTGGAGATTTGGGATTTTTTATTTTTGTTTCTTTGAGATTCCCTGTAGCTCTCCCAGGGCTTTGATCCAGGAGATTCCTCCCATTCCCGGTGTCCATTGGAAGGGTTGAGCGGGAATTTGAGCTGTGCATGTTCTGCATGGAGCCTTCTGCTGGCTTTGCCCTCCTCGCTATTCCCAAAACGTGGGAGCAGGGAAAGAACTTTTCCAGCACCAGGGACAGCTCCTCCTCCTCCTCCTCCTCCTCCTCCTCCTGCTTTCATGGAAAATCCGATCCCGGATATCCCAGCTCCGCCCTGCGTCGCCACAACACCGTTCCAACTCTCCCAAATTTGGAAAATTCTGATTTCCCCACACCCAACACGCCTTTCCCACAATCCAATCAGCCTTTTCCCAGCTCAGGAAAGCGGGAATTTCCGAGCAGGGGGTGCAGCCGGCCCCAAACTCATCCCAAAAAAAAAGCTTTTTTGGGAGCAGCAGCAGCAGCTCCCAGGCTCTCAGCAGGTCCTGCTTTGCCTCTGCACATTCCAAGCAGGAACAAATTCCCTGGGAAGGTTTTCCCGAGGGATCCAAGTGCAGGATCCACTTTCCTGCCTCGTGGATGTTCCTTTTCCTTGGATTTTGCTGCAGCAACATCTCTTCCCGATGTTATTTTGCCTTTTTTTTTCTCCCATTCCTGAACTGATGCCAACTTTTCTCCTTCCTGTCTTTTACTCTTTCTCTACCTTCCCCCAAAAAAGAGGAATAGCAGGTTTAGGTGATGGGAACCTGGAAATGCACATAAAAATCCTGAAAGTTCACATAAAAAATCCTGGAAATGAACATAAAATCCCTGAAAATCCAAATTAAAAAACCACAGGATCAGGACCACCCTCTCCTCCAGCTCCTTCTCCATCCAGGGTTTGGCTCAGCCAACAGAATCCGGATTTTCTTTGTGGATCAGGATCACCTCGAATCCTTTTCTGCTTCCAGAGGCTCCTGCTGAACTCTGGAATCACGGCCTGATCTCTTCATCCTCCCAGCACTGAATCATTCCATTCATTTCTTGCCCCTTTGGAATTATTTGTGATTTCAGGGATAATCCCCCAATTATCCAGAGCCCATCCCTCCATTTTCCCCTTTTCCAAAAGGAGAAATGACACTTGGGAGAGTTGGGAAGTGGAGCTGGAGGTCGGGAATTGCTGCCTCATCTTCCTCCCCATTCCAGGCTCCAGGAGGGGACTCAGGGCATGGGAAATTCCCTTTCCCACTCCAGTCCCACTCCAGAGCTGGATCTGTTTCTCCTCAGGCTCCAGAGGATGTTTCCATTCCCAAAAAATCCTCGGAAATGCTCCCTGACTTTCCCCATCTCCACTGGCTGACCCAGATCAGGTGGATTTTTATGGAATTTGTCCTGAATTGCAGGAAAATTCTCCTGGTGTTGACAGGGAATGAAAAGTTCATTTTCCAGGGAAAACCTGACAGAGGGTCAGGAGGAACCAGAGCAGGTGATGGAATTGAAGTGATGTGCAAGGATTTTCCCTCAGGAGAGGTTTCACCTTTCCTAAGCCAGGCTTTGGACGACAGGAGAGGAGATTTGGGAAAAAGAGGAGATTAAAAAAGAGTTTTTATTTATGCTAAAAAAATCCCAAACTGGATTTTTGATTTTCCATCCTTATGGAAAAAACTTCATCAGGGAGCATAAAGGAATCAGGTTTAGACTCAAAGGGAAAATCCTGACTTTTCTCTGTCCATAAATGGGAATTTGAGGAGAAAAATCCCATTTTTCATTTTAGAAACAGAAGGAATTGCTGAGCCCTCTCTTTCTGCTCCATCACCTCCTTCTCTTCTCCAATTTCTTCTCTTTCCACATCGGATTTTCAGCACTTCACATCCGTGGGCTCTCAATTCCATTCTCTTGGTAAAAACCGGGAGAATTCAAAATAAATCTCCGCCAATGTCCTCGGCCCAATCATCAAAAATCATGAAAAATTCATCCCAATTTCTCCAAGCCTCATTATTTTGTAGACACACCCCAGGGAAAGCTGCTGCCACAGTCCAACAACACATTAAAAGCACCTTTAAATAATTAAAAGGCAGCACAGATTGGGATTGCTTCCTGCATTTTGCAAAAACAAAAAAAAAAAACATTTTTCGTGAATTGTCCTACTCTGAGCAGGATTTGTGTTTTTTCCTTAGAGCTTCCCTTTAAAAAATCCTGGTTTTCTTTTAGGATTCTCCCTCTCTGGGATTTTTTTTCCCCTAATCTGAGGTTCAAACAGGTTTTTGTGGAAGGTTTGGACTTTTTATTTGTTTTTTTTTTTTACTGCTCACTCCCGGCTGGGCAGGCAGCGAAGAGCTCAGCATCTCTCATTAGTGAAATTAATTGCTGCATCTTCAATCCATCATCTTCCCCCCCATCCTTCCCTGAGAGGGAATAATGGATCTTGGAGACGGAAAAAGCCTTGAAAGGGAGGCAATTAAAGAGCTGAGTGCTCGTTTGGCGCTTTCCAGGAAGATGGGCTCGGCTAAAATGGGATAAAGAGCTGGGAATTGCTGCTGGTGCTTTTTAATCCGAATTTCCCGGGTGATTTCTTCCCCCTTGGAGCAATTCCCAGGAGGTCTGGGATGGGGAATTGGCCGCTCTCTTTCCGAAAAGGGGGATTTTCCCCCCATCCCACAAATTCCAGGTGCTTCATCCTGGCCCCAAATTTTCTGTCCAAGCTTTGGGAATGCAGAACAATTCCAGTTCCTCCACAAAGCTCGGGAATGCCGTGCCTGGAGCACCACGGCCGTTTTTAGGAGGATGGATGGGATTTCCAGGCTTTCCAAAGGTCTGGCAATGCCAGCCTGGGTCTCCTGTGTCCCTTTGGGATTTTGTCACTCCTGGTGGCAGCCAGAAGGGACCCCGGGAAGGGACTGTCAGATCCTTGAGATCCCTTTTCTTTGGGGGATATTGGATCCCTGGGATCCCTGAAACCCCTCTGATCCCTGAGATCCCTTTTCTTTGGGGGATATTGGATCCCTGGGATCCCTGAAACCCCTCTGATCCCTGAGATCCCTTTTCTTTGGGGGATATTGGATCCCTGGGATCCCTGAAACCCCTCTGATCCCCAAGATCCCTTTTCTTTGGGGGATATTGGATCCCTGGGATCCCTGAAACCCCTCTGATCCCTGAGATCCCTTTTCTTTGGGGGATAGGAGATCCATGAGATGTCTGAAATCGCCCTTGACCCCTGGGATCCTGCTGATCCCTGAGATCCTTGAGATCCCTTTACTTTGGGGGATATTGGATCCCTAGGATCCCTGAAATCCCTCTGATCCCTGAGATCTCTGAGATCCCTTTTCTTTGAGGGATATTGGATCCCTGAAATCCCTCTTGATCCCTGTAATCTTTTTTTCTTTGGGGGATATCAGCTCCATGGGATGTCTGAAATCCCCCTTGATCCCTGAGATCCCTTTAGTTTGGGGGATATTGGATCCCTGGGATCCCTGAAATCCCTGAGACCCCTCTGATCCCCGAGATCCCCCCCAGCCCTCATGAGGGGATGGATTCCAAATCCTCCCCAAATCTGAGCTCTCCTCCCGCATCCATTTCAGATTTAAACCCAGACGAGTCCAAGGCAGGTTTAGGACCCAACCCCACCCTTCCCTCTCCATGGGAGCCGCACTCCCACCCTGCCCCCCGAGTTTTCCAGCTCACCCCATCCCACTCTTCACCTGTCCCCGCTCCTGCCAGGCTGATTTTCATCCCCGCATCCCCTCCCGGGTCTCGCTCGGATCCATCCCCCGTTATCCTGATGGGAAGTGACGGCTCCGCTGGCGGGAATCGCTTCCCCCAGAGCCAGGGAAGTGGGGCAGGGAGGGCAAACCCCGCCTGGAGCCGCTGGCAGCTCATCCCGCTGCTCCAGGCGGGGCAGAATCCCGGAGGATTTGGGTGCGTGAGGGATGCTCAGAGATTTATCCCGGATAATCTCTTCCCGTCCAAAGTCTGGAGGAGCATTAAAACTGAATTCCTGCTGCTCCTGGGAGAGCCCCGATGGAAGCTGGAAAGCCGTGCCAGGTTTTCCGCCGGCTCCCGCCTTCCCCAAATTCACTTTGTGGCTTTTGAGGTCTCGTTTTGCTCCGAGGGGAGCCGGGATCCCCGCGGGAATGCCGAGCCTGCATTAGCTGAGTGTTCGCAGCCTCCGGCGCGGCTCCATCCCGTTAATGGGGACATTAACCCGGCGACACCAATCTCTTAACCCCAAAAACCCGCCAGCAATCCGCGGAGATGGATGGGGACAAATCCCAGCGCAGGAAAAGCTTTTAGCGGCCTCGGGACCCCGCCAAGTGCTTGCGGAACAAACCCAGAAGGGCAAAACGCAAAAATCCCTTTTGGTTTTCTTTTTTTATTTTGGCTCACCACGAACACGCGAGGGCAAAGCCGAGCCTTTGGATGTGTCCCCTCCCTGTCACCTCCCCCCGGCCGGGCTGGACCCCCCGGGCCGGGGCAGGGACGGGCTGTGCACGGGGGGCTTCGGATCGGGATGCATGAGATCGGGGGGATGCTGTGGGGTCAGCGCCGAGAGGACCAGGAGGGGTTTTGGGGTGTCTGTGGCTGCTCCTGGGGCTGGATGGGGGTTTTGGGGTGGCTGTGGCTGCTCCTGGGGCTGGACAGGGGTTTTGGGGTGGCTGTGGCTGCTCCTGGGGCACTTTTAAGGAACCTGGGGTGCTCTGGAGACATCCATGAGGTTGGCCTGGAGTTTTGGGGGGGCTGTGAGGACCCAGGAGTGCTCTGGGGGGACTCCTGGAGCTGGGCTGGAGTTTTTGAGTACCTGGGGCTGCTCTGGGGTCACCCCCGACCCGGGCTGGTGCTTTCAGCTGTGCTCAAACTCTAATTTTGCATCTCAGACGGACTGAGAGAGCTCCTGCCCCTCTCAGCCTTTGGATGCTGAGTTTCAGGGCTTGGCTCTCCTTGGGGATGAGGTGGGTGGGGAAGAAAAGCCTGGCTTGCTCCTAGAACTGGTTTTAAAGTGCTTCCCTAGAGCTGTTGTGATTGGAGGGTGATATTTATAAAATCTGGCTTCCTTCACCCATCAGAGGGATTTGGAATCCCGTGGCCCACAGGAACAATGATGATAAATATAATTTAACCTGAGTGTGCTGGGGTGAGTCCCCTCGGAGTCACCTTTGGTATTTGGAGCTGAATTCTGGCTGTGATTTCTGCTGGAAGGTTCCAGCCCCATCCAGCGCGCCCCTCCCTCCCTGTGGGACCCTCACCCCACTCAGGGTGGGTTAAAGGACACATTTCCCCCTTTTCCTGGAGCACATTCCTGCTTTTCCTTGGGATCACAGCCCGAGGGGGACAATTAACAAACAAATCTCTCCCAGTTATCCCCCTGGACAGCTCGGGGTGTTCCAAACCCTCATTTCGATGTAAATTGGGAGGGCCAAGCACTGCCCGAGCTCCATCCCTCCCTCCCCTGTGAGTTAAACCCCCCTGGATGCCGAAGCTGCTCCTTCTCCAGGCTGGAAAGAGCTGGGAAGCTGCAGGATGAGCTGGCAGCTCCAAAAATGCTGGAGGTGTAGTGCAGGATTAATGGAATTAATGGGATTAGTGAGTTTTCCTCGAGCTAAATCCCATTTCCTGGAATGCTGCAGGAGAATGGGGTGAGGACAAACCTGAGCATCCCCTCAGCTGCATTTTCCCAGGCTGGTTTATCCCAGGAGGGTGATGGGCAGGGGAAAGGCAGAGGACAAGCAGCTCGTTCAGGCCTGGGACTGAGATTGGGATTGGGATTGAACTGGGGGAACAGGAGCAGCCCCAGCACCTCTCCCAACCCCTGGGATGGTCTCAGGGGGGGACAGGGGTAGGGAAAGGGGCTCAGCCTGGCATTCCCTGTGGGATTTGCTCCTGCACCTCTCCCAGATCCTGGGATGGACTCAGGACACCTTGCATGGGGACAGGGGTAGGAAAAGGGGTCCAGCCTTGTGTTCCTGGTGGGATTTGCTCCTGGGATGGGCTCAGGCCATCCCTGCATGGGGCCAGAGACAAGAAAAAGGGATTCAGCCCTGTGTCCCAGTGGGGTTTGCTCTTGCACCTCTCCCAGCTCCTGGGATGGACTCAGGGCACTTTGCATGGGGCCAGGGGCAGGAAAAGGGGTCCGGCCATGTGTTCCTGGTGGGATTTGCTCCGTGCTGTGCCACCCCAGGGAGGGCAGTGCCCAGGAGACGCCACCTCAGGTACAAAGCCGGTGTTTCCCTCTCCCAGAGGCAACTGGGCCGCCTCCAACCGCAGTGGAGGAAACCAGTCCAGAAACCACTCCTGAAACCACTCCTGAAACCAGTCCTACAATCAGTCCTACAACCAGTCCTACAACCAGTCCTACAACCACCCCAACCACCACCGACACCACAACCACAACAACCACCACCACAACAACCACAACCACCACCAGCGCCGCCGCCAGCACCGCCGCCAGCACCAGCGCCGCTGCCGAGAGGGCTCCGGCAGCCACCACCAGGCACGAGTTGGGTACTGAGCTTTCCTTTCTCCTCTAACCCCTCTCTAACCCTACTGGGACCTTTCCCCGCCTCGATTCCTTGGGATATCGGGAAAATCAGAGCCGTCCCATGACTCCGGCATGGGGATCTGGGTGTGCAAGTTGGAATTTGGGGTGTTCTGTAGAATCTGGGAGTGCAAGTTGGAATTTGGAGGGTTCTGTGAAATCTGGGTGTACCAGGGGGAGTTTGGAGGATTCTGTGGAATCTGGGTGTATAAATGAGAATTTGGAGGATTCTGTGGAATCTGGGTGTATAAATGAGAATTGGGAGGGTTCTGCAGAGTCTGGGAGTGCCAGTGGGAATTTGGAGGGTTCTATGGAATCTGGGTGTACAAACAAGAATTTGGAGGGTTCTGCAGAATCTGGGTGCACAAGCTGGAATTTGGAGGGTTCTGTGAAATCAGGGTGTACCAGGGGGAGTTTGGAGAGTGGTGAGGAATCTGGGTGTAGGAGCTGGAATTTGGAGGGTTCTGTAGAATCTGGGTGTACAAGTTGGAATTTGGAGAGTTCTGTAGAATCTGAGTGTATAAATGAGAATTTGGAGGGTTCTGTGGAATCTGGGTGCACAAGCTGGAATTTGGAGGGTTCTGTAGAATCTGGGTGTACAAGTTGGAATTTGGAGAGTTCTGTAGAATCTGAGTGTATAAATGAGAATTTGGAGGGTTCTGTGGAATCTGGGTGCACAAGCTGGAATTTGGAGGGTTCTGTAGAATCTGGGAGTATAAATGAGAATTTGGAGGGTTCTGTGGAATCTGGGTGTTTAAATGAGAACTTGGAGGGTTCTGCAGAATCTGAGTGCACAAGCTGGAATTTGGAGGGTTCCTTGCCACCAGGGAACAACCCAGCCCTGCTGGGGTTGTGGTGATGCTGGATACAGTTTGGGAAGAGGTGGAAAACCCTACAAATTCCCCC
The DNA here is from genome assembly GCF_963513975.1 of Fringilla coelebs. NCBI lineage: Eukaryota > Metazoa > Chordata > Aves > Passeriformes > Fringillidae > Fringilla > Fringilla coelebs. Next base: position 3,064,033 of record NC_140049.1, read on the forward strand.
CAGAGTGTGATCTGATGTTTAGAGCTGTTACAAACGGGTTCTGGTGCTCCTGCAGGAGACGTCAGCTCGGATTTAGCACCTCAGCTGTTAGCAAGGAGACCTGTCAGGATTTATCCGAGTCCTTGGGTTTATCCCGCTGCTCCCTGCGCTGCCGGAGCCCCCGGGAACGCCGGGGAAGGGTGGGAGTTCCAGCACCATCCCTGTGCTGGGTGTTTCCCAGATCTTCTCGTACCATCAGGAGAGTCAAACTCGGCTCTGGTGGGGAAATCTTCCCTCCTGGATGTGTTTGAGGGATAAATCTGGAAGGATTTATCTGGGTTTGAAACGCCAGGATAGCGGAATTGATGGTTTATAAATAATTAGGGTTGTTCAAAAAATAAATCGAGCTAAAAAGGGAATGAAATCAGGATTAAAAACTTGGGGTTTGGAGCAACCTGGGATAGAGGAAAATGTGGATTGGGGGTGGAGTGAGAAGAGTTTTAGGGTTCCTTCTTGCTCAAACGAGTCTGGGATGATTGCATGACTGAGTTCAAAGCCATTTCTCTTTATTTTTGCATAAAATCAGCTTAAAATGCTTTAAAGCCACCAAAACCTTCTGCAGGGGGGATCTGCCAGGAGCAGAGCAGGGAAAGAGGACAGGAGGAAACAAGGAACCTCCGGTGTCCCCATCCAACCCAGGCTGGGATTTAAGGGATTCCAGGTCACCCCACAGCGCCAGTGCCCTAAAACCCCAAAACCGGCTTTTTCCAAGGGATTGTGGTGGTCGATCCCAGATTTATGGCATCAAAACATTGAAACACCTCGAGGAAAAATGACAATAAAACCCCAAGGTGTCACTTCTCTGCTGTCCCTTAAAACCCCACTACAGCGCGGGGCTGGCTCCCACTCCTGTAGGAACGGGACTCATCCCAAGCAACGTCGAGATCCCTTAACTTCAACCTCACACACGCGTGACCTCATTGTCCCACCGGGGCCACAGTGAAGTGACAATTCCCCGCCACTCCCAGCACTGGATCCGTGCTCATCCATGCAGGAATTCCGGGACGAGGTTTCCCCGCCGGCCCAGATCCTCAGGGATGTGTCCCGGATGAATTCCAGGATGAGCCGAGTGCCGTTGGGTTTAAACACCCCCCAAAATTCCCTAAAAATGTTGGGAATCTTGGAAAGAATCCATCCAGCCTTAGGCTGAGGTTTGCTCATGCTTAGGCTGAGACCAAAGTGTTTGCACCAGGTTTATGTAATGATTTTGTAAGGTTTTTGCAAGAATTTTGTAAGGTTTTTGTAAAGTTTTTTAAGGTTTTTCTGAGGTTTCTCTAAGGTTTTTGTCAGGATTTTGTAAGGTTTTGATGAGGATTAATTAAGATTTTGTAAGGTTTTTTTAGGTTTTTATGGTGCTTATGTGTTTTCATGAGGTTTTATAATGTCTTTGTGAGGTCTTCTTTATGGATTTTGTAAGGATTTGTCAGGTTTTTGTAAGGATTTTGTGACATTCTTTGTAAGGTGCTTGTAGGGCTTTTTAAGGTTTTTATGAAGTTTTTATGATGCTTATGTGCTTTCATGACATTTGATAAGGTTTTTGTACAGGTGTTTGGAGGTTTTTTGAGGCTTAACAAGGTTTTGGTACCATTTTTTATGGTTTTTGAGGTTTTGTAAGGTTTTTGTACCGTTTTGTTATGGTTTTTTGAGGTTTTGTAAGGTTTTTGCTAAGTTTTGTGATGGTTTTTTGAGGTTTTGTAAGGTTTTTGCCAAGTTTTGTTAGGGTTTTTTGAGGTTTTGTAAGGTTTTTGCCAAGTTTTGCATGGTTTCTGCCAGGTTTTCGAGACTTTCACGAGACTTTGACCTCTGAGCCGGGCCTAACCCCACTAAAGACTAACTCGTGTTCTAACCTGTCCCCCAGCCGCCAATGGATCGTCCATATGGGACATCAGAGCCATGGCAAACAGTAACTGGGCAAACATCACCTGGAGCCACAATTTCTCGGCAGGAACTGACTTTGTGGTTAAGTATATCACCAGTAAGCATCAGATCGCGTGGGGACTCTACGGGGTGGCGCTGCCCTTAGAGATCCTGCCAGCTCCCGCCCTTTCCTTGGATTTTTAATTCCATGATTCCATGGCCAGCTTGGAAAAAAAAAATAGAAGGGAAAACGTGGTGGTTGTGGCGGTTGGGGGCAGATCAGAGGCGGTTCTCCGGGGGTTCCCTCTCCGTGCGCCGACGGCCGTGGGGTTTGATGATCTTTGGGAATGTCGAGGTCAACGGGAAGAGGTGGAGAACAGAGAGGAAAATGAAATTGATGGGAATTTGGAAGATGGGATTCCTGAACCTGGAGTTGGCAGAATCCTCTAAGATCCCAAACCTCCTCCTCGGTGTTCCTTAGCGTTGTACGGCTCCGTCCTGGGCTGGAGGCAGAGCCGGGATTTCTGGGTTTGGCGCTGGTTTAGGGAGATGTTTTTGTCTTGTTGGTTGGTTTGGGGTTTCTGGAGAGGCAGTGCCGGCTGCTGCTCATCCCCGAGTTTATTTCCCAGCCCTCGCATCCGCTGCTGTGCCGGTCCGGAATCCCTGAAATTGTAATTCCAGGCAGGAAACCCCTCCTGCCATCCCAGCTTCCCTTAGGAGGTGACCTTGAATTGTCCTTGAAATTATTCCCTGTGCAAAGCAGTGCCTGGTCTCCAAAATTCCCATATTTCAGGATATGCATGAGCTTGCCAGGCCCTAAATCCCACATATCCCAGCTCCCAACCCACCCCTATTTTTTCCCAGTCACTGGAAAGCACAAGGGGCAAGCCCAGGTGCTGAATCCATGCAGCAGCATCAATTCCTTGGGATTCCCCCTCCAGGATTTGGCTGAGGGAGGAAATCTTGAAGATTTCAGCCCTTTCTGGACAGCCGTGGTAGTACAAAATCTCAAAGCCACAATAACAACCCCAGAAGCACCTCGTCCCCAGGGCAGTGACCCCAAACCAGCAGTTCCATGGCTCTGGTACCGACCCTAAATCAGCAGCTCCTTGTCCCCAGGGCAGTGACCCCAAACCAGCAGGTCCTTGGCTTTGGTACCAACCTCAAACCAGCAGTTCCTTGGCTCAGGAAATGACCCCAAACCAGCAGGTCCTTGGCTCTGGTTCCGACCCTAAATCAGCAGCTCCTTGTCCCCAGGGCCACATTATTCCCACTCAATCCCAGGGATTTTACAGTGCCTTGTCTGCAGTATCGTGACCCCAAACCTGCAGTTCCTGGGCTCGGGAAACGACCCCAAACCAGCAGTTCCTTGGCTCAGTACTGACCCCAAACCAGCAGTTCCTTGGCTCAGTACCGACCCCAGACAGCAGCTCCCTGCCCCAGGAGCCATGTAACTCCCGGCCAGCCCCCAGGGCCAGCCCCACGCCTGGGCCGCAGTGTCCCCGCTGTCCCCGCGGGGTGTCCGGGCGGGGTTTGATGTGCGGTTTCTGTTCCCCAGGTAACAAGACAGAGAAATCAATCCCCGTTAAGGCTCAGGGCCCGTCCTCGGTGCAGCTGGCGGATCTGACGCCGGGGATGATGTACAAGCTGTGGGTGTTCCCCATATGGTCCCACCCCAGCGAGCACTCGTACATTACCTTTACCACCAGCTCAGGTGAGACAGGCGTCGGCCGCGTGTCCCCAGAGTGTCCCCGGCGTGTCCCCAGCATGGCCCCGGCATGGCCCCGGCATGGCCCCACCATCCCCACGGTGCTTTGGCCATGGCTGCATGGAAATCCTTCATCCCACTGCCCCAAACTCGGCGTTGCATGGAGGACGAGAATCTCAGGAAGGAATGGAGATCCCTTTGGATGGGGATCCCTCAGGATGGGAATCCCTCAGGATGGGAATCCCTCTGGATGGGGAATCTCTTGGGATGGGGAGCCCTCAGGATGGGGATCCCTTTGGTTGGAGATCCTCGGGATGGGGATCCTTTGTAATGAGAATCTCCCAGGATGGGGATCCTTTGGATAGAGATCCCTCAGGATGGGGATCCCTCTGGATGGGGACCCTCAGGATGGGGATCCCTCTGGATGGGGAATCCCTTTGGATGGGGAATCCCTTGGGATGGGGATCCCTCTGGATGGAGACCCTCGGGATGGGGATCCCTCTGGATGGGGAATCCCTTTGGATGGGGAATCCCTTGTAATGGGAATCCCTCTGGATGGGGATCCCTTTGGATGGAGATCCTCGGGATGGGGATCCTTTGGATGGAGACCCTCGGGATGGGGACCCCTTTGGATGAGGATCCCTTTGGATGGGGATCCCTTGGAATCGAGATGGGGATTCTTTGGAATGGAGGAAAGGAAGGAGAGTGCGTTCACGTTGTCACAGCCTCTGCCTGCGGCCCCTTGGTGCCCGTTGGGACTCTGGGGGACAATGAGGCATCACTGATGGGGTGCAGGATTGGGAGTGGGAATGTGGTGATGGCACAAGAGTATCCCCAGGGATTTCCATACTCCTGGGATGTTTCCCTGGCACTTAGTGTGGAATTTTCAAGGCTTTGTATCCGTGTGGTTTCCGCATTTTCCTGGCTGTGGATTTCCCTGGTTGTGCGTTTGTAAAACTCTGCCATTTCCTCCCGAGGATTCCCAGTAAATCCAAACAGCCCTAAATCCCTTCATATCCACCCAGGGCCTTTCCAAAGGGATCTGTGCACAGCTCCTGTCAATTCCACTCTGCTGGAATTCCACGGAGCAGGAAATACTGCAGCAGCCTCCCTGAGAGTGTTGTAGGTAGAGGTGGGGATTTCCAAGGAATTAAAATGGCTTTGCTCGGCTCCAGCTGTGGGATGGGAAACTCTGGCAATTTCCAGACCCTGCCAGGAATGGCAAAAGGAAAATGGGAATCTCAAAGAGAGAGAGAGCTGTGGGAATTGGGGAGCAGTGCTCCCCACACCCCCTGTGCACAGCCAAAATTGTCAGAAAATCTGGAACATCACCGGGTAATTCCCTGGAAGGGACAGATGGCAGCTGCTGATGTTCCATGGAATTAACATTGGAAAAGCCTCTGCCATCACTGAGCCCCACCATTCCCTGGCACTGCCAAGGCCACCGTGTCCCCAGGTGCCACATCCAGGTGACTCTGGAGCGCCCAACCCTGCTCAATGCTGACAAACCCTCAGCTAAAGCTGTCCCCAAACTGCTCTGGGACTGAGCACATCCCTGGCACAGCAGCCCCTGGAATATTCTGGTCCCATCAGAGCTGATTTTGGACCCAGATCCCTCCCAGCACAGCTCCAGTTTTGAGTTAAATCCCCAATTTTGTTTCCCTTTCCCCGAATCTGAAATCTCCATCAGCTCCTGCCCTCCCATGGGAGTTATCCTTATGGATAATGATCTTATCCCTCTGAATAACCACTTTATCCCTCTGGAAAACCAATCCCAACCTGGACCCGCCTCTTTTCCTTCCTCCCCTTCTTTTCCCCCCATTTGGGATCCGTGGGGTGATGGAGGCGACAGCAAGTGGCCAGGCATCATTAAAAAAACAGCAAAAAAAAAGCACAATATCCTTGGCTGATTCCTGCTGGGAAGACTCTGCATATATTTTCCATAATTGAGAGGTTCCTACTGATATTTTCATGGAGAATAAGGGATGGAGCCACCTTTATCCCTGGGATTGAGGCTGGTGCTGACCTGAGCCCTGTGGGATGCACGGAGCTGTCGCTTTCCCTGCAGGAATAAACGCTCCACATCCATTTCTCTCCTGGCTGGATGCTGCTGACACAAGTGCCAGACCCCTGCTGACAATCCTATGGCATCGGGAATGCTTTGGATAAAAAGGAACTGAGCAGTTTTAGGGGTTTTTTGTTTTTTTTTTTTTTATTTTCATATCTTGTAAATCGTTGTTCCAAAGGTTTCTTCAGGCTGGGGGCAGATAAATAAGAAATATTCCCCTGCAGGAGGCTGAGGTCTGATTTCATTCCTGATTAACTGGCAGCTCATTAAGCCAAAAAAATTCCTCCCAGGAGCAAAGGGCACTTGGAAATGACAAAAATAGCCGAGTAGAGAAGGAGGGCTGCTAAATTTTAAATAAATAAATAAATAAATAGGTGAGTTTCTCAGCTTGTCTAAACACTGGGAAGAGTGTCCAGGGAAGGGAATGGAGATGGGGAAGGGTTTGGAGAGTTCTGAGGGAGCTGGGAAGGGTCTGGAGAGTCCTGAGGGAGCTGGGAAGGGTTTGGAGAGTCCTGAGGGAGCTGGGAAGGGTCTGGAGAGTCCTGAGGGAGCTGGGAAGGGTTTGGAGAGTCCTGAGGGAGCTGGGAAGGGTTTGGAGAGTCCTGAGGGAGCTGGGAAGGGTCTGGAGAGTCCTGAGGGAGCTGGGAAGGGTTTGGAGAGTCCTGAGGGAGCTGGGAAGGGTCTGGAGAGTCCTGAGGGAGCTGGGAAGGGTCTGGAGAGTCCTGAGGGAGCTGGGAAGGGGCTCAGCCTGGAGCAAAGGAGGCTCAGGGGGAATTTCTGGCTCTGCACAACTCCCTGCCAGGAGGGGACAGCCGGGGGGGATTTGGGATCTTATCCCAGGGAACGGGGACAGGAGGAGAGGGAACGGCCTCAGGCTGGGCTGGGGAGGCTCAGGTTGGACATCAGCAGGAATTTGCTGATGGAAAGGGCTGGAAGGGGCTGCCCAGGGGGGTTTGGAGTGCCCATCCCTGGAGGTGGCACTGAGTGCTCAGGGTGGGGATTGGGCACAGCTTGGACCCGATGATCCCACAGGGATTTTCCATCCTCAGTGATCCTGAGATTCTGGGAATAGGATCACACGAAGCTGCAGCCAGAGGGGACTTTTCACACCCAAAGATTCCTTTTGCAATCCAAGAAAAAAATTTGGTGGAGCTGAGCTCGGCTCCGGGCACATCAATGACAACTCTGAGCTAACGAATATTCTGCCACGAAATTATCATTAATTATTTTTTAAAAAGGCTCTGCAGCTGCAATTCCAATCAGGACCTGTCGTACCCTGCAGCTGCTTTCCATTTTCCCTCGAGGTTGGCCTCACCTTAAAGCAAATCACAAAATCCCCTGGGACAGTCAAACCTTCCTTCCTGACAGTCACTCGTGTACTCCAAATCTGCCTTTGCAGGGACTTTGATTTGGCCCTCAAGTGTTGCTTTTTTGGGAAGGGTGGATTTATCCTCCCTTTTTTAGGAAGGATGGATTTATCCCCCTTTTTTGGGAAGGATGGGAATTTTCCCCTTCCTTACAGGCAGTGCCCCCATCCTCCTGTGAGATCTCCTGCGGACTCGGGTTTTAAATCCTCCCTCCTTTCCACACCCAGCTCCAACTCCCACCCCACCTCTCAGGCTTCTCTGGGATTTCATATTTTGAAGACCTCCTTGTTTCTCCCTGGAAAAATCCCATCCCTGTTCATGGAATTTTTCCATCTCCAAGCTTTCCAGCAAAGCTTCCTTCCCTTCCCCTTCCCTTCCCCAGCACTCAGATTATTGAATCCATTTCTTTGTCATCATCTCATTCTCCCCATCTAAATGCACATCCTCGAGGACTCTGGAATTCAGGCTGGGATTGAGGAAATGTGGGATTTGGCAGTGTTGGAGCCAGAGGAGCCATCAGGCAGCTCCTTCCCCTCTCGGTGCTGCCCAAAATCCGCAAAATATTCCGGGTTCGGCGTCACTTCCTGACCAGAGATTCTCCTCCGTGTCATTCTCCTCTTTAATCCGAATTTCCTTGCCGTGTTTCACCTGCAATTCCCTGCATTTCATCCCGAGGAAAACCCTTCTTCTCTTGGCCTCAATTCCAATGGAACAAGAACAGTTTGGTCCCTTAAATTTTGTGGGTTGGGAATTTTTGCCAATCCAACCCATTTTTCCTTTGGCTGCCTCTCTTCCAAGATCCTTTCTCTCTCAACACATTAAGGGAGGGCTGCTCCCTGCTTTCTTTATCCCTCTTTTTCCTCACCAGATCTTCAGGATTTTCAGGATCTCCTGCCCATCTCCATTCCCAACTCCATCCCAGCCACCCTGGTTCTCCCAGATTCCCTCGGTTTTCCCTCAGCTTGGATAAACCCAGCCCCTCCGCCCTGCTGAAGGTTATTTTCTCCTCTGCCTCACTGAATTCCAAGGAGAGGCTGGAAAAGGCAGCCTTGGAGCTATTTTTAGGCCGTGGATCTGCCTGTCTGACCGTGTGGGAGAGCTGCGAGCCGGGAGTCGGGGAATGGCAGGGAGGACACAGGAGCTGGAGGATGGGAACAGGCTTGGAATTAATCCTATAAACAGGCAGGAGCCTTGGGAAGGTGCTGGAAGCAGGAATTTGCTGCAGGAGAAAACACTCGGAGCTATCAGACCCCTCTATGCTCCAGTTCATCCCAGTTCATCCCAGTTCATCCTAGTTCATCCCAGTTCATCCCAGTTCAACGCTTCCAACGAACCCTCAGAACTCAGCAATTCCCTGATCCAGCTGTGCTGCCCAAAATCCCTGGGCAGTAGGACTTGGGAATGTTTCTCTTGGATCTTCCAGCACCCAGGGCAGTTTTCAGGCGCAGCAAATTCCATCAGATTCCTTCCCCAGCTTCCTTCACCTTTTGTTTTTGCAATTCCCTTTTCCCAGGTTTTCCTTTCTGTTGGGGCCCTTCGCTGTTTGTGGCTCTTGATAAAACTGATTTTATTTTCCACCAGAAAAGGAAAGAAAAGCCATGAAAAAACATCACCAAAAAGCCCACCAAAAAACACCCAAAACCCCCAAAAAACTACAGGAAAAAAACCCCATCAAAACCACCAAAAACACCGATAAAACAACAAAACCAACCAAAACACTGTGATAAAAACACCAAAAACTCCACAAAAAACCCCAAAGAAAAACCAAGAAAACACCACAAAACCCCACCAAAAAATCACCAATAAAGCACCAAAAGACCACCAACTAAACACCAGAAAAACACCAAAAACCCACCAAGAAAACACCACAAAACACAAAAAACCCCACAAATTCTTGCACCACAACCTCAACCACACACCCGAACTAAAGAAAATTCCTGAAGCAGCGCCCTGAATTCCTCTTCCTCCATTCCCTGCATGGCTTGCTCCATTCCTTAGGAATATTTTCCCCTTTTTCCACAGCCTACACCAAGAACCAGGTGGACATCGCCACGCAGGGCTGGTTCATCGGCCTCATGTGCGCCATCGCCCTCCTGGTGCTCATCCTCCTCATCGTCTGCTTCATCAAGAGGAGCCGTGGTGGGAAGTATCCAGGTGAGGACGGGAATGGCCATTCCCAGGATTTCAGTCGGTCTGGGGTTCTTGGGGATCTTCCAGTGGTGGGGAATATCCAGGTGAGAGTGGGAATGGGAAATCCCAAAACTGAAATGGGTACGACATCATCCAGTCCTGGGAAATACCCAAGTGAGAGTGGGAATGGCCATTCCTGAGGGTTAAACAGGTCCAGAATCCTTGGGGATCATCCAGTCCTGGGAAATACCCAGGTGAGAGTGGGAATGGGAAATCCCAAAACTTAAATGGGTATGACATCATCTGGTGGTGGGGAATATCCAGGTGAGAGTGGGAATGGCCATTCCCAAGGGTTAAACAGGTCCAAGATCCTTGGGGATCATCCAGGGGTGGGGAATACCCAGGTGAGAGTGGGAATGGAAAATCCCAAAACTTAAATGGGTACAACATGGTCCGGTGGTGGAGAATATCCAGGTGAGAGTGGGAGTGGGAAATCCCAAATCTCAAATGGGTGTGGCAAAATACAGTGGTGGGGAATATCCAGGTGAGAGGTGGGAATGGCCATTCCAAAGGTTTCAGCAGGTCCTGAGCTCTTCCCCTTCAGAGACCACCCCCCCCCCAGGACCCTTCCCCAGCTCCTCCCCATTCCCAAACCCTTCCATCCTTACTGGTTTAACTGGGGGCGGGCTCTGCTCCTTCGCAGTGCGGGACAACAAGGACGAGCACCTCAATCCCGAGGACAAGAACGTGGAGGACGGATCCTTCGACTACAGGTAGGACCCCACGGAATGTCCGACCCCCCCCACCCCCATCAGCCCCTCCCCCACCATCACAGCCCCCTCCCCCACCCCGTGGTGCCACGAATCCCCCCCCCCGGAACGATCCCTGTCCCCCCTTTCCTCCTCCTGCCGCCTTCCCGCTGTAATTCCCGAAGGAAAGGGCTCCTGAAACGCTGCTGGAGCCGCCTGGTTGTGGGGTTCCACCTCCTCTTCCTGGGATTCTGAAATCGGCGACCTTGGACAGCTCCCAGCAGGAGTAAACCGACCTTAAGGGAACTTCTGACACATAAAATCCCAAAAAGCACCCCAAAAAACCTGGAGTCTGTAGCAGCCGGAGGGTATTTCTGGAGTATCCTAAAGGAGAAGTGCCCAAAGTTCTGTTGGGATCAGGCTGGGCAGGGCTGGGGTTCCGGGATCAGCTCCCTGGGATGGCTCCCACCAGGAGCAGAGACCTTAGTGGAACTTCCAACACATAAAATCACAAAAATCACCCCCAAAACCCAGACTCTGTAGCAGCCTGAGGGTATTTCTGAAGCACCCAAAAGGAGGATCCATGGGAGAAATGCCCAAAATTCCATTTGGATCAGGCTGAGCAGAGCTGGGATTCTGGGATCAGCTCCCACCAGGAACAGAACAACCTTTACAGAACTCCTGGCAAGTGAAACCCCCCCAAACCACCCCAAACCCCCAAATTTTGTAGCAGCCTGAGGGTATTTCTGCAGTCTCAGCTCCTGTCCTTCCCATAAAGGAATATCCATGGGAGAAATGCCCCAAACTCTGTAGGGATCAGCCCTGGAAGCAGGAAAGGGGAATGATTCGGGGTCTGCCTGTGCTCCAGCCCCACACAATCCCACAAAAACCCCCTGAAGGCTCCAGCAGGGATTCAGCCAGAACCTCTCTGACTGCCCCAGCTCCGTCCCGCTCTTCGCACGCAAATGTCACCCCCAAAGAGCAGCAGAGCCTTTTTCCCTCCAGGAAATCTCCTGGGATGTGTCAGAAAGGGACAGGAGCTTCCCAAGCATTCCCAGCTCTCCGTGATGCCCCAGGTGCAGGAGCAGGTCTGGCTGTCAGGGCTCACCCAGCAGCTGAGGGGATTTGGGACATTTTAATTTGAATTCTCTAAAAAATTAAAATTCCTTTTCCCACCTGAGCTGGAGACAAAACCCAACAGGGAATTTTCCCTCCTCCTTTAAACGGGGGGTTGATTGAATCCTGTGTTATTCCCAGCATGGGAAGAATGGGTTTGGGATTCAGGAAGAGATGGGGTAAGAATGGATTCTGCCACAGGATTTAGGGGGAAAAAAAGGAATCAGAAACAGAAATGGAACAGAACCAGGATCACATTAATTTCGCCAGAGGCATAGAAACTCCATTTCAGAGGGATTTTTTTATTCCAAAGGATTCCATGAAGCTCCCCAGACCCCCAGAAAACAAGGAATGCAAGCAGGATGCTGTAGGGAAAGGCTGGCATGTCCTAAACAGCACCCAGGGCCAGCCCCTTCCTCCCCTCCATGCTGCTCAGTGCTTCCAGGGGTGGCCAAAAATTCCACCTGTGAATTATTTTGGGATGCTCCCTTCGGATTCCGTGCTGGGACAGGGAAAGCAGCAGAGGAGGAACGAGCCCAGCCTGGTCCTGCTGCAGGTTTTGGGGTCAGACCCATCCCTTCCCAAGGCAGGATTTTTGGCATGGGAATGAGCCATAACCAGGACAGAGGCTGGCCCCAAATGGTGATTCCAGTCAGGATAGGGAGCCTCGTGCTTCCCAGATTTGTGGGGTGGCTTGTGGGAAGCCTGAACCCCCCATTTCCCACAGGGATTCCCACAGGGATTCCCACAGGGATTTCCCCAGGCCCAGCTTCTGGCAGCATTCCCAGATTTCCTGTCTCTGCTTCTCCAGAGCCCATGAAGGGAGGTCCAGCCACCCCCTCCTGGCCCCATCCACCATTCCTGAGTCAAATCCATGGCCAGGCACCTTCCCACTCCAAAGGGAACCCAAACTCTTGGAATGGCTGGCAGAAATCCCCTGGCACCATCCAAGGGGAAGGATTGGGGTGAATCCTTCATCCTTCTGCTCAGCTGCAGCTCTGACTTTCATGGACAATCCCATTCCCAAAATTTCCAAGGGAAAGGCAGGAGTCAGTGGAAGGACAATCAAAGGAGGACAATAAAAGGACAATAAAACTCCGGGATGGAGTCCATGGAGTTTTATGGACTAAATAAAGGGGGGAAAAAACTAATTTAGTAGGAACAGCAAAAAAAAATTCCTACAATCCATAAACCCATCAACTTTGCCCCCTCCTCCTGAGGAGCACCAGGATTCCTGGAGAATTCCAGGAGGTTTCCCTCCGGGAGGCAGAAGGGAAGGTGAAGCCGGAGGCTGGAGCTGTTGGCTGATGGAGCTCGGGGCTGATTGCGGGGCCGGGCTCCGGGAGGGGCAGCATTTGGGATTTCAGGGAAGGGCAGGAATTGAGCCCATCCCGGCTCCCGCTCCCACCTCCCCATGGCATGGCTGCTGTGCCCTCGTCACCCTCACGCCCCCGGCGCCCTGTGCATGCCACTCTCCGTGCTCCTCATCCCGAGATCCCGTCACATCTCTCCGCTCCGACCCCGGGATAATGGTGTTCCCAAAGCAGGGAAGCTCCTTCCCAGGCCAGGACCATTATCCACGGCCAAGGTTCCATGCCAGCACCGGTGCCTCATTATACCAAATGTTCCCTGCTGCCCTGGGGAGGCAGCTGGAAACTCCGGATGCCGGGAAGGGGATTTAGGGTCCAGATTTCCAGTCAGGGTTTCCAGGAGAAGGGCACGTGTGACACAGTGCAGGCAGTGCCGCTAGAGGAGGGGACATCTCAGCAGGCAGCGAGAGGGGAGGACACAGAACTGTGCCAGGAGCTTCGTGAGGGAGGAAAGCTCTGGAAAAGCCTGGGAAGGAGCAGGTTTATCCATAGGGCCATTCCAAGGAATCCCAGCAGGACTCTGGGGTGAACCCAGCCATCCTTGTCCTGCGGCATGCAGCTCCCCAGAGCCACCACTGTCCCCTGGATGCCACCCAGCCCTTCTTGGATGGCCCTTCCCACGCTGGGATGGCTTCCAAGGAGGCTGATCCCGCCTGGAATGGCTCTCCCTGCTCCATTTGGTATAACGAGGCGACAATTCCCTTTTTTTAAAATTTATTTTTTGGGTCATAGCACTCCCCCTGTGAATGCAGAACCTCCTCATTTCTCTCTCTGATCAGGCTCTTTCTGCTTCTCTCTGTTTTATTCCCATTCCTTCTCCTCCTTTTCACCTGGTCTATCCACATGGACCGTGAAGGTCTCTTGAAAGGTAGGACCTCGTGCTGCCAGAAGTCCGGCACATTCCGCTTTTTTGGGAATTTTGTTTTCCTTCCTTCCTTCCTCCCGTTGATTTCTTCACGGCCAAAACTCCCCTGACCCCCTTCCCACATCCCTGCCTAACACATTAAACAAGATCCCTCTAATTCCCGCTGCCACAGGGACTTCTGGAGACTCAGATCCTGCTTGGAATTGCTCTGTGGGCTGGGTGCACCCCCCAAATCCAGCCAGGCCCCCCGGCTCCAGCTGCCGATCCCTCCTGGTGGAGCGGGATTGAACTTGGGAATGCACGTGGGATATTTCAAGGAAAAAAATCCTACGGATTTTCGAGGGAAAACTGTGTTTTTTCAAGGAAAAATTATTATTTTCCAAGAAAAAGTGCATCCCAGGGGATGGGGACAAGGGACACGAGCCAGAACCGCTGGATCCTGTCCAACTGCCCACTCTTAGTCCTGAAAATCCTCCCTCCGGCTCCAGCCTCCCCTTCTTCCCGACGATTTATGGGATTCAGGAGAGCATTTCCCACGTGATTCCCATCTGGGCACTCCAGCTCCCTAACGCCTGGTTCAGCTGCGCTCCCAGAAATCCATTTTAACAGGGTTAGATCCCATCAGGAGTTGACGGAAAACCGCCGCTCCCTCCTAACGCACTAACGGGGTAAACGGGTCCTGGAGAGAGGTAAAACCAGCAGGAATTCTCTGGGAATGCATTCCCAGCGGGAATTTGGCGCTGCAACCCCTCAGTTAGGGATGATCCAGCTCCAGAATTGGCTTGAGCCACCCCCCAAAGTTTGGGAAGGGGCGTTGGGAATCGAGGATCTGCGTTTTGCCGCTCTCTACTCCGCGTTTTTTGGGGCTTTCTAACCAGTCCTGCTTCCTCACTGAACTATTCCTCCTTTTTTCCTCAAAAATATCTGCTTCCAGATCTAACAATTTTGGGTTTTTTTTGTTGTTGTGATGCCAAGTTAATAGGAAATTTCAAATATTGGGGTTGTGTTATGGAATTCCCAAAGCGCCGATCCGAGGAAAGGCGCGGTGGGATCCCGAATTCCTCTCCCACTTCAGGGAGCTGATAAATCCCATGGAATGAGGGAGAATTAATCCCATGGAATGAGGGAGAATTAATGCCTTGCCCTGCTCAAGAGCCCAGGAAAAGTAGAAAAAACAAAAAAAAAAATCCCTAAATTTTCACCAATTTTAAGGAAAATAAAGGAATGGAGTGGAGTGAGCCTGGCAGATCCCAAGCTAAAAAAAAAAACAACTGGAAAAAGACAGGAATGGAGGTGGGAGGACAAATATTTCGGGGATGTCTTCAGGAATAGGACAGAATTTGCATGAACTAAGGGATAGTTGATATAAAAATTAATTTTTATATCAATTTTGAGCAATCCACTCTCATCCTTCCCAAAATATCTCAATTTATGGGGTACCAATCCCTGCCCTCCGAGGAAAAACAGCTTTTCCTTGGTTGAATTTTGATTTAAAGGAATTCTTTAAAGTGGTATTTTTCCCTTTTTGGGTCAAACTCTTTATTTTTAAGTGACCTGGCTTTTAGTGAAAAGGAGGAAAACCCAGACTGAGCAAGGGAAAATGCCCAGAAATAAACTGGGAAAGGGAAATTCCCAGGAGTTTTGGAAGCTGCACAAAACTTGGCATCCTAAAAGTGTCCCCTCGCAATGCTCCCCATTGCATGTGGTTTTTTCCAAGGAAAAACTGTGGTTTCCAAGAAAAAAACTGCATTTTTTCAAGGAAAAACTGCATTTTTTCAAGGAAAAACTCTGTTTTCAAGAAAAAATGTGATTTTTCAAGGGGAACTGTTTTTTCAAGAAATAACTGCATTTTTTTCAAGGTAAAACCATGTTTTCCAAGGAAAAAAATGTGGTTTTTTTCAAGGAAAAACTGTGTTTTCTCAAGGAAATTTGGGGACAAACCACTCAACCAGGTCACCAAGGGTGGCCAAAACTCTGAGAGAGAAAGAACCCAAGGGAAGAATATTCCTGATGTTCATCCAGACCCATTGATCCAGATTTTGGGCGGGGTATTGAGGTTAAGAAATCTAGAGCAAGAAATCGAGGTTGAAAACCTGAGATTTAGAAATTGAGATTTAGAAACTGAGAGTGAGAAACTGAGATTAATGAATTGAGGTTAAAAACCTTGAGATTTAGAAATTGAGAGAAAGAAATTTGGAGTAAGGAATTAAAGTTAAGAAACTGAGAGAAAGAAATTGAGAGTAAGAATTTGAGGGTAAAAAAATGTGAGTAAGAAATCAAGGTTAGGAAATTAAGGTTAATAAATTGAGGTTAAAAAATTTAGATTTAGAAATTCTGATTGAGGAATTGAGGGAAAGGAACTGAGATGAGGAAATCGAGGTTTAAGAAATTTGAGGTGAGGAAAACGAGGTTAAGAAATTTGATTTCTGAGCTGAAAAACCACAAAATTGGGTGTTCAGAGATCCCAACCCCCTCCACCCCCCACACTCCCCAACACCCAGACGAGCCCCCACGATTTAGGGCTCTGCCGAGCCGCGTTCCCGCTGCGGATCGATTTAGGATCCCCATCCCTCGGGGGAAGGTTTTCAGCCCCGTTTCTCAACCCTTGCCGTGTCTGTCTGTCTTCTGCTGCCAGCGATGAAGACAACAAACCTCTTCCCAACAGCCAGACCTCGCTGGACGGCACGATAAAGCAGCAGGAGAGCGACGACAGCTTGGTGGACTACGGAGAAGGGGGCGAGGGCCAGTTCAACGAGGACGGCTCCTTCATCGGCCAGTACACGGTCAAGAAGGACAAAGAGGAGACCGAGGGCAACGAGAGCTCCGAGGCCACGTCCCCCGTCAATGCCATTTATTCCTTGGCATAGCAAAAAGGCTGGGAAAAACACCCACAGCCCGAGGGGTTCGGAGCGGCCGGGGGTTCCGCCGGCAGCCGCCGCCGCCGCCGCCTCCGGCAGGAGAGGGAATCGAGCGAGGACTGAAATGAAAAAACAAACAAACAAAAAAAAAATAGAGAAAAAAATTTAAAATGGCAAAAAAAATATACACAAAAAAAAAAAGGGGAAAAACAAAAAAAAAAAAGAAAAATATTCCAACCAACAAGGCAGCCCAGGCGGCCGCCAATGCCGTTTATCCTTAGCAAACGAGCCAATGGCGAAGGACGCGCGGGGCGGGAGCCGGAGCGGGAATCGGGGCTGAGCTGGAGCTGCTGGAGGGGAGGAGATGCTCGAGCTGCTCCCCAGTTTGGGATTACTCCCCAGTTTTGGGGTGCTCCTAAGTTTGGGACCACTCCCCAGCTTTGGGGTTGCTCCCCCGTTTTAGGGCTGTTGCCTAGTTTGGGGCCGCTCCTCAGTTTTGGAGTTGCTTCCCAGTTTGGGATTGCTCCTCAGTTTTGGGGTTGGTCCCCAGT
Organism: Fringilla coelebs; assembly: GCF_963513975.1. NCBI lineage: Eukaryota > Metazoa > Chordata > Aves > Passeriformes > Fringillidae > Fringilla > Fringilla coelebs. The sequence goes on from NC_140049.1 coordinate 3,080,711, forward strand.
TTTGGGGTTGCTTCCCAGTTTGGGATTGCTCCTCACTTTGGGGCTGCTCCTCATTTTGGGGTTGCTTCCCAGTTTTGGGGTTGTTCCCCAGTTTTGGGGCTGCCTCAGGGCCAGTCTGGAGGGGCCCCATGTTGTTCTCGGCTCCCCGAGGCTTTTTTTTTTAGTTTTTCCAGGAAGGTTCTGGATCAGAGGGAAAGGGGAAAAGAAAAAGAATTTTGGGGAGGGATGAGGGGTGAGAGGGGCCTGGGCAGAGCAAAGGCATGGAAGGAGGAAAGGGGTGGATTTTGGGGTGAAAACACCGGATTATTCAGCCGTCCATACTCACGGCAGCACCTTGCCCATAACCTCTCCCAAAAAACACTCCTTCCTGAAAAAACCTATGCAGGGAAGAGCAGGTCCCCACCACCTCCCTCAGCAGCGGGATTTGTCCTTGCTGAGTCTGGGAAAACCCACAGGGAGCTCATCCCCCGTTCCCACCGAGCTCCGGAGCACCCCGGGAGGAGAAGAGGTTGTGGAGGAACTTTTGGGATTTCTGGAAGGACAGGGAAGAGCCTCTCCCCTGCCAAGCCTGGGGTAACAGCACTGCAGAAAAACCTTTTTTGGGTTTAAATTTGCTTTGTAGGGATTTTGTGGGGAGCCGCCCCACGCCTGCTTTCTTTCCAAGGCAACTCCATAAATCCAATGTAGCAAAGAGGGCCTGGAAGAAGGAGCGGGATCAGAATAAGACGAGGAGACCACAATGATGAATGAAAAAATAATCCAAGCAAACTGCTGAGGATGGAAAAAACCCCCGGGATCAGGGGGAGGATTCCCTGAAGGATTCAGGGCCACACCAAGAGGAAGGAACACAGGACTGAAACCCACACCTCCACGGGCATCGGGATGAACCGGATGCTGTTTTTCCCACTAAACCCCCTCCTCCTTTCTGACAGTGGCCTTTCCCCCCTCCAGCACTCAGCCAAGCCACCGTGGGACCCCCATCCCGCCTGGAGACTCCCAGGATTTCAGCAACCCCTCCCCTGAGCGCTCCCTCACATGCCTTACACAGCTTGGGACTTGCCGGGGAGTCACTCCGAGGATGCTCTTCCCACTCCGCTTCCGCGCCCCCGACGGCCTTGGATCCACCTGAGCAGTAGGAATGGGATGTCTGGGAGCGTTCCCAGCTCTCCCAGCACGGATCAGGGTAGAAGGCAGGGATTCCTGATGGACTGTGTCCCGTGAATCCTCCCACTTCCTGCACTTTTGAAACCAAAGGTACCTTTGCGAAGAGAGAGAGAGAGAGATCCGGTTTCCTTCGGAAAAGATGGATTTTTGGATGGATTTTCCTTTTGTTTTTTGTTTTGTTTGTTTTTTGGTTTTTTTTTGTTTTTTTTCTGAGGAGGATGGAGGTTTTTTTGGATGGGATGCAACGGGATTTGTGCAGTTATTCTTTCTGCTCTGGAGACTTGTGGGTGACAGGGATACTCCCACTGCTACGGAATGTGGAGAGGGACTTTGCCACATCCCGATGGATCCTGGGAAGAGCCCGGACCGGGCCGACACGAGAGATGGATGCAAATTAATCCAATGCAAATGCCTTCCTTAAAATAATAATTATCATTTATCTTGGTCGTCTTCTCTGATAGGTCAAACGTGGGGTGAAGATGGAGCTCGTGGGGTCGGATTTGGTGACCTTAAAAGGTCCCTTCCCACCCGAATCGTTCCATGAAACCAACGGCAAAGGAATTCCAGGGTTTAGGTCAGGGTCGAGAGGCAGAGCCCCCTCAAAGAGCTGGGGGAGCTGTCCCAGGGATGTCCCTCATCTGTCACGCCCTGCCAGGACCCTCCAGCGGTGTCCCCTGGCAGGGACAGCCCCGTTGTGGCCCTCAGTGTGGACACAGCCACGCCCCAGTCCCCGTCCTGCCGCCCATCCCGTTCAGGACAGCGACTCCCAGAATTCCATCCAGCGTTTGGGCAAACACCCCCCAGGCCAAAGGTGACACGGCCCTGGGATGGGGACAGTCCCATTCCCAAAGGTGACACTGCCCTGGGATGGGGACAATCCCATTCCCAAAGGTGACACCGTCCTGGGATGGGGACAATCCCATTCCCAAAGGTGACACCGCCTCTGGGATGGGGACAATCCCATTCCCAAGGGTGACACCGCCCTGGGATGGGGACAGCCCCGTTCCCAAAGGTGACACTGCCCCTGGGATGGGGACAATCCCATTCCCAAGGGTGACACCACCCCTGGGATGGGGACAGTCCCATTCCCAAAGGTGACACCATCCTGGGATGGGGACAATCCCATTCCCAAAGGTGACACCGCCTCTGGGATGGGGACAATCCCATTCCCAATGGTGACACCGCCCTGGGATGGGGACAGCCCCGTTCCCAAAGGTGACACTGCCCCTGGAATGGGGACAATCCCATTCCCAAGGGTGACACCACCCCTGGGATGGGGACAATCCCATTCCCAAGGGTGACACAGCCCCTGGGATGGGGACAATCCCATTCCCAAGGGTGACACCATCCTGGGATGGGGACAATCCCATTCCCAAGGGTGACACCACCCTAGGATGGGGACAATCCCATTCCCAAAGGTGACACCGCCCCTGGGATGGGGACAATCCCATTCCTAACTCCCAGCTGAGTTTGGGCAACTCCCTGCCCAGGCACCGCTGGGAATGAGAAACAAATCCAGCCTCTGGATCTGGGATCTTCCCAGCACTCCCAGTCCTCGCTGCTGGCAGGGACCACAAGGCACCTCCAAACCTTCGGAAATCAGGCAGGGATTGCTGGAAGTGGGTCTGTGTTGGGCATCCATGATGTGCCATTCCCAGGAAAAGCCGTATTCCTGGACCACCCCACCCCTGAGGAAATCTCTCAGCATCCCTTTGGAAAAAGAGGAATGGGAAGGAGCTGGATTCCGCCCAACCTTATCCCGAATTTCCTCACAAAATTCCCCAGGTTACTTTGAGTAATGAGAAGAGGGAGGAGGTGCAGAGGTGGACAAACAACTCAGTGTAAGTTACTCACAGCCCTGTCTCAGCTCGGTGTAAGAGTAACTCAACATTTCCAAGGTTTAGCAAAAATTCTGACATTTATTCAAAATTTCCCCCCTGGAGTTTTGGAACCTAAAGAAAATCCAGGTTAAAAACTCATCCAGGGAGAAAAGCCCTGACCCCAAACCTTCCACAGCGCTCACAGGGTGACCCCACAGCTCCCAAAAAAACAGACAGGGCTGGGATGAACCCACACTGTGTCCTGGGAGCATCCTTGGAGCAGGAGATGGATGGAAGGATGGATGGATGGATGGATGGATGGATGGATGGATGGATGGATGGATGATGGATGGATCCATGGATCCATGGATCCATGGATGGACAGATGGATGGATGGATGGATGGATGGATGGATGGATGGATGGATGGATGGATGGACGGATGGAGTGATCCATGGATGGATCCATGGATGGATGGATGGAGGGATGGATGCAGAATCCACACAAAGATTTGTGGTGCCGAGGGATCTTCCCCATCCTGATCCTGATCCCATTCCCTGGCAGCTGCCCTGCTGTTCTATCCCCTCTCCAGAGGGGACATCCCGGTCACCTCCTGTCCTGATTCCTGTGGTGGCCCCCAGGGCTAGCAGGGATGCTCCCATTCCCATCACAGGGACAAGGATCCCTCCCTGGGATCAGCACAACCTCTCTGGGGCAGGGAACACTCTCATCTCTCCAGGAGAAAGAACCCTTTCTTCATCAAGTGTTTAAATCAGGAGCCAACTTCTCATTCAGAAATAAAAAGGGAAGAGCCAGACCCAAAACTCCAGCACCAGACCCCAAATCCCCACATCACACCCCAAATTCCAGAGCCAGACCCCAAATCCCCGCACCACGCCCCAAATTCCAGAGCCAGACCCCAAATTCCAGCACCACACCCCAGATTCCAGCAGTCTCAGGAGCCGAGCTCAACCCCAAATGTGTAGATTCGTCCTGTTCCTACAACATTCCGAGCCAACTCCACATCCATGTCCTGGAGATGAATCCAGGCTCCATCTCAGTTCCAGGGGCCTCCCTGGCACCCAGCCCTGGGACAGCTGACGGGAACACCAGGAATTTGGGATACGAGGACATCGCTGTGCTTCCGTGATCCGGAGGCTGCTCTCATTCTCCCTGAGGTGACACCACAACTGGAGGCACAAAATCAGCTGGAAAAGCTGGAATTTTCATCCAAACCCCGAAATCCTGCTTGGAGAAACCCAACCCAATGGGACATGCTGTCCCTGCTGCCAGCATTGCCTTCCTGGAGGTGACAGATCCCAAACCCAGGTGTCACCGACGATCCGGGAGATCCAGGAGGGAGAAGGGCAGAGCTGGGCAGCGTCACCCAGGGCCACCACAGCGCTCGCTCTGGCCATGCCACCGCCTTTTCCTGGCACATCCCAACGCCACCACCCACCCTGGCACATCCCAAAGCCTCTCCTCATGGCACAGGTCCCAGCAGAGCTGCGAGTGCCACCTGCGACGTCACCTCCTCGGCCCAGGCTTTCCGTGTACCTGCAGCAACCGAGATTTCAGTTAAGCAATAAAAAAAAAAACAAAAAACAAAACCTTATCAAGGAAAAAAACAAAAAAAAGACAAAAAAAGGACAAAAAAAAAAAAAGACACCTCCTATTTCTTGCACTAAAAGCTGTTTTATTAACGAGAATAACGATGCTTTTCTGGTCCTCACAATGCCACCCATGGCATCAGTAGCGCCCCTCGCCTGCGTCTCCGTGTCCTCACGTCGGGGTTTGGTTGTTCAACGCTGTCTGGACCCCGTGTCGGACCCCCAAAATTCCGTGTCAACCTCCAGATTCCATGTCAAACCCTGAAATTCATGTCGAACCCCAAAGCTCTGTGTCAGACCTCCAAAACTCCGTGTTGAACCCTCAAATTCCATGTCAAACCCTTAATTTCCTTGTCAAACCCTTAATTTCCTTGTCAAACCTCCAAAATTCTGTCAGACCCACAAATTCCATGTCACACCCCCAAAATTCTGTGTTAACCCCCCAAAATTCTGTCAGACCCCCAAATGTCCATGTCAACCCCTCAGAATTCCATGTCGACTCCAAAAATCCCGTGTCAACCACCCAAAATTCCATGTCAACCACCCAAAATCCTATGTCAACCCTCAAAATTCTATGTTGGACCCCCAAAATTCCATGTCAACCCCCCAAAATTCTATGTCCCCCCTCCAAATTCCATGTCAACCCCCCAAAATTCTATCTCCACCCTCCAAATTCCATGTCAACCCTCCAAAATTTTGTCAGCATCCCAAAATCCCATGCTGGACACCCAAAATTCCATGTCAGACCCCCAGACCAGAGTCCTCCCTCCAAAATATCATTTTAAATGTCTGTTCCTCCCTCTCACATCAGACAGAAAGTACCGTGACTGTTTTTGTTTTGATTTAATTTGTAAATATCTTGTGATCCGTCCGTCCTCTCTGTCCAACCTCCCGGCTGGTCTCAAGTATCCTGTGTATTCATTTGCCTTTTTTTTAAAGCAAAAAAAAATAAAAGAAAAACAAAGAAGAAGGAAAAAAACCCACCACCTTTGCGTTAACCCCACCTGTTCCAGTGAGAAATGTAAAGCTGAGGCTGTAAAAATTCAGTTTCCAGCAAGATTTATGGACTAGAAGGGGAAAAATAAAGGGTTTAATATAAGGACTTCTAAACCAACTGCATGAGAGATGAGAGAAGGCCAAACTACTCAGATATCTTTTTTTTTTTTTTTTTGAATCACTATAAAAAAAAAGAAAATACTGGATTTTTTTGTATAGAGAAAACACTAAACATATAATAAAACATGGTTCAAAACTCATGCTGAGCCCAAGAGTCATTCCTGTCAAATTCCAAGAGGGAAAAGCAGCAGAGCCTGGTCCTTGGCATTCCCAAAATTCCCAAACTGATGGGGAAAGGAGGATGCTGGGTCAGCTCTGGGTCCTGTTCAGCACAAGAACTTGGACTGTGCCAGTCCTTGGCATTCCCAAAATTCCCCCCCTGGCCAGGAAAGGCAGATGATCAGGTGAAGCTTTGGATCCTCTCCAGATCCAGGGCCTGGATTGTGCCAGTCCTTAGCATTCCCAAAATTCCCAGCCTAAACAGGAAAGGGGGACTCTGGATCAGCTGGGTCAGCTCTGGATCCCATCCAGAACCAGAGGTTGGATTGTGCCTATTCTCGGCATTCCCAAAATTCCCTCCCCGGCCAGGAAAGGAGGATCCTCTCCAGAACCAGAGGCTGGGTTGTGCCTGTCCTTGGCATTCCCAAAATTCCCTCCCTGGCCAGGAAAGGAGGATACTGGATCAGCTGGATCAGCTTTGGATCCTCTCCAGAACCAGAGCCTGGATTGTGCTGGTCCTCAGCATTCCCAAAATTCCCAGCCTAAACAGGAAAGGGGGACACTGGATCAGCTGGGTCAGCTCTGGATCCCATCCAAAACCAGCCCGAAATTCCCTCCCTGGCCAGGAAAGGACTCTCAGGGTCAGCTCTGGATCCCATCCAGAACCAAGCCCGAAATTCCCTCCCTGGCCAGGAAAGGAGCACTCTCAGGGGCAGCCCTGGATCCTCTCCAGCCCCATTTCCAGCCCCCAAACCCTCGGGGAGCACGGGGGGAGAAGCTCCCGCAGCTCAGAAAATGTGGGATTGACCCCAGCCCCCCATTCCTGGCAGCTCCCGCCGGGATCCATCCCTCTCTCCCAGCCCTTCCCGCCCGAGGCTCCAGAGCGCTCCTGGCAGAGGCTCCGCGGCGCGGAGAAGGGGCTGAAAGGAGGGGGAGCGGCGCAGTAATTTGGTTAATTGAGATGTAATTGCGGCGGGCCCGGCTAAGAGGATGAAGGGCTGAGTGCTTCCTGCTGCAGCGGGGGCTTCTCCCGCCCCTTCCCAGCATTTCCAGGAACGGCAGAGAGGGGGGAAAGCGCTTTTTGCCCAGTGGAGACATTCCCAGCGCGATGGAGGCACCAGCCACGCTCTGTCCGTGCCCCAAGGAAGGATGGAATTGTGGAATTGTGGAATTGAGGAATTGTGGAATTGTGGAATTGCGATTGGCTCCTGGTGCAGAAATTCCATCGGGGATTCCTCCAATCCCCCAATTCCCCATTCCCGCTGCCCGCAGCCGCTGGAAGCACCAAGCCCAAGGTCTGAGGCTCTCCACGGGCTTCTGCCAGCATTCCTGTGGGGATTTTATCCCTCCCGGAGCGGCGGCGGGACCGTGCTGATCCTCGGGATCGATCCGGGCCAGACGCGCCCGGTGGCACTTTGATGGCGCGGCGGTGACACCCGCATCGTCCCCAGCCTTGGGGGTGCAGGACCCGGCCGATGCCGGGTTCCTTCCTCCTCCTCCTCCTCCAGGAGGCAGCTCCAGCCTGTTGCCCATTCCCATGGCTGAGTTTTCCCTGTTGGAGCTGGGAATATCCAGGAGATTCCTCAGAGCGGCCGCCTCGTCGCTGCTGTCCCGGCGCGTTGGCAGCACCCGGGGGGTCACCGCTGTCCTTGTCACCTGCAGAGTGACCCTGGCACAGAGGGGAGGGGACAAAGGGCAGGTCCCCCTCCTGGCTCTGGGACAGGGTTCATCTCCTCCCCTGGATTTCCTTCCATCCATCCTTCTATCCTTCCTTTCTCACCCCCAAACCGGCAGCGGGGAGCTCAAACTGGGACAAACTGGGACAAACTGGGCGAGGGGAAGCGACACGCGACCCTCAGGCCCCCTCCTGCCCGCGCACAGCCCGGGCCCGCGGGAGCTTTGCCAATCAATAGAGACACTAATGCCTTAATTACTTTTCTCTAATTGCAGCCCATTAACCCGCGGCCAGCCCCGGCGCCCGCTGATCCCCCGACATCATTGACAGCTCCGGGCTGGAGCTGGGCAGGGCCGGAGGGTCCCGGCACATCCCAAACCCTCTGTCCCCACAATCTGAAGCCCCCCCAGCACGGGCAGCGCCGCTTCCCCCACACCTCGGGGGTCCCGGGGTGTCCCTGTCACCTCCCCTCGCGTCGCTGTCCCGGCACGGAGCGCCCGAGAGCGGCCGGGAGCTGCGGATCGTCCCGGGAGAGGCGCTGGGGGAGCGCCCCGGAGCAAACCTGAGCCCCTCGGGCACAGCCACGGCCAAAGGGGGCTCGGGAGCACCTAAAAACCCGGGGGTGACCCAAAGGTGACCACGCTGTCACCCCCGCTCCGTCACTGTGAGGAATCCCCGTCATCGCCTCGCCGAGGGTCGGGGACCACCCACGCCAGCCGGAGCATCCCAAAATTCGGCCGTGCAGAGTTCCTCGGCCCGAATCCCATCCTGGGCCGTCTACGGACGCAGAAATCCACGGAGAGCCACGGGTGGGTTGTATAATTACGGATCGATTGTGTAATCGGGGCTATATTTAGGCACGGGGGATGCACACACCCGGACCCGCACGGGGATGGGGGGCTCTGGGGCTGCTCCTACCCCACATCGAGGGGCTCCGACCCCCCCAACCCCCCGGCCCCACACCTGCTCCGGCCCCGAGGGGGCTCTGCCGGTGGGCGCAGCAGGCGGGAGAGGCTGCGAGATGAATTATGCATCACGACGACGATGATGATGATGATGATGATGATGCCCGAGCCGCTCTGCCTGCCCGCCTGCTCCTTGCGCTGTGGCAAGCGAGGTAAAAGCAGGGAGGAGGAGGAGGAGGAGGAAAGGAGGGGGGGGGAGAAAAAAAAATAAATAAATTAAAACCCCAACAATTCCCCGTCTCCAGGGAGCGGCGTGGTGGTTGGCAGCGAGCGAGGGAGCGCGCACGCAAGGAGGGAGGAGAGGGAGGAGCACATCCTAATGCAGAGATGCTGCAGTGGCTTTGGGCACACACATCCACCCTCGGCCAGCCACCAGGCGAGCGCTGCCTCGCAGCCCAGCCCCCGGCAGCCGCCAGGCCCCGCGGGCCCCCGGCTGATGCCCACGCAGCCCTCCCGCCGCAGGTAAGCGCTCGGTGCCGCATCCCGGAGGGATGGAGGGGGCTGCGGGCGGATCCGAGCATCCTGGCCCGGCTCCGGCCGGGGGGACGCCGCCGGGTCCCGCTGGGCTCCGCAGGGACGGGGGCAGGAGCCGGGGATGCTCTGGGCATTCCGGAGAGGAGGCGCGGGTGGAGTTGGCGGGCGGCGGCGGCACTTGTGGCAGCGCTGCGAGGCCGAGGTCAGGGCGGCTGTCAGCAGAAATGTCTCTTACGGGGGAAAAAAAACAAAAAATCGGGGAATATTTCGGTTCTCAGCGATTGTCGCGAGGTTTTTCCCGGCGCGTTCCGGCCCGAGGCACTTCGGGAGAGCGCTGCGGGGAGGTCGGGCATCTCCGGTGCGCTGGGGGGATCCGCAGGGGGTTCTGCTGCCCAAAACTACTTCAGCACCCCCAGAAGGAGCTGGCAGAGCCCTGGGCAGAGTCTCCTCTCCAGGGAGGGAGCAGCGGGGCCGCCGTGGTGTCCCAGTTCACCTTCCTGAGGGCAGATCCCAGGGGAGGGTGGGATTTGGGGGTGCTCCGGGGGGAGGTTGGGTTGTGTGTCTGGGGCTGTGCCAGGGACGCTCGGGGTGTGCAAAGCCGCTGATCCATTCCCCCGTGGGCATGGGGGGCACCCCACAACCAGGGCACCCCTCTGTTCCCATTCCCAGAGGGATGAAAGCTGGGAGGGCTCAACCTGGGGCTCCTTCTCGTGTCTTCAAACTCCCCCAGCTCCCTCCTCCCCCCACCCACGCTGAACCCCAAAACTCCCCCGGGCCGGTCCCGACCCCCAGCAGCCCCCAGCGTTATCCCCGCGGCCGGACCGGGGCGGATTCCCGGGAGATCGCGGCTGTCCCGGGAAACACCGGTTGCTGTGAGGATGGGAGGCAGCAGCCTCTGCATCCCGGAGCTGCGAGAAATCCCGGGGCTTTCCCAGAGCCCGAGCTCGGCCCTGCTCCTCCCAGGCAGATCCAGGAGGAATTCTGAGGGCGCAAAGCTGGAGCAGGGGGGTCGCGCAGGAGATTGAGGATCAAGAAAGGAACCTATTCCAGGCTGGGTGTTTGGGATTTAGCGCAGCCACACAACCCCAAAAACCTCTTGCTTTGCTCAGCAGCGGGTCCCAAACTTTCCAGAAATAACTGAGCTTCCCAAGGGGTGGCTCAGAATTCCCAAAAACTCCGGAAAACGGGAGGGGGGGGATCCTGTTCAGCCCAGCTGCACTCGGGCTCAGGTAGAGTGAGACAAAGGGTTCCCAAAGCTCCTCTGCATCCCCTGATTAATTCCTACAAAACTGAGCGGCCACTTTTATCCCTGTGGAATATTCGCCGAGGATTTGATGGTCTGGGTTAGGATTTTCTGCACGGATTTACCACAAATAAACCATAAAGGGCAGAAAAACCCAAACCCTGCCCTTAGGATTTCCAGCAGCGCACGGAATATCCACCCCACGGAAAAATGGGAATCCACGTGGAGCTGAGCCCGCGTTAAAGCTGCTCGAGGCGCGCTGGAAATTCCCAAAATCCAAATTATCCGTGAAACACTTGAGGAGAGGCTGAGCCCCGCCGGGGTTTCTCTGGCCGTGGCACTGTGTCCCTGTCGCTGGCAGTGCCACCAACCCCAGAGGGGCAGGGTGGCAGCGCTGGGCACGGAGCGAGCCCGCACGGTCACCGGGAGCCCCCGGCACCGGCGGGGATCCCCCGGCAGCTCCGGGAGCCGCTCCCGGCTCAGCCGCATGCCCGGGATCGGGGCCGGCTCCTGGAGCCCGCACGGAGACCGGGGTGGGGTCCCAGGGAATTTGGGATGGGGTTTTCAGGGAGGTTGGGATGGGGATTTCCCCACGGGTTTGCTCAGCGCAGCTCTCCGGCTGCACAAAATCTCTTTCCCTGAACCCAAAATCTTTCATTTTCCATGAAAAACACCCCCGGTCCCGCTGTAAAACCCAGGATCCCACTGGGATGATCCCAAGGAGCACAAGGGACATTCCCAGCCGGAGCGGGCTGTGAATCCCAACCCCAGCCCTGCCCAGCAAGCCTGACCCTAAATTAGGACATTTATTCATTTATTATCTACTGGGCAGCCCGGAGAGCCGTAAAAACCGGGGGGGGGACCAGGAAAATCTGTTTAGTTCTGATCCCTGACGAGCCTGGGAATGTTTGGAGCCTGAACCCCAAACGCAAAGGCAGGAGAGAAGCTTGGACACGAGTCTGGAGCATCCCAAGGAGCAAAATCAACCCGCCAGCCCCGCCGGGAGCGGCTGCAGCTTCCCCTGAGGGGCGATTTTAACCCCAGCGCCCCCTCGGCGCTGCTGCCCCTCCCCAGTTTGACCAGTATAAGCACTGGGAGGGCTGAGGAGCTCCGGGAAGGTTGGGGAGATCCCTGGAGCCAGGCAGGGATCCCCAAACCGCAAAACCTCGGGAAGGCGCTTGCTGTTGGATCAGGGCTCCTTTTTCCAAGCCCTTCTCCAGGAGGTTTCCCGAGCTCCCAGCTCGTTGTTCCCGGCTCCCAGGAGCGCTTCCAGCGGCGGGGAAGGGCTGGAGCAGGTGGGAACTATTTATACCTGAGGTACGGCAAAGCGCCGCCGCTCTGACGCCACCGGCAGCGCGGGCGGAGCCCGGGATAGTCCCGGCTTTAGGCTGAGCTTCCCGGAGCTGATCCAGGCCTGGAGAGGGCGGTGGGAAGCGGGAATGGGGGGTTTATTCTGGGATAGGGGGGCTCAGCTCCGTCCTCGCTGCCTGAAATCCCACCCGGCCCGGCGCCTCTTCCCGCAGGATTCCCGGGATTTCCTGGGCAAAGGGAAGAATTCCCGGGAAAATGGAACATTTCCCGAGTGGGGCTGGCAGCTGGGGAATGTGCCTGTGGGAATATCTGTGACTTTAACAGGCACTAACCAGGATTTGGGGTCGACGCCGCCTCCCGAATTCCCGCTGGAATCGCCCCTGGGTGGATTTTCAGACTTCTCAACCCGACTGCTCTGGGCTGAGCTTTGGGCTTGGACTCGAGTCTGGAGGGCGAGTTTAGAGCGGAAGCCTGGCTTAACACCAGGCCCGTGCCCAGCCTGGGGGCAATTCCCTTCCCGAGCCAAAATTCCCCCATCCCTGGGGGCTGGAGATCCATGGAAAAGTCTCCCGGTTCTTCCCGCTGGTCCTCTCGGCTTTGTCACCTGTCCCAAGGCTTTGGCTCAGGGCTGAGCCACCCGGGGGTCCCCACAGGAGGTGGCCCAAGCCCAGGACCCCCAGGAGCACCCCTGTGAATTTTCCGAGGGATATTTGAACAGCTCAGGTTGGAATCCCATCACCCCCAGGAAGCACTGAGGAGAGAGATGGGAACGGGATTGTTTGGGGAGGAAAGAGATAATTAAAGTAGAATTAAAATGAAATATGAAAAATGTAATAATAAGAATATTTTTTTAAAGGGAAACGAGCTCACTGCAAAGCTCAGATGTAAAACTCACTCTGCCTAGAGCAGGAAAAGTCCCACTCATAATAAAATACCCTTTTTTTTCCTCCACAATTCGATTTTCCCCCAAGCCCACCCCGCCCACTCCCTTTCCATGTCCCGACCAAGGCACCTCCCGGCTTTGTCTCCCGCACAAAGGCAGATTTTGGATCAAAAGGAAACTCCCCCGAGCCCCGGGGACAGCGAGGAGCTGTGACCGGTGATTCGGGAAAAGCCCTCGCAGGCTCAGGGTGTGTTTGGGGCGACAGAACTCCACCCCAAACCCCTCTTTTGGAGCCTTCCTTGCTCAGGATGGGTTTGGAGCGGCTCAGAATCCCTGCAGGACCTGGAGCCACCGACAGATCCAAGCCCAAAAAGGCTCTGGGAAGGGCTGAATCCTGAGTTTTCCTCTCGATCCATCCCTGATTTCCAGGAGGACAGACCCGTGACAATGAAGCCGTTTGTCCCTCCCCAGCCACGCTGTGCCGGGACGGACACGATGTCCCCAACCTTGGGAAGGTTCTGAGAGACAGAATCCAGGGAACATCACACGCCTGCCCTTCCCAGCTGCAGCCACGATCCCGGATAAAAGAGGCACAGGAGGAATTCTGGCCGGAGCGATCCCTCCCTGGGGAATGCTGCGGCAGAAGGAGCTGCCCCACTTAATCCCAAATGTTCCTCTGGTGGCTGAGTGCAGGAGATGGAATTACACTGATTTATCCCGTAATGGATAGTGCGGCATCTCCTGCCAGAATCCACCCCTGACCTTCCCAAAATCCCGCTGGAATCGTCCTCCAGAGGATGCAGCTCCGCAGTCGGAGCTGGGGGGGCTGTTCCAGGCTGTTCCTCCTCTCCCGCCCCCTCTCCAAATCTCCCCGAGCTCCCTGACTCACGGATTGCTCTGGATCCGGAGGGAAGGGATCCTGTGGAGCTCCCCATCCCAAAGGGAAGGGATCCTGTGGAGCTCTCCATCCCAAAGGGAAGGGATCCTGTGGAGCTCTCCATCCCAAAGAGAAGGGATCCTGTGGAGCTCCCCATCCCAAAGGGAAGGGATCCTGTGGGGCTCTCTGTTCCCAAAGGGAAAGGATCATGTGGAGCTCTCCATGCCAAAGGGAAGGGATTGTGTGGAGCTCTCCATCCCAAAGGGAAGGGATCCTGTGGAGCTCTCCATCCCAAAGAGAAGGGATCCTGTGGAGTTCTCCATCCCAAGGGGAAGGGATCCTGTGGAGTTCTCCATCCCAAAGGGAAGGGATCCTGTGGAGCTCTCCATCCCAAAGGGAAGGGATTGTGTGGAGCTGTCTGCTCCCAAAGGGAAGGGATCCTGTGGAGCTCCCCATCCTGCCCCACTCCAGAGGGAAGGGATCACATGGAGCTCTCCATCCCTCCTGGCTCCAGAGGGAAGGGATCATGTGGAGCTCTCCATCTCTCCTGGCTCCAGAGGGAAGGGATCATGTGGAGCTCTCTGCTCCCAGAGGGACAGGATCATGTGGAGCTCCCCGCTCCCTGAGGTATCGGTGACAGCCTCCATTAGCAGCGGTGACAGATCCCCTCTCAGGACACCAGCAGGCTCTCGGGTGGCTGTCAAAATACCCCTGGAACAGGGGGAAAACTGCTCCCTGTGGCCCTTCCCTAATGAGGGATGAGAGCTGGGCTCAGTGTCCAGTGCAGAATGTTCCCGAGCTTTGGAGGAGCTGGGGGTCGGAACCAGGATCAGGAACTGAGGGTCGGCTCCAGGATCCACAGCTCGGGGCTGGATCCAGGATCAAGAGCTAGGAGCTGGATAAATCCAGGGAATGTCAAAGAAATTCCCTGGATTTCAGAGCTGCCCCAAGGAGCCCTCAACACCAGGAGGGAGGACGGGCCCAACCCCGACCTCTTCCCACTGCCTCCTCCTTGTGGAAGGGAATTCAGCCTCAGGGAGTGGGTTTGGATGGGATATTGGGAGGAATTCCTGGCTGTGAGGGTGGCCAGGGGCTGGGATGGGATTCCCAGAGAAGCTGTGGCTGCTCCATCCCTGGAAATATCCAAGGCCAGGTTGGAGCCACCTGGGATAGTGGAAGGTGTCCTTGCCCATGGCATGGGTTGGGATGGGATTTAAGGTCCCTTCCCACCCAAACCAGCCCAGGATTCCACAAAAATAACAAAATCCAGCTTTCCCCCTCTCTTTCCTGTTTGTTTTCCAAGTGTGAGGGGGAGAGGGAACAAAGGAAGCAGAGCTGCAGCTGGAGCCCTCCCAGGCAGCTCCCGGGGCTCAGCAGAGGATTCAGGCTCGGAAAACGGGACTGGAAGCAAAAACTCCCCGAGTTTAATTTGCAGCCGCTGGTGCAGGAGCAGCTCCCGCCTCTCCCAAAGCCCGGAGCGAGGGAACTGCGGAGATTTGGAAAAGTCAACTCATTAATTAGCGCAGGGCTGGCATCTCCTGCAGCCCCACAGCGCGCCCGGCTCAAAGCTGCCCCTTGTCCCCAGGGCGGAGGGACAGGCCGGGGGAACAAAGGGACAGTGTTGGCTGCGGGGCCGTGGGCTCGGGACGCTGTTTGGGGCAGGATTCTCGGTGACATCAAGTGACTCCATGTGACCGAGCCGCTCCAGGGCTGCTGGAACGAGCGGCTTCTGCGTGGGAGCTTCTCCCGCCCCGCTGCGCTCCGTCCCCAAATTCCCTGTCCCTGCCACCGCTCCTGCCTCTCCCGCCTGGAACCGCCACCTCCCTCCGGCAGCGCCTCCTCCCTCCCCGGCCGGGCGGGATAAAGAGCCCCAGCTTTGATTTGGGGCCTGTCAGGGAACAAAATCCCAGCAGGGCTGAGGGCGGCTGTCCCCCCTCCGTCCTCTCCTGTCTGTCCCTTCTGTCCCCTCTCTGTCCCCTCCTATCAGTCTCCTCTGTCCCCTCTCTGTCCCGTCTCTGTCCTCTCCTGCCAGACCCCTCTGTCCCCTCTCTGTCCCCCCTCTGTCCCCTCCTGTCAGTCCCCACTCTTCCCCCTCTCTCCCTTCCTCTCTGTCCCCTCTGTTCCCTTTCTGTCCCTCTCTTTCCCCTCCTGTCAGTCCCATTTGTCCCCTCCTGCCAGACCCCTCTGTCCCCTCTCTGTCCCCTCTCTGTCCACTCTCTGTCCTCTCCTGCCAGACCCCTCTGTCCCCTCTGTCCTCTCTTTGTCCCCTCCTGCCAGACCCCTCTGTCCCCTCTGTCCCCTCTTTGTCCCCTCCCCGTGTCCCCTGCCCGGTTTTTGGGGCTTGGGTCAGAGGGGCACTGAGATCCAGCCCTCGAACCCAGCCAAGACAAACCCCCAGGATTTCGGGATGGATTTTGGGATGGATTTGGGGATGGATTTTTGGGATAGATTTTGGGATAGATTTTTGGGATGGATTTGGGGATGGATTTCAGGATGGATTTTGGGACGGAATTTTGGGATGGATTTTGGTATGGAATTTTGGGATGGATTTTGGGATGGATTTTGGGATGGATTTTGGGATGGATTTTGGGATGGATTTTGGGACGGATTTTGGGACGCTGGCAGCAAACCCTTCTCTCCGGGCGAGGACACAAAGAGCCCGGCCGGTTTCTGCCGAGCTGTTTGCTCAGGTGCTGCTGGTAATGAGGGGGGGTTGGAAAGGGGCCGAGCATCCCAGGGGATGGGCTAATCCCTGCTCCGAGGGCTGGGGGCGGACAGATGGGCAGGGACAGGAGCGGGAGCGGCACCAGCTGGAGCAGGGGGATGAGCAGCAGGAGCGGCCCGGGAGCTCTTGGCAGCACCTTCAGCTCCTTGCGGGGCGTTCTGGGGAGGGCAGCGGGAAATGAGGCCCTGCCGGGCTCGGGGAGAGCTCCCTGAGCCGTTTCCAAAGGGTTTGATAACAAAGAGGGGGAAACCAGCCCGGAATCCCGGCTGGAGTTCGCGGGGAAGGGGTGCCGGGGGTGGGGCTGCACAAAGAGCTCAGGGTTTGGCTGGGGGTTGATTTTGGGGAATCTTTTGGGATTACAGGTTGCTGTGGAAGAGGCTGGGAAGGCCATCAGGAGATGCCCTGGCGGTTAAAGAGTTTCAATTGAAGATTCCTTTGTTACAGAATTCCCAAATTCCGGAATGATTTGACCTTAAAGCCCACCCGGTGTCACCTCTGCCATGAGCAGGGACACCTTCCACTGTCCCAGGCTGCTCCAAGCCCCGTCCAGCCTGGCCTGGGACACTTCCAGGGATGGAGAATCCTCTTCCAGGGCATCCCAACCCTCACCAGCCAAGAATCCCTTCCCAATATCTTCATTATTTTCACAAAACCCCAAATCATCCCTCCCTTCTCACTCCCCACCAATCCCCCCTGCGCCTCTGCCTTGGCGTTTTCCATCAAAAACACTTGGAAAGGAGAGTTCATGGAGGAGAGGGGAGGAATGGGAAACAGCAAAGGAGGAGGGACAACAATTCTGCCTTCTGATTGTCCCCTCCCATGGGGACAAAAAGAGCTCCTTCAGCAGCTCCTGCTCCTCCGGGCACCGCTGGAATTCTGCCCTGGAGTGAGTCTCACTTGGGCCGGTGGCCAGCAGGGAGGCACAGCTGGAGCCTCTGGAATTGCAGCTCCATGGAATATCTGGGGCTGGAAGGGTGCTGCTGAGCCTCTGGAATCGCAATTCCATGGAATATCCGGGGCTGGAAGGGCCCTGCTGACTCTGGAATTGCAATTCCATGGAATATCTGGGGCTGGAAGGGTCCTGCTGACTCTGGAGCCTCTGGAATTGCAATTCCATGGAATATCTGGGGCTGGAAGGGTCCTGCTGACTCTGGAATTGCAATTCCATGGAATATCTGGGGTTGGAAGGGCCCTGCTGACCCCAGATCCTCTGGAATTGCAATTCCATGGAATATCTGGGGCTGGAAAGGCCCTGCTGACTCTGGAATTGCAATTCCATGGAATATCTGGGGCTGGAAAGGCCCTGCTGGCCCCAGAGCCTCTGGAATCACAGCCCCATGGAATATCTGGGGCTGGAAGAACCCTGCTGATCCCAGAGCATCTGGAATTGCAGTTCCATGGAATATCCGGGGCTGGAAGGGCCCTGCTGACTCTGGAATTGCAATTCCATGGAATATCTGGGGCTGGAAGGGTCCTGCTGACTCTGGAGCCTCTGGAATTGCAATTCCATGGAATATCTGGGGCTGGAAGGGTCCTGCTGACTCTGGAATTGCAATTCCATGGAATATCTGGGGTTGGAAGGGCCCTGCTGACCCCAGATCCTCTGGAATTGCAATTCCATGAAATATCTGGGGCTGGAAGAGCCCTGCTGAGCCTCTGGAATTGCAGCTCCATGGAATATCTGGGGCTGGAAGGGCCCTGCTGACCCCAGAGCCTCTGGAATTGCAGCTCCATGGAATATCTGGGGCTGGAAGGGCCCTGCTGAGCCTCGGGAATTGCAATTCCATGGAATATCCGGGGCTGGAAGGGCCCTGCTGACCCCAGATCCTCTGGAATTGCAATTCCATGGAATATCTGGGACTGGAAGGCCCTGCTGATTCCAGACTCTGGAATTGCAGTTCCATGGAATATCTGGGGTTGGAAGGGCCCTGCTGACCCTGGAATCGCAGCTCCATGGAATATCTGGGGCCCCTCTGACCCCGCTGTGTCCCCCCCAGGGCCGCCGTCCCCCCGTGCCCGTAGAGGCCCCGCAGGAGCCGGCGCAGGATGGGAGGCACCGCCCGGCTCATCCGCACCTCCCTGGCCGTGGGAGCCTTCCTGGGTAAGAGATTCCCGCGGGAAGGGCCCATGGGAGGCGCGACATCCCCCGGGATTCCCCGGGAACCGCGGGATGCGGCGCTGCCGGATCCCAAATCCCCGGATCCCAAATCCCCGGATCCCAAATCCCGCGTGGTTCGGGATGCGCCGCTCCGTGTCCGTGCTATTCCCAACTTCCCTCCGGGCTGGGAATGTTTGATGGGATTCCTTCCCCCTTTCCAAACCCACATTTGGGGAGGTGAATGGGATTCATCCCACTCCCCATCCTGCTTTTTCCAGGGATTCCTTGCTGGCCGGACCCTGAAAAGATCCCCCCGCTCCTGAGGGGGCATTTTGGGATGCCACGGAGGATTTCTGGACCTCAGGGAGGAATTCCAGATCTCAGGAATGTTTCAGGGGTGATTTCCAGATCTCAAGGACCATTCCTGAGTCTCAGGGAGAATTTCTGGGTCTCAGGGAGAATTTCTGGATCTTGGGGGCCATTTCCGGATTTCAGGGAGAAATTCCAGATCTCAGGGACATTTTTGGATGTCAGGGACCATTTCTGGATTCTGGGGACCATTTCCAGACCTCAGGGCCCATCCCTGGATCTCAAGGACCATTCCTGGAATTTGGGGATGATTTCTGAATTTTGGGGACCATTTCCAGACCTCAGGGACTATCCCTGGATCTCAGGGACCATTTCTGGATTTAGGGGACAGTTTCTGGATTTGGGGGATCTTTCCCAGACCTCAGGGCCCATCCCTGGATCTCAGGGAGAAGGTCTGGATCTTGGGGACCATTTGTGGAATTTGGGGATGATTTCTGGATTTTGGGGACCATTTCGAGACCTCAGGGCCCATCCCTGGATATCAAGGACCATTACAGGATTTTGGGGGCCATTTCCAGAATTCAGGGCCCACCCCTGGATCTCAGGGAGAAAGTGTGGATCTCAAGAACCATTCCTGGAATTTGGGGATGATTTCTGAATTTTGGGGACCATTTCCAGACCTCGGGGCCCAGCCCTGGCTCTGGGGGAGGCTCAGGCTGCTCCCTGCAGGTCCCTTTTCCGCAGGGAGACATTTCCTCCCCAGCTGAGCCCGCCTGATGTCCTCCAGCCAATCCATCACCCCGGGCAGAGCCTGCTGGCCCATCCTCATAAATATCTAATTACCTTTTAATGTTCTCTGCATCCCTGAGGAGGCCCAGGCAGGGGAGCTGCCCTGGATCCAGAGGCAATTATCCCGCTTGGAAATCCGCCTGACCCTGGAGCCGGACTCGGGGTCTCCCCCCAACCACCTGATTTCAGGCAAAACCCCCCAAAAATCGCACCCTGGGAAGCCTGGGAGGGTGATTTTCACTGAGCTTTGGCTGGTGGTGCCGTGGAGATCTGAGAGCAGATGGGACAGGGGGAAATCCTGGGAATACGAGGAGGGATGGGGACAAAAGGATGGAAGTGATGGATGAAGCTCAGGGAAATGTTATGGAGTGGGAAAAGAGCCAAAACCTCCAGGTCTGGAGGGAGATTTAAATATTTAAAGCTTCTGAAGTGCACAGAGACCACTCTAAAATCCCAAACTTTCACTTCAGTTGGGAAAACCTCTGGATAATCTGGGAATTCAAGCCCTGACCCTTTGTTCCTCAGAAAGCTGCTCGTTAAAAACAACCCAGAACAAAACCTCGGTTCATCAGAGCTGATCCTCAAAAAAATAAAACCCCAAATCCAGTTGGATTCTGGACATAAAACTCCTGTAAAACCAATTTATTGCCCAGCTCCCCCCTGTGATCCAGGAGCTCTGGATGTCCTCGGAAAAAAGGAATTCAGCTTGGAGAATGTTCCACCAAGGAATTCCATCATTTCCTGGGCTCAGCACAACGAGCAGCCTCCTGCACACCTGGGCCTTCCACGTCTGGCTCTCAGCAAATTCCTAAAAATATCCTAAAAAATATCCCAAAAGGGAGACTTTGGAGTCACCTCCCTGCAGCTGCTTCTCCAAATCTTCATTTTTCACCTGTTCCTCATGATTTTGGTGGGAATTATCATTTTTCCTGACACTGAAGGTTATCCCAGAGGCACAGTGGGGTTTTTCCCGTTGTTCCAGCTCTCCCAGCTGAATGGAACATGGAAAATTCCCAGCAGGTCGCTCCTCTCCTTTGAAATTTGGGTTAAAAAAACCTTAATTTTGTGTCTGTCTTCTCCCTATTTTCCAAATGCCAGAGCTCCAGGACAGATCCTGCATTGGTAACATTAAAAACTGGGAATTCTGTGGTGGCAGAACGGGCCTGGATCAGTCTCAGAATTTCTGGGATTTATCAGTTCTGAATTTTAACCTTATCCCCACCTCCTAACTGTTTAATTACTGCCTTGATCAACCCCTGATTTGTTTAATGAGCGAAATCCAAGCGTTTCATCCCCAGCACCTTGGAATTGTGGATTAAAATTCACCTGAACCCCTGGCATCAATTCCAAGCGGGAAAATCGATGCCTGGCACTGGCAGCCATAACCTTGGCAGGGACAAAGGGACAGCAGAGGAGAGCAAGGGGACACGGGCTCCAGGTGGGATCAGGAGGGAGGATGAGCCTGATTTGGCTTGATTGGAATAAAAAATCCCACGGGAAAGGGGCAGGGATGGGAGTGGTACCAACAGATATTTTATTTGTTAGATAAATAGAAATTATTTACCTTATGCTCCCTAATTAATCTCAAAATTAAAGCTGCTCAGCCTGGATCCTGTCACCGCCATCTATCAGAGCACAATTAACTCATCTATCAGCACTCCATTAATTCTTTCTCATTAATTCCTCATTAACTCATTATTGTTTCCCCCTCTGTCGGCAGAGTTTATTCCAGCCGGGACTCCCTCAGCACTGACCCAAACAGGAGAGGGTTTCCAGCGTTTCCTTTAGGAACAGAACCATCCTGGATGGAGAGGGGAAACAACCCCAAACCCGCTGCTTTTCCTTAATTCCAGCTCGGAGCCTCTCCCTGTGCGGCTCCAGGGACCATCCCGCGAGCACATCCAAAGGGGAAATTCCAGCTTTTCCTTTAGGAACAGAACCATCCTAGAATGAAAACAGCACTGGCTGGGAGGAGAAATGACCCCAAACCTGCTGTTTTTCCTTAATTCCAGCTCGGAGCCTCTCCCTGTGTGGCTCCAGGGACCATCCCATGAGCACATCCAAAGGGAAGAGGATTTCCAGCTTTCCCTTTAGGAACAGAACCATGCAGGATGGAGAGGAGAAACAACTCCAAACCCGCTGCTTTTCCTTAATTCCAAAGAATCCCAGCTCTGGGAACCATCCCACGAGCACATCCAAAGGGGAAAGGATTTCCAGTTTTCCCTTTAGGAACAGAACCATCCTGGTTGGAGAGGGGAAATGACCCCAAACCCGCTGCTTTTCCTTAATTCCAAAAAATCCCAGCTCAGAGCCTCTCCCTGTGCGGCTCCGGGGACCATCCCACGAGCACATCCAAACAGGAGATTCCAGCTTTTCCTTTAGGAACAGAACCATCCTAGAGGGAAAACAGCGTTGGCTGGGAGGGGAAATGATCCCAAACCCGCTGCTTTTCCTTAATTCCAAAGAATCCCAGCTCAGAGCCTCTCCCTGTGTGGCTCCAGGGACCATCCCGCGAGCACATCCAAAGGGGAAAGGATTTTTAGCTTTCCCTTTAGGAACAGAAACATCCTAGAAGGAAAACAGCGCTGGCTGGGAGGGGAAATGACCCCAAACCCACTGCTTTTCCTTAATTCCAAAGAATCCCAGCTCTGGGGACCATCCCATGAGCACATCCAAAGGGAAGAGGATTTCCAGCTTTCCCTTTAGGAACAGAACCATGCAGGATGGAGAGGAGAAACAACCCCAAACCCGCTGCTTTTCCTTAATTCCAGCTCGGAGCCTCTCCCTGTGCGGCTCCGGGGACCATCCCGCCAGCACATCCTGGCGGAGCCGGGATAATTGCCTGGAGCAAGGACGCGGGGAGCAGCTGCTCCCAGCCCGGAGCCAATTAGCAGAGCCCCTCTCCCATCCCTCCCCATCCCTCCCCATCCCATCCCATCCCTTCCCAGCCTCCTCCCGGAGCAGCCGGAACGCGAGGCGAGCCCCGGGAGCCGCGGGTCAAGGGCTGCTCCCGCTGATCCCAGCCCGTTCCCGGCTGGAAGTGACTCTTCCATCAAACATCCCGCTCCCGGGAATCGCTTCATTGAGGAGCTGAGCAGCGGGGGGAAGGAGACAGATTGGCCTTGGCACAGCGGGTTGGAGACGCTCATTAATTCAATTACAGAGCGGGGAAGGATCCCGGAGCCGGGGAAGCAGCTCGGAGCTTATCAGCGCTGGTGGCTCCTTCCCTGATAAGGGCCAGGCGCCTCCAGGGGGGGACAGGGACAGCGAGGACAGACGTGCTGGCAATTATCCCACCGGCTGTTCCTGCAAGAAGGAGATTTCCAGGCGGGTTCTGCCTGGCTCTGGCTCACAGTGTCCCTTCCAGGGAGCTGTCCCAGTCCAGGCACGGGTGGAACGGGGTGAGCTTGAAGGTTTTTCCCACCCAAACCAGTCTGGGGTTCTGGGATTGCCCTGTGTGGGAGGGGAGCTGCTGGAATTTGGAATTTTGAGACAGGAAAGCAGCTGGCACTTCCCAGTGGCACATTGTCCCCAGAGGGTGGCCCAGGCGTGGTGTGGATGAGGCAGGTGTGGCCTTTGTCCTTTTTGTTCCTCCCCATTTTTAAAACCAGGATCAAATCCAAGTCTGAACACCCCAAAAGCAGCTTCAGGCTCATCCCAGCCACAAAACAGAATGGTTTGCACTGGTTTGCACTGGTTAGCTCTGGTTTGCTCTGGTTAGCTCTGGTTAGCTCTGGTTTGCTCTGGTTTGCACTGGTTTGCACTGGTTTGCACTGGTTTGCTCTGGTTTGCTCTGGTTAGCTCTGGTTTCCACACCTGCAACCCGCTGATTTGAGGTGTCAGGAGCTGGTGGAGCTGCAGGGACAGAGGGCACCTGCCAGGTGTGTCCAGAGCCGTGAAGATCCCAGTTCTCCCCTCTCCTCCCTCACCCTGGAGAGGATTTTGGACGAACGAACCAGGCAAAGTCTGTGCAGGCAGAGGAGGAACCTCAGGGACAAGGGGACATTCCCAGCTCCAGCTGTGGCGTTCCAGGAGGTCCCTGCTCCTCGCTGCACGTGTCCCCAGGGATGCTGGTCCCTCTGGAAGGGCGGGAATGCTGCGGGATGCTGGGTGGGAGTGGCAGGGTGTGTCCCCACAGCCAGGCCCGGGCTGTGCTGACAGATGGGGTGCGCTTGTCACATGGCTCCTTCTCTCCTCCTCGCTGCTGGGGACACCCTACAAAACTGAAAAGGAGGATTTTTTTAGGAAGAGCCAAGCAGAGCTGAGCAGATTTTCCCCTCTCCTGCAGTCTGGTGCCAAGCCCAGAGCGGCATGAGGAGCTACGGGCCGGTGTTCGAGGAGCAGCCCTCCCACACCCTCTTCCCTGAGGGCTCGGCAGAGGAAAAGGTGACGCTGGCCTGCCGAGCTCGGGCCAATCCTCCCGCCACCTACAGGTGAGCCCAGGGCTCCCTCCGCACCTGGAACGGGAGAGAAACATCCAGAACTCTGCTTTCTCCCCTCCACTTCTATGTATGCGAAATGATTGACTTGGGAATGGGATTCCTTGTTCTGTGAGGAGCTGAGGGAGCTGGGAAGGGTTTGGAGAAACCTGGAAAGGGTTTGGAGAGTCCTGACGGAGCTGGGAAGGGTTTGGAGAAACCTGGGAAGGGTTTGGAGAGTCCTGAGGGAGCTGGGAAGGGTCTGGAGAGTCCTGAGGGAGCTGGGAAGGGGCTCAGCCTGGAGCAAAGGAGGCTGAGGGGGAATTTCTGGCTCTGCACAACTCCCTGCCAGGAGGGGACAGCCGGGGGGGATTTGGGATCTTATCCCAGGGAACGGGGACAGGAGCAGAGGGAACGGCCTCAGGCTGGGCTGGGGAGGCTCAGGTTGGACATCAGCAGGAATTTGCTGATGGAAAGGGCTGGAAGGGGCTGCCCAGGGGGGTTTGGAGTGCCCATCCCTGGAGGTGGCACTGAGTGCTCAGGGTGGGGATCGGGCACAGCTTGGACCCGATGATCCCACAGGGATTTTCCACCCTCAACAACCCCACAATTCTGAGATGTTCCCCTCCTCCCAGGGCACAACTCAGATCCAAATCCACCTCCAGCTGGAAATCCACCGGGCCCAGCCCCACGAGCGTGGCCGTGGGGATTCATCCCTGTCCCTGCCCCGTTTTTCCCGGCAGGTGGAAGATGAACGGCACGGAGCTGAAGCTGGAGCCGGATTCCCGCTACAGGCTGGTGGCCGGGGATTTGGTGATCAGCAGCCCCGTGAAGGCCAAGGATGCCGGCTCCTACCAGTGCGTGGCATCCAATTCCAGGGGCACCGTGGTGAGCAGGGAGGCCTCGCTCCGCTTTGGCTGTAAGTTCGGCACCGCCAGGTAAATTAAACACGACCCCACTTAGGCTGGGCTTAAAAGGAGCCTGCCTGGGGAAAGGCTGGAGAGAATCTCTCCAGCACATCATCCCATGGAGAAATCTCCTGGCACTTCCGTAGAAATTTGGAGAGTTTGGAGAATTTGGAGGTTTATGGAGAAAGACAATGATATTTTTGGATCT
Organism: Fringilla coelebs; assembly: GCF_963513975.1. Classification (NCBI taxonomy): domain Eukaryota; kingdom Metazoa; phylum Chordata; class Aves; order Passeriformes; family Fringillidae; genus Fringilla; species Fringilla coelebs. The sequence continues at coordinate 3,105,462 of NC_140049.1, forward strand.
CCCTCTGCACAAACCCACCCGAGGAGGGGCAGAGAAAGCACAGAGGTTCCTCCAGCTGCATTTTCCTGCCTGGGTTTCACTCTGCCTGTTCAGTTTTGCAGGAATTCTCGGCGGAAGAGCGGGACCCCGTGAAGATCACCGAGGGCTGGGGGGTGATGTTCACCTGCAGCCCCCCGCCCCACTACCCAGGTAAGGGGGACACAGCCGAGCACGGGGTTCCCAGATTTTCTGGGAATTTCATGGAAGGAAATTCGGGGTTAATTCAGAGTTTGTAACGCAGCAGAGCAGAGGTGGGAATTGGTGTGCCCGTGCAAGGGCCAATTCCAGATGGGAATCCCACTGGGTCCATCCCATCCGGGAGGACAGAACAACCAGCACAGTCGATTCCCTTTCCCTCCCATGGAAAGACCAATTCCAGCTGGGAATCCCACTGGGTCCATCCCATCTGGGAGGACAGAACAACCAGCACAGTCGATTCCCTTTCCCTCCCATGGAAGGACCAATTCCAGCTGGGAATCCCACTGGGTCCATCCCATCTGGGAGGACAGAACAACCAGCACAGTCGATTCCCTTTCCCTCCCATGGAAGGACCAATTCCAGCTGGGAATCCCACTGGGTCCATCCCATCCGGGAGGACAGAACAACCAGCACAGTCGATTCCCTTTCCCTCCCATGGAAAGACCAATTCCAGCTGGGAATCCCACTGGGTCCATCCCATCTGGGAGGACAAACCTGTCTAGTTTATTCCTTTCCTTTCCACCCAGGTTTATCCTACCGGTGGCTCCTGAATGAGTTCCCCAATTTCATCCCGGCCGACGGGAGACGTTTCATCTCCCAGACCACGGGCAACCTTTACATCGCCAAGACAGAGGCCTCAGACCTGGGCAACTACTCCTGCTTTGCCACGAGCCACATGGACTTCATCACCAAGAGCGTCTTCAGCAAGTTCTCCCGCCTCAGCCTGGCTGCGGAGGGTCAGCGCTCTTGGATTGTCCCAAAAATGCCAATTCTTATGGGAAAAATCTGAATTAACAAACCCCCGCAAAGCATTTGAGGACAGTGCCCAAGTCATCCTCCAACCTCTCTTAAGAGGTTGAAAAACCTGGATGGGCTGGGATGGGAGGGAAGCAGATCTCTCTCCAAGATTCCCTGTTTCCACTCCATCCATGGGGTTTCTCAAAGGATAATTCTGGTAGAGGGAAAAGGGAATTAAACAGGAGGAAGGCCTGGATGGACACGGACTGGAGCAAGCTGGGATAGTGGGAAGTGTCCCTGTCCATGGCATGGGTGGGACTGGATGGGTTTTAAGGACCTTCCAACCCAAACCATTCCAGGAATCTGGGGAATTCTTGGGAGTTGTGGAGCCCTGAGATGTTATAAAAGAGATTTTTAGAGACTTCAGCAAGAGCTGTCTGAAAAGAAAACAAAATCTCTGTCTTCTCACCCAAACGGGTTGGGAAGTCACCTCATGGGTCCCCCTGCCCTTTGAGACCCCCTGGGTGGCATTTTGGTGTCACCCAGGTCCCCTGAGCGGTGTTTTCCCCCTGTGGCAGATGCCAGGCAGTTCCCACCCAGCATCAAGGCCAGGTTCCCTGCGGACACCTACGCTCTGACCGGGCAGGTGGTGACCCTGGAGTGCTTCGCCTTTGGAAAGTGAGTGCAGCTCCACGTGGATCGGGATCGGGATAAGGATCGGGATTGGGATTGGGATGGGGATTGGGATGGGGATTGGGATGGGGATTGGGATGGGGATCAGGATGGGGAAGGAACGGCAGAACTTCCACACCTCCAATGGAAGACCAGAGATGGAGGGAAATGGGAGAAGGGAGGAGCTGGCCGAAGCCAAGGCCCAGTGGGACAGGACCAGGGTGGCCCCGCGGGGACCGAGCTCAGCCCGGATTCACCGGCTCGGCTTTTCCACAGCCCCGTGCCCCGGATCAAGTGGAGGAAGCTGGATGGGCCGCAGTCCTCCAAGTGGATCGGCAGCGAGCCCCTGCTGCAGATCCAGCACGCCGGATTTGAGGATGAGGGGACGTACGAGTGCGAGGCGGAAAACGCCAAAGGGAGGGACACCCACCAGGGCCGCATCATCATCCACGGTAACGCATCCTAACACATCCCTTATCCAGGGGACATGCCCAAACTTGTCCCTTATCCAAGGGGACACGCCCAAACTCATCCCTTATCCAAGAGGACACACCAAACTTGTCCCTTATCCAAGGGGACACACCCAAACTCATCCCTTATCCAAGAGGACACACCAAACTTGTCCCTTATCCAAGGGGACACACCCAAACTCATCCCTTATCCAAGGGGACACACCCAAACTTGTCCCTTATCCAAGGGGACACACCCAAACTCATCCCTTATCCAAGAGGACACACCCAAACTTGTCCCTTATCCAAGGGGATGCACCAAACTCATCCCTTATCCAAGAGGACACACCCAAACTCCTCCCTTATCCAAGGGGACACACCCAAACTCCTCCCTTATCCAAGGGGACACACCCAAACTCCTCCCTTATCCAAGGGGACACACCCAAACTCCTCCCTTATCCAAGGGGACACACCCAAATTCATCCGTTATCCAAGGGGACACACCCAAACTCGTCCCTTATCCAAGGGGACACACCCAAACTCATCCCTTATCCAAGGGGATGCACCCAAACTCATCCTTTATCCAAGGGGACACACCCAAACTCGTCCCTTATCCAAGGGGATGCACCCAAACTTGTCCCTTATCCAAGACACAACCAAATGCGTCCCTCATCCAAGAGGACACATTCAAAAACGTGTCCTTCTTCCAAGGGGACACAAACGTGTGTCCATCATCCAAGAAAAACCTTTAAATAAGTGCCCTTCACCCAGGAAAGTGTTCTTCACCCAGGGAACACATTAAACACGTGTCCTTCACCCAGGGAACACATTAAACACGTGTTCTTCACCCAGGAAACATGTTTTAACTTTCCAGAGCACACCAAGGTGCCCCAGGCGATGGTCCAAGGCTTTGGTACTAAAACCAACCCCCCTCTAATCCTGCTTCTTACCAGCCCTAATTAAAGGTGCTGCAAAGCCCCAACCAAGACCTGCAGGGATTGGGGAAACCTTTCCTTGGTGGGCACGTTTGGGTTGAGGCAAGGGGAGAGAGAGAGAGAGGGAGAGCTCTTAACAGGCTCTAAAATCATCCCAGCAAACATCAGGGAACCAGGGAAGGAAGGAGAGTGCTAAAAATCCAACTTGGCTGGTGCTCAAGGTCCTCTCCAAGCCTGAGGAGCTCCCAGCAGGGGTAACGCTCTGAGCTGTTGAGCAGATCTAGTCGAGTTAAAAAACTTAACTCATCTTGATTCCAGTTTTTCCTGAAGTTCAGGAATGGCCTGAAGCTGAGAGAGGGAAGGTTCAGAGGAGATATCAGGAAGAAATTCTTTAGTGTCAGAGCGGTGAGGGCCTTGGCACAGGGTGGATGGGGAATTGTGGCTTCCCCATCCCTGGAAGTGTTCCAGGCCCAGCTGGACGGGACTTGGAGCAAGCTGGGATGGTGGAAGGTGTTCCAGCCCATGGCACTGGGGGATCTTCAAGTTCCTTTCCAACCCAAACCCATGATTGGATGGTTCAGGAATGGCTGAATTTACTCTTAAGAAGAGAAACCAATTCCTCAGCCCTGGATTCTGCCCTGGTCCTGCCCAGCAGGACCCGGCCGTGCCTCTCACCGCACAAAAGGCCGGGGCTGCTCCTGTGGCAGATCCCGCTGTGCCAACGACTGCGCCGGCAGTGCTGGCACGGGGACATCCTTCTGCCAGCCTGGCACTGCCACCTCTCAGCTGAGCTCCTTGGCTCTGCCCTCTCTCTCTTGTCCCCTGCAGCCCAGCCCGACTGGCTGGACGTGATCTCGGACACCGAGGCCGACATCGGCTCCGACCTGCGCTGGAGCTGCGTGGCCTCGGGCAAGCCCCGGCCCACGGTGCGGTGGCTGCGGGACGGGCAGCCCCTGACGTCCCAGGTACCCCCACAGCCAGCTCTGATCCTGCTCCTCCAGCCCCAGCCCCTCCTCCTGCCTCGCTCCTGCATCCCCACCCCGGTTCTCACCCCGCATCCCTCCTCCATGTGCCCCCATCGGGCTGCGAAGCGACGGCACCATCCCCAAATCCCCTCTCCTGGCGCTGCCATCCCAGCCATTGCTTCGTGCAGCTGCAGGGACTCACAGCCGGCCAGCAGGGAGGACAAACAGCGCCTCGTGCCTGTCCTGGTGTCACCTGCACGCTGCTGCTCAGGTGTCTCGGCAAACAGAGCACGGCGATGCGGGGGAGTGACCGCACAGACACAAAAACAATTCCTGCGTTTTTCCCCCATGGAAAACCAGGCCACCCCGAGGAGTCTGTGACAAAGCTCAACCCCGACCCAGCCGAGGACTGAGTTCCATTTTTACTTTTTTTTTTGTTTTTCTCATCTAATGGGTTCATCCTCTTGTTTGCACAGAACCGCATCGAAGTGAGCGGTGGAGAGCTGAGATTTTCCAAGCTAGTCCTGGAGGACTCTGGCATGTATCAGTGTGTGGCTGAGAACAAGCATGGCACAGTTTATGCAAGTGCTGAATTAACAGTGCAAGGTAATTCCTCCTTTCCCAGAGCTCTGGGTTCCAATGGGACACTGAAAAAAAATCTCTTCCTAATATCCTGATGTGATCCTGGCGTTGTGATGTCGCAGCGAGATAAGAGCGGGCAAAAACGGCTCCGCTCACCACTGAAGTGGTTGCTGGTTCAACAAGACACAGTGCAAGCCTTGAAATTCTAAATCCTGTGTAAATTCTGTGTGAAAGTGAAAAAAAAAATCTGTTTAGCTACAGGAAGTGGACAGGACAGCCAGCAGCAGCACTGCAACCTCTCTTCCACTACAAATTCCTCTTTTTGAGGGGAAAGAGGTCCAAAAAAAAAAATTCAGCCTCCCTTCCACCTGGTTTGATGGATGGTGACTGGAGCTGAACTGCTGCCAAACTTGTTCCACTTAGTCCAAAAGTTCATCTCCTCGTGGAGATGCCAAAGATAAATTAAAGGCCCTGAGCACAAACTGCTCAACATTAACACACTGAGGGCAACAGGTAAATCCCGATTCCATCTGCAATTCCAGGAGGAGTTTCAGGCAAGCTGGATGTCTGCGTTGGTCAGGATATTGAAGAGATTATCCTCGACATGTTCCAAAGCAGCTGTTGTTGTGTCTCTCAAAGACCTTGCACTTGTTAGGGTCATTCCCATCGCTCCGTCCCACTCGTGTGCCACATAATTCCTGCCTGGCAGGCATCAGGATCCACCCTCGGCAGCCAAGGAATTCCTCCCTTATCCCGCTCTCCAGACTCTGCCTTGCTTCTCTTACCAAGCCATCCAACAAACAAATCAATTCCCACTCGCACGGCGCTGAAATTCCCCCCAGGGCAGCGTTTCTAATCTTGCCTTAATCCTCTTTTTTTATCCCTGTAGCCTTAGCTCCAGATTTTAGACTAAACCCGGTGAAGCGCCTGATCCCGGCAGCCCGGAGTGGGAAGGTCATCATCCCGTGCCAACCACGAGCAGCACCAAAAGCCACCGTGCTCTGGACCAAAGGGACAGAACTCCTGGTCAACAGCAGCAGGTAGCAGCACAGAGTCAGCTTCCACCTAGAAAACGTAGCTAAATTTTTTTTTTTTTTTTTTTACCAGAAGACTGGACTCGATGATCCAAATGTGCTGCTGCATCCCTGAGTTTTCTTTATCCTCTAATTTCTTCTTTAGCAAACTCCTACACAATATTTTCTGCCTGAGTTGCCCCTGGTTTCGCCAAAATCAGTGGAAATTCCCAAATGTCCAGTGGCCATTTTAACGTTCCTTTGTGTGGCTCCTCCTCCTTTGCAGGGTGACGATTACGGAGGACGGGACCTTGATCCTGCAGAACATCAGCAAATCTGATGAGGGAAAATACACCTGCTTTGCTGAGAACTTCATGGGCAAAGCCAACAGCACTGGAATCCTCTCTGTCCGAGGTAGGGATGTTCAGTTGGGGTCAATCAAGAAAGAAATGGCTAAGAATGAATTATGTGATGTTTCTCCTCTCCTTACACTCCCAAAAAACAGAATAATCAGAGAATCAAAGTGATTCCAGGTGGAGCAGCAAAACTTCTGCCTGACCCAGCAACAAACAGCCCTTGAGCAAAACATTTCCATTTCCCAGTCCCTCCTCTTCCTCCTGTTGGGGCAGGATGAGGAGCTGGGAGGGATGGTTTGGATACTGGGATGGGGACGTTCCCTGCTAACGGCCCTTCCCGCTGGCTCCCCGCAGATGCCACCAAGATCACGCTGGCGCCATCGAGCGCCGACATCAACGTGGGTGAGAACCTCACCCTGCAGTGCCACGCCTCCCATGACCCCACCATGGACCTCACCTTCACCTGGGCCCTGGATGATTTCCCCATCGACTTTGACAAGTCCGAGGGGCACTACCGGCGAGCCAGCGCGGTGAGTCCAGAGGGAATTCCGGACCATCCAAAAGGGGGGAAAATTAATTCCACGCTCGTTGTTTGAGTGTTTGTGCCCACCAAAGCTGCTCTGCCACTTTGCCCAGAATGGTTGGGAATTCCACATCCCTGGAAGTGTCCAAGGCCAGGTTGGACAGGTCTTGGAGCACTCTGGAATAGTGGAAGGTGTCCCTGGCCACCTGGGGTGGAATGGGATGGGCTTTAAGATCCTTCCCAATTCAAACCATTCCATGATTCCATGGTCACTCCCCGCCTAAACTGGAGGAGAAAGGAAAAGGCCTGTGGACAAAGCAGGCAGAGATCACCCAGTGATACCTCAGTGATCAATCAATGACCACTCATTGATCACTCAATGATCAATCAGTGATCATTCAATGGTCACTCAGTGATCACTCATTGATCATTCAATGATCATTCATTGGTCACTCAACGATCACCCAATGATCGCTCATTGATCATTCAATGATCAATTGGTCACTCAATGATCACCCAATGATCGCTCAACGTTCACTCAACCATCACTCAATGATCGCTCAGTGATTGACACTCAATGGTCACTCATTGATCACTCATTGATCACTCTTTGATCACCATCCCAACCCAAACAGACCCAGCACCGCCTCAGCCTTGGCCAGCACTGGATCCACCCTGGATCCATCCAGCTCCGTACCCTGGGGGAATCTTTTCCCATCTCCCTCCTCTCCACCTCCACCACCACCCACCCACCCAAACCCAACCCACGCTGGGTTCTGGCCCGTGACCGGTAACCTCCTGGTGCTGTCCCCACCGTGTTGTCCCGTTGCCCTGCAGAAGGAGGCCATCGGCGACCTCAGCATCTCCAACGCGCAGCTGCGGCACTCGGGGCGTTACACCTGCACGGCCCAGACCGTGGTGGACAGCGCGTCCGAGTCAGCCACGCTCACCGTCAGAGGTAATTCCCTGAGGGAGCATTCCCTGCTCCTGGCAAACCCAGAGCAATGGCGTGGCCCGTGCCATCAGCTGCTCTGTATCCACCTCACACCCAATAATTCCATGAGATGGCCCAACGGGTTTTATTTTCACCTAAAACTTGGGTTTGATCACCTTGGAGGTCTTTTCCAACCTTTCCAGTCAGAGCTTTTCCAGAGGCTAAAGCTGGCAGTGAGGCTTCCCAGCTTCCAGAAAAGAAAGCCCCAATGTGAATTTGCGACTTGCACAGCGCACAGAGTGATAAACCTCCACACCTTCCACGTCAGTGACACATTTCCCATTCCTCCAGGACCCCCAGGCCCACCTGGCGGGGTGGTGGTGAGGGACATCGGTGACACCAGCGTCCAGCTGAGCTGGAGCCGTGGCTTCGACAACCACAGCCCCATCGCCAGGTACCTCATCGAGGCCAGGACCCTCCTGTCCAGCCAATGGAAGCAGATGCGCACCAGTGAGTGTCCCCACGGTGGCACCGGTGACACACCAAGGCCACAGAGGCCACCGAGGCCACCGGCCAGTCCTGGCTCCGTGCTGCTCCTCGCTCTATTCCTTCCCCTCTGGTGCTGTTGGATTTTACAGATCCCGTAAACATCGAGGGCAACGCGGAGACGGCGCAGGTGGTGAACCTCATCCCGTGGATGGATTACGAGTTCCGGGTCTTGGCCAGCAACATCCTGGGAATTGGGGAGCCCAGTCTGCCCTCCAGCAAAATCCGCACCAAGGAAGCAGGTGGGTGTGGAGACCAGCCCAGGGCCCTGTCCCTGCCCAGGATGGTCCCAGGGGATGAATCCTCTGGAGGGCTCCCAGAGCTGAGGCCACCGCAGGATTTTCCATCTTTCTGCCCATTTCTGTGTCAAAGATGAGCAGGGTTAGAGCTGCACTTGCCAGCACTTCCTTCCATGTCCAGCTGCTTGGACAGAAAGGATAGAGAACCGCAGGAGAACTTCACCCAATCCACCAAATGCAAACCAGCTTCTTCCTAATAAAACTCCCCTCCTCATCCCTGCTTTTGAGCTCCGTCCTTGTCCCCTTGGACACCAGATCCTTGTCCCTAAATCACCTGGTCAGGCACAAGCTGGAATTCCCCAGAGCCCAGTCCTTTCCTGGGAGCTGTCCCATCCAGTGTCACCAGTGTCACACCGTGTTTGTGCTCCTCTCCATCACTCCCACCTCCTTAACCCAAACTCTGCTGTTTTTTGGGGACCTCACAGCACCAACGGTGGCACCATCCGGGCTCGGCGGTGGCGGAGGGGCTCCCAACGAGCTCATCATCACCTGGACGGTGAGTTGGGAACAGGGAAAGCACCAAGGTGGGACCATGCGGCATTTTTTGGGGGGAAATCAGTGCTGCCATCCCAGTTTGGACACGGGGTTGAGCCCAGGGCTGGTTTGGATGGACCAAGCACACATTTCCTTCAGGAAATCAGCACCACCATCCCAGTTTGGACACAGGGTTGAGCCCAGGGCTGGTTTGGATGGACCAAGGGCAAATTTCCTTCAGGAAATCAGCGCCACCGTCCCAGTTTGGATAAACCAAATCCCAGTTTGGACATGGGGTTCATCCAAAGGCTGGTCTGAACAGACCAAGCACAGATTTCCTTTGGGAAATCAGCATCACCATCCCAGTTTGGACACGGGGTTGAGCCCAGGGCTGGTTTGGATGGACCAAGCGCACATTTCCTTTGGGAAATCAGCATCACCATCCCAGTTTGGACAGAGAATTGAGCCCAGGGCTGGTTTGGATGGACCAAGCGCACATTTCCTTTGGGAAATCAGCATCACCATCCCAGTTTGGACAGAGAATTGAGCCCAGGGCTGGTTTGGATGGACCAAGCACACATTTCCTTCGGGAAATCAGCGCCAGCATCCCAGTTTGGATAAACCAAACCCCAGTTTGGACAGACCAAGGCTCTCTCTCTCTTCCCAGCCGACGCTGCGGGACTACCAGAACGGGGACGGCTTTGGGTACATCGTGTCCTTCCGGAGGAAGGGCAGCCAGGCCTGGCTGAGGGCGCGGGTGCCGCACGCGGAGTCGCTGCACTTCGTGTACCGCAACGAGAGCATCGCGCCCTACACCCCCTTCGAGGTGAAGATCAAGGCCTACAACAGGAAAGGGGAGGGCCCCGAGAGCCTCACGGCCATCGTGTACTCGGCAGAGGAAGGTAAAGAGCAGCAGGAGAGCTGGGAATGTTCACCTGGAGGGGAGAAGGCTCCAGGGAGAGCTCAGAGCCTCTCCCAGTGCCTGAAGGGGCTCCAGGAGAGCTGGAGAGGGATTTGGGACAAGGGATGGAGGGACAGGAAGCAGGGAATGGCTTCCACTGCCAGAGGGCAGGGATGGATGGGAGAATGGGATGGAATTGTTCCCTGGGAGGGTGGGGAGCTGGGATGGAATTCTCAGAGCAGCTGTGGCTGCCCCTGGATCCCTGGGAGTGTCCAAGGTCAGGTTGGACACTGGGGTTTGGAGCAGCTGGGACAGTGGAAGGTGTCCCTGCCATGGCTGGGGTGGCACTGGATGAGCCTTAAGGTCCCTTCCACCCCAACCATTCCATGACAGCACAGCCTCAGAATTCCCCATTTTGTCCAACCCACCGCCTTTCCCCAGCCAGACCCCTGCAGATCCGTGTCCATCCAGGAGCTCGGACGTTCCTTTGGCTCCTCTGCTCCTCCAAACCCTCAGAGGGAGGATTCCCTAAGCCCAGCCCCGGCTGCCCCACAGCCCTGGGGCAGACACGGATCCCAGAGCTCACAGCTGTGGCCCTGCTTGTCCCCCTAAGTCCCTAAATCCCTTCCCCTCGCTCCGTAACACAGCACCAGCTGTCTGCCAGGGGATGACGACGGGGCCCAAAGTGAGGAAAAGGATTTGATTCCTGTCTTTCAGAACCCAAAGCAGCTCCTTACAGGGTCATTGCCAAGTCTGTCCTGTCCTCGGAGATGGATGTGTCCTGGGAGCCCGTGGAGCAGGGAGAAATGACCGGAGTGCTTTTGGGATACGAGGTAGGAGATTCCAATGGGAATGGGAGACCCTGAGAGCCCAGCGAGGAAAATTCCCCTGGGTTATGTGAGGTGAAAGGAAGCAGCGTCTTGATTCCAGAGGTGGGGGATAATTCCCACACCACGTGGTTCTGCTCTCTCAGGAGAGATTAAAGGGAATCATCCCATTTTTCCTGCCTGCCTTTCCCAGGAGGCCGTGGCCTCATTCCTGGGCACACACAAAGCAAAACACACAGAAACAAACACCCAAAGGCCCTTCGGGGTGGGCTGGCTGGGGATTTGCAGATCTCTCCTTCCTAAGCCCATCCCGTCCTTTTCCACGCAGATCCGGTACTGGAAGGACGGGGACAAGGAGGAGGCGGCTGACAGAGTGAGGACAGCGGGGCTGGTGACATCGGCTCGTGTCACCGGCCTGAACCCCAACACCGACTACCACGTGTCAGTGCGAGCCTACAACCGGGCGGGGACCGGCCCCCCCAGCCCCGCCACCAACGTCACCACCACGAGACCTCGTGAGTGAGCCCTGATCCCCCCAAATCACCCCAACTTTGATCTTGGTGCTCTTGCTTGATGTCCCCTGAAGGCCCCACAGCGGTCTGATCCCCCAAAATCACCCCAACTTTGATCTTGGTGCTCTTGCTTGATGTCCCCTGAATGCCCCACGGCGGTGACAGCTCTGGGACCAGCACAGCCTTCTCCTCCCTCCCTGATTTACCCAATCCCTGTCTGGTTTTGCATCCCTCAGCACCAAAAAGGCCACCTGGGAACATCTCCTGGACTTTTTCCGGCTCCACAGTCAGCATCAAGTGGGACCCCGTAGTGGCCAAGGCAGACGAGTCGGCGGTGACGGGGTACAAGGTACGGCCAGCGAGGCTGGGCTTCTCCTGGAGGCGATCCCAGGAATCACAGGGAACGGGAGCTCAGCATTCCCTCTCCCCACAGATGCTCTACAGGCAGGATTCCCACTCGGCCCCCACGCTGTACCTGGCCAGCAAGAGCCAGATCGACATCCCCATCCCTGAGGATTTCACTCACGCCTTCGTCCAGATCCGGGTGACCGGGCCCGGCGGGGACGGGACCCCGGCTGAAGTTCACATCCTCAGGAACAGCGGTACCTGCGCTCCTCTGGCCACACCCGCCCCACTGACCACACCCCTTCGACTGACCAATCCCTTCAATGTGCCCCTCCAGCCACACCCACTCCACTGAGCACACCCATTCAACTGACCACACCCATCCATGTGCACCTCTGGCCAACACCTGCCCCTCTGACCACACCCACTCTACTAGTCACACCCAATTCACTGACCACACCCATCCCACTGGCCACACCCACCAATGTATGCCTCTGACCACACCCATCCATGTGCCTCTCTGACCACACCCACTCCACTGGCCACACCCACCAATGTATGCCTATGATCACACCCACTCCTTGCTCCCTGACCACACCCACTCCACTGACCACACCCTCTCTACACCCAAATTCCCCTTTCCAAGGTTCTCCAAGGCCCCGGAGCTCACAGGACACCTCCTGTCCCTCCCTTCCCAGCAGGAAGGACTCAGTCACGCCCCTCCCATCCTGGGCACACCAAATCCCAATAAATTTTGTTTCGAAATCCCACTCTCCCTTCCAGGCCATGGGAGAACATCCTCCCGCAGGGTTTTAGGTTCAGACTCTGGAATTGGTCCTTTCTGGAATTGTTTTTTTTTCTGGAATCAGCCTTTGGTTCCCTTGTGCTGTTCACTCATAGGAATTCCTGACTCTTCTTCTCCCCAAACGCAGCCCAGCTTGAACCAGGTTTGGGATCTGCAGCCTCCAGACCCCACAACACCCAATTTCCCAAGATTTACAACCTAAAAACCAGTTAAGTTTTCCACTAAGAGTGGAGCCCCATCTCTGTGGGGCCACAGCTCCAGCAAATCCCCTAAATCCAGGGGCGAACTCCCAAATTCTGCTCCCAGCACTCCCAGGAGTTTCACCAGCAACAAACACACGAAAAACCCCACAAAACCTCCCCCAACTCCCTATTCCATGTTTTTCCAGGGACGAGCATGATGGTGGAGGACTCTGGGATGAGGCCAGCGCCACACCTCGTGGTTGTCACCACCAACTCCCTGCTGATGGTGGCCCTGATCAGCTCCCTGGAGCTCTGACCGCGGCTCCTCCCCATCCCCTGGGAACAACGCAAATCCCACGGGAACAACGCAAATCCCACCTGGGGGCAGCACCGTGGGGAGAGAGAGGATTGGACCACGTGGTTGGAAGGGAGGAAGAGATTAAAAACAGCTTTTTTTTTGTTTTTGGTTTGGTTTGGAGGAACAAAAGCTTTCGTACAAGACATGGGTCTTTAACCGATTCAATGTTTTTTAAGGAAAACGAAGAAAATGAAGAATTCTCCGGGAATTCTGCAGCCAGCTGCCCCCGCCCTCACTGTATCCATAGGTTTTCTGCCTTATTGAAGCCATGTATGAGATAACCAGACTGCTAAATTTGACTTTTTTTTTAACTCTGTACAGTGAATTCCGTGGGGGGACGGGGACTGAGGAGTTCAGGGACCAGCATGTTCCACACCCATCCCACCACAGCCAGCTCGGAGCGTTTGTGGGACGGGATTGATCCTTTTTCCCACAAAAAAGAGCCAAACCCTGCAGGAACCAGCCCAAGGAGACAAATCCACGGGAGGGTCGAGCTCTGCCCCAGCCTGAAAAGCTTTTTTTACTACTCTGGTGTTCATTTGCAGCCCCAGCCTGGTGCTTGTCTCAGCTGTGAGGTGCAAATTCTGTGTTTTCCCATATCCCACGTGCTTCTGGGGTGGATTTGTCACCCTGTTTGCCTCTTTGGGAGAAGGGGATCCTTTCCCAGAATCCTTAATTTGGGCAGCTCTGCCTAAAAATGGAGGTGTCAATAAATCCAATTTCAGAGGGGCTTAAAGAAGGAATTTTTAAAAAGTGAGAAAATTAAAACAAGAATGGGAGACTCCAGGAAGCGCCGCTGGGACAAGAAGGAAAATTTGGACTCGGATTCATCTCCCTGCACTGAGAATTCACCCAGCCAAAATTCCAGGCTTGGACTGGGACTGCAAAGGCTGAGATCCAGCCAGGAAGCAGCTCTGGATTCCATCTCTGACGGCGGCCGGACATCCCAAGGGATGCTGAGGAGCCCCCTCCACTCCGGAGGCTGGGAAAAGCAGGAATGCCGAGCTGAGCACCCACAGGACTGGCTGGGAATCGATGTTGCCTGTTGAAATCTCTGTCTCCCAGTAAAGCAGTTGACCAAAGTTAACGAGAATTGGTTGGTGTTGCTGCTGGTTCCTTCCCAAGGGGGGTTTTAGGGATTTTCCCCGGCTGTGATTCCTCAATCCCAGAGAAAACCGTGCCAGCCTGGGCAATCCTGAGTCTGGAATTTCCTGGCTGGGCCCTGACCTGCAATTTTCCCTTTAAATGCCAATTCCTCGCCCTTTTCAGCCCAGGTGGTGGCAGGGAAATCCCTCTCCAGACAGGGCAGCTCAGGCTTTGTTAAGCCCTGTTTTGGGCAGCCCCTTCTGCCATTCCGTTAATCCAGGGTTGGGAGAGCCACGGGGAAGGATCTGCACCTGCAAATCCGACACTCAGACCTCGGGAAATGACAAAAATCTGCATTTAACGCCCAGCCAGAGCCACCCAGGGCAGGAAAAGGCTCAGAATCCTCCCTAAAACCTCTGAGAGCTTCCTAAAATACAGCCTGGGGTTAAAGGTGTGCAGAGGAAGGGAGAGAAGGGGAGTTCAGGGGATTTGGAGGGAGGATGGAGGGAGGGAAGGATGGAGAGAGGGATGGATGGAGAGAGGGATGGAGAGAGGGAAGGATGGAGGGAAGGATGGAGGGAGGGAAGGATGGAGAGAGGGATGGAGGGGAAGGATGGAGAGAGGGAAGGATGGAGGGAAGGATGGAGGGAGGGATGGAGAGAGGGAAGGATGAAGAATGGAGAGAGGGAAGAAAGTGAAGGAGGGGAAGGAGGGATAGAGGGAAGGATGGAGAGAGGGATGGATGGAGAGAGGGAAGAATGGAATGAAGGAGGGGAAGGAGGGATAGAGGGAAGGATGGAGAGAGGGAAGGATGGAGAGAGGGAAGAATGGAATGAAGGAGGGGAAGGATGGAGAGAGGGAAGGATAAAGGAAGGATGGAGAGAGGGAAGAATGGAATGAAGGAGGGGAAGGATGGAGAGAGGGAAGGATAAAGGAAGGATGGAGAGAGGGAAGAATGGAATGAAGGAGGGGAAGGATGGAGAGAGGGAAGGATGGAGTGAAGGAGGGAAGGATAAAGGAAGGATGGAGAGAGGGAAGGATGGAGTGAAGGAGGGAAGGATGAAGGACGGAGAGAGGGAAGGAGCCCTGCCAAGCTCCAGCCTCTGTGATCCCAAAGGTGCCAGAGTTCAGAGCAGACAGAGCCATTTTTTCCTGAATTTCTGCCCTTTATGGTGGGAATTCATGGGAAGTGATTTAGAAAAGATTGTTTTGCAGGGAGAGAGGGAAAAAAGGAGGGATGAAAAGGGTTTTTACTTCCCTACTTGCACTGAGCTCCAACCTCTGCTTTTCCCTTTTCCTTCCCTCTCCCTTCCTTCCCCTATTATGATAAACATCCCCCAATCCTTAATAACCCTTCAAAAATCAAAGAGCACCCTAAAAAAAAAATCCCATTAAAGGCCCTTTGTGACAGCTGGACCCCAGTGGCCATCCCAGCCCTCGGTCTCCAAATAAAAACTCCAATTATGGATTCATTTTCCCTGCTCTGAGCATCTGGCTCCCCTCAGAAATTACAAAACCCCCCAATCCAAAGATGAAGGAGATTTTTGGCTCCCACTCTGACTCCCCCAGCAGAGCTGGAGCTTTCATCCCGCTGGATTTGGGAATCCCAGCTGGGCCCAAGACACTGAAATTTCCATGACAAAGAGCAGAGAGGCTCCTGCAGATGGGGCAGCTCTGGACCATTAACTCCCAGCCCGCTGTGATGGGTCATTCCTGATTTTTCCACATTCAGGAGGTGAAAAAAACCCTCTGGGAATCAGCTCTGGGAAGTGCCTGGTTTGGTTTTCATTCAAATAAATAAAATTATTTCCCTCCATACCCATGTTTTTCGATATCAAAGCATTTTTGTGTCATTCTGGTAAAAGGAAAAACCGTGGACGACCCCAAGAATCAGAATCCCATCCTGAATTCCTAATCCAGGCTCCAAAGTGGCCGAAAATATTAATTTATAAACGGTGTCTTTTGCAAATAAATTCTAAATATCCCATTAAATGCTTATGGGATCCATGGAATGTCCTGAGTTGGAAGGGGAGGATCACCAAAATCCAACCGCGGACGACCTGAAGAATTCCATTCTGAATTCCTGAATTCTTAATCCGGGCTCCAAAGCAGCCAAAAATATTCAATCATAAGCTGTGTCTGTTGCAAATAAACTTTAAAAATCCCATTAAATAGTCATGAGATCCATGGAACCTCCCGAGTTGGGAGGATCATCAAAGTCCAACAATGGACTATCCCAAGATTCCCACCCTGATCCCAACAGGGAATGGCGTCAGTCTCCGTTCATTTCTCGGGCTGCTCTTCTCCTGCAAACCCTGCCCAGGCAGCAGAGCCCGAGGCTGAACACGACGCCCACGATCACCCCGCTCCCAATTCCCAGCACCGCCTCGTAGAACCACTGCTTCTCCCAAAAACTCTTCCGCTGCTCCGCGGGGCCCGTGGCGTTTCCCGGCGGTTCCTCCCCGTTGGCCGCCAGCTGCTGCTCCCAAGTCAGGGATTTCTGGAAGTTCAGATCCACCAGATCCCTGGGGATCACCCTGAGGCCGAAGTAGATCCTCTTGACCAGCTGGAAGGAGCTCAGCACCTGCACGTCGCAGCGGTAGGTCCCGGAATGCGACTCCAGCGCCGGCGAGAAGCTCAGGGAACGGCTGGGATTGCGGAAGGGGTGGAACAGGAGATCGTTGGTGGTGATGAGCCCCTGGGCGAACCTCCAGGTGTAGCCAAAATTGGGTCCCTCCAGGCTGGCGGCGTCCGGGGAGAGGCAGGTGAGCTGGAGGGGGCTTCCCTCGGGGACGCGGAGGTGCCGGAGGCCGCAGATCCACTCGGTGAGGCAGCGCGAGTGCACCAGGGAGCAGTTGCGGCGCTCGCCGGCCGGGCTGACCTCGCAGTGCTGCTCCTGCTTCACGCCCAGCCCGCAGGTGACGCTGCAGGGCGTGGCGTTCACCACCACCTTGGGCTTCAGCCCCAGCGGGATGGACCCCGCGGGGAGATCCAGTCCCGGTTCTGAGGGAGGCTTGGATCCCGATCTCGCTTCCGAGGGAAGTTCAGATCCTGGTTCTGAGGGAAGCTCCAGTCCTGCTTCCAAGGGAAGTTCAGATCCTGGTTCTGAGGAAAGCTCCGATCCCAGTTCTGGGGGAAGCTCCAATCCCGGTTCTGAGGGAGGCTCAGATCCTGGTTCTGAGGAAAGCTCTGATCCTGCTTCCAAGGGAAGTTCAGATCCCGGTTCTGAGGAAAGCTCCGATCCTGCTTCCAAGGGAAGTTCAGATCCCGGTTCTGAGGAAAGCTCCGATCCCGGTTCTGAAGGAGGCTCAGATCCCAGTTCTGAGGGAAGCTCCGATCCCGATCCCATTTCCAAGGGAGTTTCAGATCCTGGTTCCGAGGGAAGCTCTGATCCCGCTTCCAAGGGAGTTTCAGATCCCGGTTCCGAGGGAAGCTCTGATCCCGCTTCCAAGGGAGTTTCAGATCCCAGTTCTGAGGAAAGCTCTGATCCCGCTTCCAAGGGAGTTTCAGATCCTGGTTCCGAGGGAAGCTCTGATCCCGCTTCCAAGGGAGTTTCAGATCCCGGTTCCGAGGGAAGCTCCGATCCCGCTTCCAAGGGAAGCTCAGATGCCCACAGAGGCTCTGAGCCCGGTTCCGAGGGAAGAGCTGAGCCTGATCTCACTTCTGAGGGAAGCTCGGATCCCGGTTCCGAGGGAAGCTCAGATCCCGGTTCTGAGGGAATTTCAGATCCTGGTTCTGAGGAAAGCTCTGATCCTGCTTCCGAGGGAAGCTCAGATCCCCACAGGGCCTTTGATCCCGGTTCCAAGGGAAACTTCGATCCTGGTTCCAAGGGAAGCGCTGAGCCCGATCTCACTTCTGAGGGAAGCTCAGATCCCAGTTCCGAGGGAAGCTCCCAACCCAATTCCAGTTCCGAGGAAAGTTCTGAGCCTGGTTCCAAGGGAAGCTCCAATCCCACTCCCAAGGGAAGCTCTAATCCTGATCCCAAGGGAAGCTCCAATCTTGCTCTTGAGGGAAGCTCCAATCCTGAGGGGAGCTTCGAGCCCGATCCCAAGGGAAGCTCCAATCCCGAGGAGAGTTCCGAGCCCGGTTCCAAGGGAAGCTCCAATCCCGAGGGAAGCTCAGATCTCACTCCCGAGGGACGCTCTGATCCCGATGGATGCTCCATTCCCAGTCCCAAGGGAAGCTCAGATCTCACTCCCGAGGGAAGCTCTGATCCCGATCCCGAGGGAAGCTCTGATCCCGATCCCGAGGGAAGCTCCATTCCTGGTCCCAAGGGAAGTTCTGATCCTGATCCCGAGGGATGCTCCATTCCCGATCCCGAGGGAAGCTCTGATCCCAATCCCGAGGGAAGCTCCATGCCTGGTCCCAAAGGAAGCGCCGCTGGAATACACAAGGCGCACAGCAGGATGACCACGATGGGGCTCTGCTCCATTTTCCAGCTGTTTTCGTGTCCGGGTTCAGCACTCCAAACCCCCTGGAATCATTCCATGAATCTTCCAGGTCCTTTGGGATGTCTCTGACATCCCACCAGATCTAATCCTTCCACTTGGGAAAATCCTCCCGGATGTGGAGCTGGAGGCACTACTAAAAAAAGACACAGCAAGGAGTTACTGGATCCAGCAGGGCAGGAATTCCGGGAATTCCATCGGGAATGCTCTTTGAGCAGGACAGGAGGATGTTCTGATCCATTGGATCCAATCCAACTCTGCCCAAATTCCAGTTTCATGTGAGTTCGGCAATTTCAGAGTGAAATTCTCTCCTCTCTGTAAGGCTCCCTTCATTGTTTTTGATGGTTTTATTTTGGATGGATTTCCACTGGAAAAGGAGCGACTCCAATCTCATTTTCCCACCAAACTCCAAATTTCCAGCAGGAATTACGGCTGGAATCTCCCAAATAACACCGTGGAGTGTGAGAAAATCCCAAAATCCCAATTCCTCATGGAAGCCCAGTCCAATCCTCACTTATACAAACACATCCCAGCCTGGAGCGCTCCCCAAATCCAACCCCAACATTCCAACCTCTACTGGGGCTGATCCATGGGAATCCAGGGTGGTCTGAGCCGCTTTGGTTCCGGTCCCACCAGGCCCTGGAGCTGTTCCCATGGGAGCAGCTCTGATGTCACAGCCGGGGCACAACAGCCCCAAACATTCCAAGGAAGAACCCTCAGGGAAGGTCCAGCAAATCCCGAGGGCACCAGAAACTCCGGGATGAAATTCCCAGCCTTGGAAGGAGCCACAGGAGTTGGGAGAGGTCTCAGAGCCCCCATTCCTGAGGGATCTGACCCCACACCTCCACTGATGGATCCACAGGAGTCATTCCCACGCTGCCATCCCGGGAAAACGCTCGGAGAGGAGATTCATGCAGCGCTCAAGCATCCCCAAAAAATCATCACGCACTGCTGAAGCGTTCTTCCCTGGAAAATCCAGTTTTTTGGATGGAGGAACTCCCCACAGTTCCATGGAATCTCCAGTTTCTGACCACAATTTTATGGAAAAGGCATCCCATAATCAGAGTCTCCTGATGGATTCCCACAGGGATTTGGGTTTGCCCCTGCTGAACATCCAGATCCATTTCCCTTCCTCGCACTCCTCAGACTGAACTGAGGAATTCCCAAAGCTCCAGGAGGATTTTCCAGCCCCAATCTCCCCTGGAGCTGCCTTCCCCTCCCAGCTCCAGGTGCACTCCGGGATCTGGGAATTCCAGACTGCTTTGGGTGGGAAGGGACCTCAAATCCCACCCATTGCACCACCCCAGGATGCTCCAAACCCCTGGGACAGCCACGGATTCTCTGGGAATTCCGTTCCCTGAGCACTCAGGGTTTGGTTTTACTCCAGCTTCACTCCTCTCCCTTCACTAAAACCAACAAAAAATAACCTAAAAACCCCAAACACGGCGTGTTTGAGGGATCCCCAAATTCCAGCACGACAGAAACCCCCAACTTTTGCATGGAAAAGCCAAGATGTAGGAATTTTAGGAAATGGATTTTAGGAAATGGAAGGTACCTCTTTATTTACAAACACAGAACCACCACCACTGCAGGAGCTGCTCCAATATTGTACAAAACCAGGGAATAAAATAAGGGTGGGAATCAATCAGGAAATAAAATAAAGATGGGAATAACCAGGAAATAAAATAAGGATGGGAATACATCAGGAAATAAAGATGAGAACAAAGCAGGAAATAAAATAAAGATGGGAATAAGCAGGAAATAAAATAAAGATGGGAATAACCAGGAAATAAAATAAAGATGGGAACAAAGCAGGAAATAAAATAAAGATGGGAATAAGCAGGAAATAAAATAAAGATGGGAACAAACCAAGAAAGAAAATAAGGATGGGAATAACCAGGAAAGAAATTAAAATAAGGATGGGAACAAAGCAGGAAATAAAATAAAGATGGGAATGAAGTGAGAAATAAAACAGAGATGGGAATAAGGCAGGAAAATTAAAATAAAATAAAATAAAATAAAATAAAATAAAATAAAATAAAATAAAATAAAATAAAATAAAATAAAATAAAATAAAATAAAATAAAATAAAATAAAATAAAATAAAATAAAATAAAATAAAGGAATAACCAGGAAAGAAAATGAGAATAAAGCAGGAAATAAAATAAAGATGGGAATAACCAGGACAGAAAATAAGGATGGAAACAAACTGGGAAATAAAATAAGGATGAGGATAAGCCAGGAAATACAACAAAGATGGGAAAAAAGCAGAAAATAAAATAAGGATGGAAATAAAATGAGAACAGAGCAGGAAATAAGGGTGGGAATAAACAAAGGCATTTACACTGTACAGGGGGGCTGAGTTTGGGGTGGATTCGATGCTTTTACCCAACCTGCAGAACCTTGGCCTGGCCATTTTTAATTTGGGGGGTCAGGCCCAGCCCCCAGGGTGGGTTTGGCACAGCAGAGTCACCCCACAAACAAAAAGAACCAAAAAAAAAAAAGGAATTTTACACTCGTGGTCATAGATTTCCCCAAATGTCCCCAAAGCTGGGAATGAAAACATCAAGTTTTGAAAAATTTCAAAACCTCTGATTTTCCAAATGTTTTCTCTCTCCTCATTTTTTTATACCTCTGCAAAATTCATCATTTTCCAACTCCCTTCCTGCTTTTAATGTCTGCAGGACACGCAGGAAATTTAAATAACTCCTGATAATCCCAAAAATTCCACTGAGGGCAATGAAATTCCAAAGTCTGGGGGGAAAAAAAGGGATTTAGGAATGAAATCTCCTCTGATCAGGATGTTGGTGTGGGATGAGAGGTGCCAGTGCTGGACAGGGAAAGTGCCATTCCCATTCCCACAGGAATTCCTGAAGGAATAAAAGTTGGGGAATGAGCTGCCAGATTCTGTTTTTAACCCATAAGTGGGAAAAACCAGAAACCCTTTGGAAAAGTTCTGCTTCAGTTCTGACCAAAAAAAAAAAATTAAAAAAAATTTGGTTTTCATTTATCAAGGAGGAGCCTGGATATTCCTGGAGGAGAATTTCCCAAGGAAACAGAGAAGGAACAAAACCATTGGAAAGGACAGGAGGGAATTCCAGCAGAGCTTTGGGAATCACAGGCTGGGAAAAAAAAAACATTGGAAAATGACATTTTTTTATCTAAAGCTGCTCCTTCTGCCACTGGCAGAGCGGGAAAAACAAACACAAAACCAAGGCAGATTCCAGAGGGGCTCCAGCTCCTCAAATCCCACTGGAAATTCCTGAAAATCCGAGCTGGGATCAGCAGGGCTCCAGAGAGTTGGGAATTCCCAGCTGGAAAAGTCAGGAATCCGTTCTTCCATCCAGGAATGCTGAGAGATTTTGGGAGATAAAAAGGTGGAGAGGCTCTGGAGTGGCAGGGAAGGGGCTCAGGTCACTTTGGGATTTGTCCCCCAAAAAATTCCCGGCCGGAGCCGAGTCCCAGCCCGACGGACGGAGCTGCTCCCGCTGGCAGAGTCACTCCCGCCCCAAATCACTCCCTGAAATCCTTGGAATTCTGTCAGTGCCAGTCCTGCCTGGGAATTCCAGCCTTGGGGAGCCGAGAGAGGAAAGGAGACGGGGAGAGGAGGGAGAGGCTTCATAGCAACTCTGAGATTGCACCACCTGCTGAAGAGAGCAGAGCGGGAAAGGTGGGTGAGCGGCGCCGGGCGGGCGGGGAAACGGGAATTGGGGGGGAAAATGGGAATTGTGGGGGGAATGGGAATTGTGGGGAAATGGGAATTGGGAATGGGAATTGTGGGGAGAATGGGAATTGGGAAATGGGAAATGTAGGGGAAATGGGAATTGGGAAATGGGAATTGTGGGGGAAATGGGAAATGGGAAATGGGAATTGTGGGGGGAATGGGAATTGGGAAATGGGAATTGTGGGGAAAAATGGGAATTGGGAAATGGGAATTGTGGGGGAAATGGGAATTGTGGGGGAAATGGGAATTGGGAAATGGGAATTGTGGGGGGAAATGGGAATTGGGAAATGGGAATTGTGGGGGGAATGGGAATTGTGGGGGAAATGGGAATTGGGAAATGGGAATTGTGGGGGAATGGGAATTGTGGGGGAAAATGGGAAATATAGGGGGAAAAATGGGAATTGTGGGGGGAAATGGGAATTGTGGGGGAAATGGGAAATGTAGGGGAAATGGGAATTGTGGGGGAAATGGGAAATGTAGGGGAAATGGGAATTGTAGGGGGAATGGGAATTGTGGGGGAAAATGGGAAATATAGGGGGAAAAATGGGAATTGTGGGGGGAATGGGAATTGTGGGGGGAATGGGAATTGTGGGGGAAATGGGAATTGTGGGGGAAAATGGGAAATGTAGGGGAAAAATGGGAATTGGGAAATGGGAATTGTGGGGGGAGAAATGGGAATTGTGGGGGAAAAATGGGAATTGTGGGGGGAAAAATGGGAATTGGGAAATGGGAATTGTGGGGGGAGAAATGGGAATTGTAGGGGAAATGGGAATTGTAGGGGGAGAATGGGAAATGGGAATTGTGGGGGGAAAATGGGAAATGCAGGGGAAAAAATGGGAAATGTAGGGGAAATGGGAAATGGGAAATCAGAAATGTAGGGGAAATGGGAAATGTAGGGGGAAAATGGGAATTGCAGGGGGAATGGGAATTGTAGAGGGAAATGGGAATTGTAGGGGAAATGGGAAATGCAGAGGAAAAAAAGGGATATGCAGGGGAAATGGGAAAAGTAGGGGGAAATGGGAATTGTAGGGGAAATGGAAATTGTAGGGGGAATGGGAAATATAGGGGGGAAATGGGAAATGTGGGGGGAAAATGGGAATTGTAGGGGAAATGGGAATTGCAGGGGGAAAACGGGAATTGTAGAAAAAAATGGGAAATGCAGGGGAAATGGGAATTGCAGGGGAAATGGGAATTGTAGGGGGAATGGGAATTGTGGGGGAAATGGGAAATGGGAAATGTAGGGGAAATGGGAATTGGGAATTGTAGGGGGATGGGAATTGCAGGGGAATGGGAATTGCAGTGGGAAAATGGGAAATGTAGGGGGAAAATGGGAATTGCAGGGGGAAATGGGAAATGTTGAAAAAAAAAGGGAAATGCAGGGAACAAAAGAGAAATGCAGGGAAAATGGGAATTTCCAGAAGGGTTGGGAATGGGATTTCCAAAGAAAAGCAGGAATTAGGGAGAGCAGATGGGTACAAAAGTTACAGTCAGCACCCCCCAGGTAAGGAAATGTTAATTAAAAATTAAATGTAATCAAAAATTAAATAGTAATCAAAAATTAAATGGTAATTAAAAATTAAATATTTTTTTTTTCTGTGAGCAGCCCCCCCAAGATGGAAAATCCAAGGATCCTGCACCATTTGGAAGGATTGGAATTCTTGGAAAAATCCCAATTTTCCACCTCCCAGGCCACGATCCTTTCTCATTTCTGTTGTTAATTATGTTAATTAGCATGATGAAAGCAATAATTAATCATCCCTGTGAGGATCCAGGTGCCATCCTCGAAAATCCACAAAAATCTTGGAAAATCCCCCCAAAATTCCCCCCCTCAAGAGACAAATCCCACCCAAATCCAACCCCGGGATGCTCCTGGCTGCTCCAATCCTGGATTTTTTTTCCAGGTGGAAACATTCCCAAAGAACATTCCCAAGGTTTTCCCATCAAAAATTCCCATTCCTGGAAAAAAACAAAGATCAGAACAAGCAACAACAACAAGGAGCTGAGCAGGAAGGGGAGGGGAAAAAAAGGGAATAAATCCTGGAATTTAAAGGAATTAAAGGAATTCAAATAATTCCTGAATTCCTAAAATCCACGGCAGCAGCTGCTGGAATCAAGGAAATGCAGAATTTGATCCATCAAATTCATCTTTGGAGCTGGAGTTGAGTTTTGGATTAAAATCTTATTTTTAAAAATCATCATTGCAGCTAAAATTGTGCTCTCTGTGCTGGGCCTGGAGGAGCTTTTCCCCCCAAAAAAGAGGAAATTTCCCCCAAAAAAGGAGGAAATTGGAGAATTTAATTCCAATATTCCACCAAAACACCCCCTAAAAAAATCCAATTTAATTCCAATTTCCCACAAAAAAAACCCCCTAAAAATCCAATTTAATTCCAATTTCCCGCCAAAACACCCCCAAAAAAATCCGATTTAATTCCAATTTCCCACCAAAAAAAATCCAATTTAATTCCAATTTCCCACCAAAAGACCTCCAAGAAATCGGATTTAATTCCAATGTCCCACCAAATCACCCTAAAAAAAATCCAATTGAATTCCAATTTCTCACCAAAAAAATCCAATTGAATTCCAATTTCCCACCAAAAATATCCGATTTAATCCCAATATCTCACCAAAACACCCCCTAAAAAAATCCGATTTAATTCCAATTTCCCACCAAAAAAATCCCCTAAAAATCCAATTTAATTCGATTTAATTCCAATTTCCCACCAAAAAAAAATCCAATTTAATTCCAATTTCCCACTAAAAAAAACCCCAAAAAATCCAATTTAATTCCAATTTCCCCCCCATAAAAATCAAATTTAATTCCAATTTCTCCCCCAAAAAATCCAATTTAATTCCAATTCCCCCCAAAAAAAACTCCCAAAAAATCCAATTTAATTCCAATTTCCCATTAAAAAATCCGATTTAATTCCAATTCCCCCCCATAAAAATCCACTTTAATTCCAATCCCCCCCATAAAAATCCCATTTTGCCTCTCCTTGCCAGCAGCCGAGCGTGGAGCGGGTGACGCTGGGTGACGCGGGGGTGACAAAAGCGAGGCCACCGGGGCGGTGCCACCGTCCTTACCTGTCAGGGGCTGGCCCAGCTCCGCCTGCACCTTGCCCCCCAAAAAATCCAATTTAATTCCAATTCCCCCCAAAAAAACCCCCAAAAAATCCAATTTAATTCCAATTTCCCATTAAAAAATCCGATTTAATTCCAATTCCCCCCCATAAAAATCCACTTTAATTCCAATCCCCCCCCATAAAAATCCCATTTCGCCTCTCCTTGCCAGCAGCCGAGCGTGGAGCGGGTGACGCTGGGTGACGCGGGGGTGACAAAAGCGAGGCCACCTGGGCGGTGCCACCGTCCTTACCTGTCAGGGGCTGGCCCAGCTCCGCCTGCACCTTTCCCTTGGCCGCTGCCTCCAGGGGCAGAGCCGCTGCTCTGTCCCCTTTGTAGAGTTTGGGTTTAAATGGGGAATCTTTGTCTTTCCCTTTGGAGCCCTTGGGCCTGCCCGCCTGCTTCTTCTTGGATTTGCCGTCGCCCTTCACGCCCAGCAGCGGGTGAACCTCTGGGGGGGGATAATAAGGGGGGATTTGGGGTTTGGGGGAGGTGAAATTTGGAGATTTTGGGGTTAGGTCGGTCTCAATATCCTGAAAGTCTGAAATGCTGGATTGGATCCCTCCCAGTGCACTAAAATCTTTGGGGTTGGATTCTTCTCAACACCCCAAAAGCCTTGGGATTAGATCCCTCCCAATGCCCTAAAACCTTTGGGATCAGATCCCTCCAAATGCCCTAAAACCTTTGGGATCAGATCCCTCCCAATGCCCTAAAACCTTTGGGATCAGACCCTCCCAACATCCCAAAACCCCTCAGGATTAAATCCCTCCTAAAGCCCTAAAAGCCTTGGGATCAGATCCTTCCCAATACCCCAAACCCCTTGGGATTAGATTCCTCCCAAAGCCCTAAAACCCTTGGGATTTGAACCCTCCCCATGCTCCAAATCCCTGAAATTCTGGATCAGATCTCTCCCAATGCCCCAAAACCCTGAAATCCTGATCAGACCCTTCCCAACGCCCCAAAACCCCTCGGGATCACCCTTTAACACCCCAAACCCCTGGGGATCACCCCCCAAACCCCAAACCCCTCGGGATAACCCCCCAAACCCCAAACCCCTCGAGATCTGACCCCAAACCCCCTGGGATCACCCCCCAAAGCCCAAACCCCTGGGGATCATCCCCCAAACCCCTTGAGATCAGACCCTAAACCCCCCGGGATCACCCCCCAAACCCTTCAGGATCAACCCAAATACCCCAAACCCCCTGGGGATCACCCCCCAAACCCCAAACCCCTTGAGATCCCCCCCCAAACCCCTCGGGATCAGACCCCCAAACCCCTTGAGATCCCCCCCCAAACCCCTTGAGATCAGACCCCAAACCCCAAACCCCTCGGGATCACCCCCCAAACCCCAAACCCCCTGGGATCACCCCCCAACACCCCAAACCCCCTGGGATCACCCCCAAAACCCCTCGGGATCACCCCCCAAACCCCAAACCCCCTGGGATCACCCCCAACACCCCAAACCCCTCGGGATCACCCCCCAAACCCTTCAGGATCACCCCAACCCCCTCGGTTTCACCCCCCACCTCCCACCCACCGTCGTTGGGGACTCCCTGCAGTTCGATGTTGGTGGTTTTGGGTTTTTTCTTGGGGTTCTGGGGCCCGTCGGGGCCGCCGGGCCGTTTCCTGTCGGGGCCCAGGCCGTCGTCGGGGCCGGCGCCGGGCAGGGCCTCGGGCGGGGGCCCGTAGGGGCTCTCCTCGGGATCCTCCACCTCGGGCGCGATGGGCAGGTACAGCAGCGCCCGCGCGTCCTCCAGCTCCTCGTCACTGCCGGACAGACAGACAGAGCGGCTGGGGGGAGCTGGGGGGTGTGGGGTGTGGGGTCTGGGATGGGATTTGGGGTTTGGGGTCGTCACTGCCGGACAGACGGACAGAGCGGCTGGGGGGGAGCTGAGGGGGGCGGGGTGTGGGGTGGTCACTGCCGGACAGACGGACAGAGCGGCTGGGAGGGAGCTGAGGGGGGCGGGGTTTGGGGTTTGGGGTTTGGGGTCGTCACTGCGGACAGACGGACAGAGCGGCTGGGGGGGAGCTGAGGGGGGCGGGGTTTGGGGTTTGGGGTGGTCACTGCCGGACAGACGGACAGAGCGGCTGGGGGGAGCTGGGGGGTGTGGGGTGTGGGGTTTGGGGTTTGGGGTGGTCGCTGCCGGACAGACGGACAGAGTGGCTGGGGGGGAGCTGAGGGGGGCGGGGTTTGGGGTTTGGGGTTTGGGGTCGTCACTGCGGACAGACGGACAGAGCGGCTGGGGGGGAGCTGAGGGGGGCGGGGTTTGGGGTTTGGGGTGGGGTTTGGGGTGGGGTGTGGGGTTTGGGGTGGGGTTTGGGGTCGTCACTGTGGGACACACGGACAGCGCCGCTGGGCCAGAGCTGCGGGGTGGGGTTTGGGGTTTGGGGTCTGGGGTGGTCGCTGCCGGACACACGGACAGCGCCGCTGGGGAGGGAGCTGAGGGGTGTGGGGTTTGGGGTGTGGGGTTTGGGGTCGTCACTGCGGACAGACGGACAGAGCGGCTGGGGGGAGCTGGGGGGTGTGGGGTTTGGGGTGGGGTTTGGGGGTTTGGGGTTTGGGATGGGGTTTGGGGTTTGGGGTTTGGGATGGGGCTTGGGGGTTTGGGATGGCAGTTTTGGGGTTTGGAATGGGAGTTTTGGGGTGGGAAGGGGGTTTGGGATGGGACTTTTGGGGTTTGGGGTGGGGTTTGGGGTGGGAATTTTGGGGTTTGGGGTGGGGTGGGGGTGGGGTTTGGGGGTTTGGGGTGGGAAGGGGGCTTGGGATGGGACTTTTGGGGTTTGGGGTGCTGTTTGGGGGTTTGGGATGGGAGTTTTGGGGTTTGGGATGGGGTTTGGGGGTTTGGGATGGGAATTTTGGGGGTTAGAGGGGTTGGAGTGGGGTTTGGGGTGGGGATGGTGGGGGTTGGCGGTTTGAAAAGGGAGTTTTGGGGTTTGGAATGGGAGTTTTGGGGTTTGGGATGGGAATTTTGGGGTTCAAGATGGAGTTTGGAATGGAGTTTGGGGTGGGAATTTCTTGGGTTTGGGATGGGGTTTAGAACAGGAATTTTGGGATTTGAAATGGCATTTGGAATGGGAATTTTGGGGTTTGGGATGGGAATTTTGGGATTTGCGAGAGGAATGTTTAAAGGGAACGCTGTGTTTCCTCAAGGGAACGCTGTGGTGCAGGAGGGGCAGTTCCATGAGGTTAATTAAGTTAATTAGTGCCATTAACGAGCTCGGGGTGACCCCAGGCCTGGCACCTGCTGCAGAAGGCGGCGATGGGATCCACGCTGGTCACGTCCACCTCCTCATCCTCGGCAGCATCTGCACCTGGGGCAGGGAAAAGGGGAATTAAAGGCAGGAAAAGCACCTGGAACAGCAAAAAATAACCTGGAGAATTTCCTGTCCCAGCAGGAAAAACCCTAAAAAACCCCACTGAAAAATTTCCCACTATGGCACAAAATGAGCCAAAAATAATTCATAATTAAGCACAAAACAAACTAAAATAATTCCTATTAAAGCAAAAAAACAAATCTCAAATATTTCCTGTTATAGCACAAAACAAGCCTGCAATAATTCATATTAAAACAAACTTAAATATTTCTTATTAAAGCAAAAAATAAATCTAAAATATTTCCTGTTATAGGACAAAACAAGCCTGCAAAAATTAATATTAAAACAGACTTAAATAATTCCTATTAAAGCAAAAAATAAAACTAGAATATTTCTTAATAAAACACAAACCACAAGTAACTCATATTAAAGCACAAAACAAATTTAAATAATTCCTATTAAAGCAAAAAACAAATCTAAAATATTTCTTAATAAAACACAAACCATAAGTAACCCATATTAAAGCACAAAACAAATTTAAATAATTCTTATTAAAGCAAAAAATAAATCTAAAATATTTTCTGTTATAGCACAAAACAAGCCTGCAAAAATTCATATTAAAACAAACTTAAATATTTCTTATTAAAGCAAAAAATAAATCTAAAATATTTCTTAATAATGCAAAAACCAAACCTAAAGTAACTCATATTAAACCCCTAAAATATTTTCTATTTAAGGAGGAAACAAATCTAAAATAATTCCTATTAAAGCACAAAACAAACTTAAATTATTTCCTTTTAAAACAGAAAAAAGCCCTAAAATAATTCCTATTAAAGCACAAAACGAATTTAAAACATTTTATTACAGCACAAAATAAATTTAAAATATTTCCCATTAAAGCAGAAAACAAACATCAAATTATTAATATTTTTTAAAAATTGCTAAAATCAAATTAATTAAATTATGGGAAGTGTTTTAATAGGAATAATTAACAAGGAATAATTCTTATTATCATAATTTTTCACATTCCAGGTTTTATTTATTTTATTTTCTCCTGGATTTTGGGCACCACCAGGTGGCCAAGCAGGATCTGGGATTTTTTTGGTATTTTTGAGAACTTTTTGGGAATTTTTGGTGAATTTTTAAGAACTTTTTTGGGAATTCCTGGGGAATTTTGGGGGGATTTTTTGAGAACTTTTTGGGGAATTTTTGGTGAATTTTTTTGGGATTTTTTGAGAACTTTTTGGGGAATTTTGGGGGAATTTTTTGAGAAATTTTTGGGGAACTTGGGGGGAATTTTGGGGAATTTTTGAGAACTTTTTTGGGGAATTTTGGGGGAATTTTTGGAGAACTTTTTGGGGAATTTTGGGGGAATTTTTTGAGAACTTTTTGGGGAATTTTGGGGGAATTTTTTGAGAACTTTTTTGGGAATTTTTGGTTAATTTTTTGGGAATTTTTTGAGAACTTTTTGGGGAATTTTTGGTGAATTTTTGGGGGATTCTTTGAGAACTTTTTGGGAATTTTGGGGGATTTTTTTGAGAACTTTTTGGGGAGTTTTGGGGGAATTTTTTTGAGAACTTTTTGGGGAATTTTTGGTGAATTTTTGGGGGATTCTTTGAGAACTTTTTGGGAATTTTTGGTGAATTTTTGGGGAATTTTTTGAGAACTTTTTGGGGAATTTTGGGGGAATTTTTTGGGCATTTTTTGAGAACTTTTTGGGGAATTTTTGGTGAATTTTTGGGGGATTCTTTGAGAACTTTTTGGGAATTTTTGGTGAATTTTTGAGAACTTTTTGGGGAATTTTTGGTGAATTTTTGAGGGATTTTTAGTGAATTTTTTGGGTGATTTTTGAGAACTTTTTTGGGAATTTTTTGGGCAGCACCTGTCTGCTCTGGCTCGCTCTTATCCTCATCCTCGATGTCAAATTCTGATTCCCTCTCCTCATATTCCACATTTTCATCCAACTCCTTGAAATCAGGGGCAAAAGCACTCCAGTTTTCCTGAAAAAAAATTCATAAAAAAGCAATTTTAATATAAACAAACAGCACAGGATTCCTTGGATCCCTGGAATTTCGAGGAATTAAAAATCCTGGAGGGGTTTAAAATATGGATGGACAAGGGAAAAAGTTGGGAATGGCTGGAATTGGGGATCTGGGAGGGTTTTTCCAACCTGAATTATTTTATGGATCTGCAATCTCATTAAAATACAATAAAAGCATTAAAAAATTGAGGGAAATCCCATAAAAGCATTAAAAAAATCAAGGAATCCACCTGGATCATCCCTGGAATTAGAGGGGACAATTCCATGGAAAATATCCCAGGGATGGAGTTTCAGGGATGAATCCAAAGCTGAGCTGGAGAGTTTTGAGCTCGAAATCCCAAATTCAAATGAAGCAGGGAAGCAAAACTGAGTTGGGATGGGAACTCACAGAGGATTTCAGCACACAAAAACTGAGCCCACAGGGAATTATGGAATGATGGAATTCCAGATGGGTTTGGGGGGAAAAGGAGCTTAAATCCTTGGGCAGGGACACCTCCCACCACCCCAAGGTGCCTTTTGATCCATTTTACCCATTTTATTCACTCTTCAACCTGGTCTGGGACACTCCCAGGGATGGAGCAGCCACAGCTCCATGGGGAATTCCATCCCAGCCCCTCCCAGGGAAGGATTTATTCCCAAAATCCCATCCCAAACCAACAAAGGGAATCCTGGACTGATTTGTGTTGGAAGGGATCACCAGCTCCACACTTCTCTCTATCCCAGGCTGCTACAACTTGGCCTGGGACACTCCCAGGGATGGAGAAGCCACAGCTCCTCTGGGAATTCCATCCCAGACCCTCCCAGGAATGGATTTATTCCCAAAATCCCCATCCCAGCCCCTCCCAGGAATGGATTTATTCCCAAAATCCCATCCAAACCAGCACAGGCAATCCTGGAATGCTTTGGGTTGGAAGCTCCACACTTCTCCCCATCCCAGGCTGCTCCGACCTGGCCTGGGACGCTTCCAAGGATGGAGCAGCCAAAATTCCCCTGGACCAGCCCATTCCAGGCCCTGTTCCCATGGGAATGACCCCAGCCCTGACTCACCCCTTGGTTCTGAGCCCATGAAATCCTGGAATGCTTTGGCTTGGAAGCTCCACACTTGTCCCCATCCCAGGTTGCTTCGACCTGGCATGGGACGCTTCCAAGGATGGAGCAGCCACAGCTCCTCTGGGAATTCCATCCCAGCCCCTCCCAGGAATGGATTTATTCCCAAAATCCCATCCTAACCAGCACAGGCAATCCTGGACTGGTTCGTGTTGGAAGGGATCACCAGCTCCACACTTCTCTCTATCCCAGGCTGCTACAGCCTGGCCTGGGACGCTTCCAAGGATGGAGCAGCCACAGCTCCATGGGGAATTCCATCCCAGACCCTCCCAGGAATGGATTTATTCCCAAAATCCCTATCCCAGCCCCTCCCAGGAATGGATTTATTCCCAAAATCCCCATCCCAGCCCCTCCCAGGAATGGATTTATTCCCAAAATCCCATCCAAACCAGCACAGGCAATCCTGGAATGCTTTGGGTTGGAAGCTCCACACTTCTCCCCATCCCAGGTTGCTCCGACCTGGCCTGGGACGCTTCCAAGGATGGAGCAGCCAAAATTCCCCCGGCCCAGCCCATTCCAGGCGCTATTCCCATGGGAATGACCCCAGCCCTGACTCACCACTTGGTTCTGAGCCCAGATGGAAACCACCCCGCTGGAGATGGAGGCGATGATCGGCCGCACCGGGTGCCACTGCCGCCGGCGGGCGGCGAACGCGAGGGGACAAAACCGAAACAACCCTTAATTAGCAAACAGGAGGAACGGTGCCAGCTGAATTCCCATACCCCAGGGATCCCCAGGGAGCGGGGGGATGCTCACTGCCACGTCCAGGAGCAGCTCGCCGCGGGTGCCGTGCAGGATCTTCACCAGGTTGCCGATGCTCTTCTCCCAGATGTAGAGCGCGTGCTGCCGCGCTGAGCCCGCCACGATGTACTCGCCGTCCCCCGAGAAGCAGCACTTCTTCCAGGGGGTCCTGCAGGAAAACAGGGGTGGGACAGCTCAGGATTTGGGGGTTTTCAGATTCTGGGCTGCTTTTATGGTTAAGGGGTTTATATTTATTGTTATTGTTTATATTTAAGCTTTATATCTGTCCCCCGAGAAGCAACACTTCTTCCAGGGCGTCTTGCAGCCAGGACACAGGGGTGGGACAGCTCAGGATTTGGGGGTTTTCAGATTCTGGGCTGTTTTTATGTTTTTTAAAATTATTATTTATTTATTATTATTTATTTTTAATTATTTATTAATTATTTTTTTAAATTATTATTTATATTCAAGGTTTATATCTGTCCCCCGAGAAGCAGCACTTCTTCCAGGGGGTCCTGCAGCCAGGAAACAGGGGTGGGACAGCTCAGGATTTGGGGGTTTTCAGATTCTGGGCTGCTTTTATGGTTAAGGGGTTTTTTTATTATTATTTTTTATATTTAAGGGGTTTTTTAATTATTATTTTTTATATTTAAGCTTTATATCCATCCCCCGAGAAGCAGCACTTCTTCCAGGGGGTCCTGCAGCCAGGACACAGGGGTGGGATAGATCAGGTTTAGCTTTTGTGGTCTTCAGGTTCTGGGGCTGCTTTTTAAATTATTTTTTATTATTATTATTAATAGTAGTAGTAGTAGTAGTACTACTACTACTACTACTAGTTAAGCTTTGTATTTTAGGTTTTAGCTTTTATATTTTTCAGATTCTTCCCCAAACCCCTCTCTGGTGCCCCTCACCTGTCCCCATGCCCTGCCCTGTCCCCATGCCTTGTCCCCAGTGCCCCTGCCCTGTCCCCAGGCTGTCCCCAGCCCTGCCCTGTCCCCAGGCTGTCCCCAGCCCTGCCCTGTCCCCAGGCTGTCCCCACCTGTTGACCAGGTCCTGCAGTTTCTGCATGGGCTCGGGCTCGCCGTCCCCATGCCCTGCCCTGTCCCCATGCCCCTGCCCTGTCCCCAGGCTGTCCCCAGCCCTGTCCTGTCCCCAGCCCTGTCCCCAAGCTGTCCCCAGCCCTGCCCTGTCCCCAGGCTGTCCCCACCTGTTGACCAGGTCCTGCAGTTTCTGCATGGGCTCGGGCTCGCCGTCGCGGCCGCAGGTCAGGATCTCCCGCCCGTCGTACACGCGGATGATGCGGTCGGCCGTGTTGATCAGGAAGCAGCTGCAGGGGACAGATCAATGAACAGCCAACCCATCAATCAATCAATCAATCAATCAATGACAGATCCTGCCCTGTGGAAGAACTGGGGGGTTGGAGGAGCTCTCTGCAGCCCTGGGATCCCCCCCGGGGCGCTCACCTCCCTTTGCGGGCGAACTCGATGGATTTAATGGCCGTGGTGTTGCTGGTCCCTGTGGTCACTCTGAAGGAAGCAACAAGATCCTGAGTGTCTGTTTTTAAGACCAAGATCTGAAGATTGAGCAGACAGAGAACAATCAGTGGCTTCACCTGAAACAGAACCCTGGGAGCCCACCTGGGGACACTGCGGGAGCTGCTGGGACAGAAACGCCAGGAAAACATCCCAAAAATGTGTCAAAACCAAAGTCAGACAAAGATCCCAGAATCCCTGAGGCTGGAAAACCCCTCCAGGATCCTCAAGCAATGCCTCACCTGCTCCCCAAACCCTGAAGCCATCTCTACACCTGTCTAGAGCCAAAGCCATCCCTTGTGCCTGTCCCTGTCCCCTAAAGCCATCCCTGTCCCCGTTCCCTAAATCCCTGTGCCCCTCACCTCTTCCCAAACACATTGCTGTGCCTGTCCCCATTCCCCAAACCCATTCCTGTGGCCTCACCTGTTCCCCAAATCTATTCCTGCTCCCCAAATCCCTCCCCTTGCCCTTCACCTGTTCCTCAAACCCTCTGCCCCATACCTGTCCTCCAAATCCATCTCTGTTCCCAAACCTAAACCTGTGACTATCTCTGTTCCCCAAACCCTTCCCTGCTCCCCAAACCCCTCTTTGTGCCCCTCACTGCTCCCCAAACCCTTCCCTGCTCCCCAAACCCCTCCCTGTGCCCCTCCCTGCTCCCCAAACCCCTCCCTGTTCCCCAAACCCCTCCCTGCTCCCCAAACCCTTTCCTGCTCCTCAAACCCATCCTTGTGCCCCTCCCTGCTCCCCAAACCCCTCCTTGTGCCCCTCCCTGCTCCCCAAACCCCTCCCTGCTCCCCAAATCCTTCCCTGTGCCCCTCCCTGCTCCCCAAACCCCTCCCTGCTCCCCAAATCCTTCCTTGTGCCCCTCCCTGCTCCCCAAACCCCTCCTTGTGCCCCTCCCTGCTCCCCAAACCCCTCCCTGCTCCCCAAATCCTTCCTTGTGCCCCTCCCTGCTCCCCAAACCCCTCCTTGTGCCCCTCCCTGCTCCCCAAACCCCCCACTGCTCCCCAAACCCTTCCCTGCTCCCCAAACCCCTCCCTGCTCCCCTCACCCACCGAGGTGCCCAATCCCCACCCGGCGCCACCTCCAGACACGCAGACCCCAAACCCCCCCGGGGCAATTCCTCCTTTTCCAGGGGCAATTCCCGCTGCTGCCCAGCCCAGCCCAGCCCTGGGGGCAGCCAGGGGTGCCCAGGGGCCCGGGCAGGGGGCTGACCTTGCCCTTGGCATTGCCAGTGTAGATGTATTCCCCCCGCCGGTCAAACGAGGCCACCACGTTGAGGTCGGAGTCGTCGTCCACGGGCAGCACCACGTGCTTGGAGTCAGACAGGGTCAGCATCACCGGGGCCGACTTCATGGGACACACCAGCACCCTGTTCCTGCAACAGCAGGGCCAAGTGGCACTCCAGCCTGCTCTGGGTTCCATGGTTAGAGCTAAAAAACATCGAGCTGGACCGAGGGATTCAGATCTTGGGAAGGGCTTTCATGGTTAGAGCTAAAAAACATTGAGCTGGATTGAGGGATTCAGATCTTGGGAAGGGTTTCCATGGTTAGAGCTAAAAAACATCGAGCTGGATCGAGGGATTCAGATCCTGGGAAGGGTTTCCATGGTTAGAGCTAAAAAACATTGAGCTGGATTGAGGGATTCAAGAGATCCTGGGAAGGGTTTTCATGGTTAGAGCTAAAAAACATTGAGCTGGATTGAGGGATTCAAGAGATCCTGGGAAGGGTTTTCATGGTTAGAGCTAAAAAACATTGAGCTGGATTGAGGGATTCAGATCCTGGGAAGGGTTTCCATGGTTAGAGCTAAAAAACATCGAGCTGGACCGAGGAACTCAGATCCTGGGAAGGGTTTCCATGGTTAGAGCTAAAAAACATTGAGCTGGATTGAGGGATTCAGGAGATCTTGGGAAGGGCTCCCATGGTTAGAGCTAAAGAGCACTGAGCTGGATCGAGGGATTCAGATCCTGGGAAGGGTTTCCATGGTTAGAGCTAAAAAACATCGAGCTGGATCGAGGGATTCAGATCTTGGGAAGGGCTCCCATGGTTAGAGCTAAAAAACATCAAGCTGGATTGAAGAATTCAAGAGATCCTGGGAAGGGCTTCCATGGTTAGAGCTAAAAAACCTTGAACTGGATTGAAGAATTCAGATCTTGGGAAGGGTTTCCATGGTTAAAGCTAAAAAACATTGAGCTGGATTGAGGGATTCAGGAGATCTCAGAGAAGGATTTCCCAGCAAAAAATGCATTGAGCTGGACCAAGGAATTTAGGAGATCCTGGGGAAAGGCTTCCATGGTTAGAGCTAAAAAACATTGAACTGGATTGAAGAATTCAGATCTTGGGAAGGGTTTCCATGGTTAAAGCTAAAAAACATTGAGCTGGATCGAGGGATTCAGGAGATCCTGGGAAGGGTTTTCATGGTTAGAGCTAAAAAACATTGAGCTGGATTGAGGGATTCAGGAGATCTCAGAGAAGGATTTCCCAGCAAAAAACACATTGAGCTGGATCGAGGGATTCAAGAGATCTTGGGAAGGGTTTCCATGGTTAGAGCTAAAAAACATTGAGCTGGATGAAGGAGTCTTGGAAAAGGATTTCCAGCAAAAAAAGCATTGAGTTGGATTGAGGGATTCAGGAGATCCTGGGAAGGGTTTCCATGGTTAGAGCTAAAAATCACTGAGCTGGATCTAGGAATTCAGGAGATCTCAGGAAAGGATTTCCAGCAAAAAATGCATTGAGCTGGATTGAGGAATTCAGGAGATCTTGGGAAGGGCTTCCATGGTTAGAGCTAAAAAACATCGAGCTGGATTGAGGGATTCAGATCTTGGGAAGGGTTTTCATGGCTAGAGCTAAAAAACACTGAGCTGGATTGAGGAACATCTTGGAAAAGGATTCCCAGAAAAAAAAAAACTGAACTGGAGCTGGATTGAAGAATTCAGGATATCAAGAAGGATTTTCAGCAAAAAATGCACTGAGCTGGATCGAGGAATTCAAGAAATCTTGGGAAGGGTTTCCAGGGTTAGAGCTAAAAAAGCATCGAGCTGGATTGAGGGATATCTGGGAAAAGGATTCCCAGCAAAATAAAAATCAAGCTGGATTGAGGAATTGAGGAGATCTTGGAAAAGGACTCCCAGCTAAAAAAAGCAGTGAGCTGGATCAAGTGCAGTTCAGGTCCTCTTTAATTTCTTTCCATCTCTGAGTTTCTGCAGGAATTTTAAACCCAAGGACACATTCCCACACCG
This sequence comes from Fringilla coelebs, assembly GCF_963513975.1. Taxonomy (NCBI): domain Eukaryota; kingdom Metazoa; phylum Chordata; class Aves; order Passeriformes; family Fringillidae; genus Fringilla; species Fringilla coelebs. The sequence goes on from NC_140049.1 coordinate 3,142,464, forward strand.
ACTTCCAAGAGCTCCCTCCCAAAAACCCAAACCCAACACACCCCCACACCCAACAATCACCAAAAACCCCCAAAATCAGCGGCTCCACCCCCCTGGGAGCATCCCAGTCCCCTGGCAGGGCACTTACTGGTCGCGGGGGTGGTACTGGACTTTGAGGATGGGCGAGGGGAAGCGGAACCTCTGGTCGCAGTCCCCGGACAGCACGTCCCACTGCGACACGATGTTGTCGGTGGAGGCGCTGACCAGCTTGTGCCCGTCCCGGCTCCAGCTGCGCCAAAAAGGTTATTCCAGGGGCAGGGAATTCCCAAAAAGGTTATTGCTCAAGGGGCAGGGGGCAGGGAATTCCCAAAAAGGTTATTCGAGGGGCAGGGAATTCCCAAAAAGGTTATTCCTCGAGGGGCAGGGAATTCCCAAAAAGGTTATTCTTTAAAGGGGCAGGGGGCAGGGAATTCCCAAAAAGGTTATTCCTTAAAGGGCAGGGGGCAGGGAATTCCCAGAAAGGTTATTGCTCAGGGGCAGGGAATGCCCAAAAAGGTTATTCCTCGAGGGGCAGGGGGGAAAGGAGCCCAGGGAATTCCCAAAAAGGTTCTCCCTTAAAGGTGAGGGGAAAAAAGGAGCCCAGGGAATTCCCAAGAAGGTTATTCCTTAAAGGGCAGGGGGCAGGGAATTCCCAAGAAGGTTATTGCTCAGGGGGCAGGGAATTCCCAAAAAGGTTATTCCTTAAGGGGGCAGGGAATTCCCAAAAAGGTTATTGCTCAGGGGCAGGGAATTCCCAGAAAGGTTATTCTTCAAGGGGCAGGGAATTCCCAGAAAGGTTATTCTTCAAGGGGCAGGGAATTCCCAAAAAGGTTATTCCTTAAAGGGCAGGGAATTCCCAAAAAGGTTATTCCTCCAGGGGCAGGGAACTCCCAAAAAGGTTATTGCTCAGGGGCAGGGAATTCCCAAAAAGGTTATTCCTCCAGGGGCAGGGAATTCCCAAAAAGGTTATTGCTCAGGGGCAGGGAATTCCCAAAAAGGTTATTGCTCAGGGGCAGGAAATGCCCAAAAAGGTTATTGCTCCAGGGGTAGGGAATTCCCAAAAAGGTTGTTGCTCAGGGGCAGGGAATTCCCAAAAAGGTTATTCCTCGAGGGGCAGCAGGAAAAGGAGCCCAGGGAATTCCCAAAAAGGTTCTCCCTTAAAGGTGAGGCGAAAAAAGGAGCCCAGGGAATTCCCAAAAAGGTTATTCCTTAAAGGGCAGGGGGCAGGGAATTCCCAAGAAGGTTATTGCTCAGGGGGCAGGGAATTCCCAAAAAGGTTATTGCTCAGGGGGCAGGGAATTCCCAAAAAGGTTATTGCTCCAGGGGCAGGGAATTCCCAAAAAGGTTGTTGCTCAGGGGCAGGGAATTCCCAAAAAGGTTATTCCTCGAGGGGCAGCAGGAAAAGGAGCCCAGGGAATTCCCAAAAAGGTTCTCCCTTAAAGGTGAGGCGAAAAAAGGAGCCCAGGGAATTCCCAAAAAGGTTATTCCTTAAAGGGCAGGGGGCAGGGAATTCCCAAGAAGGTTATTGCTCAGGGGGCAGGGAATTCCCAAAAAGGTTATTCCTCGAGGGGCAGGGAATTCCCAAAAAGGTTATTGCTCAGGGGCAGGGAATTCCCAAAAAGGTTATTGCTCAGGGGCAGGGAATTCCCAAAAAGGTTATTGCTCAGGGGGCAGGGAATTCCCAAAAAGGTTATTGCTCAGGGGCAGGGAATTCCCAAAAAGGTTATTGCTCCAGGGGCAGGGAATTCCCAAGAAGGTTATTGCTCAGGGGCAGGGAATTCCCAAAAAGGTTATTCCTCCAGGGGCAGGGAATTCCCAAAAAGGTTATTCCTCCAGGGGCAGGGAATGCCCAAAAAGGTTATTCCTCGAGGGGCAGGGGGGAGAGGAACCCAGGGAACTCCCAAAAGGGTTATTCCTCGAGGGGCAGGGAATTCCCAAAAAGGTTATTCCTCAAGGGGCAGGGGGAAAAGAGCCCAGGGAATTCCCATTAAAGTTATTCCTTAAGGGGCAGGGGGCAGGGAATTCCCAAAAAGGTTATTCCTCAAGGGGCAGGGGGCAGGGAATTCCCAAAAAGGTTATTCTTTAAAGGGGCAGGGGGCAGGGAATTCCCAAAAAGGTTATTCCTCGAGGGGCAGGGGGGAAAGGAGCCCAGGGAATTCCCAAAAAGGTTATTCCTCAAGGGACAGAGGGCAGGGAATTCCCAGAAAGGTTATTCCTCGAGGGACAGGGGGGAGAGGAACCCAGGAAATTCCCAAAAAGGTTATTCCTTAAAGGTGAGGGGGGAAAAGGAACTCAGGGAATTCCTATTAAAGGTATTCCTTAAGGGGGAGGGGGAAAAGGAGCTCAAGGAATTCCCATTAAAGTTATCCCTTAAAGGGGCAGGGGGGGAAAGGAGCCCAGGGAATTCCCAACAGTTATTCCTCAAGGGGCAGGGGGGAAAAGGAGCCCAGGGAATTCCCAATAGTTATTCCTTAAAGGGCAGGGGGAAAAGGGGTTCAGGGAATTTCCAATCAAGTTATTCCTTAAAGGAGTCAAATACAGCCAGAGGGAAAAGGAGCTGGGGATTCCATGGGGATTCCTGAGGGATTCCAGGGAGATTCCACGGAGATTCTCTGGGGACTCTAGGGGATTCCATGGGAATTCCAGGGGGATTCCAGGGGGATTCCTACAGTCTCAGGCTTTGCTCACCAGAGGGAGCAGACGGGGTGGATGTGGGATTGCTGGGATTCTGGGATCATTGGGATCCCCGCTCACCAGAGGGAGCAGACGGGGTGGATGTGGGGATTCTGGGATCACTGGGATTGTGGGATCCCTGCTCACCAGAGGGAGCAGACGGGGTGGATGTGGGGATTGCTGGGATTTTGGGATCATTGGGATCCCGGCTCACCAGAGGGAGCAGACGGGGTGGATGTGGGATTTTGGGATCACTGGGATTTTGGGATTGTGGGATCCCCGCTCACCAGAGGGAGCAGACGGGGTGGATGTGGGATTTTGGGATTTTGGGATCCCAGGTGGGCTCACCAGAGGGAGCAGACGGGGTGGATGTGGGCGCTGATGATCTTGGCGATGCCGCGCGTCAGGAAGTCCCAGATGACGATGCGGCCGTCGTTGCAGCCCACGGCCAGCAGCGTGCCCCAGCGGTTGAAGGTGCACGTCAGCGCCATGCTGATGCAGTCCAGCGTGCCGTCGGCCTCCTGCACGGACACACCAACACTGGGGACAGTGTAGGGACACTGGGGACAGTGTGGGGACAGAGTGGGGACAGCGCGGGGACAGCATGGGGACAGCACGGGACACTGGGGACAGTGTGGGGACAGCACGGGGACACACGGACACTGGGGACAGTGCGAGGACAGAGTGGGGACAGCATGGGGACACACGGACACTGGGGACAGTGCGGGGACAGTGTGGGGACAGCGCGGGGACAGCACGGGACACTGGGGACACTGCAGGGACAGAGTGGGGACAGCGCGGGGACACACGGACAGTGTGGGGACAGTGCGGGGACAGCGCGGGGACACTGGGGACAGTGTGGGGACAGCATGGGGACAGCACGGGGACAGCACGGGGACAGCACGGGACACTGGGGACAGTGTGGGGACAGAGTGGGGACAGCATGGGGACACTGGGGACACTGCGGGGACAGTGTGGGGACAGCACGGGGACAGCGTGGGGACAGCACGGGGACACTAAGGGGACACTGTGGGGACAGCGCAGGAACACTGCGGGGACAGCACGGCGACACTGCAGGGACAGTGTGGGGACACTATGGGGACAGCACAGGGACAGCACGGGGACACTGCGGGGACAGCGCGGGGGACACTGGGGACACTGAGGGGACAGTGGGGACAGTGTGAGACAGGGTGGGGACAGCACAGGGACAATGTGGGACAGCATGGGGACAGCACAGACAGGGTGGGGACAGTGGGGACAGTGCGTGGACAGCACAGGGACACTGCAGGGACAGCACAGGGACAGCATGGACAGTGTGGGGACAGAGGGGGGACAGTGCAGGGACACTGTGAGGACGGTGGGGACAGCGCAGGGACAGCAGAGACAATGTGGGACAGTGGGGACAGAGGGGGGACAGTGTAGGGACGGGATAGTGGGGACAGCATGGGACAGTGCGGGGACAGCAGAGGGACAATGTGGGGATTGCAAGGGGACAGTGCGGGGACAGCGTGGGGACAGCGCCCGGCCAGGATCCATCAGACACGGTGACACCCAGCCAGACCCGCCCGGACCCACCCGGACCCAGCCAGACCCAGCCCAGCGCCCCAGACCCGGCCGGACCCAGCCGGTCCCGCTCGGACCCGGCCGGAGCCGCTCGGAGCCGCCGAGCCGCGCTCAGGCCGCCCCGCCGGGGATGCTCGGGGGATGCTCGGGCAGGCGCCGTTACCTCGGGGTAGTTCTGGCCGAAGGACTCTGCGGAGGAACGAACGGGAAGGCGGCGGCTGAGCGAGGGGCGGCCCCGCCGAGCCTGCCCGGCTCCCCCGCTCCGCTCCGGTACCGGCACCGCCGCCCCCATTCCCGCTCCCGCCGCTCCAGCCCAGCCCCGCTCCCGGTGCCGCCCCCGCTCCCTCCTCATTCCCATTCCCGTTCCCATTCCCGTTCCGCGCCGCCCCCGCTCCCGTCCGCACCGAGCAGCTCCAGGTTCGGGGCGCCGCCGTCCCGCCGCCCCCCGTTCCCTCCCCGCTGCCATTCCCGCCGCCTGCCGCTCCCGCTCCGGTTCCCGCTCCGGTTCCCGTTCCCGTTCCCTCTCCCGCCCCGTTCCCCCGGTTCCCGCTCCCGTTCCCGCTCCGGTGCCCGCACCGAGCAGCTCCAGGTTCATCGCGCCGCCGCTCCCGCTCCCTCCGTTCCCGTCGCCGAAGGACCCCGCGGGGGCCTGCCCGGCGCCGCGCCTCGCCGTTCGCCTGACCAACCGCCGCTCCTTTCCCCCGCTCCCGCCTCGCCTCCCGGCGCCTCCCTCGCCGGCTCCGCCCGCCCCTCCCGGCGGGCTCGGGGAGCGGCGCCGCTCGCTCCCGGCGCGGCGGCGGGGCCGGGAATGGGCGGCGGCGATCAGGCAGCGCGGCGGGCAGCCCCGGCGCAGCGCGCGGAAAAGGCCGGGTGGGCCCCGCGGCCGCGCAGGAAGGTTCCGGGAAGGGGGAGCGGTAAAAAAGTAGCACCAGTAATTAAATTAATTAAAATAATTTTTTATTCTAATAATTAACTAAAATACCAGGGGGAAGCTGGGCCCTTGCCGGTATTGCCTGGATTTCTACTGGAAAGGACTGGCTGCTTTTGGAAAAAAGGAAAGAAAAAATAAAAGGAAATAAAATACAATTAAAATTTAAAAATAATAAAAATTATAAAATAAAATATACAACATCAAATAATAAAAAATAGAAACCAAAATATTAAAAATAAATAAAAATAAAACCAAAATAATAAAAATTATAAAAATAATATATTAAAACCAGAGAAAAAAAGAAGAATAAAGTAAAAAAATAAAATAAACATAAATAAAATTTAAAATAAAAAATAAAATAAAATAAAATAAAATAAAATAAAATAAAATAAAATAAAATAAAATAAAATAAAATAAAATAAAATAAAATAAAATAAAATAAACCCCAGCTCCAGGCAGGCAGAGAAAATAAACTCGGGACACCCAAAACCCCCGCCAAAAAATCCCACCGGGAATTCCCAAAAACCCCAGCAGGGAAAAGCTCGGGAATCGCAGGCAGAGCTCGGGCTCCCTCCTCCTCCATCATTCCCGCTCCTCCGGCGCCATCCCGAGGCCATTCCCGCTTTTCCAGGGGTTTTTCCTCAGGGTCCTTCCCGCTTTTCCAGAGGATCTACACAAATCCACTCTGGAATGCCAAAACAGGGATTGGATCCATAAAATTCCCACTCTGGAATGCCAGGAGAGAGGATGGATCCATTAAAAAACCCCTTTGGAATGGCAGAGCAGAGATTGGATTCATAAAATTCCCACTCTGGGGATGCTAGGAGAGGTTAAATCCATAAAATTCCCGCTCTGGAGTGGCAGGAGAGGTTGGATCCATTAAAAAAAACCCTCTGGAATTCAAATACAGAGACTGGATCTACACAAATCCACTCTGGAATGGCAGAGCAGGGAGTGGATCCATAAAATTCCCACTCTGGAATGGCAGAGCAGGGAGTGGATCCATAAAACTCCCACTCTGGAATGCCAAAACAGGGATTGGATCCATAAAAACCTCACTCTGGAATGGCAGGAGAGGTTAAATCCATCCAAATCCCCTCTGGGAATGCCAAACCAGGAGCTGGATCCATAAAATTCCTACTCTGGAATGGCAGGAGAGAGGATGGATCCATTAAAACATCATTCTGGAATGACAAAACAGGGATTGAATCCATAAAATTCCCACTCTGGAACAGCAGGAGAGGTTGGATCTGCCCCCATCCCACTGGGAATTCTGGCCCATCCCCCCCAGGTGAAGAGAAGAAACCAAAAAAAGCATTTTTGTGTTTTCTTTTCATTTTTTTTTTCCTCCATAAAAAGCTCCTGAATCCATTTTATTGCACAAAGAAAGGAAAAAAACAAAACAAAACAAAAAAAAGATTCCCACTAAACCCATCCTGGGGCAGCTGGAATTTCAGAATTTCAGCCAAGGAATTCCCAACTCCTCAGTTCCTCTCCAAAGGGCATTTCCTGCTCCACATCAGCCCAATTCCACCCCAAAAGTGCAGGAAGCAAACTGGGATTCCCAGGAATTTGGGACAAACCACCTTGTCCAGGATCCCCTTCTTCCTTATCCCCTTTTTTTATTTTTTTTTTTAATTCTTTCCAACCAAATTCCAACCAAATTCCAAATGGCAGGAAGCAAACTGGGATTTCCAGGAATTTGGGACAAACCACCTTGCCCAGGATCCCCTTCTTCCCTATCCCCATTTTTTTTTTTTTTTTAATTCTTTCCAACCAAATTCCAACCAAATTCCAACCAAATTCCAACCAAATTCCAAATTTCAGGAAGCAAACTGGGATTTCCAGGAATTTGGGAAAGACAACTTTGTCCAGGATCCCCTTCTTCCCTATCCCCATTTTTTATATATTTTTTTAAATTCTTTCCAACCAAATTCCAACCAATTTCCAAATGGCAGGAAGCAAACTGGGATTTCCAGGAATTTGGGACAAACCACCTTGCCCAGGATCCCCTTCTTCCCTATCCCCATTTTTTATTTTTAATTTTTTCCAACCAAATTCCAGCCCTGGAGTGGAAGTGAGGGGAAGAAGGAAGGATCTTTCTTCCCATCCAGCTTGAAAAAGATGGAAAATCCTCATTTTTAAAATATTCCTGTGCACACTCAGCCTGGCTTAAAACCTGCCAGGACAATCCCATGAATTCCAAGCCCCAAATCCTGATTTTAAAGGAATTTTGGCACTTTTCCCCCCATGGAGAAATCAAGAATTTTGAGGGATTTTTGTGCTGCTACCAAGCAGAACCTCTGAGGAAGCAAGGGAAGGTTTCTCCAGCCATTCCAAGAAATTGAAGGAAGCAAAGGAGAGAGGGGAGGAGAAAAAAAAAGAGGAGGAAAAATTGGGATTAGGGATCAATAGCTTATCCAGGTGGGGTTTTCCATGTCCCCATAGGAAAAAAAAAATAAAAATAAACGGAAGCTTTGCTCCTGTCCATGTAAACATTTCCAGCTCCTTGGAGCTCCCCAACAATTCCTTATCCTAAAGTTTGGTGCCTTTTCCTTCCTCTCCCAGCGCTCTGGAATTGCTGCCCAAGGCAGGGGGAGGGGCAGGGTGGTTCTCCTGGGGTTTTGGGGAGGGATTTTCCCATCCCATGGATCCCTCCCAAAGCCCCAGCGTCAGCAGGAAGGGTTTGGGATTTCCATGCCTGAATTCCATGGGGAGAGCAGGGTGGGATTGGGATGGAGCTGTCACCCCCCTGTCCCAGACAATTCCATAGGGTGGGATTGGGATGGAGCTGTCACCTTCCTTGTCCCAAACAATTCCATAGGGTGGGATTGGGATGGAGCTTTCACCCCTCTGAGCCCCTCCCTGTCCCGGACAATTCCATGGGGATAACAGGATTGGGATGGAGCTGTCACCCTCCCTGTCCCAGACAATTCCATAGGGTGGGATTAGGATGGAGCTGTCACCCCTCTGAGCCCCTCCTGGTCCCAAACAATTCCATAAGGATACCAGGATTGGGATGGAGCTGTCACCTCCCTGTCCCAAACAATTCCATAGGGATAACAGGATTGGGATTGGGATGGAGCTGTCACCCCCCATGAGTTCCCCTCTGTCCCACACAATTCCATAGGATGGGATTGGGATGGAGCTCTCCCCCACTTTGTCCCACACAATTCCATAGGGATACAGGGATCGGGATGGAGCCGTCCCCCCTCCGAGCCCCTCCTTGTCCCAAAGAATTCCATAGGGATACCAGGATCAGGATGGAGCTGTCACCCTCCCTGTCCCACACAATTCCATAGGGATAACAGGATTGGGATGGAGCTGTCACCACCCATGAGTTCCCCTCTGTCCCACACAATTCCATAGGGATAACAGGATTGGGATGGAGCTGTCACCTCCCTGACCCCCACAATTCCATAGGGATAACAAAGTGGGATCTGGATGTGGCCGTGCCCCCTCCGAGCCCCTCCCTGACCCCCACAATTCCATAGGGATACCAGGATTGGGATGGAGCTGTCACCTCCCTGACCCCCACAATTCCATAGGGTGGGATCGGGATGGAGCTGTCCCCCCCGTCCCACACAATTCCATAGGATCGGGATCGGGATGTGGCCGTGCCCCCTCTGAGCCCCTCCTGTCCCCCACAATTCCATAGGGATAACAAAGTGGGATCGGGATGTGGCCGTGCCCCCTCCAAGCCCCTCCCTGTCCCCCACAATTCCATCGGGATAACAAAGTGGGATGGAGCTGTCACCTCCCTGTCCCACACAATTCCATAGGGATAACAAAGTGGGATCGGGATGGGGCTGTGCCCCCTCCGAGCCCCTCCCTGACCCCCACAATTCCATAGGGATAACAGGATTGGGATGGAGCTGTCACCTCCCCCTGTCCCACACAATTCCATCGGGATAACAAAGTGGGATCGGGACGGAGCCGTCCCCCCTCCGAGCCCCTCCTGTCCCACACAATTCCATAGGGATAACAGGATTGGGATGGAGCTGTCACCTCCCTGACCCCCACAATTCCATCGGGATAACAAAGTGGGATCGGGATGTGGCCGTGCCCCCTCCGAGCCCCTCCCTGTCCCCCACAATTCCATCGGGATAACAAAGTGGGATCGGGATGTGGCCGTGCCCCCTCCGAGCCCCTCCCTGTCCCCCCTGGTCGCCCGCCTCGCAGCCCCGCGGCCGGGGCGGGGCTGGAATTCCCCAAATTCCCGACATCGATTCCCGCTCAGGTGGAGTCATCCAGGCCTTTGCTGGGATGCTCGGAGGGGGCCCGGCAGAGCCTGTCCATGATTCCCTGGAGCATGGGCTGCACGATTCCCAGGAGAGGCCGCTGGGAGGAGTCCCCGTCCCAGCAGGCTTCCATCAGCTGCCAGCACTCCTCGTCAAACACCGGCAGCCGCTCCGGACGCACCCCTGGAAACACAGCGGGATCACCGGGAATGCCGGGAACTACTGCCGGGGAAAACCCTGCTCGCATCCAGGGAAAGCACGGGCAGGGGCTGGGGGGCACAGGGGATCACCAGGAATTTCCAGGGAAAAGCACGGGCAGGGGCTGGGGGGCACAGGGGATCACCAGGAATTTCCAGGAATTTCCAGGGAAAGGAGGTGCAGGGGCTGGGGGGCACAGGGGATCACCAGGAATTTCCAGGGAAAACCCTGCTCACTTCCAGGGAAAGCACGTGCAGGGGTTGGGTGGCACAGGAGATCACCAGGAATTTCCAGGAATTTCCAGGGAAAGCAGTTGGAGGAGCTGGGTGGCACAGTGGGATCACCAAGAATTTCCAGGAAAAGCAGGTGGAGGGGTTGGATGGCACAGGGGATTCACCAGGAATTTCCAGGGAAAGCCCTGCCCCATGCTCACATCCAAGGAAAGCAGGAGCAGGGGTTGGGTGGCACAGGGGATCACCAGGAATTTCCAGGGAAAGCAAATGGAGGGGCTGGGTGGCACAGTGGGATCACCAGGAATTTCCAGGAATTTCCAGGGAAAGCAGGTGGAGGGGCTGGGGGGCACAGGGGATCACCAGGAATTTCCAGGGAAAGCAGGTGGAGGGGTTGGATGGCACAGGGGATCACCAGGAATTTCCAGGGAAAGCAGGTGGAGGGGTTGGGTGGCACAGGAGATCACCAGGAATGCCAGGAATTTCCAGGGAAAACCCTGCTCACATCCAGGGAAAGCAGGAGCAGGGGTTGGGTGGAACAGGAAATCACCAGGAATTTCCAGGGAAAGCAGGTGCAGGGGTTGGGTGGCACACTGGGATCACCAGGAATGCCAGGAATTTCCAAGTGGAGAGGTTGGGTGGCACAGGGGATCACCAGGAATGCCAGGAATTTGCAGGGAAAGCAGGTGGAGGAGCTGGGTGGCACAGTGGGATCACCAAGAATTTCCAGGAAAAGCAGGTGGAGGGGTTGGGTGGCACACTGGGATCACCAGGAATGCCAGGAATTTCCAGGGAAAGCACATGGAGGAGCTGGGTGGCAAATTGGGATCACCAGGAATGCCAGGAATTTCCAGGGAAACCCTGCCCACACCCAGGGAAAGAAGGGTGGCACAGCAGGATCATCAGGAATTTCCAGGAATTTCCAGGGAGAGCAGGTGCAGGGGTTGGGTGGCACATTGGGATCCCCAGGAATTTCCAGGGAAAGCACATGGAGGGGCTGGGTGGCACAGCAGGATCACCAGGAATTTCCAGGAATTTCCAGGGAAAGCAGGTGGAGGCCTTGTGTGGCACACTGGGATCCCCAGGAATTTCCAGCAATTTCCAGGGAAAGCCCTGCCCTGTGCCCACATCCAGGGAAAGCAGGTGGAATCGACCCCAGAAATCTTTTCCAACTTCAGGAATTCTGGGATTTTCACCTTTCACCTCTCCACCACCAGGATAAACCTGGATTTTCCCACCAGCCCAGGGGTTTTGGGAGCTGAGGCAGGCCCAGGTACCTCTCCTGACGTTGTTCCACAGGTGATCTTTGCTGGCACACCTCTCAAAAGCCTCAGGTAACTTCACATGGCCCGAGCAGAGGTACCAGAAGAGGATCCCAAAGGCATAAACATCCACGGAATTGTCGTATTTCCCTGGGAAAAATAAAACAGGGAAAAATCCCTGGGAGCTGGGCAGGATCAGAGGTGATTCCAGGCTCCCACCTCCCCAAATTTAAACCTCAATTTTGTCACAGCAGGAAGGGAAAACTCGTGTGAAACCCAGGAAATCAGCAGGAGCTGGGATCAAGGTTCAGCTTTTCTAATTCCCAGGATTTATAAATTTAAGCTGTACCAGGAATTCCCCAGCTGAGCTCAGGTGTGTTTTAAACACCAACATTCTGTGAGAGCCAATTTCTGGGATATTTCATCCCAGAAATATCCCAGATATCCCCCAAATCCACACAAACTGAGGTGTTTCCAGTGGATCCCAACACCTGTAGGAGCCTCTCATCCCAGAATATCCCAGATATCCCCCAAATCCACACAAACTGAGGAGCCAAACATCCCAGGAATATCCCAGATATCCCCCAAATCCACACAAACTGAGGTGCTTCCAGTGGATCCCAACACCTGTAGGAGCCAAACAGCCCATAAATATCCCAGATATCCCCCAAATCCACACAAACTGAGGTGCTTCCAGTGGATCCCAACACCTGTAGGAGCCAAACATCCCATAAATATCCCAGATATCCCCCAAATCCACACAAACTGAGGTGCTTCCAGTGGATCCCAACACCTGTAGGAGCCAAACATCCCAGAATATCCCACATATCCCCCAAATCCACACAAACTGAGGTGCTTCCAGTGGATCCCAGCACCTGTAGGAGCCTCTCATCCCAGAATATCCCAGATATCCCCTAAATCCACACAAACTGAGGTGCTTCCAGTGGATCCCAACCTCATCCAAGCAGGAGCAGCTCTGGCAGAACAAAAGGATTTGGGATAAGTGGGATGTGAATTTCCAGGTGCTTCCAAAACTCAGGAAAAACCCTCAGAGCAGCTGCCAGGATTCCCAGAGAATCCAAAGGGAGGAACAGCTTGGGAATTCCTTCCTGGACTATTTCCCCATGAAAGCCAAGGATTTCCAGCTTCCTCCTCATGTTAATTACCCTTCTAATTGCAAGGGTGTTAATTACCTCAGCAGAGCTGACCAACCCCATCATCCTCTGCCACAGGGAAAAATCCATGGCATGCATGGAAAGCAGGGAATTCCCTGGGCTTGGAATGCTCTCAGGAGCTACTGAGAGGGGAATTCCAAGGAATTTCCTTCAGAATTCCAGGGATCCTACCTGTGAAGAGCTCGGGAGCCATGTGGATGGGGGTGCCCACGATGCTGCCAGACATCATGGCCTCGGGTTTGCAGAACCCCAAATCTGTGATTTTGGCCCTATTCTTTTTGTCCAGCTGGGAAAAAAAAAAAGTGAAATAAGTGAAATATTGATTTTTGATATTGTGCTGGTTTTGCAAAAAAAAAAAAAAAAAAAAAAATTATGACATTTTTTCTGGTTGCTGTCATAACCACGTAATGAGAGTGGAAAATAAACAGCTCGGGATGTGCTCTGTGGCAGCAACACACAACCCTCCCAGGCATTGTCCTGCCTCTGCAGAAGGTTCAGCAGAGAAAATTTGGGTCATTTTTGGCCCTGTCCTCATCCCAGTCCAAGGGAAGAAGCCCCAAAATCTCTGCAGAAGGTTCAGCATAAAAAATCTGGGTAATTCTTGATCCTGTCCTCCAGCCCAGGCCAAGGGAAAAAGCCCCAAAAATCTCTGCAGAAGGTTCAGCAGAGAAAATTTGGGTGATTTTTGGCCCCCAATTCCCTGCAAGGACTGGCAGAAGGTTCAGCACACAAAATTTGGGTAATTTTTGACCCTATTCTCCATCCCAGTCCAAGGGAAAAAGCCCCAAAAATCTCTGAAGAAGGTTCATCACACAAAATCTGGGTATTTTTTGACCCTATTCTCCATCCCAGTCCAAGGGAAAAAGCCCCAAAAATCTCTGAAGAAGGTTCATCACACAAAATCTGGGTATTTTTTGACCCTATTCTCCATCCCAGTCCAAGGGAAGAAGCCCCAGAATCTCTGCAGAGGGATCAGCACAAAAAATTTGGGTCATTTTTGGCCCCCAATTCCCTGGAGGGACTGACAGAAGATTCAGCACACAAAATTTGGGTAATTTTTGACCCTATTCTCCATCCCAGTCCAAGGGAAAAAGCCCCAAAAATCTCTGCAGAAGGCTCAGCACACAAAATCTGGGTATTTTTTGACCCTATTCTCCAGCCCAGGCCAAGGGAAAAAGCCCCAAAAATCTCTGCAGAAGGTTCAGCAGAGAAAATTTGGGTCATTTTTGACCCTGTTCTTCATCCCAGTCCAAGGGAAAAAGCCCCAAAAATCTCTGCAGAAGATCAGAGACAAGAATGAGGGACAATTCTTATATTCTCTTGCTGCACCTGTTGCTGTGAACATTTAAAATGTGTTATGGAGATTTGTTCACCAAAGTGTCTTTTCTTAATTAACCAGTGCTGATGGTGTTTGGATTGAGGTCCAGCTGTACAGTAACTAAAAGCAATATTTTTCTAAGGTTTCTTAATAAATAATTACATTTAACCCCCTTAATAGAGTGTCTTAATAAAGATTATTATTAATCAGCCTTCTGTGAGTGATGGAATCAATGCCAATTATCCCCCAGCCAGGGGCTGGTGATTTTGCACATCAATCCTGCCCTGTGTGAGATCCTCCTCCTCCCTTTGCCCCAAAATTCCAGCCAGGAAAGGATCAGCCAAACCTCCCTGTGGCTGACACAGAACAGCTTAAATTAAAAAAAAACACATGGAAAAATTTATTCCCTGTTTATTATTTATTTATATATATATATATATATATACAAATATATATATATATACACACAAATATATATATAAATATATACAAAAATATATATACATATAAATATATATATTTATATATATATTATTTATATTTATATTATTATTTATTCTTGTTTCATCCCATGGAAAAGGCAGTGGGATGAGGCAGATTTGGCTCACCAGGACGTTTTTGAGTTTGATGTCCCTGTGCACCAAGCCCTGGCTGTGCAGGTACCGGATCCCCTCCACCACGTCCAAGGCGATCTGCAGCCGTGGCTCCAGCTCCAGCCCAGCCTGAGGGGAAAAAAATATGAGTTTAGTGCTAAATGCTGCTTTGGACTGCTCTGCTTTGCCAAAATTGAGTCATTCCAGATTTATTTTACAGATTAATGGGGAATTTTTAATTGGAGAATCAGTTTTGGGTTGGGAGATGAAAAATCATCCCTTGGGCAGACGGGCACTTCCCACTAAAACACATTTAGTTTGAGGGGGAAAACTTAGATTTTATGCCTAAAAGTTACTTTGCCCTGCTCTTCTTTACTAAAATTGATTAATTCCAGCTTATTTTTACAGATTAATGGGGATTTTTTTAAATTAGAGAATCAGTTTTGGGTTGGGAGATGAAAACTCATCCCAAGGGCAGAGGGGCACTTCCCACTAAAACACATTTAGTCTGAGGGGGAAAACTTAGATTTTATGGCTAAAAGTTACTTTGGCCTGCCTTTCTTTAATAAAATTGATTGATTCCAGCTTTTTTTCTTTTAATAGATTAATGGGGGATTTTTAATTAGAGAATCAGTTTTGGGTTGGGAGATGAAAACTCATCCCAAGGGCAGGGACATTTCCCACAAAACCAGGTTTAGTCTGAGGGGGAAAACTTAGATTTTATGCCTAAAAGTTGCTTTGGATTGCTCTTCTTTAATAAAATTGAGAAATTCCAGCTTTGTTTTACAGATTAATGGGGATTTTTCTAAATTAGAGAATCAGTTTTGGGTCAGGAGATGAAAACTCATCCCTTGGGCAGGGGGGCACTTCCCACTAAACCAGGTTTAGTCTGAGGGGAAAAAAACTCAGATTTTATGCCTAAAAGTTGCTTTGGCTTGCTCTTCTTTACCAAAATGGAGTAATTCCAGATTTATTTTACATATTAATGGGGAATTTTTAATTAGAGACTCAGTTTTGGGTTGGGAGGGAGATTAAAACTCAACCCATGGGCAGGGACATTTCCCACTAAAACAGGTTTAATCTAAAGGGGGAAAACTTAGATTTTAGTCCTAAAAGCTGCTTTGGCCAGCTCTTCTTTACCAAAATTGAGTAATTCCAGATTTATTTTACATATTAATGGGGAATTTTTAATTAGAGACTCAGTTTTGGGGTCAGGAGGGAGATTAAAACTCATTGCATGGGCAGGGACATTTACCATTAAAACAGGTTTAATCTGAGGGGATAAAACTCAGATTTTATTCCTAAATGTTGCTTTGGACTGCTCTGCTTTACCAAAATTGAGTAATTCCAGCTTTGTTTTATGGATTAATGGGGGATTTTTAATTGGAGAATCAGTTTTGGGGTTGGGAAGGAGATTAAAACTCATCCCATGGACAGGGACATTTTCCACTAAAACAGGTTTAATCTGAGGTGCAAAACTCAGATTTTATTCCTAAATGTTACTTTGGCCTGCTCTTCTTACTAAAATTGAGTAATTTTAGTTTTTTTTAACAGATTAAAGAGGATTTTTAAATTAGAGAATCAATTTTGGGTTGGGAGATGAAAACTCATCGCATGGGCAGGGACATTTCCCACTAAACCAGGTTTAGTCTGAGGGGGAAAAAACTGAGATTTTATGCCTAAAAGTTATTTTGGCCTACTCTTCTTTACCAAAATTGAGTCATTCCAGCTTTGTTTTACAGATTAATGGGGAATTTTTTAATTAGAGGCTCAGTTTGGGGTCAGGAGGGAGATTAAAACTCATCCCATGGGCAGGGACATTTCCCACTAAAACAGGTGTAACCTGAGGGGATAAAACTTAGATTTTATGCCTAAAAGTTACTTTGGCTTGCTCTTCTTTACCAAAATTGAGTAATTCCAGATTTATTTTACAGATTAATGGGGAATTTTTAATTAGAGAATCAGTTTTGGGTTGGGAGGGAGATTAAAACTCAACCCATGGGCAGGGACATTTCCCACTAAACCAGGTTTAATCTAAAGGGGGAAAACTTAGATTTTATGCCTAAAAGTTGCTTTGGCCTGCTCTTCTTTACCAAAATTGAGTAATTCCAGATTTATTTTACATATTAATGGGGAATTTTTTTAATTCGAGGTTCAGTTTTGGGTTGGGAAGGAGATTAAAACTCATCCCATGGGCAGGGACCCTTCCCACTAAACCAGGCTGCTCCCAGCTCTGTCCTGGCACTTCCAGGGATAAAATAAAACCAAAATAAACACGGAATAAGGGGGATTTGGCACCTTGAGGCCGGTGTAGAGGTCCCTGTGCAGCCTCTCCATGATCAGCAGCACAGCAATGCTGGAGCCTCCCCCGTAGCCGTAATCGATCACCGAGCCGTGCAGGTGCACCAGCCTCTCGTGGGACTGCAGGGACCTGCAGAGGGGAAAGAACAGAAAATTTGGGGTCATTGGTATCCCATCCTCCAGCCCAGGCTAGGGAAAAAACATCCAGAATCTCTGTAGAAGGTTCAGCACAAAAATTTGGGGTCATTTTTTATCCCAACCTCCAGCCCAGGCCAAGGGCAGAGGCCCCAAAATCTCTGCAGAAAGTTCAGCATAGAAAATTTGGGGTCATTTTTGGCCCTGTCTCCAGCCCAGGCCAGGAAAAAAAAAACCCAGAATCTCAGCAGAAGGATCAGCACAAAAATTTGGGGTCATTTTTATCCCATCCTCCAGCCCAGGCCAGGGAAAAAACCCCAAAATCTCTGTAGAGGGATCAACACAGAAAATTGGGGTAATTTTTGGCCCTGTCCTCCAGCCCAGGCCAGAGAAAAAAACCCAAAATCTCTGCAGAGGGGTCAGCACGAAAAATTGAGATCATTTTTGGGCCTGTCTCCAGCCCAGGCCAAGGGAAGAAACCCCAAAATCTTTGCAGAAGGTGCAGCACAAAAATTTGGGGTCATTTTTATCACATACTCCAGCCCAGGCCAGGAAAAAAACCCCAAAACATCTGCAGAAGGTTCAGCACATAAAATTTGGGTCATTTTTATCCCATCTTCCCACCCAGGCCAAGGAAAAAAACCCCAAAATCTCTGCAGAAGGATCAGCACATAAATTTGGGGTAATTTTTATCCCATCCTCCAGCCCAGGCCAAGGGAAGAGGCCCCAAAATCTCTGCAGAAGGTTCAGGACAGAAAATTTGGGGTCATTTTTATCCCATCCTCCAGCCCAGGCCAGGGAAAAAACCCCAAAATCTCTGCAGAAGGATCAGCAGAGAAAATTTGGGGTCATTTTTATCCCATCCTTCAGCCCAGGCCAAAAGAAGAGGCCCCAAAATCTTTGCAGAAGGGTCAGCACAGAAAATTTGGGTCATTTTTATCCCATCCTCCAGCCCAGGCCAGGGAAAAAACCCCAAAATCTTTGCAGAAGGTTCAGCACAGAAAATCTGGGTCATTTTTGGCTCCTGAGTCCCTGCAGTGACTTGCAGAAGGTTCAGCACAGAAAATTTGGGTCATTTTTGGCCCTGTCTCCAGCCCAGGCCAAGGGAAGAAGCCCCAAAATCTTTGCAGAGGGATCAACACAGAAAATTGGGGTAATTTTTGGCCCTGTCCTCCAGCCCAGGCCAGGGAAAAAACCCCAAAATCTCTGCAGAAGGTTCAGCACACAAAATTTGGGTAATTTTTGGCCCTGTTCTCCATCCCAGTCCAGAGGAATCCCTGAAGGGACCTGGAGCAGGCTCAGCATAAAAACCTGGGGTAATTTTTGGCCCTTGAGTCCCTGCAGGGACCTGGAGCAGACTCAGCACACAAAATTTGGGTCATTTTTGTCCCCAGTCTCCAGCCCAGGCCAAGGGAAGAAGCCCCAGAGCTGCAGATTTCGATTCAGAGCACACAATCCTCAGCTGTCTGAGCCAATTAAATTCAAAAATAAATTAAAAAAAAAGCCTTTTTAAAGGTTAGATTGACAAAAAAACCCATTCTTCTCTCAGCTGGCTGTGCCTGCAGCTGTTTACTGCAAACCAGCTGCTCTCTGCACTGCAGAGCCACCCTTGGCTTTTTTGGGGATTCAGGCAGGACAAGGAGTGGGGAAAAGGGAGAGGATTCACCAGCAGGAATCAGGGGAGGAGAATTGCTGGTTATTATGGTCTGCAAACTCGAATTTCCTCGGAATTTGGACAGCACAGGCAGCAGGGAATCTGGTTAAAGCAGGAAGGAGCATTCCAGGAGCTCCAATCCCAAATTCCTGGGTGTGGCACTCCGAGCTCAGTGACAAAAGGGGACATCAGCCACAGGCTGGGTGGCATTTCCAGCTTGAATAATCAAGCAGAAGCACTCAGCACACCGACCTCATGTAGTGAAATTCCAGTGCCAGGTCGTTCCAGTGCTTCTCATCCGGAGGCACCACGGATTTGAGGGCGCAGGGGAAGTGTCCCCCCCAGCTGTCACACAGGTACACCACCCCGTACTGCCCCCGGCCCAGCTCCCTGCCCAGCTTGGGCTTCCCTGCAAGGAACAAGACCAGAAATCAGCCCCAAATCCAAGGCACCAGCACCAAAAAATCAGCCCCAAATCCAAGGCACAAATCCCAAAAATCAGCCCCAAATCCAAGGCACCAGGACCAAAAAATCAGCCCCAATTAAAGGCACAAATCCCCAAAATCAGCCCCAAATCCAGGGCACAAATCCCCCAAATCAGCCCCAATCCCTGCAATCAGCCCCAATCCAGGGCACAAATCCCAAAAATCAGCCCAAATCCAAGGCACAAATCCCCAAAATCCGCCCCAATTAAAGGCTCCAATCCCTGCAATCAGCCCCAATCCAGGGCACAAATCCCTGGGATCAACCCAAACCAAGGAACCAGTTCCTGCAATCAGCCCCAATCCAAGGCACCAGTCCCAAAAATCAGCCCCAGTCCAGGGCACAAATCCCCAAAATCATCCCCAATCCAAGGAACCAGTTCCTGCAATCCAGCCCCAATCCATGTTTTTCCCTCCTGCACATTCCCAGCTGGGAGGTGCCAGTTGAACCCTGGCTGGAAGATGGAGTGAAAATCCAAATTCCCTCCCTTCCACTGGACAATGGAGTGAAAATCCAAATTCCCTCCCTTCCACTGGACAATGGAGTGAAAATCCAAATTCCCTCCCTTTCACTGGACAATAAAGTGAAAATCTGCTGCTGCCTGGGGAGGAGGGGGAGCAGGAAACCCTTCCCAGCAGCAACCCACTCCCAGCAGTGACCATTCCCAGCAGTGACCCCATTCCCAGCAGGATCCCCCTCCCAGCAGTGATCCCACTCCCAGCAGTGTCCCCACTCCCAGCAGTGACCATTCCCAGCAGTGATCCATTCCCAGCAGTGATCCCACTCCCATCAGGATCCCCTCCCAGCAGTGACCCCCTCCCAGCAGGATCCATTCCCAGCAGTGATCCATTCCCATCAGGATCCCCTCCCAGCAGTGACCCCCTCCCAGCAGTGATCCCCCTCCCAGCAGTGATCCCCCTCCCAGCAGGATCCATTCCCAGCAGTGTCCCCTCCCAGCAGTGATCCATTCCCGGCAGTGATCCCCTCCCAGCAGTGATCCATTCCCAGCAGTGTCCCCATTCCCATCAGTGTCCCCATTCCCATCAGTGTCCCCATTCCCATCAGTGTCCCCATTCCCATCAGGATGCCCATTCCCATCAGGACCCCATTCCCATCAGGATCCCTTCCCAGCAGTGTCCCCATTCCCATCAGTGTCCCCATTCCCATCAGGATCCCCATTCCCAGCAGTGTCCCCATTCCCAGCAGTGTCCCCATTCCCAGCAGTGTCCCCATTCCCAGCAGTGATCCCATTCCCAGCAGTGATCCCATTCCCATCAGTGTCCCCATTCCCAGCAGTGTCCCCATTCCCAGCAGGATCCCCATTCCCAGCAGTGATCCCATTCCCAGCAGTGTCCCCATTCCCATCAGTGACCCCATTCCCATCAGTGACCCCATTCCCAGCAGGACCCCATTCCCACCAGGATCCCCATCCCTCCCGGGCTCTCACCGTGCAGCAGCACGTCCTGCAGGGATCTGCTCTCCAGGGAGAGCCGGGCCAGCCGGGGCGCGTGCTCCTTCCTCACCCGCAGCCACAGGTCCTCGGTGCGCTCCAGCCGGCCCGAGTGCCCGTCCTCCAGCTGCAGGGCAGCGCTGCCTGTCTGCTCCTTTTGCACTCACACCCCCACATTCCCATGCCCAATCCCATTCCTGATCCCCTGGGCAGTTTTTGGTAATTTTTGCAGTCACAGCCCCACATTTCCTTCCCCATTCCCATTCCCATTCCCGATCCCCCGGGCAGTTTTTGGTAATTTTTGCAGTCAAACCCCCACCTTCCCATCCCCACTCCCATCCCCATTCCCATTCCCGGTCCCCTGGGCAGTTTTTGCCATTTTTGCAGTCAAACTCCCACATTCCCACTCCCATTCCCCTGGGCAGTTTTTGGTAGTTTCTGCACTCACACCACCCCGTTTCCCTCCCCATTCCCATTCCCACAGGCAGGTTTTGGTAATTTCTGCACTCACACCCTCATTTCCCTCCCCATTCCCATTCCCACTCCCATTCCCATTCCCATCCCCATCCCCATTCCCATCCCCATCCCCATCCCCATCCCCATCCCCATCCCCATCCCCATCCCCATTCCCATTCCCATTCCCACAGGCAGTTTCTGGCAGTTTCTGCCCTCCCAGCCCTGTTTCCCTCCCCATTCCCATTCCATTCCCATTCCCATTCCCATCCCCATTCCCATTCCCACAGGCAGTTTCTGGCAGTTCCTGCCCTCCCAGCCCCGTTTCCCATTCCCATTTCCATTCCCATCCCCATTCCCACAGGCAGTTTCTGCACTCCCAGCCCCATTTCCCTCCCCATCCCCATCCCCATCCCCATTCCCATCCCCATTCCCATTCCCCAGGCAGTTTTGGCAGTTCCTGCCCTCCCAGCCCCGTTTCCCAGCCCCGTTTCCCGCACCTGGCGCAGGGAGGCGGCGAAGGCCTCGTGGGAGCTGTTGAGGCGCGTGCGGAACTGGCTGCAGATGCTCTTGGCCAGCTTGGAGGCGCTCAGGCTCTCGATGGCGTCCTGGGCCACCTTCCTCTTCCAGTCGCTGGTGATGGCCGGGGGGCTGACCCAGGTGATCCGCTGGATTATCTGGGAAAAGCACCCAGTCACAACCCCAGAGCCACAGAGCTTTGGGATCGTCCAGTTCAACCCAGCCCCAACACCTCAATTAAACCCCAAAAAATCAGCCCCCAGTCCATGGCACAAACCCCAAATCCAAGGCACCAATCCCAACACTCAGCCCCAGTCCATGGCACAAATCCCTGGAATAAACCCCAAATCCAAGGCACAAATACCAAAAATCAGCCCCAAATCCAAGGCACAAATCCCAAATCCAAGGCACCAATCCCAAAACTCAGCCTCAGTCCAAGGCACAAACCCCTGGAATAAACCCCAAATCCGAGGCACAAATCTCTGCAATCAACCCCAACCCAAGGCACCAATCCCAAAACTCAGCCCCAATCCACGGCACAAATCCCTGGAATAAACCCCAAATCCAAGGCACAAATCCCAAAAATCAGCCCCAAATCCAAGGCACAAATCCCAAAAATCAGCCCCAATTCCAAGGCACAAATCCCAAAAATCAGCCCAAATCCAATGTACTAATCCCTGCAATCAGCCCCAATCCAAGGCACCAATCCCAAAACCCAGCCCCAGTCCAAGGCACCAGTCCCAGAAATCAGCCCCAATCCAATGTACAAATCCCAAAAATCAATCAGCCCCAAATCCAAGGCACCAATCCCAAAAAACAGCCCCAAATCCAAGGCACCAATCCCTGGAATAAACCCCAAATCCAGGGCCCCAATCCCTGGAATAAACCCCAAATCCAGGGCCCCAATCCCTGGAATAAACCCCAAATCCAGGGCACCCAGTGCCACATCCAATCTTGTTTTAACCCCATCCAGGGATGCTGCCTCCACCCCCCCTCCCCTTCCAGAACTTTCTCCCAAGATCCAACCTGAACTTCCCCCTCAATTCCCGCTCTGAGCTGGAACTTTATTCCCTCCTGGGATGGATGAGCAAGAACAAAACTTTTCCTCAAACAATCCCAGCTCAGAGTGGGAACAAACCCCAGATTCCTCCTCCTCCCCTTCCTGGGACAGGGATCCCCTCTGGAATTCTGTGGTTTTTAATGAGGGGTGAGGCAGAGCAATTTAATTACCCACTAATTACAGGAAGTGCTGAGTCCAACACCTGGAATTTCCACACCTTGGCTGCTCCCCTGGAAATTTCACCCATTTGGGAACGGCTCTCCCTGCTTTTCCCACCAGTTTTGTGGGATGAGAATCCTGGAATTCCCAGAATTGTTTGGACTGGAAAAGATTTTAAATTTTTTTACCCCATTCCACCACCCCAGGTTGCTCCAATCTCCATCCTTGGGTGATTCCAGGCATGGAAATCTCCAGAAAAAAACTCCCAGAGTGAATTTTGGGAGCGGCTGAGAGGATATTTTGATTTTTTTGCTCCCAAAATTCCCTTTTTCCAAGATTCCACACCTGTTTGATCTGTTCCCAGAGCATCCTGGTCACCGTGGAGCCCGAGTGGAATGTGACCTCCACGTGATAGGCAGCGTTCAGGATCTGGAAAAGCAGGAAAAAAAGAGGGAAAAATGGGAATTCTGCCAGCCAGGAGCTCTGCCAGAGCCTGTGAAAATGGAAAAAATTGGGATAGCCCATGAATCACTTGGTTAATTGAGTTATTGTGTTGTTTTATGGGTGTTTTTGGGCTTTAATTTGATTATTTTGTGCTGATTTATGAGAGAATTGATTTATTGTATTTTATTATGGTGTTTCATGGGTGTTTTTGGGCTTTAATTTGATTATTTTATACTGATTTATGAGATAATTGATTTATTGTGTTTTATTATGGTGTTTTCATGGGTGTTTTTAAGCTTTAATTTGATTATTTTGTACTGATTTATGAGATAACTGAGTTATTGTGTCATTTCACATTGAGTTATTCTGTTGTTTTATGGATGGTTTTAGGCTTTAATTTGATTATTTTATACTGATTTATGAGATAATTGATTTATTGTATTTTATTCTGTTGTTTGATGGGTGTTTTTAAGCTTTAATTTGATTATTTTGTACTGATTCATGAGATAATTGGTTTACTGTATTTTATTGTGGTGTTTTATGGGTGTTTTTAAGCTTTAATTTGATTATTTTATACTGATTTATGAGATAATTAATTTATTGTATTTTATTATGGTGTTTCATGGGTGTTTTTAGGCTTTAACTTGATTATTTTGTGCTGATTTATGAGAGAATTGATTTATTGTATTTTATTATGGTGTTTCATGGGTAGTTTTAGGCTTTAATTTGATTATTTTATACTGATTTATGAGATAATTAATTTATTGTATTTTATTGTGGTGTTTCATGGGTGTTTTTGAGCTTTAATTTGATTATTTTATACTGATTTATGAGATAATTGATTTATTCTATTTTATTGTGGTGTTTCATGGGTGTTTTTAGGCTTTAACTTGATTATTTTATACTGATTTATAAGATAATTAATTCATTGTATTTTATTATGGTGTTTCATGGGTGTTTTTAGGCTTTAATTTGATTATTTTATAAAAGCTTATGAGATAATTGATTCATGTGTTTATGAGAGAATTGATTTATGTGTTGATATTGATTTATTCTGTTACCTCATGGGTATTTTATAGCCATAAATTTATTACTTCATACAGATTTAAGAGATAATTTGATTATTTTATACAGATTCAGGAGCAAATTGATTTACTCTGCTATCTCATGTGTGTTTCATGGCTGTAATTCAATTATTTTATACAGATTTAGGAGATAATTTGATTATTTTATAGAGGTTTATGAGATAATTGATTTACTGTGTTACCTTATGTGTGTTTCATGGCTGTAATTTGATTATTTTATACAGATTTAGGAGATAATTTGAATAATTTATCCAGGTTTATGAGGTAACTGATTTACTGTGTTACCTCATGGCCATAATTTGACCATTTCCCACAAATTTTCGAGCCCTCCCAGGGTTTCTCCAGAGGTTTTAGACCATAATTTGATTATTTTATACAGGTTTAGGAGATAATTGATTTACTGTGTTATCTCATGGATGTTTTTAGACCATAATTTGATTATTTTATACAGGTTTAGGAGATAATTGATTTACTGGGTTATCTCATGGATGTTTTTAGGCTGTAATTTGATTATTTATAAAATCTGGGAGATAATTGATTTACTGTGTTATCTCATGTGTGTTTTATGGCCATAATTTGATTATTTTATACAGATTTGGGAGATAATTGATTTACTGTATTATCTCATGTGTGTTTTATGGCCATAATTTGATTATTTTATACAAATTTAGGAGATAATTGATTTACTGTGATATCTCATGTCTGTTTTATGGCCATAAATTGATTATTTCCCCCAAATTCAGTCCCATGGCAGTCCCAGCACCCCAATCCTCACTGTCTGAGAGAGTTGCTGGTGATGTGCATGGAGTCCTCCCAGGCTTTCTCCAGAGTTTTTAGGTATTTTTATGGCCATAATTTGATTATTTTATACAGGTTTATGAGATAATTGATTTACTGTGTTATCTCATGTGTGTTTTTATGCTGTAATTCAATTATTTTATAGAGGTTTATGAGAGTTTATGAGATAACTGATTTACTCTGTTATCTCATATGTGTTTTATGGCAATAAATGGATTATTTTATACAGATTTGGGAGAGAACTGATTTACTGTGCTCTCTCATAGCCATAATTTGACCTTTTCACCCAAATTCAGTCCCATGGCAGTCCCAGCACCCCAATCCCCACCTGCTTGAGAGAGTTGCTGGTGATGTGCCCGGATCCATCCCAGGCTTTCTCCAGGTGTCTTAAGGTGATTTTATGGCCATAATTTGATTATTTTATACAGATTTGGGAGAGAACTGATTTACTCTGTTATCTCATGGCCATAAATTGATTATTTCCCCCCAATTCAGACCCCTGGCAGTCCCAGCACCCCAATCCCCACCTGTTTGAGAGAGTTACTGGTGATGTGCACGGATCCATTACAGGCTTTCACCAGGCATCTTAGGGTGTTTTTATGGCCATAATTCGATAATTTATACAGATTCAGGAGCTAATTGATTTACTCTATTATCTCATCTGTGTTTTATGGCCATAAAATGATTATTTCCCCCCAATTCAGGCCCAATCCCAGCAGCCCAATCCCCACCTGTTTGAGACAGTTGCTGGTGATGTGCATGGATCCCTCCCAGGCTTTCTCCAGGTGTCTTAAGGTGTTTTTATGGCCATAATTTGACAATTTTATACAAATTTGGGAGATAACTGATTTACTGTGCTACCTCACAGCCATAATTTGACCATTTCCCCCAAATTCAGGCCCCTGGCAGTCCCAGCACCCCAATCCCCAGCCATTCCAGACCTGTTTGAGACAGTTGCTGGTGATGTGCACGGATCCATTACAGGCATTCTCCAGGTGTCTTAGGGTGTTTTTATGGCCATAATTCAGTTATTTATAAAGATTTAGGAGATAATTGATTTACTGTATTATCTCATGTGTGTTTCATGGCCATAAATTGATTATTTCCCCCCAGTTCAGGCCCCTGGCACCCCAATCCCCACCTTTCTGAGATAGTTGCTGGTGATGTGCACGGATCCCTCCCGCGGTTTCTCCATCCCCCGGGGCGGGTGCACGGATCCATCCCTGAGTTTCTCCAGACTTTTTAGGTATTTTATGACCATAATTCGACCATTTCCCCCCAGTTCAGGCCCCTGGCAGTCCCAGACCCCAATCCCTGGCCATTCCAGCCCCAATCCCCACCTGTTTGAGATAGTTGCTGGTGATGTGCACGGATCCCTCCCGCGGTTTCTCCAGCCCCCGGGGCGGGTGCACGGAGCCCTCCCAGGACTCCTCCAGGCTCTTGAGGCAGCGCTCCAGGGTGCCCACGAAGCTCTCCCTCAGGTAATCCACTGAGCTGATCAGCTTGTTGGCCACAGCCTGGTTCAGCCTGGAGATGATCAGCTCCTGGATCTGCTGGATGCAGCGCTTGATGTCCTTGGAGCTGACGGGCTCGCCGCTCTCGGGAATGATGATGTCTGCAGGAAAAGGGAGGAAAAACCATCCTGGAGGTCTGGGATTGTTGGGAGAACAGCCCTGAGGGGTGCTCTGAGGGGCACACGCTGATCCTAATGGTGTTTTAAAATAATGTTCTTCTCAATGATCCCAGAATTGCATTATTGTTATTTTAGCCAAGGTTATGATCCTTTTATTCAAGATTATTGATTATCATTTTCTCCAAGATTATTACAATCATTTTCTCCAAGATTATTATCACTTCATCCAAGATAACTGTTATTTTACCCAATATTATCATCATTATTTTATCCAATGTTACCACCATTCTTTTATCTATGATTACGACCATCTTATCCATTATTATCATCGTTATTTTATCCATTATTATCATCATGATTTTATCCATTATTATCATCATGATTTTATCCATTATTATCATCATTATTTTATCCATTATTATCATCATGATTTTATCCAAGATTATTATAATGATTTTATCCAATATTATTAATTATTTCATCCACAATTATTTTATCCAAGATCATTATCACTTCATCCAACAGATCCTACCAAAAAAAAGGATATTGCCTGATCCCTGATTTTCATCCTGGTTTGGGGTTCTGGGATCATCCAGGAATTGCAAGTTGGAGTCTCACTGAATTAATGGAATTATCGTGGTCAGGATCTGCCTGATCCCAGATTTTGATTCCTGGTTAGATTTCTGGGATCATCTGGGAATTACAGGTTGGAATCCCACTGAATCCATCAATTACTGTGATCAGGATCTGCCTGATCCCAGATTCTGATTTGTGTTCAGGGCTCTGTGACCATCCAGGAATTGAAGGTTGGAGTCTCACGGAATTCATGGAATTATTGTGGTCAGGATCTGCCTGATCCCAGATTCTGATTTGTGTTTAGGGCTCTGTGACTATCTGGGAATTGCAAGTTGGAATCCCACTGAATCCATCAATTATCGTGGTCAGGATCTGCCTGTCCCAGATTTTGATTCATGTTTGGGGACCATCCAGGAATTGCAGGTTGGAGTCTCACTGAATTCATGGAATTATCATGATCAGAATCTGTCTGATCGCAGATTTTGATTCCTGGTTAGGTTTCTGGGATCATCTGGGAATTGCAGGTTGCCATCTTACTGAATTCATGGAATTCTCGTGGTCAGGATCTGCCTGATCCCAGATTTTGATTCGTGTTTGGGGACTATCCAGGAATTGCAGGCTGGAGTCTCACTAAATTAATGGAATTATTGTGGTCAGGATCTGCCTGATCCCAGATTCTGATTTGTGTTCAGGGCTCTGTGACCATCCAGGAATCACAGGTTGGAGTCTCACAGAATTCATGGAAATATTGTGGTCAGGATCTGCCTGATCCCAGATTTTGATTCATGTTTGGGGACCATCCAGGAATTACAGGTTGGAGTCTCATTGAATCCATCAATTATCATGGTCAGGATCTGCCTGATCCCAGATTTTGATTTGTGTTTAGGGCTCTGTGACCATCCAGGAATTACAGGTTGGAGTCTCACGGAATTCATGGAATTATTATGGTCAGGATCTGCCTGATCCCAGATTCTGATTTGTGTTCAGGGCTCTGTGACTATCTGGGAATTACAGGTTGGAATCCCACTGAATCCATCAATTATCATGGTCAGGATCTGCCCGATCCCAGATTTTGATTCATGTTTGGGGACCATCCAGGAATTACAGGTTGGAGTCTCATTGAATCCATCAATTATTGTGATCAGGATCTGCCTGATCCCAGATTTTGACTCATGTTTAGGGCTCTGTGACCATCCAGGAATTACAGGTTGGAGTCTCATTGAATCCATCAATTACTGTGGTCAGGATCTGCCTGATCCCAGATTCTGATTTGTGTTCAGGGCTCTGTGACCATCCAGGAATTGCAGGTTGGAGTCTCACAGAACTCATGGAATTATTGTGGTCAGGATCTGCCTGATCCCAGATTTTGATTCATGTTTAGGGCTCTGTGACCATCCAGGAATTACAGGTTGGAGTCTCATTGAATCCATCAATTACTGTGATCAGGATCTGCCTGATCCCAGATTCTGATTTGTGCTCAGGCCTCTGTGACCATCCAGGAATTGCAGGTTGGAGTCTCACTGAATTCATGGAATTATTGTGGTCAGGATCTGCCTGATCCCAGATTTTGATTTGCGTTCAGGCCTCTGTGACCATCCAGGACCCGCACGCTGCAACCCCACCAAACCCCCGCACCGATTTTCCCTTCCCCCCCACCCCCCTCACCCCCAATCACCCCAAACCCTCCATCCATCTCCCACCTCTGAACTCCATGCTGGCAGCATCCTCCAGCAGCTCCTCCTTCATACAGCCCAGCGTGTCCACGATCATCTCCTTCATCTCCTCCTGCTTGCGGTTGGCGATGCCCATCAGCGACTCGTAGAGCTCGTTCTCCTTCCTGCGCGTGTACTCCAACCTCTTGGGGGTGATCTGCAGGTCCCTCTGCATGTCGAAGGCCTGGTTGATGAAGATGTTGAGGCAGCGCCCGTGAACCTCGCTCAACCTCGTGGCTGCCTCCACCAGGTGCTGCTGCAGCACCTGCCTGCAGAAGGAGCTCAGCAGCCGCAGCTTCTCCAGCTGCTCCACCAGCATGGAGGAGCCAGGAACACCGCAGGGGCTCAGGTATTCCAGATCCAGCAGCTGCAGGTGCAGGGGGGATTTGTCCTTGGAGGGGGTTTGGGGAGAGCTCAGCTCGCTGCTGGCCTCGGGGATTCGCAGGAAGAAGATGGGGAGGGAGAATTTTTGTTTGATTTCCCGGAGTTCTGCCTGGTCCGATGGGGACAGCTGGGGCTCGCTGATGGCGAAGGTGACAACGGGCAGCACCTGGTTGACAAACTCGGCCAGGGTGGCCTCAGCTGGCTGGAAGCCTCGGCACGGAGCCACCACGATGTCCACTTCCTGGGAAAA
This sequence comes from Fringilla coelebs, assembly GCF_963513975.1. Taxonomy (NCBI): domain Eukaryota; kingdom Metazoa; phylum Chordata; class Aves; order Passeriformes; family Fringillidae; genus Fringilla; species Fringilla coelebs. Next base: position 3,171,762 of record NC_140049.1, read on the forward strand.
GAAAACAGGAGGAGGTTTGAGAGGTTTTTTTTCCATGGAAAATGCTCTGGGATCTGTTCACGCAGCAAAAAATTTGAATTCTTCAAAGCAGATCTGGAGTCTCAGCTGCAAGGCTGATCCTTAACTCCAAATTCCTTATTTTGGACCAAATCCTTGGAGTTTTAGCCCAGTTTAGGACAAGGCTGATCCCTAACTCCAAATTCCTTATTTTGGACCAAATCCTTGGAGTTTCAGCCCAGTTTAGGACAAGGCTGATCCCTAAGTACAAATTTCTTACTTTGGACCAAATGCCTTGGAATTTTAGGACAAAACTCAGGACAAGTGTCCCAGGAAAGAGCCAGCAGGGGAATTCATTGAACAGGGCTGTGGCAGTGCCAGCCCAAACTCCCTACAGACCAGGACAGGGACAATGGCAGTGCCACCCCAAGCACCCCATGGACCAGGTCAGGGACACTGTGGGAATTAATTTATCAGGGCTGTAAATGTCACACCCCACATGCCAGAGACAGTGGCAGTGCCACCCCCAGCTCCCCATGGACCAGGGACAGAGTCAGTGTCACCCCCAAGCTCCCCAGGGACAGTGGCAGTGCCACCCCAAGCTCCCCAGGGACAGTGGCAGTGCCACCCCAAGCTCCCCACAGACCAGGGACAGTGGCAGTGCCACCCCAAGCCAGTGGCAGTGCCACCCCAAGCTCCCCAGGGACAGTGGCAGTGCCACCCCAGCTCCCCACAGACCAGGGACAGTGGCAGTGCCACCCCAAGCTCCACACAGACCAGGACAGTGGCAGTGCCACCCAAGCTCCCCACAGACCAGGGACAGCGGCAGTGCCACCCCCAGCTCCCCAGGGACAGTGGCAGTGCCACCCCAAGCCAGTGGCAGTGCCACCCCAAGCTCCCCATGGACCAGGGACAGAGCCAGTGTCACCCCAAGCTCCCCATGGACAGTGGCAGTGCCACCCAAGCTCCCCATCAACCAGGGACAGTGGCAGTGCCACCCCAAGTTCCCCATGGACCAGGGACAGTGGCAGTGCCACCCTCAGCTCTCCAGACACAGTGGCAGTGCCACCCCCAGCTCCCCAGGGACAGTGGCAGTGCCACCCCCAGCTCTCCAGACACAGTGGCAGTGCCACCCCAAGCTCCCCAGGGACAGTGGCAGTGCCACCCCCAGGCAGTGCCAGCAGGGTGCCACCCTCACCTTGAGCAGCGCGCAGGGCAGCCCCACCTCCAGCTCGGCCACGGCCTGTGCGGGGTCCTGGGCGTCCCGGGGCACCTGCAGGTCCTGCTCGGGGATGGTGTCCCAGTGCCCGCTGTGCGCCACCAGCGCCTGCACCAGCTCGTACTGCCCGGGCAGCGCCAGGCTCAGCCGCGGCCGCGCCCCGTGCGTGAAGCGCACCCGCCGCCGCCGGCACCGCTCCTCCGGGCCCGGGCTGGGCAGCGGCTCCTCTGTGCCAGGGCCAGGGGCGGGCAGCGGCTCCTCCGTGACAGGGCCAGGGGCGGGCAGCGGCTCCTCCGTGACAGGGCCAGGGGCGGGCAGCGGCTCCTCCGTGACAGGGCCAGGGGTGGGCAGCGGCTCCTCCGTGACAGGGCTGGGCAGCGGCTCCTCTGTGACAGTCCCAGGGGCGGGCAGCGGCTCCTCTGTGCCAGGGCCAGGGCTGGGCAGCGGCTCCTCCGTGACAGTCCCAGGGCTGGGCAGCGGCTCCTCCGGGCCCGGGCCGGGGGCGGGCAGGGGCTCCTCTGTGCCAGGGCCAGGGGTGGGCAGCGGCTCCTCTGTGCCAGGGGCGGGCAGCGGCTCCTCCGTGACAGGGCCAGGGGCGGGCAGCGGCTCCTCCGTGACAGTCCCAGGGCTGGGCAGTGGCTCCTCCGTGCCAGGGCTGGGCAGCAGCTCCTCTGTGACAGTCCCAGCACTGGGCAGCAGCTCCTCTGTGCCCGTGCCAGCCCCAGGGCTGGGCAGCAGCTCCTCCTCTGTGACAGTCCCAGGGGTGGGAAGCAGCTCTGCAGTGCCAGCACTGGGCAGCAGCTCCTTAGTGACAGTCCCAGCACTGGGCAGCAGCTCCTCGGTGGCAGTGCCAGTCCCAGGGGTGGGCAGCAGCTCCTCGGTGACAGTCTCAGGGGTGGAAAGCAGCTCTGCAGTGCCAGTCCTGGGCAGCAGCTCCTCGGTGGCAGTGCCAGCCCCACTGGCAGGCAGCAGCTCCTCAGTGGCAGTGGCAGTCCCAGGGGTGGAAAGCAGCTCTGCAGTGCCAGCACTGGGCAGCAGGTCCTTGGTGCCAGTCCCGGGGGTGGGCAGCAGCTCCTTGGTGGCAGTGCCAGTCCCGGGGGTGGGCAGCAGCTCCTGGGTGGCAGTGCCAGTCCCAGGGGTGGGCAGCAGCTCCTTGGTGGCAGTGCCAGTCCCGGGGGTGGGCAGCAGCTCCTGGGTGGCAGTGCCAGTCCCAGGGGTGGGCAGCAGCTCCTGGGTGGCAGTGGCAGTCCCGGGGGTGGGCAGCAGCTCCTGGGTGGCAGTGGCAGTGCCAGGGGTGGGCAGCAGGTCCTTGGTGGCAGTGGCAGTCCCAGCACTGGGCAGCAGCTCCTGGGTGGCGGTGGCAGTGCCGGGGGTGGGCAGCAGCTCCTGGGTGGCAGTGGCAGTGCCGGGGGTGGGCAGCAGCTCCTGGGTGGCAGTGGCAGTCCCAGCACCGGGCAGCAGCTCCTGGGTGGCAGTGGCAGTGCCAGGGGTGGGCAGCAGCTCCTGGCCCAGCAGGGTGTTGAGCAGGCGGCCCTTGGCGCGGCAGTTCTGGCCCAGGATCAGCAGGCAGGGCCTCCAGCTCACCGAGCGCTGCAGCTGCTCCTCCTCGTGCCGCGGGAACGAGACGGGGCTGGGGCCTGGAACGGGGACAGCGCTCAGGGGCTGGCCCCAAAAACGGCCCTACACAGCCCCACAGAGCAGCTGCTGGACGGGGGAGCCCCTGTGTGCCAAGGGCAGGGAAAGAATTGGGGATTGAGAGAGGAGCACAGAACCCCGGCAGCCTGGGGAGGGATGAGCCCCAGGGAAGGCACTCTGCTGCCAGCCAGAAGGTTCTGGAACAGCCTCAAACCCCACAAGGTGCCCTCAGAGCCCACAAACCTCCCACACCCTACAAATGTCCCACAGACCCCACAAACCTCCCACAGACACTACAAACCACCCTCAGAGCCCACAAATGGCCCCCACACCCTACAAATGTCACTCAGACCCCACAAACATCACCCAGATCCCACAGATGGCCCTCAGAGCCCCACAAACTTCTCCCAAACCCCACAATCCTCTCTCAGACCCCACAAACTTCTCCCAAACCCCACAATCCTCCCCCACACCCCACAAATATCTCTCAGATACCACAAACCTCCCTCAGACCCCACAATCCTCCCCCACCCCCCACAATCCTCTCCCAAACCCCACAAACTTCTCCCAAACCCCACAATCCTCTCTCCAACCCCACAAACATCTCTCCAACCCCACAAACATCTCTCCAACCCCACAAACATCACTCAGACCCCACAAACATCACTCAGACCCCACAAACTGCTCCCAAACCCCACAATCCTCTCCCAAACCCCACAATCCTCTCCCACACCCCACAAACATCACTCAGACCCCACAAACTTCTCCCAAACCCCACAAACATCTCTCCAACCCCACAAACACCCCTCAGACCCCACAATCTGCCCTCCCACCCCACAAGCATCACCCGCCCGCGCTAATCCAGGCTCAGGGCCGACTTTAGCTCCCGTTTTATTTTATAAAAAGTCCCAAACTTTGGCGAGAGCTAAATTCAGCATCAGCCTCGTGCACGGCACAGAGCGACTCTGACAGCGCCAAAAACACAAACAAATCCCTCGGCAGGAACACAAAAATCCCAGGAATGAAATTAAAGGGGAAATGGAACAGCCAGCCCCTAAAAAATGCCCAATTTGAGAGGCACCAGCCCCTAAAAAATGCCCAATTTGAGAGGTACCAGCCTCTAAAAATGCCCAATTTCAGAGGTACCAGCCCCTAAAAATGCCCAATTTCAGAGGCACCAGCCCCTAAAAAATGCCCAAATTGAGAGGTACCAGTCCCTAAAAAATGCCCAATTTCAGAGGTACCAGCCCCTAAAAAATGCCCAATTTCAGAGGTACCAGCCCCTAAAAAATGCCCAATTTCAGAGGTACCAGCCCCTAAAAAATGCCCAATTTGGGAGGTACCAGCCCCTAAAAAATGCCCAATTTCAGAGGTACCAGCCCCTAAAAAATGCCCAATTTCAGAGGTACCAGCCCCTAAAAAATGCCCAATTTGAGAGGTACCAGCCCCTAAAAATGCCCAATTTGAGAGGTACAAAGCTCCAGGATTGCTCTGATACTGGAAGGGGTTAAAAATTCGGTTTAAAAATTGCTGTTAGAATTTTTTCTTTTTTTTTTTTTTTTTCATGAGTCATGTTCTGGCAGCCTGAATTGTCAGGAAAACAAGATCCTCCCCCCCACCAGGATCCTCCTCACACTCCAAACCCCATTAGAGAGATCCTACAACACAGATCCTACAACACATCCCCCTCCTCGCTCTGACAGCTTAATCACTCCAGCTTAATTAAAATCAGCCAAATTTGGAGCATTTTGTGTAGTGTTAGGTTGGTTTAAAGCTCCTTTAAGGTTTACCTTCCCCTCAAACCTTCCAGCTGGAAATGGGATTTTGGAGGAGTTTTTCCACCCCAAAACAAAGGGGAAATCCTCTTTGTGGTTCAGCACTGCACCCCTGCCCCACAGAACCCCAATTCTGAGCCCCAAACCCCGAGTTTGGGCATGGCTGAAGGGAGGAACCTCTCCTTGAAATGTGATTTTTGGGATTATTTTCCAAACAAGCCTTTCAAGAGCCACATCAAGTGACCAGAGGGCTGGGAGCTGACCAGGAGCTCACAAAAGATAAAGATCTGGGAAAATCCCACAAATTGCACATTTGAGGATGGCTTTGATCTGGGGGCATTGCTTGGGGCTTCTCCTGGGATTCAGGGCTCTGGAGCATGAAAAAATCAATTCAGGGAGGGCTGCAGGGGCAGAGCCTTTCCTCTGCTGGGGCTTCAGAGCTCCCTCTCCTCCCTCCAGGAATCAATGGATCCTTAAATCCAGCAAAAATATCTCCAAAAAGTCACTGGGAAATGGCAGCTTAACTGGAATTATTGAAGGATAATTCGTGGGGATGGAGAATCCTGGGGTGGTTTGGGTTGGGCCTTAAAGCTCCTCCTGTTCCTCTGCCATCCAGGGACTCCTTCAGCACCCCAGGATGCTCCAGCCTGGCTTTGGACACTCCTGGGGATGGAACAGCCTCAGATCCTCTGGGAATTCCATCCCAGCCCCTCCTCACCCTCGCTGAGAGGAATTTCTTCCTACATCCCACCTAAACCTTCCCTTAGGCATGCTCCTTATCCAGGTGAAAATTTCCCTTTCCAGGGAATTCCTTCTTGGAGCTCCACTGGGAAACTGCTCCAAAGTCCTGCCAAATCCATCTTTCCTCCAGGATCCGGGGTTAAAACACCTTTCCCAATGTCCTGCCACATCCATCTTTCCTCCAGGATCCAAGGTTAAAACACCTTTCCCAAGGTCCTGCCAAATCCATCTTTCCTCCAGGATCCGGGGTTAAAACACCTTTCCTAAAGTCCTGCCAAATCCATCTTTCCTCCAGGATCCAAGGTTAAAACACCTTTCCTAAAGTCCTGCCAAATCCATCTTTCCTCCAGGATCCAGGGTTAAAACACCTTTCCCAAGGTCCTCCCACATCCATCTTTTCTTCAGGATCCAGGGTTAAAACACCTTTCCCATGGTCCTCCCACATCCATCTTTCCTCGGGGATCCAGGGTTAAAACACCTTTCCCAAAGTCCTCCCACATCCATCTTTTCTCCAGGATCTGTTGTTAAAACACCTTTCCCAAGGTCCTCCCACATCCATCTTTTCTCCAGGATCTGAGGTTAAACACCTTCCCTGTGATTCTCGTGATCAGCACAGACACAGATCCAGGGTGGGAGGCACTCAACAAAAAGTGGGATCAGAACTTCCCAGTTTTGAGGGATGCAGCCAGACTCCTGGGCAGAGCCAGGGGCTGGAGCTCCACCCCAGCTCCAACCCAATTCCATCCCTGCTCCACCCTGGTTCCATCCTTGCTCCATCCTGGCCCCATCCCTATCCCTGCTCTATCCCAGCCCCATCCCAATTCCATCCCTGCTCCTTCCCAGCTCCATCCCAATTCCATCCCGGCTGCATCCCTGCTCCACCCTGGTTCCATCCCTGCTCTATCCCAGCCCCATCCTGGCCACAACCCAATTCCATCATTACTCCATCCCTGCTCCAACCCAGCTCCACCCTGGTTCCATCCCAGCCCCACCCCAATTCCATCCCTGCTCCATCTCTGCCCCATCCCGGCCCCGCCCTGGCTGCATCCCAGTCCCATCCCTGTCCCAGTCCCATCCCTGTCCCTGCTCCATCCCAGTCCCGGCCCCATTCCTGCTCCATCCCAGCCCCATCCCTATCCCTGCTCCATCCCTATCCCTATCCCAGCCCCATCCATATCCCAGCCCCATCCTTATCCCTATCCCTATCCCTATCCCTATCCCTATCCCTATCCCAGTCCCATCCCAGCCCCAGCCCCATCCCAGTCCCATCCCTATCACTGCTCCATCCCAGCCCCATCCCTATCCCAGCCCCATCCCTATCCCAGCCCCAGTCCCATCCCTATCCCTGCTCCATCCCAGTCCCATCTCCATCCCAGTCCCATCTCTATCCCAGCCCCATCCCCATCCCCATGCCCATCCCATCCCCAGCCCCATCCCTGTCCCAGCCCCATCCCTGTCCCAGCCCCATCCCCGTCCCAGCCCCATCCCCGTCCCAGCCCCATCCCCGTCCCAGCCCCAGCCCCATCCCCATCCCCATCCCTATCCCTGCCCCATCCCTGCTCCATCCCTATCCCTATCCCGGCCCCATCTCCATCCCCATCCCATCCCTATCCCATCCCTATCCCGGCCCCATCCCCATCCCATCCCCATCCCATCCCCATCCCCATCCCTGCTCCATCCCATCCCCATCCCCATCCCTGCTCCATCCCATCCCGATCCCGGCCCATGTGACCGGCGCTGGGAGCGGCGGGGCAGCCCCGGGGCACACATCCACACATCCCATGAATTCCCGGGATCAAAGGAGGCCTGTCCACAGGGAACAAGGGCGGCTCTCACCAGGGCTCCTCTCCAAACCCACCCAAAGCTCACAGAACAACCCCAGCTCGGATTTATGGCACCTACGGAAGCTCCCAGCATTTCATCCATTTTTTCTGTTTTTTTCCATTTTATCCAACCTGGCCTGGGACACTCCCAGGGATGGGGCAGCCACAGCTCCTCTGGGAATTCCATCCCAGCCCTTCCCCACCCTCCCAGGGAAGGATTTATTCCCAAAGTCCCATCTCTCCCTGCCCTATGATAGGGAAATATCTCCCCCTTGGAAATATTGGACATATTCCATTTTTCTCATCAGATCACCCCAAATTCTTCTCTCCTCCAGGCACAACAATCCCAAATTCCAAACATCACAGGCTCACCTGGCTCTGCCCCTTCCCAAAATTTCCTTCCCCACCCAGCTGGGTGAGAGGGGCAGCAGCCACCTCCCAAAATCCCGAGCTGCTCCCAAAACCTTTCCAGCCACAACTCCACAGTTCCAAAAGAGGAAAATGAGCCCCAAAATCAAACCAAAACCTTTAAATAAAAAAAAAAAAAACACAGACAGAAAAACTCAACACTTTGAACACAAAACCAGGATTTGGAGTGCAGGATGAGCAGGTCCAAAAACCCTGGACAAGAACCCTGGACAAGAATCCTGGACAAGAATCCCAGACAAGAATCCTGGACAAGAATCCCGGAGAAGAGGCCACGAGAGATGACTCAGGAGCCTTTTGGGGATGAATGAGAAGACCTTTATGGACCTTTCATGTCACACTGAACCCCTCTCACGAGACAGTCTCATGGAAACACCGAGTCCTGCCCGTGGCAGCAGAGGTGCCACCCCCAGCTCTGTTTGTCAACAGCAGCAGCCGAGCAGAGAGCCCCCGGTGAGGCCTCAATTCCCAGGGAATTCCAGGAAAAACAGGGAATGGCAGCCCCTCTGAACCCCCTGCCTCTTCTGAACCCCCTCCTTGTGCTGCCTGTCCTGAGCCCCCTCCCTGTGGGGTTGGAGCTGCAGGGGGGGTCAGGGGCAGAGGGTCCCCATCCTAAATCCATGGAAAGAACCCACAGGGATGCTGGATTCAGCTCCTGGCCCTGCACAGACACCCCAAAATCCCACCCTGAGCATCCCTGCAGCGCTGTCCAAACGCTCCTGGAGCTGTGCCCATTCCCTGGGCAGCGCCCAGCACCCTCCGGGAGAAGAATCTTGTCCTCACACCCACCCTAAATCCCCCCTGCCCAACTCCCTCCACCCCACAAAGGCTCTCCCACCCTCCAGGCCTGGAACCCCCATGACAGCCCCGCCAAGCCGGACACTTCACTCCGCACCGCGACCCTCACCAGCCCCCTAAAGACTCCTCACCAGCCCCCCAGAGCCCCCTCACCCTCAGAAGTTCCTCCTTTACCCCCCTCCACCCCTCACCCTCACACCCCGCCCGCCCCCGGCCCTCTCTCACCGCCGTCCCCGGGACCCCCATCCCCATCCCAGGCGGAGCGGGGGCCGTCACCGGCAGGCGCCGAGGCGAAGGGATGTCCCTGGGAGAACTTGACGTCGCGGAAGAACCTCTTGGTCTCTCGCAGGTTGTGCTGCAGCCGCGCCAGGTGCCGGTTGTAGTGGCCGAAGGAGCGGCAGAGCTCCCGCACGGCCCCGCCGGGACCCCGCCATGACGGGGCCTCCTCGCCCTCCATGTCCTCCGGGTCCGCCCCGCTATCCCCTCCCCACCGCGGGCAGCTCTCGGGCCCTGCCAGGCTGCCGCCGTTCGGGGAGGAACCTCCCCGAGGATTTCCTCTCCTCCCGACCCCCCCCACCCCCCGCCCCTCCCGCCTCCCCGACCCCCGCGGCCGCCGCCTTCTCCGGAGGGGAAGCGCCTCCACCGGCCGCGCTGCGTGTGCGCGGAACGTTTGTCGGCGCGCCGCAGGGCAAAGGGGGAGGAGGCCGGGCGCACCCCGCGCGCGAGGCACGCCGGGAGATGTAGTTTATTTACGTCCAAATGAAGTTCATTTTCCCGGCCTGCGTGGAGGACGCCGGGAGTTGTAGTCCGTTGTGCCGCAAAGCCTCATGGAACTTGCAGTCTCTCGAAGCTCGGCCGCCGACCTCTCCCCGCGGCCTCTGCGCAACGCCCGCGGGGGAAGAGCAAAGGCACTCCAAAAAACGGGAACGGCCATGAAATGACGCATTTAAACAGGGGAAGCAAAAGGGGGAGCTCAGACGCCGCCTGCTGTTCCCCCATCCCGCGCTGCGCGGAGCGGCTCGGCAGGAGGCGGCGCGCCCGTCTCCGGCTCCGCTCCGCCTCCGCGAATCACCAGCGGCGGCCCCGCCCTCCGCGCGTCTTTATTGGTCAATTCCTCCCGCCAGCACCGCCCTTTAAGCACGCTCCACCAATCACAGCGCGAAGCGCCTCCTCCCTCGCGCCGCCATTGGCCGGCGGCGCTGTCCGTCAGGCGCGGCGGCGGCGGCGGCGATGCCGGTGCCGGCGGCGGGCGCGGAGCCGCCGCGGCGCGGAGCCGCCGCCCGGCCCGGGCTCGGCGGGGCGGGCGGGCCGGGGCCGCGCAGCCCGCGGGCCCCGCAGCGGCCGCCGGGGCGCCGCCCGCCGCCGCCGCCGCGGCCGTAGGCGCCCCCCGCGCGCCGCGGGCACGGCGCTCCCGGGATGAAGCGGTGCCGCTCGGACGAGCTGCAGCAGCCCGAGGAGGATCCCGGCGCCGCGGGGGAGTCGCCCGGTCACGGCGTGATGGAGGGCAAGGCCGGCGAGGCGGCGGCGGCCCCCGAGGCGGGCGCGGTCCCGGCGCCGCCGCGCTCCAAGCCCCCCGACCTGAAGGTGAGCGGCGGTGGGACGCGGGGAACGGGAAAATCCCACCGGATCGGCGGGGATTGGGGGGGTCCCGGTGGTGGCCGGGGTGGGGAGAGCCCAGCGGGGTCACCGGAGCGATGGAGCTCGGCGGAGCCGCCATCCCCATCCCCTCGGTCCCACAGGTGTGACCTTGGAGAATGCGGGATGGCTCCGGGATTGGGGTAACCCTGGGAATGGGGGTAACCCTGGGAATGGGGATGATCCTGGTAATGGGGGTGACCCTGGGAATGGGGATGATCCTGGGAATGGGGATAATCCTGGGAATGGGGTGCTCCAGGGGGAGGAGACCCCTGGATTGGGGTGCTCCTGGATTGGGGTAACCCTGGGAATGGGGTGCTCCAGGGGGAGGAGACCCCTGGATTGGGGTGCTCCTGGATTGGGATGCTCCTGGGATAGGGATAAAACCGGGAATGGGGTGCTCCCGGTGAAGGAAACCCCTGGATCGGGGTGCTCCTGGGATTGGGGTGCTCCTGGGATGGAGATGGTCCTATCAGCAGAGATCCTACTGGGATTAGGATGCTCCTGAGATGGGGACGCTCCTTGTTCCGGGGTTCCTACAGGATGAGGATGCTCCAGGGATGGAGACACTGCTGGGATGGGGAATTGCTGGGATAGGATCCTCCTGGGATGTGGCTGCTCCCGGGGTCGGGATGGGGCTGCTCCTGCAGCGGGGACACCCCTGGGACTGGGATTGTGCTGGGATGAAGAAATCCCGGGCGTTGGGGGCTGCGCTGATCCCGGGAAATCCCTGCCGGGAGTCGGGGGGATGCTCGGGGGGGATGCTCCGAGGGGATCCAGGAGGATCTGGGGAGATACTCCGGGAGGATCCAGGAGGATCCGGAGGGATATGGGGGGGATGCTGCAGGAGGATCCAGGGGGATATGGGGGGGATGCTCTGGTAGGATCCGGGGGAATGCTCCGGGAGGATCCGGAGGGGATATGGGGGGGATGCTCCAGGAGGATCCAGGAGGATTCGGAGGGGATATGGGGGGGATGCTCTGGTAGGATCCGGGAGGATCTGGGGATATGTTCCGGGAGGATCCAGGAGGATCCGGAGGGGATGTGGGGGGGGATGCTCCGGGAGGATCCAGGGGGATATAGGGGGGATGCTCCGGGAATATCCAGGAGGATCCGTGGGGGGATGCTCCGGGAATATCCAGGAGGATCCGGAGGGGATATGGGGGGGGATGCTCCGGGAGGATCCAGGGGGATATAGGGGGGATGCTCCGGGAATATCCAGGAGGATCCGTGGGGGGATGCTCCGGGAAGGATCCAGGGGGATATGGGGGGGGGATGCTCCGGGAGAATCCGAGGGGATGCTCAGGTGGGATCCGGGGGGATATGGGGGGGAGAATGCTCCGGGAATATCCAGGAGGATCGGTGGGGGGATGCTCCGGGAAGGATCCGGGAGGATCCGGGGCTGCGGCACCGGGAGTGACGGTGTGGAAATGTGGAAATGGCCCCGAGGCTGCTCCTGCCGGGCCGCGGGGCCGGTGGGGGAGGAAAACAAACCCCGGGCGCTGCAGCGCTGCGGGAGGCACAGAGCCCAGCCCGGGGCCGGCATCCGGCCTGAAATCCCGCACAGAATTCCCCCGGCTCTGGGGAAAAAACACAGCTCCGACCCCCGGTGGCTCAACGGGGTTTTACTGGTGAATTCCCAGCGTGGAATTCGGGCTGTGCAGGCGTGGGGATGCCGTGGGCAGAGTGGGATCGCAGCACCCCGTGGTGGGATGGGGGGAAAAAAGTGGGAAATGTCCCTGCTGAGCCGTGGGGTGGGGATGGAGTCCCTCGGTGTGGCAGCCCAGGTGGCACCGGTGGGGTCAAGGTCACGAGGAAGCTGATGGCACTGCCAGGCCCAGCCAGAACACAGCCAGGAGATCAAATCCCTGTTCCCAGAGGACAGCTGGGCTGCTGGAGGTGGCACCTGGGGCCTTCCCTCGGTGGCCCAGCAGCTCCTGGGGCTGCTTTGGCTTTGCTGCTGCCCCAAAAGCAGCTGGAGGAGGCAGGGCCAGGCACATCCGTGGGGTGGGAGGGTGGCACGGGGTATCCCAGAGCAGCTGAGGCTGCCCCTGGATCCCTGGCAGTGCTGGGCAGGGTTTGGAGCAGCCTGGCACAGTGGGAGCTGTCCCTGCCCACCCCTGGAACTGGATGAGGTTTGAGGTCCCTTCCCAGCCAAACCATTCCATGATTTTCTGACTCCCTAATTCCGTGATCCGTGAGGATGTGGGACTCATGGATCATGGCACATCCAAGGTGTTTTTCCCTGTGCTTTCTCCATCCCACCTGGGGCACAGAGGCTCAGAGAGGGGTGGGAATGTTGGCCCAAAGGAGCTGCAGCTTCCCAGGGCTGTGCCCACCACCCCAAACATCCCAGGGCTGGCACATCCCACCTGGAGCTGGAGCTCCACAGCCTCATCCAGCAGCAGCAGCACCCGAGGCCAAATAAATCCCATTGATTTTATCGAGCTGCCTGTGCTCCCTTCCTGCAGGTCTGCTGCCAGGGCTCACCTTTAATGCAGCAATTAATTAAAATAAATCCCCAAACTGGGCAGAACTCGAGGAAAGCTGGGGCTGGCTGCTGCCCACAGCTGCCACAGCACGGCAGGCACCGTGCCACGGCCACCACCAGTTCATAAAGTAATAAATAATTAATTGATAGATCAGAGTTTTCCTGCCCCAAACTCACTGTGGAGTTGCTGGTGGGGTGGGTTCAGGCTGGTCCTGCTCCAAGTCCAGATTCCTGGGGATGGGGAAGGATCAGAGATTCCTGTCTCCAGGGATGAAGGATCAGAGATTCCTGTCCCTGGGGATGGTGAAGGATCAGAGATTCCTGTCCCAGGGGATGGGGAAGGATCAGAGATTCCTGTCCCCATGGGTAATGAAGGATCAGAGATTCCTGTCCCTGGGGATGGTGAAGGATCAGAGATTCCTGTCCCCATGGGTAATGAAGGATCAGAGATTCCTGTCCCTGGGGATGGGGAAAGATCAGAAATTCCTGTCCCCATGGATGAGACAGGATCAAAGATTCCTGTCCCTGGGGGTAATGAAGGATCAGAGATTCCTGTCCCAGGGAATGGGGAAGGATCAGAGATTCCTGTCCCTGTGTTTGGGGAAGGATCAGAGATTCCTGTACCTGGGGATGGGGCAGGATCAGAGATTCCTGTCCAGAGGGATAAGGCAGGATCAAAGATTCCTGTCCAGAGGGATAAGGCAGGATCAGAGATTCCTGTCCCTGTGGGTAATGAAGGATCAGAGATTCCTGTCCACAAGGATAGGGAAGAATCAGAGATTCCTGTCCCTGTGTTTGGGGAAGGATCAGAGATTCCTGTCCCTGTGTTTGGGGCAGGATCAGAGATTCCTGTCCCTGGGGATGGGGAAGGATGAGAGATTCCTGTCCCTGGGGATGGGGAAAGATCAGAAATTCCTGTCCCCATGGATGAGACAGGATCAGAGATTCCTGTCCCCGTGGGTAATGAAGGATCAGAGATTCCTGTCCCAGGGGATGGGGAAGGATCAGAGATTCCTGTCCCTGTGGGTGATGAAGGATCAGAGATTCCTGTCCTTGTGGATGGGGAAGGATCAGAGATTCCTGTCCCCATGAGAGATGAAGGATCAGAGATTCCTGTCCCTGGGGATGGGGAAAGATCAGAGATTCCTGTCCCTGTGGATGGGGAAAGATCAGAGATTCCTGTCCCTGGGGATGGGGCAGGATCAGAGATTCCTGTCCCTGGGGATGGGGCAGGATCAGAGATTCCTGTCCCTGGGGATGGGGCAGGATCAGAGATTCCTGTCCCTGTCCTGTCCCCATGGATGTGGCAGGATCAGATTCCTTTCCCCATGGATGAGGCAGGCTCAGATTCCTGTCCCCAGGGGTGATGAAGGATCAGAGATTCCTGTCCCTGTCCTGTCCCTGGGGATGGGGCAGGCTCAGATTCCTGTCCCCATGGATGATGAAGGATCAGAGATTCCTGTCCCTGTCCTGTCCCCATGCATGATGAAGGATCAGAGATTCCTTTCCCCATGGATGAGGCAGGATCAGATTCCTGTCCCCAGGGGTGATGAAGGATCAGAGTAAACTCCTGGCTGCCGGCTGAGATGGATTTGAGGTGGCACCCTGGCAGCAGCAGCCTGCCTGGTGTCACCTCCAGCCCTGACTCCAGCAGATCCCTGGCAGCTCTCCCTTCCCCAGCCCTGGCTCCCTGGGGAAAAAAGAGGGGAAAAAAGAAATCCTGGCCAGGAGCAGAGCCGGGCTGTGACAGCTGTGCTCAGGAATCCCTTGGTGGCAGCGACTTCTGCAGGAGTGATGGGATCCATCCAAAACCCTGCATCCAAACTCCCACTTCTCCTGAGCCAAAGGTTTTCCCTGGCTCTCTGTTTCCCCTGGATCTCTGTTTTCCCTGGATGTGTTTCCCCTGACTCTCTGTTTTCCCTGGATCTCTGTTTTCCCTGGATGTGTTTTTCCTGGCTCTCTGTTTTCCATGGATTTCTGTTGATTTTTCCTGGCTCTCTGTTTTCCCTAGCTCTCTGTTTTCCCTGGATGTTTCCCCTGGCTCTCTGTTTTCCCTGGATTTCTGTTTTCCCTGGATGTGTTTCCCCTGGCTCTCTGTTTTCCATGGATTTCTGTTTCCCCTGGATCTGTTTTCCCTGGATCTCTGTTTTCCCTGGATGTGTTTCCCCTGGATCTCTCTGTTTTCCCTGGATGTTTTTCCCCTGGCTCTCTGTGTTCCATGGATCTCTGTTTTCCCTGGATGTGTTTTCCCTGGCTCTCTGTTTCCCCTGGATCTCTGTTTTCCCTGGATGTGTTTCCCCTGGCTCTCTCTGTTTTCCCTGGATTTCTCTTTTCCCTGGATTTCACTTTTCCCCCAGCAGTCTGATCCAACCTAGGGCTGAACCCTGACCCCGTTCCCATCTCCAGGTTCGCAATTTTGGTTTTCCTGGCTCCTGAACCCAAACTCTGCACCCCCCTGGGCAGAGCCACACCGGGGCAGGGAATTCTCTGTTATTCCCAGAGCATTCCCACACCTGGGCAGTGAATTCTGTTATCCCAGAGTGTTCCCACACATGGACATTGAATTTCCTGCTATTCCCTGTTATTCCTAGAGCATTCCCACACCTGGGCAAGGAATTCCATTATCCCTGGAGCATTCCCACACCTGGGCAGTGCATTCCCTTCTATTCCCAGGGCATTCCCACACCTGGGCAGTGAATTCTGTTATTCCCAGAGCATTCCCACACCTGGGCAGTGAATTTTGTTATTCCCAGAGAATTCCCACACCTGGACAGTGAGTTCTGTTATTCCAGAGTGTTCCCACACGTGGACATTGAATTTCCTGCTATTCCCTGTTATTCCCAGAGCATTCCCACACCTGGGCAGTGAATTCTGTTATTCCCAGGGCATTCCCACACCTGGGCAGGGAATTCTGTTATTCCCAGAGCATTCCCACACCTGGGCAGGGAATTCCCTGCTATCCCCACACCTGGGCAGGGAATTCTGTTATCCCCAGAGCATTCCCACACCTGGGCAGTGATTTCTGTTATCTCAGAGTGTTCCCACACATGGATATGGAATTTCCTGCTATTCCCTCCTATTCCCAGAGCATTCCCACACCTGGGCAGTGAATTCTGTTATTCCCAGAGCATCCCCACACCTGGACAGGGAATTCCCTGTTATCCCAGAGCATTCCCACACCTGGGCAGTGAATTCCCTGCTGCTCCTCACACCTGGGCAGTGAATTCCATTATCCCAGAGCATTCCCACACCTGGGCAGTGAATTCTGTTATCTCAGAGTGTTCCCACACATGGATATGGAATTTCCTGCTATTCCCAGGGCATTCCCACACCTGGGCAGGGAATTCTTTTATTCCCCAGAGCATTCCCACACCTGGGCACACATCCCATTATCCCAGAGCATTCCCACACCTGGGCAGTGCATTCCCTGCTATTCCCCACACCTGGGCAGTGAATTCCATTATCCCTGCAGCATTCCCACCCCTGGGCACACATCCCGTTATTCCCGGAGCTCTCCCGGGAGGGCTGGGCTGTCGCTGTCGCTGTCGCTGTCACTCGGTGCCCTGCCCAGGATGAGTCACGTTTGTCACATGCCGCCGCTCCCAGCTGTCCCCGGAGGAGCAGCGCTGTGGGGGAGTGCTGGATTCGCCTTTTGGGAACATCCAGAGCTTCCCTCGGGGATTGTGGCAGCGGCAGCTCGGGATGCTGGGCTGGGCTGGGCTGGGCTGGTTGTCACCCCTTGGGGACAGCTCTGAGCCTGTCCCCCAGCTGGGCTGGCTGGTGGCAGGAGCCTCCTCTTGGTCCTGCCAGAGGAGAATCAGCTGGAAAAGCAGCAGGGCTGGAAAAGCCAAAAGGGGATGAGCAGGATCTGCTGGGATCTGGGATGAGCAGGATCTGCTGGGATCCGGGATGAGCAGGATCTGCTGGGATCCGGGATGAGCAGGATCTGCTGGGATCCGGGATGAGCAGGATCTGCTGGGATCCGGGATGAGCAGGATCTGCTGGGATCCGGGATGAGCAGGATCTGCTGGGATCCGGGATGAGCGGGATCTGCTGGGATCCGGGATGAGCGGGATCTGCTGGGATCCTGGATGAGCAGGATCTGCTGGGATCCTGGATGAGCAGGACCTGCTGGGATCCGGGATGAGCAGGATCTGCTGGGATCCGGGATGAGCAGGATCTGCTGGGATCCGGGATGAGCAGGATCTGCTGGGATCCCGCTGCTGGCTGGGGGCTGTGGCCTCCCCGTGCCCTAAAATCTGGGATGGGGTGGGCTGGGATGGGCTGGGAAGGGATGGGACTTAAAATATGGAATGGGATGGGAAGAGATGAGACTTCCTCCTCTGCCCTAAAATCTGGGATGGATGGGATGGGATGGGAAGGGGTGAGACTTAAAATATGGAATGGGATGGGGTGGGAAGAGGTGAGACTTCCTCCTCTGCCCTAAAATCTGGGATGGGATGGGAAGGAATGAGTCTTAAAATATGGAATGGGATGGGATGGGCTGGGAAGGGATGAAACTTTTCCCTGTGCCCTAAAATGTGGAATGGGATGGGAATGGATGGGGTGGGAAGGGATAAGACTTAAAATCTGGGATGGGATGGGATGGGCTGGGAAGGGATGAGACTTCCTCCTCTGCCCTAAAATCTGGGATGGGATGGGATGGGATGGGATGGGATGGGATGGGATGGGATGGGATGGGATGGGATGGGATGGGATGGGATGGAAAGGGATGAGACTTCCTCCTCTGCCCTAAAATCTGCGATGGGGTGGGAAGGGATGAGTCTTAAAATATGGAATGGGATGGGGTGGGAATGGATTAAACTTCCCCCTAAAATACACAATTGGATGGGGTGGGAAGGGTTGAAACTTAAAATGTGGAATTGGATGGGATGGGCTGGGAAGGGGTGAGACTTCCCCCTGTGCCCTAAAATGTGGAATTGGATGGGGTGGGAAGGAATGAAACATAAAATATGGCATGGGATGTGGTGGGAATGGATTAAACTTCCCACTAAAATATAGAATTGGATGGGGTGGGAATTGATGAGACTTTCCCCTGTGCCCTAAAATGTAAACTGGGATGGGGTGGGAAGGGATGAGACTTCCCCCCATGTTTGTGCCAACGTTCCAAAGAGCTGCAGAGCCTTGGCTGGAGCCCCTGGGCGGGCTGGGGGTGAATAAATCATTAATAACCCTAATGACTGAGCGGGATTTCTCAGCCTGGCAGGTCGTGGCAGCCAGATCCTCTCCTGGTGTGTCTGTCTGCGAGCTGAGGAGGGGGTTTGGGTGTCAGGGGATGATCCAGGGGCAGCTGGGAGGGCTCAGGCTGGGTGGCAGCAGCAGGGAAACCACCCTGGAGAGCCTGGCACGGGACAGAACTCATCCAAGTCACAGTTTTCCTGCAAGATTTGGGCCAAAATGGGATTTTTCCAGCTTTGAAATCCATAAAACAAACCCCCAGCAGCGAGCAGCAGAGCCTGGCTGTGCTGGTGGGAAAGTCCAAAGAAATCAAAGATATTTTTGGCTGTTTCACCCTGGTGTTTTCCAGCTGTCCACGCTGGGAAATGAATCCCTGTGCGTTGCTGTGGTCCGGTGGCTGTTCCAAAAC
The DNA here is from genome assembly GCF_963513975.1 of Fringilla coelebs. NCBI lineage: Eukaryota > Metazoa > Chordata > Aves > Passeriformes > Fringillidae > Fringilla > Fringilla coelebs. The sequence continues at coordinate 3,189,910 of NC_140049.1, forward strand.
AGCCACCAGCGGGTCTGTGCCAGGAAAATGCCTCTGCTCTGGGAGTGCAGGAATATCCTGGGAAAACATGACAAAACTGAGCTTGTACAGCAGCACAGGATTTGCTGTGGCCACCACTCAGAGCTCCTGAAAGCAGAAAAACCCAGAGCTGGAATTCAGTCAGAGCTGGGATCGCTCCTTGCTTCCCTTTTTGGGTTTTTTTGGGGTTTTTTCCATGCAAATTTGGTTTTTTCCATGCAGATCCCGTGCCTGCCCGGCCCATGAAAGCCTCTTTCAGGAAAACTTGGAAAGGGCCTGAGGGGATTTGTTTGAAAAGGTGAATTTTGCTCAGTTGGAGCTGTTGGAGTGAGAAGCCTTGAGGGCATCTGGTTCCCAAAATCTTTCCTGCCAGCTCCGCTCTGAGTTTGTTTTCATCTCCCCGGGGAAGGGAGTTGGTTGTTTCTTTTCACTTTGACCTTGTGCAGGCTGAAAAGAAATTCAAGTAACAATTTCTCATAAAATTCCTAAAGAAAGCAAGCAGTTGAAGTAATTGGAGACAGCTAATCATTTAACTCAGTGTTTTGTATAAGAACTTTCACAGAAATCATATTAAAGATGTTCAGCTCAGGCAAATTCACCAGCAGAATAAAGTTCTAATAAAAAACAACATGAAATGAGAAGTGAAATTGTGTATTTCTGCAGGAGACCACTCAGGATTGGGGAGTATTTCACAAATAATTTGCCTGGAGGCTTTAAGGGAGTTGGGGTCTCCTTTTCCCTTGGACCTTGAGCAGCTCTGGCCGTGCCCTCCAGGGGAGGGATCTGGGGGTTTGGAGCTCTTACCTCTCCAAGGCTGCCTCTGTTTCCATAGAGACTCCACAAATAGAATAAAATTTAAATTGTTATTTCCCCGAGAAGCGATTCAGCACCGGAGGTTTGTTCTGGATTTCCAGGGAAGAGCCTCCAAGGGTGGAGATTTCCTCTGTGAGCGGCTCAGGGAAGGGGGAAGAGTTTGGGGACAGGGGATCCCTTTGCCTGCAGGGTTTGGGGACAGGGGATCCCTTTGCCTGCAGGGTTTGGGACACAGGATCCCTTTGCCTGCAGGGTTTGGGGACACAGGATCCCTTTGCCTGCGGGGTTTGGGACACAGGATCCCTTTGCCTGTGGGGTTTGGGACACAGGATCCCTTTGTCTGCACTTTGGGGACACAGGATCCCTTTGCCTGCAGGGTTTGGGACACAGGATCCCTTTGCCTGCAGGGTTGGGGACACAGGATCCCTTTGCCTGAGGGGTTTGGGGACACAGGATCCCTTTGCCTGCAGGGTTTGGGACACAGGATCCCTTTTCCTGCAGGGTTTGGGACACAGGATCCCTTTGCCTGCAGGGTTTGGGACACAGGATCCCTTTTCCTGCAGGGTTTGGGGACACAGGATCCCTTTGTATGCACTTTGGGGACACAGGATCCCTTTGCCTGAGGGGTTTGGGACACAGGATCCCTTTGCTGCACTTTGGGGACACAGGATCCCTTTGTCTGCACTTTGGGGACACAGGATCCCTTTGCTGCAGGGTTTGGGGACACAGGATCCCTTTGCCTGCAGGGTTTGGGGACACAGGATCCCTTTGCCTGCACTTTGGGGACACAGGATCCCTTTGCCTGCAGAATTTGGGATGCAGGATCCCTTTGCCTGAGGGGTTTGGGGACACAGGATCCCTTTGCATGCAGAGTTCTGGTGGAACCCCGGATTTCCATGGGAACCCCAGATTTCCAGTGGATCCCCAGATTTCCATGGGCTGCAGGGAACCCTGGCCTCAAATCTGGATGTTCCAGGGGAACCCCGGATTTCCAGTGGAACCCTGGATTTCCAGTGGCTGCAGGGAACCCCGGATTTCCATGGGCTGCAGGGAATCCCAGATTTCCATGGGAACCCTGGATTTCCAGGGGCTGCAGGGAACCCTGGATTTCAAGGGGAACCCCAGATTTCCAGTGGATCTCTGGATTTCCATGGGAACCCCGGATTTCCAGGGGCTGCAGGGAACCCTGGCCTCAAATCTGGACGTTCCAGGGGAACCCCAGATTTGCCGTGGCTGCAGGGAAGAGCCCTGGCCGGGTTCCAGCGGAACCCAGGATTTCCAGAACCCTGGCTGTAATCAGGAGCAGGATCTGTTCCACCATCCATATTCATGATTTCTCCGTGGCCAGCTGCCACCCCCAGTCCTGGGATTGTTTCCTGGGAATGTGGGATGCACCCCTGGAAAGGGAGAGCTGGGAATGCTCAGGGCAGCCACCTGTCCCCCATCCCCTGCTGGAAACCAGGGGCTGCCCATTCCCTCAATTAATAGCACCCATTCCATCAATTAACAGCACCCATTCCATCAATTAACAGCACCCATTCCCTCAATTAATTAACAGCGCCCATTCCCTCAATTAACAGCACCCATTCCATCAATTAACAGTGCGAATTCCATCAATTAACAGCACCCATTCCATCAATTAACAGCACGCATTCCCTCAATTAACAGTGCGAATTCCATCAATTAATTAACAGCGCCCATTCCCTCAATTAATTAACAGCACCCATTCCCTCCATTAACAGCGCCCATTCCCTCAATTAACGCTCTCAATTAACAGCGCCCATTCCCTCAATTAACACCCTCAATTAAGAGCGCCCATTCCCTCAATTAAGAGCGCCCATTCCCTCAATTAACAGCGCCCATTCCCTCAATTAAGAGCGCCCATTCCCTCAATTAATAGCGTCCATTCCCTAAATAACAAGCGCCCATTCCCTCAATTAACACCCTCAATTAACAGCACCCATGCTCTCGATTAAGAGCATCCATTCACTCAATTAACAGCACCCATTCCCTCAATTAATACCCTTAATTACCAGCACCCATTCCCTCAATTAATACCCTTAATTAACAGCGCCCATTCCCTCAATTAATAGCACCCATTCCCTAAATAAGAAGCGCCCATTCCCTCAATTAACACCCTCAATTAACAGCACCCATGCTCTCGATTAAGAGCACCCATTCCCTCAATTAACAGCGCCCATTCCCTCAATTAACGCTCTCAATTAACAGCACCCATTCCCTCAATTAACGCTCTCAATTAACAGCTCCCATTCCCTCAATTAACAGCGCCCATTCCCTCAATTAATGCTCTCAATTAACAGCGCCCATTCCCTCAATTAACACCCTCAATTAAGAGCGCCCATTTCCTCAATTAACACCCTCAATTAACAGCGCCCATTCCCACAATTAACAGCGCCCATTCCCTTGATTAACAGCGCCCATTCCCTCAATTAACAGCACCCATTCCCTCAATTAATGCTCTCAATTAACAGCGCCCATTCCCTCAATTAACCCCCTCAATTAACAGCGCCCATTCCCTTGATTAACAGCGCCCATTCCCACAATTAACCCCCTCCATTAACATCCCCCTTTCCCTCTCTTTCCCCCCAGAAAATCCAGCAGCTCTCCGAGGGCTCCATGTTCAGCCACGGCCTCAAGCACCTCTTCCACAGCCGCCGGCGCTCGCGGGAGCGCGACCAGCAGAGCTCGCAGGAGCCGGGGCCGCCCGGCGCCTCGGACCACGACTCCCCGGACGAGAAGGAGCGCTCCCCGGAGATGCACCGCGTGTCCTACGCCGTGTCCCTGCACGACCTGCCCGCCCGGCCCACCGCCTTCAACCGCGTGCTGCAGCAGATCCGCTCGCGGCCCTCCATCAAGCGCGGCACCAGCCTGCACGGCGGCGGCCGCCGCGCCAAGAGCGGCTCGCTGGAGCCCCAGAAGGGCAGCCCCCACCTGGGCAGGAAAGCCCCCCAGGACAGCGGCCTCACGGCCATCCTGCACCAGCACCAGGGCAGGCCCAGGTCGTCGTCCACCACGGACACGGCCATCCTGCTGGCCGAGGGTGGGGCGGTCTACCTGCTGGCCGAGGATGGAGAGGGGCTGGCGGATAAGGTAAGGATGGAGCGCCTGGGGAGGTGGTGTTGGAGGAAAGGGGGTCTGGAGGGGTTTTAGGGCTCTGCACAAGTCCCTGGTGGGGTCAGGCTTTGCTCCCAGGTCATTGTTCACCACGGACACGGCCATCCTGCTGGCTGGGGTCAGCGAAGGGCTGGAGGATAGGGTAGGGATGGAGCGCCTGGAGAAGTCGTGCTGGGGGAAAGGGGGGTCTGGAGGGGTTGTGTTGGGGGAAAGGGGGGTCTGGAGGGGTTTTAGGGCTCTGCACAAGTCCCTGGTGGGGTGCAGGCAGTGGGGTCAGGCTTTGCTGCCACAGTGACAGGGGAAGGGGACATCACCTTGATCTGTACCTCAGGTTGGACATCAGCAGGAATTTCCTGGTGGAAAGGGCTGGAAGGGGCTGCCCAGGGGGGTTTGGAGTGCCCATCCCTGGAGGTGGCACTGAGTGCTCAGGGTGAGGATTCAGCACAGCTGGCACTCGATGGTCCCACAGGGATTTTCCAGCCTCAGCGATCCCACAATTCTGAGATCTGCATCCCTTCCCCACCTGCACCTGCTGGGCCATTCCCACCCTCCCTGCTGGGGTCAGGCTTTGCTCCCACAGTGACATCACCTTGATCTGTACCTCGGGAGGTTCAGGTTGGACATCAGCAGGAATTTCTCCCTATAAATGGTGATTGGATCCTGGAAGGGGCTGCCCAGGGGGGTTTGGAGTGCCCATCCCTGGGGGTGTCACCTGGAGGTGGCACTGAGTGCTCAGGGTGGGGATCGGGCACAGCTGGCACTTGATGGTCCCACAGGGATTTTCCAGCCTCTGTGATTCTGGAATTCTCTGGCTGCACCTGGATTAGGGAGCACAAGAACAGAGTGGGGAGCCAGGGAACCCCAAAATTCCCTTGGGATGAGGCTGTCCCTCAGGGCAGTGCTGCTAACCCAACCCCAGACAGTGGTGGCAGCCCTTGGGAACCTGGAGCTGCTGGAATTGGGGCTTCTCATGGGGAACTGAAGGCAGGGACACAATTCCCAGGGTGGGATTTGAGGGATTAAAAACCCCTGGCACCACCCTGCTCCCATGGGATGGGGGATCCAAAGGCACCTCCGGGCTCAGCCGGGCAGCTGCGATTTGGTCTCATCCCGAGTGATTTTGAAACCAGTCTGTGCCTGGCTGATGGGCAGGATGGTGTTTCCAGCTAGTGTTTAGTGCCATTAATTATTCACCAGCCCAATTAGCACACGCTGAGTTCAAGGGACAGGCGCTGAGAGGTGCTCTGGGGGCTGGGGGGATTTTCCCTGTCGGCTTCTCCCCTTGACCTTCAGAGCTTGGGGGGGTTCCACACCCTGAAGTGGCTCTCAGGGAAATGAGGATCCTTCTTTTTGTGCTTTTAATTCAATCCTTCCTTTTATGCTTTTAATTCAATCCTTCCTTTTGTGCCTTTAATTCAATCCTTCCTTTTGTGCTTTTAATTCAATCCTTCCTTTTGTGTTTTAAATTCACCTGCAGTGAACTGGAGAAGCTCAGCATGGGGAGGTGGCCAGGCAGGGGCACGGGAGTGTGGCCCCAAGGATAAAATTGTCACTGTGTCCCAGGAGCTGCCCAAAAATCTCCTCTCCCCAAATCAGGACGCCACCAGTCCTTCCCTGCCATTCCCTGCTCCTCCCTTCTGGAATGTTCCACCTGGACCAAGGGATGAGGAGCATCAGGTTGTTCATTTGAGCATCCAGAATCTCTCCCTCGTGGCCTCCTCTGGGCATGGCCCCTGTCCCTGCCTTGCCAGGATCCCAATCCCGCTGGGATTATGGCCAAAACCTCCATCCCACTGGGACAGAAGCATCCAGAGCAGATCCCTGTCCTCTCCCAGAGCAGCCCAGAAAGGGGATGAATAATTAACTGCATATGACACAAAGAGTAATAAGAAGAGAGACAACACCTTTGTGAGGCAGTGGAAAAATAACTTATTTAGAGAAACACGAGCCCCGCGATATTCCCGAGCCGGATTGGTTTTCCAGGAGCCCTCAGGACGCCCTGAGCCTCCTGCCTGCAGCAGAGCAGCTCCTTTTCCTCAGGGGTGGGCTCCAGAGGGGGGGCTTGGCACCATCCCTGCCTTGTCCCCAGGGATCTGGCGCCTCCTCCCCGTTTTCCGTCCCTTTGGAAGCCCCGCGGGATGCTCGGGGCTCCTGGGAAAGAGCCATTCCCACCCCCCATAAATTTCATGCTGAATTTTCCACCCCTTCCATGAGGAGCTGGATGGGTCCCTCGTGGGATCACTCGGTCTCAGCAAGTGCTTTTTGAACAGCTATTGGTGATTTTTTTTTCTTTTAATTTTTCTTGCCTAATTAATTAAGTTCTGCAGTTCTGCCTTCCCTTTTCCTGCGCTGGTTTTTCACCCCCTCGACCCTGCCAAAGCCTGGCACACAAAATTTCTCCCCCCTGCACCCCCTCATTCCCCCCAGGAGCGGCCTGTGGTGACAGGGGACATCCAGAGGGGCTGTGGGACCATGGAACAGCCTGGGAATTTGGTGCTGACTGCCAGTTCTGCAGAGCTCTGAGCTGGAGGAGCTCCTTCCTTGGGGCCCAGGAGCATCCCTGCATCCCAAAAATCCTCTGTCCCGTGTGTCCCACGGAGCTCTGAGCTGGAGGAGCTCCTTCCCTGGGGTCAGGAGCATCCCCTGCATCCCAAAAATCTGCTCTGCCCTGTGTCTCACAGAGCTCTGAGCTGAAGGAGCTCCTTCCCCAAAGCCAGGAGCATCCCTGCATCCCAAAAATCCTCTGTCCCGTGTGTCCCACAGAGCTCTGAGCTGGAGGAGCTCCTTCCCCAAAGCCAGGATCATCCCTGCATCCCAAAAATCCTCTGTCCCCTGTGTCCCACGGAGCTCTGAGCTGGAGGAACTCTATCCCTGGGGTCAGGAGCATTCCCTGCATCCCAAAAATCCTGTGTCTCACAGAGCTCTGAGCTGGAGGAGCTCCTTCCCCAGGGCTGGGATCATCCCTGCATCCCAAAAATCCGTTCTCCCATGTGTCCCACGGAGCTCCTGGTGGACGAGCTCCTTCCCCAGGGATGGGATCATCCCTGCATCCCAAAAATCCTCTCTCCCATGTGTCCCACGGAGCTTTGAGCTGGCGGAACTCCTTCCCCAGGGCCGGGATCATCCCCAAACACCCTCCCGGAGCGGAGCGCGGCTCCCGTTTGCCCCGGGCCGGCCCATTCGGGGCGCACCGCCGTGCCGTGCGGCCGGTGCCGGTGCTCGCCGCGAGGCCGTGCTGGCGGCACGTGTGACAGTGGCGCAGTCGGGGCCGGGGGAGGCGGCGGCAGGGAGGGCGCACGGCAGCGTGCCGGGAGCTTTCTCCTGATCTCCCTAATCTCCTGCTGGTGACCCGCCAGCCAGAGGCGGGAATTAGCGCTCAGCGAGGCCCCGGCGGCGGCAGCAGCGGCCGGGGGTGTCCCGGTGCCCCCGGGGGTGTCCCGGTGGGTGTCCCGGTGCTGGCGGGGCACATCGCCCCCGGGGGCCCGCCGGAGCTGGAGCGGGGCGGCCGCGGGGTGCTGTGCCTGGTGCTGCCGGGGAGCTGCACGGACTGCGGGGACTGCGGCATGGTCCACGTGCAGGTGAGCCCCGGCGGCTCCGGGGGCACCGGGACCCCGCGGCGGGAACGGGCGGGGGGCGGCGGCCGTTAGAGGGCGGCGTTACCGGCGGCCATGTGTCCGTCCGTCCGCCTCTCCGTCTGTCCTTGCGCGCTCCCGGCCGCGTTCTCCTCGTGTCCCCGAGGACTGGACCCGTCTCAAGTGTCACCCACCGGTGTCACCAGTGCGGGTGCTCAGCCCGCTGCGGACCCGCCGAGCGACCCCCACAAGGGCCGGACCCCTCTGCGGGGCTCGCTGCCCTCCGTGTCCCTCGGAAGTGACAGCGCCAGCTGCCACCGCTGGCCGTGTCCCCCCTCCGTGCCCCTCCCCGAGCAGATGCTTCTCCTGTGAGGCACCGGGGGCACGGCGGAGGCAGGGGGGGCTCCTGAGCTGTGATCCACCCGTTTTTACAGCATCACGACCCAAAAGTGCCGTTTTCTGCTCCAAACTCCCCTCTCCGTGCCCCTGTCCCCGTGCCAGGCGAGTGTCCCGTGTCCTGGGGGGGGGACCTGTCCCTGTCCCTCCAGCCCCAGCCCTGAAGGGCAGCAGCTCTCGGGACTCAGGGCGGGATTCATCCCGCTAAATTTAGCTTCCCCCCGGGTCAGCGGCTAAATCGGGGCCAGACGGATTACAGGGAGCAGGGAGAGACCCGGAGTTCCCGAGCACCCAGCCCGAGGGGACAGAGGGGCTCGGGGTGGCTCCGGGATGTCAGGGAAGGTTCAGGTGCCCTGCCCAGCTCGGCCCCGGCTCCCTGCAGCCCTCCTGGCACGCTGCAGCCTTGGTTCCTGCGGGAGGATGTGGTTTCTCCTTCCTGCAGCTCCGGTTACCTGGGCTCAGTCATCATCTGGGACTAACCCCGGGCAGAATTTCCCCGGGCTGGAGCTTTCCCTGCCTCAGTTTCCCCGGTTGGAACGCAGAGCCCAGCCCATCCCTGAGTTTGGTGAAGCGTCTTGGATCTCCTCAGGAGGATTTTCTGGCACGTCCTCCCCTCCCTCGCAGGGGTTAAAATCGCAGGGAAGGAGGTGAAACGGGCCAAAGGGAACAGAGGGGGTGGGGTAAAGCTGCCCCCCCTGCACCCCACAGCCCCTGGGACATCCCTTCGGCACCGGGGTCCCAAGGGGGGAGCTGGGGAGCACCGGGGTGGGGACACCCCACAAATACCGGGGATTTTTGGGGATTTTGGGAGGTTTCTGTGTTCTTCACCTGGAATTGGAGGTGTGAGAGTCCAGGTGAGCTCCCACTCCCCACCTCCAGCTCCCCACGTGTGGCAGTGAGACAAGGCTGCTGCTGGGAGCACCAGGGCGCAGATACCCCCCTATTACCAGGGATTTGGGGGATTTTGGGGATTTTGGGGGGGTTTCTGAGTTCCTCACCTGGAACTGGAGGTGTGAGAGTCCAGGTGAGCTCCCACTCCCCATCTGCAGCTCCCCACATAAGCAGGGGATGAGTCTGTGAGGCAAGGCTGCTGCTGGGAGCACCAGGGTGCAGAGACCCTACAAATGCCAGAGGTTTTGGGGATTTTTGGGGATTTTGGGAGGTTTCTGGGTTCCTCACCTGGAAATGGAGGTGTGAGAGTCCAGGTGAGCTCCCACTCCCCACCTCCAGCTCCCCACGTGTGGCAGTGAGGCAAGGCTGCTGCTGGGAGCACTGGGGTGCAGAGATCCTACAAATGCCAGAGGTTTTGGGGATTTGGGGAGGTTTCTGAGTTCCTCACCTGGAACTGGAGGTGTGAGAGTCCAGGTGAGCTCCCACTCCCCACCTCCAGCTCCCCACGTGTGGCAGTGAGGCGAGGCTGCTGCTGGGAGCTCCTTCCCGCACTCTGGAACGAGCAGATAATAGCTGGAAAGACAAAGACACCCGAGATTGCTGCTTAATTAATTCAGGAGGAGAAGAATATCAGACTGTGCTACTGATTCACCCCTCATGAAGAAGACATCGTGTTCCTCAGCCTGCCTGACACATGGCTGTTGATTGCAGCCCACCAGCAGCTCCCGCTCCCGGCAGGCAGATCCCGGGGGGTTTGGGGGTGGATGCCCGGGGTGCAGGGCAGGATTTGGGGTTCAGGGTTTGTGTCTGTGCTGGGATGGCTCCAGTTCACCCCTGCTGCTCTGGCTGGGAGCAGGGTTTGGATGCAGAGTGTGGATGAGGGTTCTGTTTGTGGCTGGGGTTGTGGCTCGGGCTCTCTCTGCTTCCCCCTCCAAATCCTCCGTGCAGAAGCTCCCAAAAATCCCCCCTGGCTGCACAAACCCTGCTGGGTGGGTTAATGCTGCCTCAGGGTCGCTCCCTCCACAGAAAACAACAGCAGGAATTTTTCCAAATATTCTCCAAGCGTAGGCAGGGCCCTGAATGGCTTCACCCATGGGGGCTGCTCGCTGAATTGTCCCTTCAGAGCTGTCCCTGTGAGCCCAGGGCACCCATGGGGGCTGCCCACTGAACTGTCCCTTCAGAGCTGTCCCTGCCAGCCCAGGGCACCCATGGGGGCTGCTCACTGTCCCTGTGAGCCCAGGGCACCCATGGGGGCTGCTCACTGTCCCTGTGAGCCCAGGGCACAAGGGACACAAGGGACAGAAGGGACAGGCCCAGCTCAGAGGGATGTTGTGTGCAATTAGGAAACACTGTGTTCTGCATTCTGCATGGCATGGATGGGCACAGAGACCCAGGAGCTCCCCAAGAGAGAATCTGGGATCTTTCCAGCACCTCTCCAGTGCCCTGAGCCCTGTGGGGTGGTGGCAGTGTCCCAGCTGTGATGGGGACCCAGGACAGAAGGGACAGGTCCAACTCAGAGGGTGTTGTGTGCAATTAGCAAACACCATGTTCTGCATGGCATGGATGAGCACAGAGACCCAGGAGCCTCCCAAGAGGAAATCCTGGGATCTTTCCAGCACTTCCCCAGTTCCCTGAGCCCCGTGGGGTGGTGGCAGTGTCCCAGCCAGGACGTAAGGGACAGAAGGCCCAGCTCAGAGGATGCTGTGTGCAATTAGGAAACACCGTGTTCTGCATTCTGCATGGCATGGATGGGCACAGAGACCCAGGAGCCTCCCAAGAGAGAATCCTGGGATCTTTCCAACACTTCCTGAGTGCCCTGAGCCCCGTGGGGTGGTGGCAGTGTCCCAGCCAGGACATAAGGGACAGAAGGGACAGCTCAGAGGATGCTGTGTGCAATTAGGAAACACCGTGTTCTGCATGGCAGGGATGGACACAGGGAGCCAGGAGCCTCCCAAGAGAGAATCCTGGGATCTTTCCAGCACTTCCTGAGTGCCCTGAGCCCCGTGGGGTGGTGGCAGTGTCCCAGCTGTGATGGGGACTCAGGACAGAAGGGACAGGCCCAGCTCAGAGGGTGTTGTGTGCAATTAGGAAACACCGTGTTCTGCATTCTGCATGGCATGGATGAGCTCAGAGACCCAGGAGCTCCCCAAGAGAGAATCTGGGATCTTTCCAGCACTTCCTGAGTGCCCTGAGCCCCGTGGGGTGGTGGCAGTGTCCCAGCTGTGATGGGGACTGGCAGCACAGGTGGCTGTGGGTCGGTTTGTTTGTTCCCTTGGGGGAGTTCCCGGCAGTGCTCCGTTTGTTCTCCTGGCACGCTCGCAGGATTGGGATCAGCCCCGTGGCATCCCAGCCTGTTCCTGCTCCCCCCCAGCCTGGGCTGCTCCTTCTTGGAGCCTCCTCTGCCCCTCAGGCTCCTCAGCCACGGGGGAGGGAGAGGATCCACAGCTCTGCCCTCCCAAACCCTGCAAAAGGACGCTGCTCCTAAATCCTCTGGTTTGTGAGTGTCCCCCCTCCCTGCCCTCCTTTCCAGGCAGGGATTTGGGGTGTGCAGGGGGAAGGGGTGAGGAGCAGGGTGGGACCTGCAGGAGGAGCCCCAGACAGCAAATCCACCCGGGATTGGGGTGCTAAGGAGCAGCGGGGTTGGGCAGATCTCCACCTGTATCATCCTCCCAAAAATCCCATCTGCACTTTTCCTGCTGGTTTTAATTAGCCCAGCCCCAGGCAAAGCCCCAAACCTGCCCCAAATTCCTGTGGCAGCACAAGGGGACCCTCCTGGTGCCCAGAGCAAGGTTTTGGAGCCGGGCCCTGCCCTGCCCTGCCCAGCACACACCAAACCTGCCACGATTTTGTGGAAAACCCAGGGGTTTTCTTGGCCTGGGAGCCGGTGTTTATTTCGAAATTTGCCTCGTGCAGTCAGGCCTGAAAAACAGCAGCTGGGGAGGAAGGAGGATGGGGAGTGTGGCACCAGCCTCTTGGGCAATTCCCTTGCAGAATTCCCTTTTTCCCGTGCCAGGAGGGGTTTTGCATGCCGTGGAAGGGAGTCTGTGCCCCTGGGAGGGGAGATGCTGCCCCACTGCTCTGTCTCGCTGGTCTGGGCCCTTCAGCAGCTGTAATTTTGTTGTTTGCTGTGATTTGTTAACCCTGGGCCCTTCAGCAGCCGCAGTTTTGTTGCTTGCAGTGATTTGTTAACCCTGGGCCCTTCAGCAGCGAGGCTCTTTGTTGTCTGCAATGATTTGTTTCCCTTTCCCTGGTGCTGGGGAGCTGGGAGCAGGTGTTCCCCTGGGAATCCAGCACCTTAATAAGTCCCAGAAATGCTCTCCAGGGCTCCTTCAGCAGCCTGCCTGCACTGGCTCTCCCTGAACATCCCAACCTTTATCAACTCCTCGCTCCATCAGCCTCCTCTGGGGAATTCCTGCTCCTCCATCTTCTCCCAAGGCTGGGAACAGGGTCTGTGAGCCGGCAGGGGCTGTGGGGGACATCGTGGTTCCCCCTAGGATGGGTGAATCACTCACTTCCCAGCCCCAAAAACCACGGGGTGGGGAAGCAGCAGGGCTCTAGGGCCAGCCCCAGCAGCTCCAGGAGGAACTGGCAAGCAGGCAGGGTGCTTTCCAGTGGGTGCTGTGCCCCTGCTGATCCTCCTGCCCTGCTGAGGCAGCACAAGAGCCGTGGGAAGTGACCCCTGCCTGCTGTGCTAAAAGCAGAAGTGATGCTATGGCAGCAGAGCTGACCAGCCCTGCTCACACCGGGGGCACCCACGGGGCTGGGTCAGGCTGCCCCATCCTCCCCTGGCACCCAGGGATGGGCCAGGAGCCCACCCGGGAGGAGAGGAGCCCCGGGTGCTGCCGGTGCCATCCCCGCGGTGTCACCGCTGTCACCTCCCCGCCCCGGGGGCAGCTCTGCGCTGTCACCTCCCGGTCCCCGCGGCTCCGTGTGACACCCTCGGGAAGCTCTGCCCCGTGCTGGCCCTGCCCTGGCGCGGCTCAGCCCCGCACGGTAGGCACGGGATTTCCAGGGCGGAATTTCCAAGGAATCTGCGTTTTCCTGTGCCTGAGGGAATGGATCGGGGCTGGGGTGGAAGGGAAGGAGGATTTTGGCGCTGGGTGTGTTCTCTCTCCCGTGGCAGAACGGGGTCAGTGCCGCCCCCACTCTCCTGGCGTGACAGGGACAGATCCAGGTCCTGCTCCAGGACACCTGGACACGAGTGGCTCCTTCCCGGTTTTTAACTCCCTCAGGTCACCCAGCTCTGCTCAATTACAGGATTTTTTTCCCCCCGACTGTTTCCACTCGCGTTTTTCCTTTCTGGACGCCTCCCCCTGCCTTTCCCAGGCTTTTCTGTCCCTCTCTGTCACACAGCCGATGACAAGAGCCCGTCCCGACCTCCTGCGTCAGGGCACAGGCAGCGTATGGGGCTGGAGGCGTGTGAATATCCCGGCACGGGGACGAGGGGGGGTTTTGCATTACAGCCCTGAAAGCTCGGCTCGCTGCGAGCTGTAAACAGCTCGGGCAGATTTCCTGAGTCGGCAATCCCGCCGGAGCGAGCGCCTCCGTCCCTGCGCGCCGGGAACCGCGGGGAGCGCTCCGGGGACGCTCCGAGACCGCTCCGGGAGCGCTCCGGGGACGCGGGGCCAGCCCTGACGGGGTCTACGAGAGGCTTCTCCTCCTCCTCCCTCGCTGCTGCTCCCCCAAAACCTCCGCCGCTGCCTTCCCCGGCCGGCTATCCTGCCATGGCAGCCGGCACTGCCCGGGCAGCGCTGCCAGCCTTGGGGACACCGCGGGGACACGGCCCGGCAGCCCACGCCAACTAGCCCCGGGGCACCCCAGCCCTCTGCCCGCCATGGAGGTAGGTCCTGGCAGATTTTGGGGTTCGGTGATGGGGAGGACGGTGACGGGCAGAGAGACCCACGGGGGGTTCGGTGCCTCCGTTCGTCAGGGAATGAAACCGGAGAGTGAAACCCCCCCAGCGCCATCGGTGCCGGGTGGGAGACTGCTGCAGCTGGAAGCCTGAGCCTTAATCCCTGCATTATGTAAGGAAAATTATTGTCAGGCTGGGGAATGAGTGCAGGGAGGTGCTGCCAGCCCGCCGTGCCCATCCAGGGGTGCCACAGGGGGCACAGGGGGCACAGGGGGCTGCTGCGGGCTCGGATGGAGGGTGGCAATTGTGACTCAGGGCTCCTGCTGCTATTTTCAACACCTGGGCTGGGTCTGGTGGGAATAACAGCTCAGCTCGGGGAGGCACAGGGCTGGGAGCGCCTCTGGGGACAGGGACAGGACGCTCGTGGCATCCCCAGTGACAGCAGGCTCGGGGGATGCTGTGCTGGAGAAGTGCTCTGAGGAATGAAATAACTGCCCCAAAATCCCCCTCCCCACGGCCACCACACGCCTGCATTTCTGTGCTGGCCTTGGCCTCTCCCTGGTGGCATTCCAGGGCCACCAAGTGCCCCAGGCAGGGTGACACTGGTGCGGGGGAGCTGAGGGATCAGGGCAGCGGCTCCCTGGATCTGCCCTGGATTTGGCAACGCTTGTTCTTGTTTTCTCCCTGCTGGAAGGTGCACAGGGTCCTTCCCGGGGCTGGTTCGTCCCTGGGATGGATTCCAGGCGGGAATCACAGTGATACTTTGTAGGGAAGGTCCTGGCTGGGGCTGGGCTCATCCCCGGCGTGTCCCGGGGGCTGCGGGGCACAGAAACCAGAGCGGGTCAGGGGCGGTGTCAGAGCTCTGCTCTGAACTCTGCAATCATTGTGCAATTCCTTAAAAATGGGGCTAAAGAAGGGCGGGGATGTGCTGGGACAGCCACAGCTCTGAGCTGGGGACATGGCCCCGAGCTGGGGTGACAGCCCTGAGCTGGGGGGACAGCCCTGAGCTGGGGGGACAGCCCCAAGTTGGGGTGACAGCCCTGAGCTGGGGGGACAGCCCCAAATTGGGGTGACAGCCTAGAGATGAGGGGACAGCCCCAAGTTGGGGTGACAGCCTCGAGCTGGGGGACAGCTCTAAGTTGGGGTGACAGCCTAGAGATGAGGGGACAGCCCCAAATTGGGGTGACAGCCTCGAGCTAGGGGGACAGCCCTGAGCTGGGAAGACAGCCCCAAGTTGAGGGGGACAGCCCTGAGCTGGGGACATGGCCCTGAGCTGGGGGGACAGCCCCAAGCTGAGGTGACAGCCTAGAGATGAGGGGACAGCCCTGAGGTGGGGACATGGCCCTAAGTGGGGACACAGCCTCAAGCTGGGGGGACAGCTTCAAACTGAAGACACAGCCTTGAGTGGGGACACAGTCCTAAGTTGGGGTGACATCCCCAAGCTGAGGGGACAGCCCTGAGCTGGGGGGACACAGCCCTAAGTGGGGGACACAGCCCTGAAGTGGGGGACACAGCCCCAAGCTGGGGGGACATCCCCGACCTGGAGAACACAGCCTCAATCTGGGTGACATTCCCGAGCTGGGGTGACATCCCTGACTTAGGGGACACATCCCCGAGCTGGGGTGACACCCCCGAGCTGAGGGGACACCCCCAGCTGCTCAGCTGTCCCTGGCCCTGCACAGCTGTGGCCCCCTGAGCGCCCTGTGCTCGGCTCCTCAGCCTTTTGCAGCTCTCAGCCCTGCTGGGCTCAGCTCTGCTGATAAGAATAATTTCCCTCCCCTGGTCCTGCATTCCTCCCGCATCCCACAGCAGCTCTGCCCTCCCAGCCTGCCTGGAAAACAAGCTCTGGAGAGCAGGGTTTTCATCAGGATGGATTTCCTTTCATCTGGTGCCTGCCAGAGGGTTTGCTGCATGTGGGGAAAGTGTGGCTTCTCCTAATCCCCCCCTTAAATCCCCGGCACAGTTGCTGGGATTTAGCAGGCAGGGCCTGTTAATGCTCCAGGGATCCACATTGTCTTTTTTTTTTTGGGGGGGTTGTTTTCGAAGCAATGACCTGATGTGCCTGGGTTTCAGCCCAGTGCTGTTCCCTGCCCGTCCCAGATGGAATCCCGTGGATAAATCATGGAATTCCAGAGTGGATGGGGTTGGGAGGCACCATGAAACCCCCCTAGTGCCACCCCTGCCACGGGCAGGGACACCTTCCACCATCCCAGGCTGCTCCAACCCAGCCTTGCACACTTTTAGGGATGGGGCAGCCACAGATTCCCTGGGAATTCCTTCCCAAAAATCCCATTTAAACCTCCTTTCTTTCCCATCCAAAAGATTGGCTTTACAGAGGGCACCTCCCTCTTTGCAAACAGAGTTTGAGCAACTTTTCCCCTCCCCTCCCCTCCCTCCCCAGCGGGTGTTTCCCCTTTGGGCCTCTCCAGAGCTGCCTTTTCCTTTGCCACGGTCACTTTTTCCCTTTTCTGTCCAGAGAATTGCACATCTGGGCAAAAAGTCTGTTTCCTGCTGTTGCTAATTTCTGCCTCGTGATAAGAAACCAAAGCAAAACCCTCCGTGGAGAGAGCCCAGCCTAAAAATAGCCTGGGAGTGGGGTCTGAAAACCACAAGTTTGTTGTGACTTCAGTTTTATTTTTATTTTTTTTAACAAAATTGCTGCTCCAGACAGAATGAATCCGGCTGGGATTGGCCTTTTGCTCCATCCCTGCTGCGGCGAGGGTGAGATCCCAACACCCCCAGACTCCCAGCAGGACGCAAAAAAACAGGGAAAAAAAATAAAAATTAAAAAAAAAGGAGATGGAAGGGAATAACAGGAGGGCTCTGGCTTTTCCCCTGCTCCAGATGGGATTGTTCCCAAGCAGCATCTTGAGAGAACATTGTTCCCTCTTCCCCCCTGCATTTCCTGGTGATAACACACTCCCAAGCAATGATCCCGCAGCTTTATCCCTATTAAAGGGTCATTCGGGGAAAGTGGGATGGAAATGAGAAATTATTCAGGTCTGCCAAGAGTATTTAACTTTCAAGCAGCTCTTAATTAGAAGCCAGGAGCCATTTACACAACCAGGGGAGGTTTTGCATAAGAATCTGCACAGAAAACCCCGCAACTGGGGGGGATTTAGGGATTTTTAAAATAAATTTATTTATTTTTTTCCCCAACTGGCCGAGCAGCACGTCCAGGTTGGAGGGCACGAGGCAGGGCCTGGGTTGTGCAGCCCCAGGCTGTGCAAATGTGGCTTCAGGGGAGCGATTTCCTCTCCCAGAGCTCCAGTTCTGCCGTCTGCAAAAGGGAATTTTGGCGTTTGTCCCGATTTCCTGCGGTGGCAGCTGGTGTTTGCGAGAGGAGCTTGGTGCTGCCAGGTGAGGAAAAGCAGAGGAGGCCCTGCACCTGCAGCCCTGGCAGCAGGAGCTGTTCCCCAGCCTCCCAAAAATTGGGATTAGGGTAAGGAAAGCAGGGCTGGAATACCTGCAGGCTCAATCCCCCGTGCTGCTTTGGGGAGAGGTTTGGGGATGGATCCTGGGTTTTCCTCGCTCCTTTTTCCTGCCTGGCTGGAGGAATCCCATCAGTGCACGAGGTGAGGGGGGAAAGGCAGAGCCAGGGGCTGCTCCTGGCTGAATTCCACCGGGAGAATCCAGCCCTGAACCCCAGCTGGAGCTGGGGGTTGAGCAGCTGCTGTGCTTTTTTACTGGGGTGTCCCTGGGGTCACCTGGGGTGTCCCTGGGGTCACTTGGGGTGTCCCTGGGGTCACCTGGGGTGTCCCTGGGGTCACTTGGGGTGTCCCTGGGGTCACCTGGGGTCTTCTAGAGTAACCTGGGGGTGTTCCAGAGTAACCTGGGGTGTTCCTGGGGTCACCTGGGGTGTCCCTGGGGTCATTTGGGGTGTTCTAGAGTAACCTGGTGTGTCCCTGGGGTCTTCCTGGGGTCACCTGGGGTGTCCCTGGGGTCACCTGGGGTGTTCTAGAGTAACCTGGGGTGTTCCTGGGGTCACCTGGTGTGTCCCTGGGGTCACCTGGGGTGTCCCTGGGGTCACCTGGGGTGTTCTAAAGTAACCTGGTGTGTCCCTGGTGTATTCCTGGAATCACCTGGTGTGTTCCTGGGGTTACCTGGTGTGTTCTTGGGATCAGCTTGTGTGTTCCTGGGGATGATCTGGTGCGTTCCTGGGGTCTACTGAGATGTTCCTGGGCTCACCTGGGGTGTTCTGGAGTCTACTGAGATGTTCCTGGGGTCACCTGGGGTGTTCTGGAGTCTAGTGGTGTGTTCCTGGGGTCACCTGCTGTGTTCCTGGGGTCACCTGCTGTATTCCTGGGGTCACCTGCTGTATTCCTGGGGTCACCTGCTGTATTCCTGGGGTCACCTGCTGTGTTCCTGGGGTCACCTGCTGCATTCCTGGGGTCACCTGCTGCGTTCCTGGGGTCACCTGCTGTATTCCTGGGGTCACCTGGTGTATTCCTGGGGTCACCTGCTGCGTTCCTGGGGTCACCTGCTGTGTTCCTGGGGTCACCTGCTGTGTTCCTGGGGTCACCTGCTGCATTCCTGGGGTCACCTGCTGCATTCCTGGGGTCACCTGCTGCATTCCTGGGGTCACCTGCTGCATTCCTGGCATTCCAGCAGTGCCGGCATGGCCGGGAAATCTCCAACCAACCACCAAACTCCCCCAGCCTCTCCAGCTCATTATTCTCCCGCCTCCTCCGTGCACCCCCAGCCCTGTCCCCTCCCATTTCTGGGGCTTTCCCTCCCTCCCCTGAGCATCCCCTTTCCTTTCCCTCCCCTCCAGCTGGACAAGGGCGACGTCACCACCCTGAACCTGCCGGCGGGCGCCGGGCACGGCGACGCCGACGGCCCCGTGTGCCTGGACGTGCCCGATGGCACCCCCGACCCGCACCGCACCAAAGCCGCCATCGAGCACCTGCACCAGAAGATCCTCAAGATCACGGAGCAGATCAAGATCGAGCAGGAGGCGCGGGACGACAACGTGGCCGAGTACCTGAAGCTGGCCAACAACGCCGACAAGCAGCAGGCGTCGCGCATCAAGCAGGTGTTCGAGAAGAAGAACCAGAAGTCGGCGCAGACCATCGCGCAGCTGCACAAGAAGCTGGAGCACTACCACAAGAAGCTGAAGGAGATCGAGCAGAACGGCCCCAGCCGCCAGCCCAAGGATGTTTTCCGGGACATGCACCAAGGGCTGAAGGACGTGGGCGCCAACGTGCGCTCCAGCATCAGCGGCTTCAGCGGCGGCGTGGTGGAGGGCGTCAAGGGCGGCCTCTCGGGGCTCTCGCAGGCCACCCACACGGCCGTGGTGTCCAAGCCGCGCGAGTTCGCCAGCCTGATCCGCAACAAGTTCGGCAGTGCCGACAACATCGCGCACCTGAAGGACACGCTGGACGACGGGCACCCCGAGGAGGCCGCGCGGGCGCTGAGCGGCAGCGCCACGCTGGTGTCCAGCCCCAAGTACGGCAGCGATGACGAGTGCTCCAGTGCCACCTCGGGCTCGGCCGGCGGCAGCAACTCGGGGGCGGGCCCCGGCGGCTTGGGGAGCCCCAAGTCCAACACGCTGGACAGCCACCACAACAACTTTGACACCATCCTGGAGGAGCTGCGGGAGATCAAGGACAGCCAGTCACACCTGGAGGACTCCATGGAGGACCTGAAGGCTCAGCTGCAGCGGGATTACACCTACATGACACAGTGCTTGCAGGAGGAGCGCTACAGGTAGGGGTGGGTGGGTGGGAGGCTCCAGGGCAGGAGCAGGGCTGTGCCCAGGTAGGGACAGGACAGAGCTCTGGAGGCTCCAGGGTTGTGCCCAGGTGGGATGTACAGGTAGGGACAGGACAGAGCTCTGGAGGCTCCAGGGCAGTGCCCCAGGTGGGATGTACAGGTAGGGACAGGACAGAGCTCTGTGGGGGCTCCAGGGTGTCACCCGGGGTGGCTCTCTGGGGACCACAAGCTGCCCTCCTGTCCGAGAGGCACGGGGAGCTGCAGCCCTCCTCACTGCCAGACCTCCACGGAGGATCTCAAGAGGTTTTCCCATCACCAGAGGAGGGTGGGAGGGGCTGGGTGGTGTCCCCAGTGCCAGGGGGGTCTCGGGGACACGTCCCAGCCCGGCTGCCCTGCGCAGGTACGAGCGCCTGGAGGAGCAGCTGAACGACCTGACGGAGCTGCACCAGAACGAGATGACCAACCTGAAGCAGGAGCTGGCCAGCATGGAGGAGAAGGTGGCCTACCAGTCCTACGAGAGGGCACGGGACATCCAGGTAGGGCTGTGGGAGGGCTCAGCCCCCTCTGCTCCCTCCAGCCAGGGCTGAGGGGGAGGTCCTGGGCTGGGAAGGAGGGTGGGGCAGTGGGATCCCTTCTCCCAGCACACTCCAGGTGAGGTTCTCCCCGTGGTGCTGTCGCAGCAAGAGGCTGTGACTAAGCCATGTCCCCAAAAACAGGGAATCCCAGACGGGTGTGGGTTGGAAGGAACATTAAAAATCACCCGTGGCAGGGCAGGGACACCTTCCACCGTCACAGGGTGCTCCAGGGAGGGGGCAGCTTCTCTGGAAATTCCATCCCAGGTCCTCACAGGGAGGAATTCCCTCTGTCCCTGCCCTCCATCCCCCCTTGTCCTGTCACACCATGACACAGCGAGTCCCACATCCCCTACCCAGACCAAAACCCCCCAGGGGGAGGCACCAAATCCCTTCAGGGCACACCCCTGGAGCCGCTGCCACCGCTGTCCCCTGGCAGGAGGCCGTGGAGTCGTGCCTGACGCGGGTGACCAAGCTGGAGCTGCAGCAGCAGCAGCAGCAGGTGGTGCAGCTGGAGGGGGTGGAGAACGCCAACGCCCGGGCCCTGCTGGGCAAGTTCATCAACGTCATCCTGGCCCTGATGGCCGTGCTGCTCGTCTTCGTCTCCACCATCGCCAACTTCATCACGCCGCTCATGAAGACCCGCATGCGCATCCTCAGCACCGCCCTGCTCGTCCTCCTGCTCTTCTTCCTCTGGAAGCACTGGGACTCCGTCAGCTACTTGCTGGAGCACGTGCTGCTCCCCAGCTGATCCGCCAGCCCCGCGGGGGTTTTCGTTTCCCGACGAGGAGGGGGACACGGGGTGAGGGTCCGGAGCCTTCTCCGCGCGCTCGGGGCGGCCGCGCTCCCGAGCAGGCTCTGGGATCCCTCTGGGATGTTTGGGAAGGGTGGGATGGGGAGCAAGGAGGAGTTTGGGAAGGCACTGGCGGTTTCTGGCTTTTTTAAGGGGTTTTGGATGGTTTTGTTGGGTGGTTTTTTGAAGGTCGTCCTGAAGTCCCCGGGAAGGAGATCTTCTCCGGGGGTCTTCAGTTGGTGGGGAGGATTGAGCTGGACCCAACCTGGCTCGGGGAGAACTTCCAGCAGGGAGAGGAGAGAGGTTCATTGGGGTGGGATTTTCCCTTTCGGCCTCGGCGGCAAAAAGTGCTGGGACGGAGCGAAAGCAAAGCGGGCGGAGGTGGAGACAGCAGGGCCACGACAAACAGGGCAGGACACACAGGACACAGGCGTGCCACCAGCGTGTGACACCGCCCCGCTGTCCCCGCGGCGGCTGGGCACGGCCAGGGCAGTCAGCGCCGGCACAAACCACACCCCCCGCGCTGGTTTCATTTCCTGACTTCCCAACTCTCCGGCTTTAGTCGATCCGATCTCTTCAGGGACGCCTGGGCTCGTCCGGCCTCTGCCCCGTGTCGTGTGTGTGTGTGTGTGTGTGCGTGTGTGCGGTTTTTAATTTAATTCCAGACTCTGTTTCCATTTGTGAATCGAAGCCGGTGGGGCAGGGGGAGGAGGGGCAGCGGCTGCCCTCCAGCCCCACCCCAGAGCACAGCATGCTGTCTCGGATGGTTCTTAAA
Organism: Fringilla coelebs; assembly: GCF_963513975.1. Taxonomy (NCBI): domain Eukaryota; kingdom Metazoa; phylum Chordata; class Aves; order Passeriformes; family Fringillidae; genus Fringilla; species Fringilla coelebs. The sequence continues at coordinate 3,211,442 of NC_140049.1, forward strand.
TTATTTCATACCTATATATTTATGTAATATATCTATACACACACATATATATATAAATATATATATAAAATACCTGCACACTCAGGGCCTCCTCTGGTGCAAACAGCAGCTGCTCCACTCGCTTTGAAACCCTGAACCACTTGGCCTCAGGTGAGAATTTGTCCCTGGACATTTTCAGTGGTGATTCCCAGGACTGGCACAGGACATTTGGGAGGGTCCAGGGTCCCTCTGCCGCCTCCTCCGTGCTCCCAGGGCCGAGCCCAGCCCTGCTGTGGCCTCACATCGAGGTCCCTGCATCCCTTCCTGAGCATCACAGCTGGGGGGGGATAAAGGTTTGATAGCAAAGATAAGGTTCAGCCGAACCCCGGGGTGAGAGCAGGGCTGTGCCCAGGTGGGATGCACAGGTAGGGACAGGACAGAGCTCTGTGGGGGCTCCAGGGCAGGAGCAGGGCTGTGCCCAGGTGGGATGCACAGGTAGGGTCAGGACAGGGCTCTGGAGGCTCCAGGGCTGTGCCCAGGTGGGATGCACAGGTAGGGACAGGACAGGGCTCTGGAGGCTCCAGGGCTGTGCCCAGGTGGGATACACAGGTAGGGACAGGACAGAGCTCTGTGGAGGCTCCAGGGCTGTGCCCAGGTGGGATGCACAGGTAGGGACAGGACAGGGCCCTGTGGAGGCTCTAGGGCTCACAGGTATGCTCCAGGGATGCACAGGTAGGGACAGGACAGGGCTCTGGAGGCTCCAGGGCTGTACCCAGGTGGGATGCACAGGTAGGGACAGGACAGGGCTCTGGAGGCTCCAGGGCTGTGCCCAGGTGGGATGCACAGGTAGGGACAGCACAGGGCTCTGGAGCTCCGTTGCTGCAGGTGACACCCAGGGCGTGTCCCCTCCCGAGGCAATGGTCAGTCAGTGGTCACCTGAGCAAGGGGGGTTTGCCCAGAGCTGGGCAGTCTGCCCCAGCCTCAGGTCCAGCAGAATTCCCTCCTCTGCCTCTTCCCAGCCAGGTGCATCCTGCACCAGCTCAGCCCTGACCCCACGGAAGGAACAAAGCCGTGAGTAATTGAATTCCAAAGTTCCCTAAACTCGGCTCCATCCCCTGCCTGAGCCCAGCTCGGGAGCCCGGGGCTGCAGCTGCCCCAGCCCTGCGAGCCCCACGGCCGCAGGGAGGGGGAAATGGGGGAAAAAACCGCAGTTCTGGTGAATCCCAGCGTCCGGCTGGGCTGGGGCTGCGGGAGGGAGCTCTGCCAGAAGGGGGAATGCGGGAAACGGGAGGGATGCTCCGGGAAGGGGATTGTCTGGGAAGGGAATGCTCTGGGAAGGGGATTCTGCGGGAAGGGGATGCTCCGGGAAGGGGATTGTCTGGGAAGGGAATGCTCTGGGAAGGGGATGCTCTGGGAAGGGGATTGTCTGGGAAGGGGATGCTCTGGGACGGGGATGCTCTGGGAAAGGAATGCTCTGGGACGGGGATGCTCTGGGAAAGGAATGCTCTGGGAAAGGAATTGTCTGGAAAGGGAATGTTCTGGGAAGGGGATTGTCTGGGAAGGGAATGCTCTGGGAAGGGGATTCTGCAGGAAGGGGATTCTGCAGGAAGGGGATGCTCCGGGAAGGGGATTCTCTGGAAAGGGAATGTTCTGGGAAGGGAATGCTCTGAGAACAGGATGCTCCGGGAAGAGGAATCTCTGGGAAGAGGATTCTCTGAGAAAGGGAATTCTCTAGGAAGGGGATGCTCTGAGAAGGGGATGATGTTCCGGGAAGGGAGTTCTTTGAGAAAGAGATTCTCTGGGAAGGGGATTCTGCAGGAAGGGGATGCTCCGGGAAGGGGATTCTCTGGGAAGGGGATGCTCCGGGAAGGGAGTGATGTTCCGGGAAGGGAATGATGTTCCGGGAAGGGAGTGATGTTCCGGGAAGGGAGTTCTCTGAGGAGGGAATGCGGCACCACGGCCGCAGGGGGGCCCCCGGTCCCCGCCGCGGATCCCGGAGCCGCTCCCGAGCGTTTTCCCGTAAGGCCGGGCAGGGGCAGGGGCAGGGGCAGGGTCCAGGGTGGGGTCGCTCACCCCGATTAGCTCATTAACCCCTTCCTGCCCGCAGCGCAACATCAGCGATCGTGACGTCACGGGATGGTTTGGGTTGGAAGGGACATTAAAGCTCATCCAGTGCCACCAGGGACACCTCCTGCTATCCCAGGCTGCTGCAGCCCCGTAACCTGGCTTTGAACACTCCCCTGGCAGCGATCCTCTCTGGGAAATCCATTCCAGGGCCTCACCACCCTCCCAAAGTCCCATCTGGACCGACCCTCTCCAGTCCAAACTCTTCGTGCTGCCCCACCATCGCCGTGGAGTGCAGGCAGTTTTGTGTGAGCCCTGCCACCCCCCCTCACGGCTTGTGACACTTGGGGACATTCACAGTCCCTGTGACCTCGTTGGCAGCAGCCAGAGGAGGCCCCAGTGTTGGGGCAGCTCCTCCAGCTGGGGGGGACTCCAAATCCCATCCCAGTGGGAATTTGGGATCTCTGGCTCACGGTCCTGAGTGACCTCCCCGCTGCCCCTCGAGCCCCCCGCCGTGGGCGAGGGGAGGTCACTCCTGTCACGAGCTGGCACAGGGGACACTGGCACCGTGCCACGGGGAGCTGCGCAGCGAGCCCCGGTGACACCGGCGGCGGGGACAATTGCCGCACGGCATGCGCGGCGCGGGGCTCCCTGAGGACTCGCCTTGTCCCGGCGGGGTCAGGGGGGGCTCACAAGGGCCCCCTTTGTGCGGGAGAGGTGAAGCTTTGACGTCAGCCCGGCAGGAATTCCTTAATTCCATTCAGGCCTCCCTGCCCGCCGCTAATTGCGTTTTATGTAAGAGCCGCAGCTGCGCTCCCGGCCGGCAGCGGGGGACGCGGAATGTCCCCATGGGACACGCCGGGCCGCTGCCACCGGGCTCGGGGACACTCGTGGGGCTTCAGCCACCCCTCGGTGTGGCACATGCAGAGATTGGGGCACCCAGCGGGGACAGAACTCGCTGGGGAGAGCCCGGAGGGCACCGGCGTGGCGGGATGTCACTCTGTCCCCTGTTTGGGGCTGGTTTGCCGCATCCCAAGGGTGCCCCGGGGTGCCCAGGTCGTGCAGGGTGGGGCCAGCGCTGTCCCTGTCCCATGTCACCGCAGGAAGTAAGAACCATTCATGTCTCAGTAACGCAGACAAAGCCGGGCGCTGATTTCTCTCCCCGCGTTGTGTTCCTGGTTTCCAGCTGCACGATAAAATGATAAAACGATAAAATGATAAAATGATAAAATGATGTCCCCGCTGCTGGCGGGACCCCCAAAATGTCCCCGTGCTGTCCCCCCGGGGCTGTCCCTGCGTGCCCAGGAACAGGAGGGACCAGAGGGGCTCACCTGCATCCCCTGAGGGGCGCGGAGCCCCTCAGCCCACCCGGGCACAGCGCTGGGCAGCGCTCCCGAGGAGGAGGAGGAGGAGGATGAAGGGAATGGGGAGAGGGAATGTTGGCAACCCTGGCTGGGGACACGGCGGTCCTGGCTGTCCCCTCCCCCCGAGCTTAGGCCGTAAGAAGCGGAGCCGGTCGCACGGATAACATGCCTGGAATTCCTGCGCTGTCTCCGGGGGAATTGGGGCCGGTCCACGTGGGGAAAGCTCCCTGCCCCGGGGCAGCGTCTGCGGGGGACATTTCCGAGCGGAAAAGCTCAAAGCGGCCGGAGCCACCGCGCTGTGGGTCACCTGGAGTGGCCAGGGCCACCGTGACAGGTGCCAGGGCCACCGTGACCAGTGTCAGTGCCACCACGCTTTGTGCCTGTGCCACCACAGTCAGTGCTTGGGCTACAGTGAGCCCTCCCCATGTTGCTGTGACCAGTGACAGGGCCACCATGGCAGGTGCCAGTGCCACTCTGGGCCACCCCATGTCATTGTGACAAGTGTCAATGCCACCATGAGTTGTGCCTGTGCCACCTTAACCAGTGCCTGTGCCACTGTGGGCCACCCCATGTCACTCTGACCAGTGCCAGTGTCACCATGGCAGGTGCCTGTGCCACTGTGGGCCATCCTCATGTCACTGTGACGAGTGCCAATGCCACCACGAGTTGTGCCTGTGCCACCTTGACCAGTGCCTGTGCCACTGTGGGCCATCCCCATGTCACTGTAACCAGTGCCAGTGCCACTACAGTCGGTCCCTGTGCCCCTCTGGGCCATCCCCATGTCGCTGTGATGAGTGCCAATGCCACCACAGTCGGTCCCTGTGCCACTGTGGGCCGTCCCCGTGTCACTGTCACCAGTGCCATCCCCACAGGGTGACCAGCAGCCCCTCGAGCTCGCCCCCAGCACGAGTCCCACTCGTGGCCAATCCCACCCTTTAATTACAGCTTTAAAAACAAATCCTCGCCGGGTTTGCGGGGGGGAGAGGCTCGTGGAGGAAAATGAAGAGGGATTTAATTAAGGGCAGTGCCGGGAATGTCTGTCCTTCCCACAATAAAGATAAGGAGGATCAATTGCTGCTTCCCGGGATCAAAGGCGGGGCTGGAGGGGAAGCGGGGCTGGCGAGGGGGAGGGCGCGCAAGGGAAAACAGCAGAGATAAGAGGAGAGAAATCATTGATCTGATCGCGGGGCTCCCCCAGGGCTGGCGGGACTCGCGGGGGATGGAGGATGCCAAAATCCCACCCTGCGCATCCCTGAGATGAGCTCAACTCCCCATTTCTCCTCGGGAAGGCGAATATCAGGGTTAGGTTCTGGCGATGAAAACACCAAGATGAAAAAAGAGAGATGCTGGAATATCCTGTGCTGGAAGAACCTGCCAGGATCACTGATCCAGCTCCCAGCCCTGCACAGAACAATCTCAAAATCCCACCCTGAGCGTCCCTGAGAGCGTTTTCCAAACATTCCTGCAGCTCTGGAAGGTTTGGAACAGTGACCATTCCCTGGGGAGCCTTTTCAGTGCCTCTAAGGAAGAGACTTTCCCTAAAACCCACCCTAGTCCAACTCCAGCCCTTCCCGGCTCCTGTCACTGTCACAGCGAGCACAGATCCCATCTGTCCCTGCAAGCCCACCTCGCAGGCGCGGGGATGCCGGCTGGCATGGCTGTTCCATGGGAATAACGCCCCGCTCCCTTCCCAAGCCCTTCCCACGCGTGCAAAGCAGGCGCGGGCGGCCGGCGGGGCTCCCCGGGGCCGCGGCGAACCGGCCCCGCTGGCCCGACCGCCCGGCGAGCGCGGGGCCGCCACCGGGCCGCCAGGGAGGTGGCACACCCAGAAGCTGTCCCCGTGCCAGGCTGCCAGCCCGCTCCCCCCCGCCCCAGCCGGCTGAACCGCTTCCCCCGGCTGCTGCACGCAAAAGCGGGCGCGGCCGGAGCCCTGCCCGGTTCTCAGCGCCGCTGCAGGGAATTCCCAGCGGGATCCGGCAGGGAGAGCGGGGAGAGCGGGGAGAGCTGGGGGTCGCCGTTCCCCGTTCCCAGCCGCGGGCGCTCAGGTGGCTGGAGGTGCCTCACGGGGTGGTCAGGAGTGCCAGGCGGGCTTGGCTGGGCACCAACATCCCAAATTCGGGATCCAGCAGGCCCAGCCCTCTCCAGAAACCTGTCTGGCTGCTGCTCCGCGTTCCCAGGCGGGCGGATCCGCTGGGAAAGTCGCCCCGGCCCGCGGCTGCCGGAGGTGCCGCGCTCCCTTCCCGTGTGAGACACGGCCATGGAGGTGCTCAATGAGGCAGAAGCGGCTCTGGGCAGAGGGTTCTGGAACCTTCTGCCTCCCCCCTGGGTGGGCTGGCAGCAGCCCCGTGCCCACCCTGGCAGCCCCAGCCGGGAGGGTTGCGGTGTTGGGGGGGTTTCCCTGCACACGGAGCCCTGGGGTGCCAGCCTGGGCAGTGGGGAGATGGCACGGTGCTGGTGGCACCACGGTGATGCCATGGTGGTGACACCATCGTGGAGATGCCATCACGGAGGTGCCATCGTGGTGATGCTATCGTGGTGACGCCATCGTGGAGATGCCATCATGGAGATGCCATCACAGTGGTGCCATGACGGTGGTGCCATGGCAGTGATGCCATCGTGGTGATGCCATGGTGGCAATGGCACGGTGGAGATGGCATGGTGGTGACACCATCACAGGGATGCCATCATGATGATGCCATTGTGGTGACACCGTCACGGTGGTGCCATCATGGTGATGCCATGGTGGTGACACCATCGTGGTGATGCCATCATGGAGGTGGCATGGTGGTGACACCATTGCAGTGATGCCATCATGGAGATGGCATGGTGGTGACACCATCATGGTGGTGCCATCATGGTGATGCCATAATGATGATGTCATGGTGGAGGTGCCATCATGGTGATGCCATCATGGTGATGGCATGGTGGTGACACCATTGTGGTGATGCCATCATGGTGATGCCATGGTGGCAATGCCATCACAGAGATGGCGTGGTGGTGACACCATCACAGGGATGCCATCATGGAGGTGCCATCATGGAGGTGCCATCATGGTGACACCATCGCGGTGATGCCTTCATGGTGATGCCATGGTGGTGACACCATCACAGGGATGCCATCATGGAGGTGCCATCATGGAGGTGCCATCATGGTGACACCATCGCGGTGATGCCTTCATGGTGATGCCATGGTGGTGACACCATCATGGTGATGCCATGGCGGTGATGCCATCGTGGTGATGCCATCACGGAGATGGCGTGGTGGTGACACCATCACAGTGATGCCATCATGGTGATCCCATCATGCTGATGCCATCACAGCGATGCCATCACGGTGACACAGTGGTGACAGGAGGTGTCCCCAACCCCTGGGGACCTGCAGGACCCTGTGGGTCCTTCCAGGCCTGGGGTCAGGAGTGAACTCTGTGATCCTGAGGGTCCTTCCAGGGCTGGGCTCAGGAGTGAACCCCAGCTGGGTCCTTCCAGCTCAGGATATTCCAGGATTTTATTTTGTCTCTCATCAGCTCACGGCAGGCACGGTGGGTCGGATCCTGCAAGGGATGGGAAGGACAGGAATGTCCTGATGGTCCCACAGACACAGGTTTTGCTCCTCTGTCCCGTTCCTGCAGGTCCCAGAGGCTCTGGCATGGCATGGGCAGAGCTGTCCTGATGGGAGAAATCTCCCAGCAGAGACCCAAAAGCATCACCACAGTTCCAGCAGCGTCAGAGTGGCCACCAGTGCTCAGCCAGCCAGGTCCCCACTGGGGTCTAAGGTTGAATTTTTGGCTCAGGTGTGACCCAGCCATTTCTTGTGCTCGAAAAAAAATGGGATTAAAGTTTCTGGGCGCCGCTTTCTCCCCCTTTTTTAGGCTGCTCCAGGCTGCCATTGAATCCCCACTTTCATGTGGGGATTTCTCTCCTTCAGATCTTCAAAGAAATCCAGCAATCAAACAGGTGGTTCTGGAGGCACCTTAAAAAAAAAACATAGCTACAAAAAAAAACTACAGAAAAAAAACCACTTTGAAAGAATCAGAGGCAAAGGAACACCTCAGCTTTGTTGTGTTAATTGTTCCGGCACTCAAAGTTCTGACAAAACGTCTCAGAAATCTCCCTGGCTCTGCGCCCGCGATGTGTCAGACACACAAAGAAGGGCCCCGACACAAAACCCGGGGAAGGCAAAAACCGACCCGGGGAGATTCCGACAGGAAGGAACAGTCCCAGGGTTCCAAAGTAGGAGCCCGGCCGCGGCCGGAGGGGCGGTGACACCCAAATTCCAGAGCTCCAGGGGCACCTCTGAGCTGCTCGGGGGTCATTAAGAGCCGCCGGTTAATGAGCTCAGCCTCCATCCCCTCCCCAGCGGTTCTGGGGCGCTCCGGCGGGACCCAGCCCCATCCCCACTCGCATCCCCGGCACCAGGGGCGGCTTTGGCCGCAGGCTGTCCTCGGGGTCACCCCGGTGTCCCCCCGAGCCTGCTCCTCCCGCCGCGCTCCCCATCCCGGGAAGGGCTGGCTGGGGCCGGGATTCCCGCACAAGCCCGGGCAGGAGCCGGTGCCGGGGGTGACTCAGGGCCCCGGGGCCAGGGGAGCGCCCCGAGCTCCGCTCTGCCGGGAGAGGCTGGGAGTGGTGCTGGAGCTGCTCGCTCTGCTCTGCTCCCCCAGCCTGCTCACGGCTGCTCCCACCCCAAAATTCCCTTTTTCCCCCTTTCTCAGGGCGCTGCCGCTGCTCGGGGGGATGGGGGTCTCAAAACAGCCCTCGGGTGAGGGGGGATCCAAACCTGGGGTGACCCAGAGAGGCTCAGACACACCACCCGCCCCATAAATCCCATTAAAAATCTTTGGGAATGCCCAATTCCCATGGCTGAAAGTCCCTCCGCCTGTCCTTTGGCGATGGTAGCAGCCCCAAACTCCGGGATGCAGCACCAATTTCCCCGAGGGCCAGCAGGAGGAGGGTCCAGGCTGGGTAATCCCTTGGGATTATCCCAGGTAAACCTGGATCGGTGGGTATAAACCCGCAGGACAACCCCTCCATCCTCCAGGACAATTCATCTCGGGGTGTTCCTCCCGCATTCCAGGATTCCAGCCCCGCTCCCACACCCCGCAGGGCAGCGAACGCAGCGTTTGGGGGCTGAGCTCACCCCCCAAAAATGACATTTTCTCAGCAAAAGGCGGCTGAGGTCATTTCCAGCCGCCCCAAAGCCCCGCGGGGCCGGGCAGGGCGGGGCGGGGGCTGCGGGAATTGCCCAACCTGGGGATGAAAGGGCTGCGCGGATGAAAGAGCCGCCAGAAATGATGGGGGGCTGCCAGGGGGGCAGCGGAAATCCCGGCCGGGATGAAAGGAGCGTTTCCAGGGGCTGACGGGGGAATTCCGGCAGCGCGGGGCGGGGGGCGCTCGCTGCGGCCGCCGCGGTGACAGTGTCCCACCCGCTGTCACCGCCCCGGCCCAGCGCTTTTCCCTCCCTTCCCACGGCTGGGCCCGGGAGGAGGCGGGAAGGGACTCGGAGAGGCCCCGGGGAGATGGCACAGCTCGGGGATGGGCTGAGCTGGCCACCAGAGAGGGACAAGGTCGGGTGTCACCCGCGGGGACATGGGGTGGGCAACAGGACAAGCTCTGGTGTCACCAGGGGGACACGGGGTGGGATGGACAGCAGGACAAGCTCTGGTGTCACCAACGGGGACACAACGTGGGCAACAGGACAAGCTCTGGTGTCACCAATGGGGACACAAAGCAGGGTGGACAGCAGGACAAGCTCTGGTGTCACCAGCAGGGACACAGGGTGGGATGGCCAGCAGGACAAGCTCTGGTGTCACCAATGGGGACACAGGGTGGACAGCAGGACAAGCTCTGGTGTCACCAACGGGGACACAGGGTGGGATGGCCAGCAGGACAAGCTCTGGTGTCACCAATGCGGACACAGGGTGGGATGGCCAGCAGGACAAGCTCTGGTGTCACCAACAAGGACACAGGGTGGGATGGCCAGCAGGACAAGCTCTGGTGTCACCAACAAGGACACAGGGTGGGATGGACAGCCGGACAAGCTCTGGTGTCACCCGCGGGGACACAGGGTGGGATGGCCAGCAGGACAAGCTCTGGTGTCACCAATGGGGACACAGGGTGGGATGGCCAGCAGGACAAGCTCTGGTGTCACCAACAAGGACACAGGGTGGGATGGCCAGCAGGACAAGCTCTGGTGTCACCAATGGGGACACAGGGTGGGATGGCCAGCAGGACAAGCTCTGGTGTCACCCGCGGGGACACAGGGTGGGATGGACAGCAGGACAAGCTCTGGTGTCACCCGCGGGGACCCGGGGCAGTGTGTTCCTCACACCAGCGGTGCCCACCCCCCTGCAGCGCCCAGGGCACCGGGACTTTGCCCGGGCTCAGCCCCGGGAGCAGCTTTGAGGCTCCGGAATTCCTGCCAGGCTCGGGAAGCACGCGGGGAATGCGCGGCGGGGGGCGCCGAGCGCGGTGACCCCCCCGTGCCACCCCTGCCGGGACAAAGGGTGGCATTCCGGACATGCCCTGCCACCCTGTCCCCGCTGCCCGGGGCGCGGGAGGAGGCGCCGAACGGCTCCGGTGAGCCCGGCTGGAGGCGGGGGATGGTCACGGGGCAGCGGAACGGGGATGGATTTCCGTGCAGAGGGGAAAGGGTGGAGAGGCAGCTCCTGCCGCCAAAACTCGGGGATTTCACCCAAATTCAAACCCACGGAGGGGTAGGGATGTGAGAGGGGTTTGGAACAGGGGGGCTGCTCGTGGTGGGGAGGGAGGAAAGGATCCTGATCCCCGCTGTCCTGCTTCCATCACAGCTTTCCCTAAATTTTCATCCTGCTCAGCCCTAAAATGCAGATTTCCCACCCCAGCAGGAGGGATGGGAGAGGGGTTTGGGAGCAGGGCTGGGACAGGGGGGCTGCCCACAGCGGGGAGAGCAGAAGGGGCTGACTCCTCATCACAGCCTCCCCGAAATTTTGGGTTCTGTTTGTCCAGCAGCCGCTCAGCCTTAAAATCCACATTTCCCACTCCTGGCAGCGCTGAGCCCCCACACCGGCGACGTATCCAGCCCCAGTTCAGCACCAGTTTAACCCAGTTTGAGGAGGGGCTGAGCACGCAGAGGGGTTCCACCCTGCAGGGCGTGTCTGAGCCCACCCACCCTCACCTGGGCTGGAGCAGGAGCAGCACAGGGACAGGGACGGGGACACAGGGACACAGGGACAGTGACACAGGGACACAGGGACAGCAGCCCCTCCCTCCCCCCCAGCAATCACAGTGACAACTCAGCTTTACCGTTTGCTTTAATTTAATGTTTTTTCTCCGGCCCGTGCTGTAGGAAGGAGGGAAAACACGACACTCCCCCCGGAGAGGGGAGAGGGCCAGCGAGCACACGTGGCAACAGTGCAAGGGAGCCGTGTGACACAAGGACACAGCCACCTCCCCAAAAACACCCCTGGACGGCCTCAGTGGAGCCAGACACATCCTGTGCTGCTGCCCTCCACACCAGCCTGGGCAAAGGCAATAAATCAATAAATCAATAAATAAACACACGGTGCCTCACCAAAGGCACCTTTTTTTTTTCTTTTTTTTCTTTTTTTTTCCCACATTACAATGAGAGATGTTGGCATCACAGCGTTTCCCAGCCTGGGCTTTTGGCCACATCCAGTTTCTCAGCACTCAGGAGAGGGCAGAGCCGTGGCCTGGGTGCCCCCAGCACTTCCTAAAGCCCAGCCCACGGGCAGCACCTTGGAGCCCTCACCAGCACCCTGCTACATCTGCAGCTTGTTTGAGGTATATCACCCACCCCCTCCGTTACCTTGTGCAGCCAAAAAACAGTGCAAAAAAACCAGAAATCCCCCCCCCAACCCCTTGCTTTCACCCCCACGATGAGATGAGCCTGTTCGAGAGGGAAGGACGGCAGCGAGGACCCCCCGGGACCCCCCAACCCCTCCTCGGGGGCCACTTCGGGGGTTTTGGTCCATTAAATGTCCCGGCCCTGGGGCATCCCCCGCCCCGAGGCTGCCAAATCCATCCGTGGGATGTGGATCAGCAGCACCGGCAGCCTCGGGGAGGGAAGGAAGGAAGGAAGGGATGGAAGGAGGGAGGCTCAGCCCCCTCCCCAAAACGCACCAGCCCGGGAGATGGGCTCAGCTCAGCTTCACCCCGACGGCCACAGCGCGCCGGTAGAGCTCGGAGCCGCTGTCACAGCCCGCCAGCGACGCGCTGCTCTCCGCCAAGGGGCTGCGGCAGTGGGTGACAGTCCAGCGGCGCAGCCGCCGCCCTTCCTCCCGCTCCTCCTCCTCCTCCAGCCGCAGGAGGCTCTCGGCGGACACGCAGCCCCGCATGGCTGCCCCGGGGGGGCGGCGGGCGGGCAGGTCCAGCTGCTCGAAGGACTCGGTGGACAGGATGCTGTCCTCGCTGACGGCGCTGGCGGGCCGGGCGCGGGGGCCCTGCGGCAGGGACACCTCCCCGAAGCCCCCGAAGCCCCTCCCGGGGGGGCTGCCGGGCTCGGCGCTGCCGCCCGAGGAGAATTTGCCGTTGTGTTTGAGGATTCCTTTCCGGCGGGCCGGCAGCCCCTGCGGGGCCGGCGAGGGCGGCTCGGCGAACACCGGCCCGTCCAGGTCCAAGCTGCCCGCGTCCAGCACATCCCCGGACTCGCAGCACTCCAGGGACGAGAAATAGCCCGACTCCCTGGCCGAGGGCTTCTTCAGGATTCCCTTCTTGGGCGCGGCCGGGGGCGCTGTTCCGGGGGGCTGCAGGACCCGGGACAGCCCTGCGGGGGGATCCTCCCCACCCTCGCCGGGGCTGGGCGCCTTCTGCTCGCAGGAGTTCCTCTTCTTCAGGATGCCCTTGGGCCGCTTGAGGACGGACTTGGCGGGGTTCTCGGGCCCCGCGGGCACCTCCTGCAGAGCGTGCGAGACGTCGTTCTCCTTCTTGGACTTCTTGAGGGAGCGCTGGCGCTCCAGGGCCGCGCCGGGCATGTGCTGCTTCAGGAAGCAGCGCACCTTGGAGCCGTTCTCCAGCAGCGGCCGGGAGGAGCGGCGCAGCCACTCGGCCACCGTGGCCAGCGGGGATTCGCTCTCCCGCAGCAGCTCCTGCTCGCCCAGAGGCATTTTGTAGCCCCAGTTGACCCACCAGTGCGTGGCGATGTCCTCGATGGTGGCCCGGCGCTCGGGGTTCACCATCAGCATCCAGCGGATCAGCCCGCAGGCGTCTGGGGGAGGGACAGGTCAGGTGGGGCGGGGACACGGGGAAGGGACAGGAGGGGACACGGGGGAGGGACAGGTCAGGCGGGGCGGGGACACGGGGGAGGGACAGGAGGGACACGGGGAAGGGACACGGGGAAGGGACAGGTCAGGCACAGGAGGGGACACGGGGAAGGGACAGGTCAGGCGGGGCAGGGACACGGAGGAGGGACAGGAGGGGACACGGGGAAGGGACAGGTCAGGGGAAGGGACACAGGGAAGGGACAGGAGGGGACGGGAAGGGACAGGTCAGGCAGGGCAGGGGACACGGGGAAGGGACAGGTCAGGGGACATGGGGAAGGGACAGGTCAGGCACAGGAGGGGACACGGGGAAGGGACAGGTCAGGCACAGGAGAGGACACGGGGAAGGGACAGGTCAGGCACAGGAGGCAACACGGGGAAGGGACAGGTCAGGCACAGGAGGGGACATGGGGGAGGGACAGGTCAGGGGAAGGGACACGGCAAAGGGACAGGTCAGGCACAGGAGGGGACACGGGGACACACAGGGGGACGGGGGTGTCCCTACCTGAGAGCTTTGTGGGCTCCCGGTAGTCCCCGCTCGTGATCTGCTTGACCAGAGTTTTGTAGTCGTGGCCATCGAAAGGCATGGTGCCGTGGACCAGGATGTAGAGGAGGACACCCAGGGACCAGCTGTCCACCTGGGAAAGGGACACAGGAGCCTGGAGGGGACAGCAGGACCGGGCTGTCCTGGTCCCCACCCCACCAAGGTCTCATCAGCAGCCACAGGGAAGGGACAGAGCGTGGGGCAGGACCCCAGCACACCCCCCAACCCCTCAGTGGCCGGGCTCAGGGGTCCTGTAACCCCCAAATCCACTGGGAAAACCCCAGAGCCGTTCCCACAGCCGCAGGGAGGCAGGACCCACCTCGGGGCCCTTGTAGGGGCGCCCGTTGATGATCTCGGGGGATGCGTACAGGGGGCTGCCGCAGTAGGTCTGCAGGAGCTTGTCCTGCTGGAACACGTTGGAGAGCCCGAAATCCGCGATCTGGGGCACAAACACAGCTGTCAGCCGAGGGCAGAGGAGCCTTGCCCAAAGTCCCCTTCCTCAAAACCCCCTTGGCCAAGTTCCCTTTTCCCCAAAGTCCCCTTTCCTAAAGTCTCCTTCCCCAAAGTCCGCTTTCCCAAGCTTCCCTTTCCCAAAGATCCCTTTTTCCAAAGATGCCTTTCCCAGACTCCCTTTCCCAAAGGCCCCTTGCCCAAAGCCCCCTTGCCCAAGTTCCCTTTTCCCAAAGATCCCTTCCTCAAAGTCCCTGTTCCCAAGTTCCCTTTTCCCAAAGTCCCCTTTCCTAAAGTCTCCTTCCCCAAAGTCCCCTTTCCCAAAGATCCCTTTCCCAGATTCCCCTTTCTCAAAGGCCCCTCTCCCAAGTTCCAAGTTCCTCTCCCAAATTCCCCTTTCTCAAGTTCCCTTTTCCCAAAGTCCCCATTCCTAAAGGCCCCTTTCCCAAGTTCCTCTCCCAAAGCCCCCTTGCCCAAAGATCCCTTTTCCCAAAGATCCCTTTCCCAAGTTCCCCTTTCCCAAGTTTCCTTTTCCCAAAGTTCCCTTTCCTAAAGTCTCCTTCCCCAAAGTCCGCTTTCCCAAAGACCTCTTTTCCCAAGTTCCCTTTCCCAAAGTCTCCTTTCCCAAGTTCCTCTCCCAAATTCCTTTCTCAAGCTCCCCTTTCCCAAAGATCCCTTTCCCAAATTCCCCTTTCCCAAGTTCCCTTTTCCCAAGTTCCCTTTTCCCAAATTCCCCTTTCCCAAATTCCCCTTTCCCAAATTCCCCTTTCCCAAGTTCCCTTTTCCCAAGTTCCCTTTTCCCAAGTTCCCTTTTCCCAAATTCCCCTTTCCCAAAGTCTCCTTTCCCAAGTTCCTCTTTCCCAAATTCCCCTTTCCCAAAGTCTCCTTTCCCAAGTTCCCTTTTCCCAAATTCCCCTTTCCCAAGTTCCCTTTTCCCAAATTCCTCTCCCAAATTCCCCTTTCCCAAGTTCCCTTTTCCCAAGTCCCCCTTTCCCAAATTCCCTTTCCCCAATCTCCCTTTCCCCAAAATCTCCTTTCCCAAGTTTCCCAAGGCTGAAAGTTCCCCCGGTGCTCTCAGGGACGAACCTGGTGCCCAAACCGGGGCTGCCCTGGGTTCTGAACCCCCTCAGCCTTGTTCTCCACCCCTGATCTCTCTCCTGTCGCTCTCTCCCTCCCAAAACCTTCCCCCCAGGCGGGGCAGGAGCTGCCCCGCGGCGCTGGCAGCGGGAGCAGCGAGGCGAGGCTGGAAGCACTTCCAGGTTTTCCTCCAGCTCATTCCCAGCCCCCCAGGCTGCAGCGGTCCCACCTCGCCCAGGTGCTCATTATCCTCATTAGAGCTGTCACCTCCCAGCCAGCAGGAGCTTCCCCGGCTGCCCTCGAGCTCCCAATTACAAAATTATCCCTGGTGGAGATAAACCCCGTTATCAGTGACCGCGGGGATCCCCGGCCAGGCCGTGATGGCTGAAAGCACCCCCGTGGGGCAGCTGGGATTTCCTGCCTGGCACCCACAGAAAGCAGGAACAGATCCTTCCTCAATCCCTCCTCATCCAGCCAGCGCTGATCTGGCCGCTCAGACTTTGCCCCCTCTTATCAGCAGATAAGATCTGGTAACGCCAACATCAGTTGTGGCTTCACCAGACCTGCCAGGCTCTGCCACAGCGCTCCTGGGGGTGCCAGCTCAGTGCCCCGAGGGGACTGAGCCCCTGTGGGCACCCCCTGTCCCTCCCCCCGGGTGACACCCCTCACCTTGATGTTCCCGTGGGCGTCCAGCAGGATGTTCTCCAGCTTCAGGTCGCGGTGCACGATCCCGTTCTGCGGGAAGAGCAGGGGTTAACTCGGGGAGGGTTGGAGGCAGGGAAAGCCCTGCACACCTGGAGGTCACTGCCCTGCCAGGCAGGGCACAGCAAACAGGGCACAGCAGCCACAAACAGCCCGGGTGTGGCCCTGGCACGGTGGCCCAGCCTGGGTGGCACCAGCTGGGCAGCAGGAGCAGGGAGGTGCCCGCTCCACAGCCAGCCTGGCTCCTCACTGTCCCCAGCCATGGCAGCACGCCGTGCCAGCCCCGCCAGGGCACAGCTCCTGCTGTGCCCAGAGGAGCCAGAACCTGATCCAGGTTGGGGTCAGGAGCTGCCCTGCCACACCCTGCTCCCACCGAGGGCTGGGGCACAGCTCGGAGCTTCCTCCGGGGAGAGGTGAGGGCTGGAGGGTCCTGCCAGGGCATCACCCCCACCTTGGGGAGGGTCCTGCCAGGGCATCACCCACACCCCGGGGAGGGTCCTGCCAGGGCATCACCCACACCTTGGGGAGGGTCCTGCCAGGGCATTGTCCACAGCCTGAGGAGGGTCCTGCCAGGGCATCACCCACACCCTGGGGAGGGTCCTGCCAGGGAAGCACCTACAGCCTGAGGAGGGTCCTGCCAGGGCATCACGAACAGCTTGAGGAGGGTCCTACCAGGGCATTGTCCATGTCCCTGAGGAGGGTCCTGCCAGGGCATTGTCCACACTCTGAGGAGGGTCCTGCCAGGGCATCACCCACACCCTGGGGAGGGTCCTGCCAGGGCATTGTCCACAGCCTGAGGAGGGTCCTGCCAGGGCATCACCCACAGCCTGAGGAGGGTCCTGCCAGGGCATCACCCACACCCTGGGGAGGGTCCTGCCAGGGTCCTGCAGCTGCACATTCCCATCAGGAACAGGACAGGTGACCCGCACAGGACAGGTGACACGAACAGGACAGGTGCCCCAAACAGGACAGGTGACACGAACAGGACAGGTGACCCGAACAGGACAGGTGACCCGCACAGGACAGGTGACCCAGGGCTTGGCTCCCAGCCCCGAGGGCAGCTCTGGGCGTCTCCGTCTGCTGGGGTGGGAGGGGAGGTGACAGTGCCAGGCCGGGTTAGTCACCCACACGCCTCGGCAGCCGGGCCAGGACCTCCCAAAAGCTGCCAGGGCGCTGCCACACCCTTGGGACTCAAGGCAGGATCAGCCCCGTGCTGGGGAAGGTGAGAGCCACGAGCTCCTGTCACCCCCGGGGGGCTGCAGGGAGGGGAGCTCGGGAACCTGTCCAGCCAGGAATCCCCTGGGAGGAGGGCTCAGAGCCCATCCAGCCCAGAAACCACCAGGAATCCCTTGGGAGAGGGCTCAGGAACCATCCAGCCCAGAAACCATCGGGAATCCATGGGGAGGAGGGCTCAGGAACCCATCCAACCAGGAATCCCCTGGGAGGAGGGCTCAGGAGCCACCCAGCCCAGAAACCATCAGGAATCCCTTGGGAGGAGGGCTCAGGAGCCATCCAGCCCAGAATCCATCGGGAATCCCTTGGGAGGAGGGCTTGGGAGCCCATCCAACCAGGAATCCCTTGGGAGGAGGGCTCAGGAGCCCATCCAGCCCAGAAACCATCATGAATCCATCAGGAGGAGGGCTCAGGAGCCCATCCAGCCTGGAATTCACTGGGAAACCATCGGGAGGAGGGCTTGGGAGCCCATCCAGCCCAGAAACCAACGGGAATCCATTGGGAGGAGGGCTCAGGAGCCCATCCAGCCCGGAATCCATAGGGAGGAGCATCCAGGAGCCCATCCAGCTGGGAAAGCATCAAGAGGAGGGCTCAGGAGCCCATCCAGCCATGAAAACTTTGGGAGGAGCATTCAGGAGCCCATCCAGCCTGGAATCCATCGGGAAACCATCGGAAGGAGGGCTCAGGAGCCCATCCAGCCTGGAATCCATCGGAAGGAGGGCTCAGGAGCCCATCCAGCCCAGAATCCATCAGGAGGAGGACTCAGGAGCCCATCCAGCCCAGAATCCATCAGGAGGAGGACTCAGGAGCCCATCCAGCCCAGAATCCATTAGGAGGAGGGCTCAGGTGTCCATCCAGCCCAGAATCCATCGGGAGGAGGCTCAGGAGCCCATCCAGCTGCTCTTCCCCCAGGAAAACCCTGGGAAACCCCAGGTAGGGCAGTGCCACCCACCTTGTGGCAGTGGTGCCACCCACCTTGTGGCAGTGATGCCACCCACCGTGTGTCAGGGTGCCACCCACCTTGTGGCAGTAGTGCCACCCACCTTGTGCCAGAAGTGCCACCCACCTTGTGGCAGAGATGCCACCCACCTTGTGGCCGAGATGCCACCCACCTTGTGACAGAGGTGCCACCCACCTTGTGGCCGAGATGCCACCCACCTTGTGACAGAGGTGCCACCCACCTTGTGGCAGAGGTGCCACCCACCTTGTGGCAGTAGTAGACAGCAGACACGACCTGGCGGAAGAAGTGCCGCGCCTCCTGCTCCGAGAGCCGCTGCCGCTCGCTGATGTAGTCGTAGAGGTCGCCCTTGCTGGCGTACTCCATCACGATGACGATCTTGGCGCTGTTCTCAAACACTGCGGGGCGCAGGAAAGGGTTAAAAGGGATCCTCAGGCCTCCCATCCTCGTTAGGACATTGCTGTTAATGAGCCTTGATTGGCCCCAACCCCCATCCCTGCCCTCACTTTGGGTTAACAGGGACTGGCAGGGCAGGGGGGGACACCAGGGCTGTCACCCACAGCCCCCAGGGCCACCAGGGCTGCTGGCCCGGCGGCTGTGCCACCACCGAGGCTCTGCCACCACCAGCTGTGCCACCACTGAGGTTGGGCCACCACTGAGGTTCTGTCCCCGCCATGGCTGTGCCATCACCAGATATGCTAGCACAGCAGCTCTGCCACCACCGAGGCTGTGCCACCACCAGCAGCTCTGCCACCACTGAGGTTGGGCCACCACTGAGGCTCTGTCACTGCCATGGCTGTGCCACCACCAGATGTGCTAGCACAGCAGCTCTGCCACCATCGAGGCTCTGCCACCACCAGCAGTGCCACCACTGAGGCTCTGCCACCACTGGCTGTGCCACCGCAGAGGCTCTGTCACTGCCATGGCTGTGCCACCACCTGCTCTGCCACCACCAGCAATGCCACCATCGAGGCCGTGCCACCACTGAGGCTCTGCCAACACCGGCTGTGCTACCACAGAGGTTGGGCCACCACTGAGGCTCTGTCACCGCCATGGCTGTGCCACCACCAGCTCTGCTACCACTGAGGTTGTGCCACCACTGAGGCTCTGCCACCACCAGCAGTGCCACCACTGAGGCTGTGCCACCACTGGCTGTGACACCGCAGAGGCTCTGTCACTGCTATGGCTGTGTCACCACCAGATGTGCTAGCACAGCAGCTCTGCCACCACCGAGGCTGTGCCACCACCGAGGCTATGCCACCACCGAGGCTATGCCACCACCAGTTGTGCCACCAGAAAGGCTCTGCCACCACTGAGACTCTGCCACCACCAGTTGTGCCACCACGAAGGCTCTGCCACCACTGAGGTTCTGTGCCACCACCGAGGCTGTGCCATCAGCAGATGTGCCACCACAAAGGTTCTGTGCCACCACCGAGGCTGTGCCACCACCGAGGCTGTGCCACCACCAAGGTTCTGTGCCACCACAAAGGTTCTGTGCCACCACCAGCTCTGCCACCACCAAGGCTGCGCCACCACAAAGGTTCTGTGCCACCAGCGGTGACTCGGGCGTGCGGCTCTTGGTGGCCCCCCCGCCAGGGGGAAGGTGACAGCGCCGTGACCTTCCTGCCCTCTCCCCCTGCTCCCAAAGCCGGCGGCGTTCCCTTCCTGCTCGCTCGGTGTTTGGAATTCCAGCGGCCGCGGTGACTCAGCCCTGCAAACCCGCGGAGGAGCCGCCAGCCCGCTCGCCTTTGTTTGCGGGACAAAAGGGCTGCGGATCCCGCACCGGCACCGTGAGCAGCGGCAGAGCCAGCCCGGGAAGGGCCCGGGCCGAGGAGTCGGTTCTGCTAAGCCTGACCCAGCTGCGGATTTAGGCTGGGTCTGGTTCTGGTTCAGTTTCCCTCGGGTTGTCCCAACGCCCGCAGCAAAGCCCGGCCCTGGCCGTAAAGCCGAGCCCGGCAGCGCCAGGAGCTCTCCCAGCTCGCTGTGGTTTGCTTTTCCAGTGCCCCGGGGAGGGAATGAGGAGGACTCCAGGACTGAGATTAAATTAAACCCTGCCTCGGGCTCAGAGCAGATCCACGGAGATGCCAAATCCTCGCTCAGCCTCCCTCCGCAGCCCCAAAAATCCGCATTTGTCAGCAGGGAGCGGGGGCTAAATGTGGATTTTGGAAGCCACCCTGGGGCTGTGCGGGGAGGCTGAGCAGGGAGCAGGGGCTGGGTGTCCAAAATCCACATTTGCAGCTGGATTCCCTGTCTGGGAGGGAGGGGATGGGACAGGAAGGGAGATTTCTGCAGCAGGTATTTCCCCTCGCTGGGGAAAAACACAGGAACACAGCCCGGGAGCATCGGCATTCCCTGGGAGCGGCCAGGAACCGGAGCCAGGTCCTGGAAGGGAGGAGAGGGCTGGGCTAAACCCACCCAAACCGAGCCAAACCCACCCAAAACGAGCCAAACCCACCCAAAACGAGCCAAACCCACCCAAACCGAGCCAAACCCACCCCAAGAGACCCCCCCGGAGACCCAGCCCGTTCTAGAGGCTTCGATGATGGATGCAGCTGGGAAAGGGAAGGGAGAGGAGGCCTCACCTTCGTGCACAGCGATGATGTGGGGGTGGTTGAGGGAGGACATGATCTCAATCTCCCTCCGGATGTGGACAAGGTCCTGCTCATCCTTGATTTTGTCCTTCCGGATGGATTTGATGGCCACCTGCGGGGGAGGAGCGCGGAGCCGTGAGTTCCCCAAGGAAGGAATTCCTCCCTCCCCTCTTTTGGGAAGGAGCTCACCGACAACAACCCCGCGGGCTGAGCGGGGCAGCTCCACGGAAACAGCTCCCAGAAAAGCGAATTTCATCCTTTTGGGGTCGATTCTCCCCAAATCCTGCTGCTGCAGATGGGGGAGAAACTCCCCCTGAGGGACGCCTCTGACAGCTCCTCATTTTTGGGGCTCCCTGAGCCTCCTCCCAGGTAGCACAGCCCTGATTTTTGGGGCTCCCCAGGACTCCTCCATCAGGTAGCCCTGCTCCTGATTTTTGGGGTTCCCCAGGACCCCTCCATCAGGCAGCACAGCCCTGATTTTTGGGGTTCCCCAAGATTCCTCTATCAGGTCACACAGCCCTGATTTTTGGGGGCTCCCCAAGCCTCATCCCACAGGTAGCACAGCCCTGCTCCTCATTTTTGGGGCTCCCTGACCCTCCATTAGGCAGCCCAGCCCTGATTTTTGGGGCTCCCGAGGACCCCTCCATCAGGCAGACCCGCTCCTAATTTTTGGGGTTCCCTGAGCCTCATCCCAGGTAGTACACCCCTGATTTTTGGGGTTCACTGACACTCCATTATGTAGCACAGCCCTGATTTTTGGGGCTCCCTGAACCTCCTCCTGGGCAGCCCAGCCCTGATTTTGGGGACTCCCCAGGTAGCCCTGCTCCTGATTTTGGGGTTCCTTGACCTCTAACAGGCAGCACACCCCTGATTTTGGGGACTCCCTGAGCTTCCTTCCAGGTCTCACAGCCCTGATTTTGGGGTTCCTTGACGTCCATTAGGCAGCACAGTCCTGATTTTTGGGGCTCCCCAGGACTCCTCCGTTTGGCAGATCTGCTCCTGATTTTTGGGGCTCCCTGAACCTCATCTTGGGCAGCCCAGCCCTGATTTTTGGGGCTCCCCAGGACTCCTCCATCAGGCAGACCCACTCCTGATTTTTGGGGTTCCCTGAGCCTCATCCCAGGTAGAACAGCCCTGATTTTTGAGGCTCCCCAGGTAGCCCTGCTCCTGATTTTGGGATTCCCTGACCTCTATCAGGCAGCACACCCCTGATTTTTGGGGCTCCCCAGGACTCCTCCATCAGGCAGACCCGCTCCTGATTTTTGGGGCTCCCTGAGCCTCCTCCTGGGCAGCACAGCCCTGATTTTTGAGGCTCCCCAGGTAGCCCTGCTCCTGATTTTGGGGTTCCCTGACCTCCATCAGGCAGCACACCCCTGATTTTGGGGACTGCCCAGGACTCCTCCATCAGGCAGACCCGCTCCTGATTTTTGGGGCTGCCCAGGTAGCCCTGCTCCTGATTTTGGGGTTGCCTGAGCCTCCTCTCAGGTAGAACAGCCCTGATTTTTGGGGTTCCCTGACCTCTATCAGGCAGCACACCCCTGATTTTGGGGGCTCCCCAGGACCCCTCCATCAGGCAGACCCGCTCCTGATTTTTGGGGCTCCCCGAGCCTCCTCCCGGAGGTCTCGCATCCCCTCTCCCGGTTTCTGGGCGGGCAGGGATCGTGCCCTGCCTCAGGAATGTGCCCAGCGCGCAGAACTCGGGAGATAACCACAACAACAACAACAACAACAACAACAACAACAACAACAGCCAATTCCTGACGTCAGGAAAAGCCAATAAACCCCCACACCCCGCGGATTTCAGCCTCTAAACTCTTTATTTCTAACAGCAAGAAAAAGTTTGGGTGATAAAGCAGATCCCGCCTGGGACGGGCAGGGAGTCCCGGAGTTTTCCAGGTTTTCCTTGGCGTTTTCAACTTTTCCTCTACGAGAAAATTGAAAAGGGAGGAGAAAGAGGGGCGAGAACAGCGCCTCTAATCCCCTTTCAAAGCGGCTGCGGGCGCACAATGCGCTCCCAGGGCTGAATTTACAACTGAATCCAGCAGAACCTTTTCTCTTTTTTATTTTTTTTCCTTTTTTTTTCTTCTCCTCCCCTCCCGGACAAGAATGCGGAACAGTTTTAATCCCATCCAGGCACCCTCGCACCGGTCTCCCAGCAACGGGGGAGAGGGGCCCGGACCCCCGCCGGCCCCCGAGGTGTGGGGGGGATGCTCGGCCCCTGTCCCTGCCCTTCAGAGACCTCGCTTTGCAAAGCCCGGCCCAGCGGGCAGCTGAGTTTTGCTAAGCCGGGCCTGCGGGCCCTGCCTGGTGAGGATCCAGCAGCGAGGAGCCTCTGAAAGGGGGCTCAGGTGGGCGCCTGAAGTCGGGTTTTGGCCCCAAACCCCATTTCTGTGGACCCAAAACTCATTTCTGTGGCCCCAAATCCCATTTCTGTGGCCCCGAATCCCAGTTCTGTGGCCCCTAACCCCATTTCTGTACCCCCAAACTCCATTTTTCTGGCCCCAAATCCCATTTCTGCCGTTCCAATCCCATTTCTGTGGCCCCTAACCCCATTTTTCTGGCCCCAAACCCCATTTCTGTACCCCCAAACTCCATTTTTCTGGCCCCAATTCCCATCTCTATACCCCCAATTCCCATTTCTGCACCTCCCAATCCCATTTCTCTGGCCCCAAATCCTATTTCTATACCCCCAATTCCCATTTCTGCGGCCCCAAATCCCATTCCCGCCCTCCCAATCCCATTTCTGCACCCCCAAACCCCATTTCTATGGCTCCAAATCCCATTTCTGTGGCCCCAAATCCCATTTCTGCACCTCCCAATCCCATTTCTGTAGCCCCAAAACTCATTTTACTGGCCCCAAACCCCATTTCTGAACCCCCAAATCCCATTTCTGCCCTCCCAATCCCATTTCTGTGACCCCAAATCCTATTTCTATACCCCCAATCCCATTTCTGCCCTCCCAATCCCATTTCTGTGGCCCCTAACCCCATTTTTATGGCCCCAAATCCCATTTCTCTACCCCAAACCCCATTTCTGAACCCCCAAATCCCATTTCTCTACCCCCAAATCCCATTTCTCCACCCCCAAACCCCATTTTTCTGGCCCCAAACCCCATTTCTCCACCCCCAAATCCCATTTCTGAACCCCCAAACCCCATTTTTCTGGCCCCAAACCCCATTTTTCTGGCCCCAAATCCCATTTTTCTGGCCCCACACTGCCTCAGGCAGCCCCAGCCAGGGCAGGAATTGCTCCTGGAGGATCCAGGAGCCCGAGGACTCTGCCCAGGAGAAGTTCACCCACCCAGCCCAGATTTCTCTCCAAAGCAATTCTGAAAGCGTTCAGCGCTTCTGGGAAGCCCAGCCAGGTTTTCTTCCCGCTGACCTTTGTCTGCCAGGTTAAATTTTAACGACATTTTCGCTGCTGCCCCAGTTCCCTGACCCTTTGCAGATCCTTCCTGCGGCCTGCAGCCCTCCCAAATTCCTGCTGCCTCCTGCAGAGCCCCACACCCTGCCCAGCAGCCAGAATTTTGGGGCATTTTGGGGAATTTTGGGGAATTTTGAAGAATTTTGGAGCATTTTGAAGAATTTTGGGGAATTTCGGGGCATTTTGGAGAATCTTGGAGAATTTTGGAGCACTTTGAAGAATTTTGGGGAATTTTGGAGAATTTTGAAGAATTTGGGGGAATTTTGGAGAATTTTGGAGCATTTTGAAGAATTTTGGGGAATTTTGGGAAAATTTGGGGCATTTTGGAGCATTTTGAAGAATTTTGGGGAATTTTGGAGAATTTTGGGGAATTATGGAGAATTTTGAAGAATTTTGGGGGATTTTGGGGAATTTTGGGGCATTTTGGAGAATTTTGGGTAATTTTGGGGCATTTTGGAGCATTTTGAAGAATTTTGGGGAATTTTGGGGCATTTTGGAGCCTTTTGGAGCATTTTGGACCATTTTGGAGCATTTCCTCACTGCCCCAGCCTCTCACACCCCCAGAATTCCGAGCCAGGGCTCAGGGCAAGAACCCAAATCCATAAAAAAGTTGGAGCAGCTCCAGGAGATGCCTCTGGCTGGATCCAGCACCGTCCCAAAATCAGCGACCCCCGGGCAGGTGGAGCTGTCCCCTCCTCCCCCAGGGGTGCCAAGCTCCCAAATTTTCCCTGCCCAAAGGGTTTGGGAGCGGAGGGAGATAAAAAGGCCAGGCTGGAGTTGGGGACAGCAGCTGGGGACAGAAATCACATCCCAGAAATCCCCCTGAGCTCTTTCCGAGTCAAAAAAGGGCTTGGAATTCCAAGTTTTTTGGTATTTTCAGCAGCTGCTGAAAGATGTGTGAAGCTGCAACCCCAGGCAGCGCTTCAGAAGTTGTTCCAGACTGTGAGGGCTGGGGAAATTCAAATTGGGATTCAAATTGGGATTTAAATCGGGATTTAAATCGGGATTTAAATCCTGGGACAGAGCGGGGTTGGCCCCTTGGCGCAGATCAAAGGAGGCTCTGGAATATTCCAGGTGCTGCTTTTCACGGCCCCGATGGCGCTGGGGACACCGGGAGAGTCCCACGGGAGGTCCCCGGGCGTGTTTGGCTTGGCTGAGGGCCAGGGATGGGGAACCAGGCTGGGAAAAACTCCGGGCTGGGAGGGAAAAAAGAGCCCCGAGGCTGCTGGGGAAACAGGTGGGGGGAAAGGGGAGGGGGAAAAATGAAGAGGGAAAAACAAAAAAAGGAAGGAAGAAAAAGAAAAGGGAAGGAAGAAAAAGAAAAGGGAAGGAAGAAAAAGAAAAGGGAAGGAAGAAAAAGAGAGGAAGAAAAATAAAAAGGGGAAAGGAAAAAAAAGGGGAAGGAAAAAAGGGGGGAAGGAAAAAAAGGGGGAAGAAAAAAAGGGGGATGGAAAAAAAGGGGGAAGAAAAAAGGGGAAGGAAAAAGGGGGAAGGAAAAAAAGGGAAAGGAAAAGGGGGGGAAAAAGGGGAAGAAAAAGGAGAAGTAAAACAAGGGGAAGTAAAAAAAGGGGAAGAAAAAGGGGAAGAAAAAGGGGAAGAAAAAAGGGGAAGTAAAAAAAGGGGAAGTAAAAAAGGGGAAGAAAAAAGGGGAAGAAAAAAGGGGAAGAAAAAAAAGGGGAAGTAAAAAAAGGGGAAGTAAAAAAAGGGGAAGTAAAAAAAGGGGAAGGAAAAGGGGAAGTAAAAAAGGGGAAGAAAAAAGGGAAAGTAAAAAAAAGGGAAAGTTAAAAAAGGGGAAAGTAAAAAAGGGAAAGTAAAAAAGGGGAAAGTAAAAAAGAGAAAGTAAAAAAAGGGGAAAGTAAAAAAAAGGAAAGTAAAAAAGGGAAAGTAAAAAAAAAAAAGGGAAAGTAATAAAAAGGGGAGAAGTGAAGGGAAAAAAGAAAGAGAAGAGGGGGGAAAAAAAGGGAAGGGAGGGAAAAAAGAGGGAGAAAAACCAACCAGCAATTCCCTCCCCAGCTGATATCTCGGGGATTTTTGTAAGGATTGGGAATGGCACTCAGCAGGAGCATCACTTCAGATAAAGGATTTCTAACAGGAAAAAAAAGGATTTTTCCCAGACAAATAATTCATGGAAGTCCCAAAACATCCTCCAGAGCTGCAGGAGCCTGGAATTTCCTGCCACCTTCCAAGAGAATCAGCCTGCTCCGAGCGCAGGGATCTGAAAATTGGGAGAGGAAGGAGAAATTCGGGAGCTGCTTCAACACCCAGAGCCTCTCTCAGAGGCAATTCCCGATTCGCCAGAGGCAAAAAAATCCCCGCGGATGGAGCAGCTCCAGCTTTTCAGCCCCAGCCGGTGCCGTGGGATCCCCACGAGGGGTGCCCGGTCCCTGCCCTGACATTTTGGGAAGGGAAAACCGCTCGGGGAAGGAACAGAACAACAACTGAGCTGGGGATGAAGCCGGCTCGGAAATGCTGAGCGCTCCGAGAAGGAATTTGTGGGAAGAGGAGAGATTTTGTGGCTTGGAGCCTCCTGCTCCTCCAGCAGGCCGGGGAGGGGCTGCCGAGCAGAACCTTTGATTTTTCTGCCGCCTTGATTGAGGGCTCGGCGGCCCGTGGGTTGGATTTGCATGAAAATAGAGCGATCCTGAGGGGCTCGCGGGGAGGATTCGGGCAGGGAACGGAGATTTCCGAGCTGCAGGTGCGGGCAGGGGAAGGAGGACGAGAATTCGCTCGCCCATGGCGAGGGGAGGGATCCCTGCAGCTCTGGGGGTGGAAGCTGCATTTCCAGGCCCTGATTATGCAGCGAAGCAGCGGCTCGGATGGGCAGAGCTGCCTTGGGATCTGATTTCATCGAGATCATCATTTCATCGAGGAAAGCGGCGGATTGGCGGCTCTTCCCCCCGCGTGTCCCCGTGGGATGGCGCCGATCCCATCCCAGCCCCTGGCAGGGCCCGTCCTGCCGCTCGCAGCTCATCCCCCCTGCTCAGGCCGGGCTCCGAGGGGCTCTTGGGGTCCCTCGCACCCTTCGAGGCTGGGGATTCACATCCGAGGGGGAATCCTTGCAGATTCCCACAGGACGGAGCAGCGCCGGCAGTCCCGGGGGGTTCAATCCCGGGGGGTTCAACACGGGGGGTTCAACACGGGGGTTCAACTCTGGGGGTTCAACCCTGGGGGTTCAATCCCGGGGGGTTCAACACGGGGGGTTCAATCCCGGGGGGTTCGGTACCGGGGGTTCAGTGCCGGGGGGTTCAATCCGGGGGGATTCAACCCTGGGGGTTCAATCCCGGGGATTTCAGTCCCGGGGGTTCAACCCTGGTTGTTCAGCCCTGGGGATTCATTCCCGGGGGTTCGGTCCCGGGGTTTCAGTCCCGGGGGTTCGGTCCCGGGGGTTCTGTCGCCTTTTCCCCGAGGAAAGCTGAGCTGGGCTGAGCCGGAGCCACTTTCCCGCAGCGGCCTGAGGTGAGTCAGGATTTTGGAGAGCCCGGCTGCGCCCTGGCTGCCCCAGACCGTGAGAAAGGCAAACGCAGGGTGAGAGGAAGGGAAGAGCCCTTCAGCCCGGAGCGCGCTGTTTGCTTTGGCGGCCGCGTCCCCGCCCGCTCCTTCCCCCAGGAAGCGCGACCGCGGTCAAGTGGGCGAGAGGAGCTGCAGCACCCCGGGAGGAGGGGGGCGAGACCCCTCGGGGCTGCTCCCGACCCCGCTGAGACCCCCCCCTAAGCACGGCCGGGGCAGAGCCGCAGCTTCCCGCAGGCTGCGGGGGGAGCGGGGCCCGGCCGGGGCTGCGGAGAGCCGGGACCGGCGGCACCGGGGCTGCACCGGGGGATGCACCGGGGGCGAAATGCTCGGAGCGGGGGATGCTCGGAGATCCGTGAGGATGCGCCGGGAACGGGTTGGAAGGGAGAGCACCGGAGGGGGAGGCAGCCGGGCCGGGCTGCGGGAAGCGGGGGCAGCTCGGGGACCGCCGAAAAACACGGTGGGGAGACAGCGGGGACCGGGAGGGACACACCGGGGACAGGGAGGGACGCACCGAACCGGGGGGGACACACCGGGGACAGGGAGGGACGCACCGAACCGGGGGGGACGCACCGGCGACGCCGAGGACGCACCGGGGACAGGGGATGCTCGGGGGCCGGGGATGCTCGGGCACCCCGCACGGTGCCGATGCCCCCCCAGGGGGATCCTTACCAGCTTCCCGGAGCGCTCCCGGGCTTTCTTCACCTTCCCGTAGGTTCCTTTGCCCAGCGTTTCCAGGAACTCGTAGCGGTGCTTGAGGTTGTGCTTGTGGTGGTGCCGCTTCACCGCCTGCTTCTTCATCAGCGGCCGCGGCGATTTGATCAGCCCCTCGGCCAGCGAGGCGGCCAGCGCGGAACCGGGGCCGGTTCCGGGCCCTGCCGCCCGCTCCATCCCGATCCCGGCTCCGGCTCCGCCGCCTCCCGGCCCGGCCCGGCCGATAAAAGCGGCGGCTCCGGCGGCCGCGCCTCCCCGCGCCCATTGGCGGCTGCCGGGGCCGCCCCCGGGGCCGGGGCCGGGACACGGACGCGGGGGGAGGCAGCGGGGAGACCCCCACGGGCAGCGCTGGGAGCGGGGAACCCACGGGGAGGGGATGGGGGAGAGCCAGGGAGCACCCCAAAAAAATTGGGGTGAGGGAGGGGGTGTGGGGAGAGGGGGGAGAGGGGAAAAAGGGGGCACGGGGGTGTGGGGAGGGGGCAGAGGGAATCCAGGGTAAAAAGGGGGCTCGGGGGTGTGGGGAGGGGGCAGAGGGAATCCAGGGGGCACGGGGCTGTTTCCAGGCTGGGGGGAGATGGGAATTTTGTGCAGGGAGGGATTTTCACCCAAAGGTTTGAGAAGAGGGGCAGGCCCAGAGTCAGAGGGGATTTGGAGAAGAGCCTGGAGTGCCAGGACAAGGAGGAATGGCTCCACAGTGGGCTGAGAGCTGGGTTAGATGGGATATTGGGATGAAATTCCTCCTGTGAGGGTGGCAGGCCCTGGCACAGGGTGCCCAGAGCAGCTGTGGCTGCCCCTGCATCCCTGGCAGTGCCCAAGGCCAGGCTGGATGGGGCTGGGAGCAGCCTGGGACGGTGGGAGGTGTCCCTGCCATGGCACTGGGGGATGTTTTAAGGTTCCTTCCAGCCCAAACCATTCCATGATTGCATCAGGTGGAGCAAAACACCTGGATGCCCCACTGGGGGCAGGGGGACGTGCACAGCCAGACAGGATTTGCTGTGAGGAGTCCCAATGCACCAAATCTCAGGGGGAAACTGCACCAAATTCCAGGGAAAAACTGCACCAAAATCCAGGGGGAAACTGCACCAAATCCCAGGGGGAAACTGCACCAAATTCCAGGGTAAAACTGCACCAAATTCCAGGGAAAAACTGCACCCAAACCCAGGGAAAAACTACTCCAAATCCCAGGGGAAAACTGCACCAAATCCCAAGGAAAAACTGCATCAAATTCCAGGGGAAAACTGCACCAAACCCCAGGGAAAAACTGCTCCCAATCCCAGGGAAAACTGCTCCCAATCCCAGGGGAAAACTGCACTAAATACAGGGAAAAACTGCACCCAAATCCCTGGGGAAAAATGCTCCCAGTCCCAGAGGAAGACTGCACCAAATTCCAGGGAGAAACTGCACCCAAATCCCAGGGGGAAATTGCACCAAATTCCAGGGTAAAATGGCATCAAATTCCAGGGAAAAACTGCACCAAATCCCAGGGGAAAAACTGCACCCACACCAAGGGGAAGACTGTACCAAATCTCAGGGAAAAACCACCCAAACCCAGGGAAAAGCTGGCATTTAGGGCAAACTCAGGGGGAGGAGAGACCTGAGCGAGTGCAGCTCATCCACGCTCCCCACAGAGCCACCCTTTGCCCTCCTGGCCGCACAGCCTGGCAGGGAGGAACCAGAACCTTCCCCAGACCCTGAACCAAAGGAGAAACAGCAGCTGAGGCTCCTCAGGGCCACCCCGGCTCCCTCAGCACCACCTTCTCCCGGTGTGGTCTCCCCGCGGTAAATCTTCCTCCGGAGATATTAAAAGAATGCAATTATTTCCCAGAAGAGCCCAAAACAAAAGCGCCCGCCCGGCTCTGGCCGGGGTGAGGACGCCCTGGATCGATGGCAGAGGAGATAACTGCGGCATTACTCACCCAGACCTGGGTTTTCCCACCGCTCCCGGCCAGCCCTGGCAGAGCTGGGGGTCCCAAATTCCTGCCTGGGATGATTTAAACCCTGGCTCCTCTCTGCGGGCTTTGGAGGTGACACACAGGTGACACAGAGGTGACACAGGACGGAGCTCGCAGCGCCTCGGGGCTGTGTCTCGCTGTCAGGACAGACCCAGGGGGGTGGCACTGTCCCCTGGCTGGTTTTGTCACTGGGGTGAGGGTATAGGGTGACCTTTTGAGGGGAGATGTCCCTCAGGGAGGGTGGCGCCACAAAGCCTTGCGCCAAACTGCTCCTCACGGCTGTCACCTGTCCCAGGGCTGTCCCACACTCATTAAATGTGATTTTGGTACCATTGGGCCCCTCTCCATGGCTGTCACCTGTCCCAGGGCTGTCCCACACTCATTCAATGTCATTTTGGTACCATTGGGCCATTCTCCATGACTGTCACCTGTCCCAGGGCTCTCCCACAGTCATTAAATGTGATTTTGGTACAGCTGGGCCACTGTCCATGGCTGTCACCTGTCCCAGCATATCCCCACACACATTAAATGGGATTTTGGTACCATTGGGCCCCTCTCCATGACTGTCACCTGTCCCAGCAGGGTCCCACACTCATTAAATGTCATTTTGGTGCCATTGGGCCACTCTCCATGACTGTCACCTGTCCCAGGGCTGTCCCACACTCATTAAATGTCATTTTGGTGCCATTGGGCCCCTCTCCATGGCTGTCACCTGTCCCAGCAGGGTCCTACACTCATTAAATGTCATTTTTGTACCATTGGGCCCCTCTCCATGGCTGTCACCTCTCCATGGGCTGTCCCAAACATTAAATGGGATTTTGGTACCGTTGGGCCCCTCTCCATGACTGTCACCTGTCCCAGCAGGGTCCCACACCCATTAAATGTCATTTTTATACCATTGGGTCACTGTCCATGACTGTCACCTGTCCCAGCATGGTTCCACACTCATTAAATGTCATTTTGGTACAATTGGGCCACTCTCAATGGCTGTCACCTGTCCCAGGGCTGTCCCACACTCATTAAATGTCATTTTGGTACAACTGGGCCACTGTCCATGACTGTCACCTGTCCCAGCATGGTGCCACACACATGAGATGTGATTTTGGTACCATTGGGCCACTCTCTGTGGCTGTGGCCATTACCAGCACTGTCCCACACACATTAAATATGATTTTGGTGCCATTGGGCCACTCTCCATGGCTGTCACCTCTCCCAGGGCTGTCCCACACACATGAGATGTCATTTTGGTGCCATTGGGCCATTCTCCATGACTGTCACCTGTCCCAGCAGGGTCCTACACTCCTTAAATGTCATTTTGGTGCAATGAAGACACCCCGGTCCCTTCCCCTGCCGCCGTCACTGATTTTTGCGGCCACCTCGGTTCCCCGCAGCTCCTCCTTCCCACCTCCGACCTCTCCCCGAGCTCAACCAACCAGGCACAAATCTCTCCGCTCACCCTAAAATCATCCCGGCACCTCCGAAGACGATCCCGGGGCTGCAGCCATCGCGATAATGAATGGCGATAACGGATTGTGATAATGAGCGGCGCTAATGAATTGTGGTCATGAATTATTTACAGAGCAGCGATGGGAGCCGTTTCCAAGGGCCACGGGGAAGATAAACACGGCGGGAGGAGCCGAGCTGAGCCCGACTGCCGCAATTTCAGCCTCAGAGCAAACAGGATCCTGTCCGGGCACGGCTCAAACCTCCCTGGCCTCTGTCGCTGTCGCTGTCGCTGTCGCTGTCGCCGCCTCCAGCGGTGGGATTGTTAAAAACCGCTTAGAAACGGTTGTAAAATGGTCGATAATTGTTAAGAGTGCGCTGATAGCTCGGTTATTATATTGTAAAAGGGTTTAAAGGGTGGTTATGAGAGATCCCGCCCCAGCAAAGCGCGCCCACCCCCAGGTGAACCCAGCCAGCCTGGCCAGAGCTGCGATGGCAAATCAAGAGCCTTAAACCTCCCTGCACGTGGAGGATCCAACAGAAACCGATCCAGAGGGACACAAAACGGGATGGAAAGGGGCGTCCGAGCCAGGGAGGCTGCGCTGCTCCCCTGGGACATCGGGGACATGGCAGCAGCATCCTCGGCGGGAGCGCTCCTGCCCGGCCCGGCCCTGCTCTGGGCCTTTATTTTATTGTAATAAATGATGGAATCACTTTAGTACCCCCTTGATTGGGGCCTTTCTCTTTTTTAGAATAAATGCTGGAATCACTTTTACTAAATAAAATAAATAAATAAATAAATAAATGCTGAAATCACTTTTAGCACCCCTAACTTTGGGCCTTTCTCTTTTCCAGAATAAATGCTGAAATCACTTCTAGTACCCCTTGCTCTGGGCCTTTATTTTATTGTAATAAATGCTGAAATCACGTTTAGTACCCCTTGCTTTGGGCCTTTCTCTTTTTTATAATAAATGCGTAAATCCCTTTCAGTACCCCTTGCTTTGGGCCTTTCTCTTTTTTAGAATAAATGCGTAAATCACGTTTAGTACCCCTTGCTTTGGGCCTTTATTTTACTATAATAAATGATGGAATCACTTTTAGTACCCCTTGCTTTGGGCTTTTATTTTTATTAGGATAAAAGCTGAAATCCTTTTAGTACCTGGAGCGTGCTCCCGTTTTTACCATGACCTCCCCAGCCCCGTGTTTGGGGTCCGGGTGGATTTCTCGGGATGCTTTTCCCGAGGTTTCCCCCGCCTTGCCAAGGCAGGAGTTTCGGTTCCCACCGGATAAATTCCTCCCAAGGATTCTGTGCGGCTGCGGGAGGGAGGCCGGGGGATGTTTGTTCCAGAGCGGCTCAGGAAGCCTTTCCCATTTTCATGGAAATGCCGAGGGGCGCGGACGGAGCCCGCTGGAATCCGCCGATAAGGATCCTCCATTGTGGCGGCTCTCTCCGCCGGGGAAATCCACCGAAATTCCCCTGGAATTCCCAAAGCGGGCTTGTCCCGCGGCCCCACTGCGTGTCCACCTGAAATCCAGCCAGGAATTTGGCTCCGCGTCAGGGAAACCCGCTCCGAGCTCAGCCTGGCGCTCGGTCACGGCCAGAGCTCCGTCTGTTTGCAGGACCCGAAATTTGTATTAATTAATTCATGACATTCCAATAAATTCCACAGCCTCATCCCGGCTCTGAAAACTTTCACATCCCGGCCAAAACCTGCGGCTCTGCCGCGGGATTGGGTGGGCACAGGCTATGTTTGTGGACTGGGAAGGGAATAAACATCCCCAAAGAGATTCTGTGGGAGCGGGGAGACCTCCCACGGGGAAAGGAAGAGTCATTAAAATGTCAGGGACAACAAAAAGTTCGATGCTCGCCCCTCGCTCGTGGCCCTGAGCCGCAGCATTCCTCACCTGCTGCCGGGGGTGCTCGGGCAGGTGTGAAACGCATTTTCCCTCTGAAAACCGCGGGGAGAGCCGCGAGTGCTCTGATCCCGCCATCCATCAGCGGGAGAAGGGAAACTCATCAGCGCCAACGGGAGCCTTTGGAAAAGTCATTTACGGCCTTTCAGGGATGATGAGAGCAGCAGAGGCCACCCCAGGAGTGCAGCTGGGGGCTCCATCTGTCTGTCCATCCATCATCCATCTGTCCTCTATCCATCGCTGATCCATCGATCCATGGATCCATCCATCCATCTGTCCATCCCTTCATCCATCCATCCATCCATCCATCCATCCATCCATCCATCCATCGATACATTGATCCATAGATCCATCTATCATCCATCTATGGATCCATCCGCGGATTCATCCCTCCATCCACCATCTGTCCCTCCATCCCTCCCTCCATCCATCCATGCATCCATGCATGCATGCATCCATGGATCCATGGATCCATCCATCCATCCATCCATCTGTCCATCATCCATCCATCTGTCTATCCATCCATCTGTCTATCCATCCATCAATACATTGATCCATGGATCACTCCATCCATGGATCCATCCATGGATCCATCCATGGATCCATCCATGGATCCATCCATGGATCCATCCATCCATCCATCCATCCATCCATCCATCCATCCATCCATCCATCCATCCATCCATCCCAATTTTTCCCCTAAACCACCCCTCCAAGTCTCCCTTTACCACAAATCCCCCCCCCCCAGGTGTCCCTGTCACCCTCCTGAGCACCGGGGGTGTCACAGCACGTGGGGCTGCAGGAGCCCTGAGGCATTTAGAGGAAAAATAAGAAAAATTCCCCTCAAAAAAACCCCCAAAAACCCCACAAAACCCCACAGAAAGCCCACAAAGAAAGCTGCAGCTTTTATTTTGTGAGCAGGAAACGTCTGTGTCTCAGGATGGTGACTCCACATCCCCAGGAATGGGAGCAGCCAGGGGTGACTCTGCTGCTGGTGGCCCCACAGGGCTGGGGACATCCCAGGGATGAGGATGGCAGTGACAGAGGTGATCCCAGCACTCAATTCCCAACTCTCCAGAGCAGAATTCCCGGCTGAAGCTGGAGCAGCGCTCACACAACCCCACACAGGGCTCCTTTTGGGAGCTGCCACCACAAACCGACCCCAAAAAGCAGCGCTGACCCCCAAAAATATTGTCCCCACCAGCCAGGGCCAACCCTGAGCCCGTGGCAAGGTGCAGGAATCATTTCTGCTCCGCCACCGGATCCTTTGGAGGCTGTTCCTTGAGGAAGTTTCCTGTTTGTGCAGACAAAGTCTGCTCGGGGACGATAAATGATCATTTTTGGCAGCAGGGCCAGCTCAGCCCTCAGCCTCTGTGCCGGAGCAGCCACCGGGGCTGAAAAGCCTCTCAGTAAACTCCGAGCGTGGGGAGTTCAGGCGAGGACACGGCCGGGGCCGCTCCGGGAATTTTTTTGTCGCTGGGAAACTCCAAAGGCTCGGCTGGGTTGGGATAAAGGCGAGCAGGGAGCGGAGCGGGCGGGGAGGGGGCAGAGGGACCGGCCCAGGGCTTCCTGCATCCCCCCGGGGCCAGGAGCAGCTGGCTGGTGACAAACCCGACATTTTTCCAGGGAAAAGAGCTCTGGGGCCCTCTCATCCCAAGGGATTCACTGCAGAGCTCGGGGAGCTGCAGCAGGACCCAATTCCGGAGACATTTCCCGGGCAGCAGCATCAGGGGCCCTTTGGAGCCAAATCCAGCCCTGGCAGGTGTTTGGGCTCCTCGGGGGTGTCTTTCTACGGGAATAAAATACTGCAGGAGACGGGAATAAAATACTGGAGCAGCATCCCAGTTGTTTGTTGGATCTTGCAGCATCTGAAATGGGATTTTAGAGCCGCCCTGGCCCAGCGCCACCCGGCCGGGGCAGCCCAGGACAGCGGGAGGGCTCCGGAGGTGCTGCTGCAGCCGCAGCTCAGCCCAGGGATGCCATCTGCTGTTCGCAGCTCTGGGGAGAGCCCCAGCGCGGCTCAGCCCAAACCGAACCACCCAAACCCGCTTAAATCCTCAAACCCGCCCTGCAGGCACGGCCGGGAGCGCCCGACGCTCCCGAACTGGGCTCGGGTCACATCTCCGGCGCCTGGAGGGCGGGCACAGCCCCGCTGCGCCAAACCCGGGGAGGTTGAGTCCTGCTGGATCCCATTTCCCAGCAGGAGCACCCCAGGGGAGGGCAGGGATGAGGCCACCTCCACCTGGCACCCGGCTGTGCCAGTCCTGTGCCAGTCCTGTGCCAGAGCAGAATTCACCCTCGGGAGCAGCCCCCGGCCCCAGCTCCCGCGGAATCCCGAGGAACAGCCGCAGGATGGCAGGAGAAGCCCTACTGGGAAGGCAAAGAGTGATCCTGGATCCTGCTGCAGGTTTGGAGTTTCCTCTGGGAGAAAATCCGTAGGGAAGCATTTCAGGTCCCAGGATTGAGGAGGACAGCACCACTGTCCCCCCTGAGCCACCAGTGACCCCTCTGGAGAGCCCAGCACCTCCCAAAATGTCCCCTGCAGCCGGGATGGCTGCAGGGACACAATTCCCACACGGGGATCTCTGGAGTCCTTCACGTGGGCAGGAGCTGTGGGGAGCAGTTCCTCGGGCTGGGTGTCCCCATGGAACTGTGGGGAGCAGCTCCTTGAACGGGGCATCCCCATGGAGCTCTGGAGAGCAGCTCCTCCAGCTCGGTGTCCTCGTGGAGATGTGGGGAGCAATTCCTACCCCATGGAGATGTGGGGAGCAGTTCCTCTGGCTCGGTGTCCCCATGGAGCTCTGGGGAGCAGTTCCTCTGGCTGGATGTCCCCATGGAGTTGTGAGGAGCAATTCCTCCCCTATGGAGCTCTGGGGAACAGTTCCTCCAGCTGCTGGGTGTCCCCATGGAGATGGGAGGAGCAATTCCTACCCCACGGAGATGTGAGGAGCAGTTCCCCTTGATGGATGTCCCCATGGAGATGTGAGGAGAAATTCCTCCCCCATGGAGCTCTGGGGAGCAGTTCCTCCAGCTGCTGGGTGTCCCCATGGAGATGTGGGGAGCAGTTGCACCCCCATGGAGATGTGGGGAGCAATTCCTCCCCCATGGAGCTCTGGGGAGCAGTTCCTTGAACTGGGTGTCCCCATGGAGTTGTGAGGAGCAGTTCCTTCCTCATGGAGCTCTGGAGTGCAGCTCCTCCAACTGGGTGTCCTCGTGGAGATGTGAGGAGAAATTCCTCCCCTATGGAGCTGTGGGGAGCAGTTGCACCCCCATGGAGATGGGAGGAGCAGTTCCCCTTGATGGATGTCTCCATGGAGTTGCGAGGAGCAATTCCTCCCCCATGGAGCTCTGGGGAGCAGTTCCTTGAACTGGGTGTCCCTATGGAGCTCTGGAGTGCAGTTCCTCTTGATGGATATCCCCATGGAGTTGTGAGAAGAAATTCCTCCCCTGTGGAGAAGTGGGGAGCAGTTCCTCTGGCTGGATGTCCCCATGGAGCTGTGACAGTGACAGGAGGGGACCCCTGGCCGGAGTGGGGGTTCCTCATGGGCAGCAGTGCCCGGAAGGGAGGCACCAGAATCCCTGGATGTGGTTCTGGAGGAGCTGCCAGGCTCGTCCAGCAGTTGGATGGTGCTGTCCCAGTCCTGCCAGTGCTGTCCCCAACGCCACTGCTGGGGACAGCCAGGGGCAGGGACCTGTTCCAGGTGGGATCCAGGCAGGAACCAGGGAGGCACAGGGACCAGTTCCAGGTGTGGATCCTCCTCCAGGTGGGCTCGGATCAGGAATCAGAGGCACAGGGACCTGTTCCAGGTGGGATCCTCCTCCAGCTGGGCTCGGATCAGGAGTCAGAGAGGCACAGGGACCTGTTCCAGGTGGGATCCTCCTCCAGGTGGGCTCGGATCAGGAACCAGAGAGGCACAGGGACCTGTTCCAGGTGGGATCCTCCTCCAGGTGGGCTCAGATCAGGAGTCAGAGAGGCACAGGGACCTGTTCCAGGTGGGATCCTCCTCCAGGTGGGCTGGGATCAGGAGTCAGAGAGGCACAGGGACCTGTTCCAGGTGGGATCCTCCTCCAGGTGGGCTCGGATCAGGAGTCAGAGAGGCACAGGGACCTGTTCCAGGCGGGATCCTCCTCCAGGTGGGATCCAGTCAGGAGTCAGAGAGGCACAGGGACCTGTTCCAGGTGGGATCCTCCTCCAGGTGGGCTCAGATCAGGAACTAGGGAGGCACAGGGACCTGTTCCAGGTGGGATCCTCCTCCAGGTGGGCTGGGATCAGGAGTCAGAGAGGCACAGGGACCTGTTCCAGGTGGGATCCTCCTCCAGGTGGGCTGGGATCAGGAGTCAGAGAGGCACAGGGACCTGTTCCAGGTGGGATCCTCCTCCAGGGGGGCTCGGATCAGGAGTCAGAGAGGCACAGGGACCTGTTCCAGGTGGGATCCTCCTCCAGGTGGGCTGGGATCAGGAGTCAGAGAGGCACAGGGACCTGTTCCAGGTGGGATCCTCCTCCAGGTGGGCTGGGATCAGGAGTCAGAGAGGCACAGGGCCTCCACGGCCGTGCTGAGCCCCTGGCTGACGCCCCCCACGGCCAGCAGGCAGTCCCTCAGCACGATGCTGGAGCAGGCGCAGCGCGGGGTGGGCATGGGGGGGAGGCTCTCCCACTTGTTCTTCTCGGGGTGGAAAGCCTCTGCCGACTCCAGCACGGTCGGCTGATTCCCTGGAAGCACAAAAGGAGGCGCTGGATGATCTGGGAAGCACCGTCGGGCTTCTCTTGGCTGCTCTGTGCCCCATCCCCGTACCGGGTTTGTTTTCCCTGCTCCCTCCCCCCAGCCAGCGCTGGGATTTCTCCTTTTTTTGGGGATGACAACAATTCCAACACCTTTTTAAAGGGTTCCCACAGTCCCAGAGCCTCACCCAGGCCCCCAGCCACGACAACTCTGCCTCGCAGGTAGCCGGCCACGAAGTCTGCTCGCCTTTTCTTCAGGTAGCAGGAGCGCTCCACCTTCATCCACCCACCTGGAAGGACGGGACACGCTGGGTTTGTGGGATCACCCGCCCCTGGAAGGCATCCACCCCTCTGAGCCCCTGGCTGTGGAAGGGCAGTTTGGCTGCTGCACCTTGGGGGGATAAAACCCCATGGAACGGGTTGGGTTTGGCCCCTGTCACCCCACTGTTGGATCCAGCTGTTGGACCCAGCTGTTGGATCCAGCTGTTGGATCCAGCTGTTGGATCCAGCTGTTGGATCCAGCTGCCTCAGGAGTGAGGTTTTCCCATGGCACTTGGTAATCCTGACTGGAAATTGTTCTTTAAGCTGAGCTCAAGGCAGCAACAGATGGGAGCTCTGTGCTCTGCAAGGATGGCAGAGCCCCAAACCCAGCCCTGTGTGTCCCCAAACCCCAAACCCAGATCTGTGACCCCAAACCCAGCCCCGTGTGTCCACGAACCCCAAACCCAGCCCTGTGACCCCAAACCCAGCCCTGTGTGCCCCAAACCCAGATCTGTGTCCCCAAAACTCAAACCCAGCTCTGTGTGCCCCAAACCCAGATCTGTATCCCCAAACCTCAAACCCAGCCCTGTGTGCCCCAAACCCAGCCCTGTGTGCCCCAAACCTCAAACCCAGCCCTGTGTGCCCCAAACCCAGCCCTGTGTGCCCCAAACCCCAAAACCAGCCCTATGACCCCAAACCCTAAATCCAGCCTTGTGTGTCCCCAAACCCCAAACCCAGCCCTGTGTGCCCCAAACCCCAAGCTCCAAACCCAGCCCTGTGTGCCCCAAACCCTAAATCCAGCCCTGTGTGCCCCAAACCCCAAATCCCAAACCCAGCCCTGTGTGCGCAAACCCAACCCCGTGTTCCCAAACCCCAAACCCATCCCTGTGACTCCAAACCCCAAACCCATCCCTGTGTCCCCAAACCCATCCCTGTGTCCCCAAACCCCAAACCCATCCCTGTGTGTCCCCAAACCCCAAACCCATCCCTCTGTCCCCAAACCCCAAACCCATCCCTGTGTCCCCAAACCCATCCCTGTGTGACCCCAAACCCATCCCTGTGTCCCCAAACCCCAAACCCATTCCTGTGTCCTCAAACCCATCCCTGTGTGCCCCAAACCCATCCCTGTGTGCCCCAAACCCATCCCTGTGTCCCCAAACCCATCCCTGTGTGCCCCAAACCCATCCCTGTGTGACCCCAAACCCATCCCTGTGTCCCCAAACCCCAAACCCCAAACTCAGCCCTGTGCCCCAAACCCCAAACCCATCCCTGTGTGACCCCAAACCCATCCCTGTGTGCCCCAAACCCATCCCTGTGTCCCCAAACCCATCCCTGTGTCCCCAAACCCATCCCTGTGTGACCCCAAACCCATTCCTGTGTCCCCAAACCCATCCCTGTGTCCCCAAACCCATCCCTGTGTCC
Organism: Fringilla coelebs; assembly: GCF_963513975.1. NCBI lineage: Eukaryota > Metazoa > Chordata > Aves > Passeriformes > Fringillidae > Fringilla > Fringilla coelebs. The sequence goes on from NC_140049.1 coordinate 3,251,010, forward strand.
CCAAACCCATCCCTGTGTGACCCCAAACCCATTCCTGTGTCCCCAAACCCATCCCTGTGTCCCCAAACCCCAAACCCATCCCTGTGTCCCCAAACCCATCCCTGTGTGACCCCAAACCCATCCCTCTGTCCCCAAACCCATCCCTGTGTCCCCAAACCCATCCCTGTGTGACCCCAAACCCCTCCCTGTGTCCCCAACCCCCTCGGGAAGGGCCGTGGCTGCTCCGGCTCCCACCTTGCTCCAGGTCGAAGACGTCCACGGTCCTCATGAACTTGGGCTGGCGGTAGAGGCGGCCCTGGCGCAGCCCCCCCAGGCTGAAGAGCTTCTCCTCGGTGGGCACGAAGCTGGAGAAGGCTCTCTTGGTGGGGATGCTGGGGAACCTGGTCCAGGAGCGCGTGTCCGTGTCGAAAACCTCGAAGGCGTTGACGGCGTACTTGGATTGCCTCCCCCCTGGGAAGGAGAGGGAGTTGGAGAGGGAGGTGGAAAGGAGGGAATTGGAAAGGAGAGGGAATTGAAATGGAGAGGGAATTGAAATGGAGAGGGAATTGGAAAGGAGGGAGTTGGAAAGGAGAGGGAATTGGAAAGGAGCAGGAATTGAAATGGAGAGGGAATTGAAAAGGAGAGGGAATTGGAAAAGAGGGAATAGAAAAGGAGAGGGAATTGAAATGGAGAGGGAGTGGAAAGGAGAAGGAGTTGGAAAGGAGAGGGAATTGGAAAGGAGGGAATTGGAAAGGAGGGATTTGGAAAAGAGGGAATTGAAATGGAGAAGGAATTTAAATGGAGAGGGAAGTCAAATGGAGAGGGAATTGAAATGTAGGGAATTGGAAAGGAGGGAATTGGAAAGGAGGGAATAGAAAAGGAGAGGGAATTGAAATGGAGAGGGAATTGGAAAAGAGGGACTTGGAAAGGAGGGAATTGGAAAGGAGGAAATTGGAAAAGAGGGAATTGGAAAGGAGAAGGAATTTAAATGGAGAGGGAATTGAAATGGAGAGGGAGTTGAAATGGAGCGGGAATTGGAGAGGGAATTGTAAAAGAGGGAATTGGAAAGGAGGGAATTGGAAAAGAGGGACTGGAAAAGGAGAGGGAATTGAAATGGAGTGGGAATTGGAAAGGAGAAGGAGTTGGAAAGGAGAGGGAATTGAAATGGAGAGGGAATGGAAAGGAGAGGGAGTTGGAAAGGAGAGGGAGTTGAAATGCAGAGGGAATTGGAGAGGGAGTTGGAAAAGAGGGAATTGAAAAGGAGGGAATTGGAAAAGAGGGAATAGAAATGGAGAGGGAATTGAAATGGAGAGGGAGTGGAAAGGAGAAGGAGTTGGAAAGAAGAGGGAATTGAAATGGAGAGGGAATGGAAATGGAGGGAACTGGAGAGAGACTTGGAAAAGAGGGAATTGGAAAGGAGAAGGAATTGAAATGGAGAGAGAGTGGAAAGGAGAAGGAGTTGGAAAGGAGGGAATTGGAAAGGAGGGAGTTGGAAAAGAGGGAATTGAAATGGAGAAGGAATTTAAATGGAGAGGGAAGTGAAATGGAGAGGAAATTGAAATGGAGAGGTAATTGAAATGGAGAGGGAAGTGGAAAGGAGAGGGAGTTGAAATGGAGTGGGAATTGGAGACGGAATTGTAAAAGAGGGAATTGGAAAGGAGGGAATTGGAATAGAGGGAATAGAAAAGGAGAGGGAATTGGAAAGGAGAGGGAATTGAAATGGAGTGGGAATTGGAGAGGGAATTGTAAAAGAGGGAATTGGAAAGGACAGGGAGTTGGAAAGGAGAAGGAATTGGAATGGAGAGGGAAGTGGAAAGGAGAGGGAGTTGAAATGCAGAGGGAATTGGAGAGGCAATTGAAAAAGAGGGAATTGGAAAGGAGGGAATTGAAATGGAGAGGCAATCGGAAAGGAGAGGGAATTGAAATGGAGAAAGAATTGAAATGGGGAAGGAATTGAAATGGACAAGGAATTGAAATGGAGAGGGAACTGGAGGAAGACAAAGGATGCAAAAGGAAGCAAAAGGAAAAAAGTGAAGGAGAAGGAAGAAGAAGGAAGAAAAAGGAGCAAAAAGGAAGGAAAAGGAAGGAGAAGGAGAAAGAAGAAAAAGGAAGAGAAAGGAAGAAAAAGGAAAGAGAAGGAGGAAGGATGGAGAAGGAAGGAGAAGGAGGAGAGGAGGAGGCAGGGCTGCTCCTTACCCAGCACGTAGATCTTGGTGCCCCTGAGGATGGACGTGGCTGCGTAGCGGGGGGTGGGCATGGCAGCCAGGGACACCCAGATGTCCTTGAGCACGTCATAGTGCTGCAGGAAGTTGTGGGGCCGCAGGTCCGAGCCCATCCCGCCCGCTGCGTACACCCTGTAGTCTGGACGGGGCAAAAAAACCCCAAAATCCCAATAAATTATTGAAGGAAAGCACCAGAAATCCATCTTCCCCTGCTGTGTACACCCTGTAGTCTGGATGGGGCAAAAAAACCCCAAAATCCCAATAAATTATTGTAGGAAAGCACCAGAAATTCATCCTCCCCTGCTGTGTACACTCTGTAGTCTGGATGGAAAACACTTGCTTTTGGTCGCCACTGTCTCCTGGAGTGAGCTGCACTTCAGGGGAGCTTTCCACAATCAAATTCCCTATCAAAACCTGCTCCCACCTCTATTCCACTCTCAACTTCTACACTCATGGACCTTCCTGCCATCTGTGAAACTTCCCAAACTTTCCCATCTTTCCCTCTTTCCCACACTTGCCTTTAGCCGCCACAATGATTCCCATGGCTGCCTCGCAGAGCGAGCTGCGCTTCAGGGGAGCTTTCCACAATCAAATTCCGTATCAAAACCTGTTCCAACCTCTTTTCCACTCTTCACTTCTTCATTCAGAGACCTTCCTGCCCTCTGTGAAACCTCCTTACCAAACTTTCCCTCTTCCTCACACTTGCCTTTGGCCGCCACCGAGATGCCCATGGCCGCCTCGAGGAGCGAGCTGCACTTCAGAGGAGTTTTCCACAATCAAATTCCATATCAAAACCTGCTCCCACCTCTTTTCTGCTCTCAACTTCCACACTCACACACCTTCCTGCCCTCTGTGAAACCTCCTTGCCAAACTTTCCCATCTTTCCCTCTTTCCCAACATTTGCCTTTAGCCGCCACAATGATCCCCATGGCCGCCTCATGGAGCGAGCTGTGCTTTAGGGGAGCTTTCCACAATCAAATTCCATATCAAAACCTGCCCCAACCTCTATTTCACTCTTCACTTCTTTATTCAGAGACCTTCCTGCCCTCAGTGAAACCTCCTTACCAAACTTTCCCTCTTTCCCCACACTTGCCTTTGGCCGCCACTGAGATGCCCATGGCCGCCTCACGGAGCGAGCTGTGCTTCAGAGGAGCTTTCCACAATCAAATTCCATATCAAAACTGCTCCCACCTCATTTCTGCTCTCAGTTCTACACTCAGAGACCTTCCTGCCATCTGTGAAACTTCCCAAACTTTTCCCTCTTTCCCCACACTTGCCTTTGGCCGCCACAATGATCCCCATGGCCGCCTCATGGAGCGAGCTGTGCTTCAGGGGAGCTTTCCACAATCAAATTCCATATCAAAACCTGCCCCAACCTCTATTCCACTCTTCACTTCTTCATTCAGAGACCTTCCTGCCCTCTGTGAAACCTCCTTGCCAAACTTTTCCCTCTTTCCCCACACTTGCCTTTGGCCGCCACCGAGATGCCCATGGCCGCCTCACGGAGTGAGCCGCGCTTCAGGGAAATTTTCCGCAATCAAATTCCATATCAAAACCTGCTCCCACCTCTTTTCTGCTCCCAACTTCTACACCTTCCTGCCCTCTGTGGAACCTCCTTGCCAAACTTTTCCCTCTTTCCCCACACTTGCCTTTGGCTGCCACTGAGATGCCCATGGCCGCCTCGCAGAGTGAACTGTGCTTTAGGGAAACTTTCCACACTCTATTATTCTATTTCAAAACCTCCTTCCACCTCTTTTCCACTCTTCACTTCTTCATTCAGAGACCTTCCTGCCATGTGGAAACCTCCTTGCCAAACTTTCCCATCTTTCCCTCTTTCCCAACACTTGCCTTTGGCTGCCACTGAGATGCCCATGGCCGCCTCGCGGAGCGAGCTGCGCTTTGGGGAAGCTCTCCACAATCCATTACTCTTCTATTTCAAAACCTGCTCTCACCTCTGTTCCACTCTCAGTTCTACACTAAGAGATCTTCCTGCCATCTGTGAAACTTCCCAAACTTCCCCTCTTTCCCCACACTTGCCTTTGGCCGCCACCGAGATGCCCATGGCTGGGAGTGAGCCGCACTTCGGGGAAATTTTCCACAATCAAATTCCATATTAAAACCTGCTCCCGCCTCTATTCCACTCTTCACTTCTTCATTCAGAGACCTTCCTGCCATCTGGAAACCTCCTTACCAAACTTTTCCATCTTTCCCTCTTTCCCCACACTTGCCTTTGGCCGTCACAAAGATTCCCATGGCCGCCTCACGGAGCGAGCCACGCTTTGGGGAAGCTTTCCACAATCCATTATTCTTCTATATCAAAAACTGCTTCCACCTCTATTCTGCTCTCAGTTCTACATTCAGAGATCTTCCTGCCATCTGTGAAACTTCCCAAACTTTCCCCTCTTTCCCCACACTTACCTTTGGCCGCCACCGAGATGCCCATGGCCGCCTCGCGCAGCGAGCTGCGCTTCCTCCAGCGCCCCTCGTCCGTGTTGTACATCTCCACCACCTTCAGCGGCAGCTGGTTGGCGCCCACGCCGCCGATCACCATGATCCTCTTGCCCAGCACGGTGACGGCCACGCCGGCCCTGGCCGTGGGCATGGCGGGCAGGGCTGCCCACTGGTCGGCCTCGGGCGAGTAGACCTCGAAGGAATCCACGGCCACGCCGTTGTCGTCGCAGCCGCCCACGGCGAACACTTGCCCGCCCGCCTCCACCAGCGTGGAGTAAACCCTGCGGCTGGGCAGCGGTGCCAGCGACTTCCACTGGAAGTCTTTGGTGCTGGGAAGCTCCATGGTGGCTGCTAGGAAGGGGTTGGTGCTGGGGAAAAAAAAGAGAATTATGGAATTGTTGAAGGTGGGAAAGTTCTCCAGGATCGGCCAAGCTGTGTCCGATCGCTGCGCTGAGTGCAACGTCCAGGAATTCCTTGGAAACCTCCAAACCCCCCTGGGCAGCCCCTTCCAGCCCTTTCCATCAGCAAATTCCTGCTGATGTCCAACCTGAGCCTCCCCAGCCCAGCCTGAGGCCGTTCCCTCTCCTCCTGTCCCCGTTCCCTGGGATAAGATCCCAAATCCCCCCCGGCTGTCCCCTCCTGGCAGGGACTTGTGCAGAGCCAGAAATTCCCCCTGAGCCTCCTTTGCTCCAGGCTGAGCCCCTTCCCAGCTCCCTCAGGACTCTCCAGACCCTTCCCAGCTCCCTCAGGACTCTCCAGACCCTTCCCAGCTCCCTCAGGACTCTCCAAACCCTTCCCAGCTCCCTCAGGACTCTCCAAACCCTTTCCAGCTCCCTCAGGACTCTCCAAACCCTTCCCAGCTCCCTCAGGACTCTCCAAACCCTTTCCAGATTTCTCCAAACCCTTCCCAGCTCCCTCAGGACTCCCCAAACCCATTCCCAGTCCTGTTCCCTTCCCAGGACTCGCTCCAGCCCCAAAATATTCCTCCTGAACTGAGGGAAAATCCCAGAATGCAAATTCCACCCTGCCAGGAGCAGAGCAGGACCAGAGCTGCCCTGCCACTGCCACCTGTCCCCTGTGTCACCCCCAGAGCGCCACTGCCACCTGTCCCCTGTGTCACCCCCACGCCCAGAGCGCTCTGCCAGTCCCGCCTGTCCCCTGTGCCACCCCCAGAGCGCCACTGCCGCCTGTCCCCTGTGTCACCCCCGCCCCCCGAGCAGCACCGCCACCTTTCAGCGCCTCTCCATCAATCCCGCGGCTCCGGAGCCGCCTCGGCAGCTCACGCAGAGACCGAGCCTAAAAATAAAAGAGAACAAAAAGAGGTGGGAAAACAGAAAACCAAACAAACAAACAAACAAACACAAAAAAACCCAAACAAAAAACAAACGCGCACGAAAAAAGGAAAAAAGAATCAGTCTGTCCTGCTGCTTCCCGAGCTTCCCCGCACCCAGGTGACTCCGACCCAGGCTCGGCTCCCTCCACGCCGGTTTTCCTGCCGGCTGGGGAAGTTTTCCTGCTCTGACCCAGCGGATTCCTCCTCCTGACCTTCCTCGCATCCCCACCCTGAGGAATGCGAACCCCCGGCTCTGCAGTCCCGGGGGCAGCGGGCTGGGAACGCGCGGGCTCTGCTCCATCTCCTCTCCTTCATTAAGTGCGATGCAGATGAGCTTAATTAGCACGGGAGGACGGAGAGAGGGACAAAAGCGACGCTGGGAGGGAAATCCCATCCTTCCAACCCCGAGCCTCCAAAAAATCCGATTAGTCCGAGCAGCGCTGTTTGTTTTTATTATTATTTATCTTCCCAAATAAATGTTCGGGAGCGCACTAAACGTTATTTATTGCATGAAGAATTAATAAATAAACTGAGAAATCCTGCTTGGGCTGCCACCCTCCAGCAGCAGGAGCTGCCGTGGGCCCATCCACAATTCCCGGGGTAATTCCCGGAAATTCCCGGCTCCAGGGGGGCCGCAGACAAAGGGACACAAAGCCAAGATAAAAAGCAGCAGCACCACATCGAGCTGCGCTTCCCAACCTCCCAGAATCCAAGGAAAAAGCAGCGAGCAGCAGCCTGGACTGCTCCGGGATTTGTGCCCTGGCAGATCCGGGGTTCTGCCCCCACGGAGGATTGATTTCCTTTCCAGGTGAATTTTCATGGATAAATTCAGTCTGGGCTGGCTAATTATCAAAGCAGAGCCAGCTCCTCTTTCCAGGAGCTCGATGGATTTGCGTCCTGACAATTCTGACCTCTATTCCTTCAAATCCAAACTGCTGGGGTGAGACACAGCCAGAGCCACTCCAGCGCCTGCCAGCAGCAGAACCCGGCTGGGGCCAGGCAATTTCTCCCTCCAAAGCTCAGGAATAATTGCCTAAAATGGCCTAAAAATTCCTTTTCGACATCCCAGCACGCAGAGAGCGCTTGGAGGGGGATGAGGATTTCTCCGGGCAGGTCCTCCATGGGAACAAGAGAGAAAAGAGCCGGGAATTCTGCTGGAATGCGAAGCCCTGCCTGAATTCCGCTGCCTTGGCACACGAAGATTCTGCTCCTCTTCCCTCCCGAGCTATTTAAAGGAAATCAAGGTCAGGCTCACACGCTGAATTCCTGAATTCCCCGCCTTCGCCTCCGGCTCTCCAAAAATCACCTGGATTTCACCGGGAGGCGACACGAGCGCCGTGCTGGGAGCTGGCAGAGCCTCCTGCGGCCACATTCCCCTCCCGGGCCCAGGGAATGATCGCCTCATCATCCCAGACTAATTGACATTGGAAATCCAAAGGAAGGGAAATTGCTTTTCCAGCGGCGGAGCTGGGGCCGAGCCCTCTCCACTCCTTATCCCCGCAGGACGAAATTCCTTGGTTCAAGGATGGAAAGAACGAAATTCCTAGGTTTAAGGATGGAAAGGATTAAATTCCTAGGTTTAAGGATGGAAAGGATTAAATTCCTTGGTTTAAGGATGGAAAGGATGAAATTCCTAGGTTTAAGGATGGAAAGGATGAAATTCTTTGGTTTAAGGGTGGAAAGGATGAAATTCCTTGGTTTAAGGATGGAAAGAACGAAATTCCTAGGTTTAAGGATGGAAAGGATGAAATTCCTTGGTTTAAGGATGGAAAGGATGAAATTCCTTGGTTTAAGGATGGAAAGGATGAAATTCTTTGGTTTAAGAAACCCTCCAGGGTCTTTTCCAAGCGGATTTGGGGCATGGATGGGCAGGGGCAGCCCCACAGCACCCCCAGAGAGGGGTCAGGGCTCCAGGGGACTTCCCTGGATATTCCCTCCAAGGAAAACCCATCCCTCATTTTGGAGAGCCCCCGGATTCGTGGCATTTATGGATCTGCAATAATTCGGGATTTATCAGAGCCAGGCGGGTGGAACTCCAAGGAATTCGTGAGATGAACAGGGGGAGATGTCAGAGCAGCTCCTTTCCCTTCCCATCTCTCTTCTCTCCAGGATTTGGAAGTTTTGCTGCTCCAGGGTGGAAATTCCAAGGACTGGAACCCAAATCTGCTCCCATTTGGGGACGGGACAGAGCCAGGGTGGCGCTCGGAGCCCCAGAGCTGCCACCAGGAGCGGGCACAGAAATCCTCCGGGGAAACTTCGGGAAAAAGGTTCCTCCCCTCCCTCGGGTCCCGAGGGAAAAGGGGCTGGGAACAGCCGGGTTCTGGTGCCTTTGCTTCCACCCCGGCAGCTGGGAATGAAAGGAACAGGCTGGGAATTGTCAGCCGGGGATTCCTGACCCCTCCCGCCTCAGCTCCCTCGCCATAGTAACAACCACCCGGAACACCACAACAACAACAACAACAAAACCTCACCGGTTCCCCGCCTCTGCCCGGAAAAAAACGGCAAAAAGAGCGAAAACCGTCGGGATTAGAGGAGATTTCATCGTGCCGAGCAGAGCAGCGCTTTGAGCGGCTCGTTTTGTCCCCATCCCCCGATCCCGAGCATCCTTTGGGATGCAGGAGGGGCTGGGGCCGGTCTGGCTGCCCCCAGCTTCACCCCTTCCCCCATCCCGGTCCCCCGGGAGCCTCTCCAGCCTCCTCCTGCCAGCTGCGACCTCCTGATGGGAGGGACGGGGGTTGTGGAAGGAAATATTCCCCGGCAGGAACATGTCAGTGGTGTCACAGCTCTGGGACAGGGGCAGAAACTGCTTTGTTTTTTAAAAGAGCCCAAAATCAGCCTTTTAAAAAAAAAACCCTGAGTGGGCTGAAAAATCAGCAGAGCAAGGTGAGGTTTGCTCGTGTCACAGCTGAGCTCAGGAGTTGGAATTTGATTTAAATAATGTAATTTAATTTAATTCAAGAGCAAGGATCCACCTGCAAAGGCAAACACAGCTCCCACCAGGATCCTGAATCCCCAAAATCTCCCTCTGCCCCAGCAGCTGCTCTCCTGAAAGGCTTTTCCAAGCCCTGCAGCCTCTCAGGTTGTGTTTCCAGAGCTCCTTTTTCTCTTGATTTCAGCTGCAGAGGGAATGGGAAGAGCTCGGGCCAGATCACAGCTGGGGGAGGTCACAGTGACCCCATCCCTGCCGGGCCTGGTCTGGGAGAAAGGCTGGAAAAAAATGGGATTGGGGATGCTGCGAGGAGAAAGGCTGAAAATATGGGATTTTGGGGGGGGGGAAAGTATAGGAAAACCTCATATTTTTTCACAAAAAGTAAGGGAAAAAAAAAAATCATCGTTCCTCACCCAATTTTTGGAAGGGAAGCACAAACTCCAAGCTTTGTTGGTGGCTGTTCCTGAAAAGCCTGGGAGGACACGGGGTCCCAAAGCATCCCTCCCCCCGAACGACCTCCAGGGAGGAATTCCCTCCTTCCCTTCCCCAGGATTTCTCGGGAATACTCACAGCTCCGCTGGAGCATGGCTGGAAATGCTCCGGATTTTCCCAAATCCTCCGAGCATCCCCTTCCTCCCACTCCCCGCCGGGCTGCGAGCGGCGCCGGGAGCAGCCGGGGCTGGGAATTGCTGCGTGGGAAGAGGGGAGAAAAAAAAAATAAATTAAATAAAATAAATCCGCGTAAATCCAGCGGCGCTGCTGTTCCCCCTCTGGAAGATGTAGGACACTCAGGGCGGGGAGGGTTTCCCCAGCTGGGCTCCTCCTCGGGGCTGTGCGTGCGAATTCCCGGCGTTCCCGATCCATCCCTGAGCCTTTTATGGCTCGCACAGGATGTTCTGGAACCGCGGCGCTCCCCCCGCTCCCCGCCCTAAAGCGGCACCGGCAGAATCGCCGGGGAATTTGGGGGAAAATCGGGAAAGCCGGAGCTGAGAGGAGGCAGAGATTGTCTGGGAAGGGATGGGTGGATCCCAGGGATCGGCCAGGGAAGAGCCCGTCCCGTGGATGTCACCCCAAAATGGGGGAAACGGGCGCGGCCAGGGCGGCAGAACCCCAAAATTCTGCTCCTGCATCCCACAAGGAGGAAAGGGATGTTGGAGCCTCTGGAGCCCATTCCCAAAATTCTGCTCCTGCATCCCACAAGGAGCCTGGATGAGCAGGATACTGAAGCCTCTGGAACTGATTCCCAAAATTTCTTTCCCCTCATCCTAAAAGGAACTCGGAGGAAAGGGATGTGAGAGTCTTTGGGGTCAACTCCCAAAATTCTGCTCCCACATCCCCCAAGAAGCTTGGAGGAGCAGGATACTGGAGTCTCTGAACCTGATTCCCAGAATTTCTTTCCCTGTATCCCACAAGGAGCTTGGAGGAAAGGGATGTGGGAGACTCTGGGGCCGATTCCCAAAATTCTGCTCCCTGTATCCCATAAACTTGGAGGATTGGGATGTTGGAGCCTTTGGAGGCGAATCCCAAAATTTCTTTCCCTGTATCCCACAAGGAGCTCGGAGGAAAGGGATGTGGGAGTCTTTGGGGTCAATTCCCAAAATTCTGCTCCCACATCCCACAAGAAGCTTGGAGGAGCCGGATATCAGAGCCTCTGGAGCTGATTCCCAAAATTTCTTTCCCTGTATCCCACAAAGAACTGGGAGGAAAGGGATGTTGGAGCCTCTGGAGCTGATTCCCAAAATTCTGCTCCCTGTATCCCACAAGGAGCTCACAGGAGTGGGAAGTTGGAGCCAATTCCCAAAGTTCTGCTCCCACATCCCACAAACTCAGAGGACTGGGATGTTGGACTCTTTGGAGCCAATTCCCAAAATTTCTTCCCCTGCATCCCACAAGGAGCTCACAGGAGTGGGATGTTGGAGCCAATTCCCAAAATTCTGCTCCTCCCATCCCACAGACTCAGAGGACTGGGATGTTGGAGCCCGTGGATCCCCAAAATTCTGCTCCTGCATCCCAAAAGGAGCTCGGAGGAGTGGGAAGTTGGACCCTTTGGAGCTGATTCCCAAAATTCCGTTCCCACATCCCTCAAGGAGCTCACAGGGCCAGGATTTTGGAGCCTTTGGAGCCCATTCCCATCCTGCCACCCATCCCAGGATTTTTCTTCCCTGACCTGGTTCTCTCCAAAGCTGTTAAAATCATCTTTTTCTCCTCAAAATAACTTTGTGGGAAAATCCTTCAAGGATTTTTCTTTTTCTTTTTTTTTGGTGCCTCAAAAAAGCAGATTTTTTTTTGTTTACCTCACCCTGCTTGGGAATGATAAAGGAAGTGTTGCTGTTAAATAGAAAAATAAATGAATAATAGTCCCAAAAATCGATAAAATCCCTGCAATTCCACATCTGTTTCCATGGGAACAGCAGGAGAGGTGCAGGAATTCCTGCAGATGACACCAGGGAGGTTTTAATTCCCGGGTTTAATTCCCTTTTTCTCACCTGTGGCACCTCAGGCTGAGCCAATTCCATCCCAAAACCATTCCTGGGATGGGAAACGGGGGAAGAGCTGAAGGAGGAAGAAAAATGGGGGGAAAATGGGAAAAAACAGCAGTGGAAATGGAGAAAAAGGGGCTTTCGTTTTTTTTTTAAGAAATAATAATAATAATAATAATAATAATAATAATAATAATAATAATAATAATAATAATAATAATAATAATAATAATAATAGGAGGACAAGAATTTTAATAATAATCAAAAATAATCTATTATATATAGTTTATTAATAATTTTTTAAAATAAGGTTGTAGGTAAAGAGGGAAATTGGGGATTTTGTTGTGCCAGAAATGCAGTGGATAGGAGGTCCCTAATTTTTCCCAGAGATTTTTCAAGCTGACAGTTAATTAAGGAGTTAATTAAGGAAGTTTTCAGTGCAGGGAGTGCCTTAATTGGTGCAGACAGGAGCCCAGAACTCTGGGATTTCTCTGTCAGATTTTCACCCGTGGGGAGAAATGCACCAGCTGTGCCCGCCCGTGTGACAAACGCGGGGAGACAGCGTTCCAGGCAGGCAGGAACTGGGAAAAAACAGGGGGAAAGGGAAAAAACACCCCAAAACCATCTCAAAAACCATCCCAAAACCATCCCAAACACCATCCCAAACACCATCCCAAAACCCACCCAAAAACCACCCCAAAACCATCTCAAAAACCATCCCAAACACCATCCCAAAACCATCCCAAACACCATCCCAAAACCCACCCAAAAACCGTCCCAAAACTATGCCCAAATCATCCCAAAACCATCTCAAAAACCACCCCAAAATGATCCCAAAACTCATCCAAACACAATCCCAAAAACTATCCCAAAACTGTCCCAAAACCATCCCCAAACCATCCCAAAACTATCCCAAAACTCATCCAAACACCACCCCAAATCCATCCCAAACACCATCCAAAAACTAACTCAAAACCCACCACAAACATCACTCCAAAAAAACCCAAAAAACCCTCCCAAAGCCATCCCAAAACTCATCCAAACACCTTCCCCAAACTATCCCAAACCCACCGAAAACCGTCCCAAAACCACCCCAAAAACCCTCCCAAACACCACCCCAAAAACTATCCCAAAGCCATTCCAAAACTCATCCAAACACCATCCCAAACCCACTCAAAAACCATCCCAAAACCACCCCAAACCCATCCCAAAGACCCTCCCAAACACCACCCCAAAAACTATCCCAAAGACCATCCCAAAACCATCTCAAACCCACCTCAAACCCACCCCAAACCACCCCAAAACCACCCCAAACCACCCCAACCCCTCCCAAACCCACCCCAAACCACCCCAAAACCCACCCCAAAACCACCCCAAACCCACCCCAAACCACCCCAAAACCACCCCAAAACCCACCCCAAAACCACCCCAAACCCACCCCAAACCACCCCAAACCCTCTCAAAACCCTCCCAAACCCACCCAAACCACCCCAAAACCCTCCCAAACCCACCCCAAACCACCCCAAACCCTCTCAAAACCCTCCCAAACCCACCCAAACCACCCCAAAACCACCCCAAACCCACCCCAAACCACCCCAAACCCTCTCAAAACCCTCCCAAACCCACCCAAACCACCCCAAAACCCTCCCAAACCCACCCCAAACCCTCCCAAACCACCCCAAACCCACCCAAACCCACCCAAAACCCACCCCAAACCCTCCCAAACCCCACCAGAGCTTTTCCACCCAACTCCTTTAGGAAATCCCACCCAATCTGATTTTTACCCCGATTTTTGCCCCCAGCTGCTCCGGGGCCGTCAATGATCAACCCCGAGGAGCAAAGTCCCTCTGGCCTCGCTCCTTTTCCCTTTGGCTCCTTCCCAAAGCAAACTCCGGGGTAAATCCTGGGATTTTCTGCTCTGGGATTTAGGGCCAGGCCTGCTCAGGAAGGGGATGCAGGGGGTGACACCCAAAAATTAAATTAAATTGAATAAATTCAATTTTATTAGCGAATAAATTAATATTCCATCATTTATTAATTAATAAATAAATAAGTATTAATGGCTGCCCGAGAAATTAATCCTAAATTCCAGTATTGAATCTAAATGGATATATAAAAATAGATATGAATATTTTATATATATATATATATATATAATTGCTATATGATATATTATTATTATATAGAACCATTTCATTTATTTATTTGGTTATGTTATGTTACATATATTGTATTGTATTATATTGTATTATATTGTATTATATTATATTATATTATATTATATTATATTATATTATATTATATTATATTATATTATATTATATTATATTATATTATATTATATTATATTATATTATATTATATTATATTATATTATATTATATTATGGTATATATCATATATATAATATTTATGATATTTATTACATTATATTCTATCATATAATATTTATTATATTGTGTTATATTTATTATATTATATTTATATATTTTAAAATAATACTTCTTCCCACCCTGCCCTCCTTCAGTGGGGCAAAATTAAGATGCAAGGAGACCCCACAGAAGCCGGGGCGCTGCGTTCACCCCCAAATCTGCGGGATCTGCACCCCGAACCCCCAAAACCCTTGAATCAAAGCCTGAGAACTCTTTTTAATTTTTTTAATTTTTTATATTTTAGGATTTTCTTTCCCCGCGGTGAAAAAGGGAGCGCCCAGGGGCGCCCTGACCCCGACGTGATTCGAACACGCAGCCTTCTGATCTGGAGTCAGACGCGCTACCGTTGCGCCACGAGGTCCCGGCAGCGCCACCGCCGCCCGAGCTCTTAAACCCTCAGCGCTAACTCCGCGCCGCCACCCGGAAATTTTCCGCACGCCGGGAATCTTCCTCACACCGGGAATCTCCCGCACACCGGGAATTCTCTGCACACCGGGAACTCTCGGCACACCGGGAAGCTCCGGTTTCCGCGGGAAGGCCCCGGAGCAGCGGCCGCGCCGCCCTGAGGGCTCCGAGCCCGCCCGCCGCGCTGGCCACGCCCCCCGCCCACAGCCGCACGTGTGGGCTGTACCACCCACAGAGGGGTGGAGGGGCGGCGAGGCAGCACCAGCTGCGCGCTGCAGCGGCGCGGGGGAGGAATCACCCCCCCTGGTCCGAGGTGGGCTGCGCGGGATTTAAAGGGGCCGCGCACGGAGAGGGGCCCGGGACGGGCGGGGAGCCTCAGCCTGGGTGACCCCAGAGCTTTATTTATTATTTATATGATAAATAAACATTAATTTATTTTTTAAATTATTTATTTATTTATTCATTTACTTATTTATTCATTCATTTATTTACCTCTTTATTTATTAAATAATAAATTACTTATTAATAAAATAATTTTTATAATAATATATAATATACAATAACATATATTGTAGATAATATAGATAGCATATAAAATATATCTAATGTACATATTATATAGTATATTTTATATATATTATATATATAAAATATATATAATTTTATATTTTATATAAAATATAGAATTATATAATATAGCATAATTACTAAATTCTATATTATATGTCATGTATTATATAATATACATAATAATTATATCTAAAATAAATAATAAATTATTTGTTTAATAATAAAATAAATATTTCTCTGCCTGTCCTGAGAAGTCCTGACCCCCAGGGGAACTCTGCTTTTAACCCTTGTCCATGGAGAAAGCTTCCAAGACTTTGGAATGAACTGGAATCTCCGTGTGTTTGAAATGGGTAGTGGTGGATCCTTTCCTGATGTCCCTGGATCCCTTCCTGGATCCCTCCTTGATATTCCTGGATCCCTCTCTATTCTCCTGGGTCCATCCTCAGTGTTCCTGGATCCCTCCTTGGTTCTCCTGGATCCCTTCCTGATTCTCCTGAATCTCTCCTTGGTGTCCCTGGATCCCTCCCTGGTGCTTCTGGATCCCTCTCTATTCTCCTGGATCCCTCTCTGATGTTCCTGGATCCCCCTCTATTCTCCTGGATCCCTCCCTGGTGCTCCTGGATCCTTTCCTGATTCTCCAGGATCCTTCTCTAATTCTCTTGGATCTCTCCTTGATTCTCCTGGATCCCTCTCTGATCCCTCTCCAGGATTCTCCTGGATCCCTCTCTAATTCTCTTGGATCTGTCCTCGATGTTCCTGGATCCCTCCCTGGTACTCCTGGATCCTTTCCTGATTCTCCTGGATCCCTCCCTGATCCCTCTCCAGGGTTCCCCTGGATCCCTCCCTGGTTCTCCTGGATCCTTTCCCAGATCCATCTCTGTTCTCCTGGATCCCTCCCTGATGTTCCTGGATCCTTCTCTGATTCTCCCAGATCCCTCTCTGGTCCCTCTCCAGGATTCTCCTGGATCCCTCTCTAATTCTCTTGGATCCCTCCTTGCAATTCCTGGATCCCTCTCTGATGTTCCTGGATCCTTCCCTGATTCTCCTGGATCCCTCCCTGGTGTTCCCGGATCCTTTCCTGGCTCCCTCCCCGATGAGAGCAGGAACATTCCCCAAATCCTCCTGGGCAGGGGGAGCAGCCCAGGACAGAAAATCCTCCAGGACCGGGAAAAATCCCGGCCAGCGGCGCTCGTTAGGATGGAGCCCAATAATTAATTACTCTAATTAACCTGCCGGGATTTTTTCACATCTGCCTTTGGCCGGGAGCTTTCCTGACATCCCAGGAATTGCTGTGGGGTTGGTTGATGCCCTAACAACCCCTGTGCCCTTCCCCACATCCATCCCAACCCCAAACATTGGGAATTTGCATTTCGGGCCTTTTTGGAAAGGTGAATTTTTGGGGTTGGTTTTAAAGAAACAGCCAAGAAAAAAACAAAAAACAAAAAACAAAAAACAAAAAACAAAAAACAAAAAACAAAAACCAAAAAACAAAAAACAAAAAACAAAAAACAAAAAACAAAAAACAAAAAACAAAAAACAAAAACCAAACAAAAAAACCCAACCAAAAAAACCCAAAAACCAAAAAACAAAACAAACCAAAAAAACCCCAAAAAACAAAAAACAAAGAGGGAGCAAAACCCCTCAGCTCCAAAGGACCACAAAACCCACACTCCAAAAATTACCATAAATATTTTATTTCTTTTAAAATGTATTAATTTATTTATTCTTCTAGCATAGGAATTCCTGTTGGAAGCGCCGTGCTCTGTGCGTGGAAGATGCCTGTGCTTATTTACAAATGCCACGTTCATTTTTCTCCCCCATAAATAAAATTTTTTTAAAAAAATAATAAAATAATTTAAAAATAACAATAAATACCCCCCCAAAATTAAATGTACAGTACAGATTCCTATGGCTCCTGGGCTGGGAAACTCCAGGGGATCATCCTGGGAGTTCTTTCCCAAAGAAATCCGGGCAGCAGGGATTAAAAAAAGGACAATAAAAAGAGATTTAATGTTTTGATCCGTGTCGGGAGAGGCTGCAAGGAGGGGTCTGAGCCTTCCCCTCCTCGCCCGGATCGATCCAGGCTGGAAAATCGATGGGGTGGAGCAAACCCCGAGGCAAAGCCTGAGGTTTAAGCGGGGCTTTGTTAAGTCAGGACCTGCTGCTGAGCTGGCTTTGTTTTTGCTGGTTTTTATGTGTGTTTTTGCATAGGAAAAAAGTGGAGAAACAGGAGAAATGTGAAGGATGGCAGTTCAGTCCAAGCTGGTTTCTCTAGAATTAATATTTTTCTACACATCTCAGTGTCCCTGGAATTAAAAAAAAAGTTGGAATTTCACCCTTATCTTTACATCTCCAGAGCAGGGATAAATCCCAACTCCTTCAAACCCTCCAACAAATCCCTCATGCGAAAAATAAAGTTACATTCAGGAAATGCCCTTGGAGTTCCACCAATTCCCTCAGATTTTGGGTTTGGTTTTTTTGGAGCTGATCCCAAAATTCCCGGCCGAGGGCAGCGCTGGGGATGCAGAGGTGGAACAGGAGAGGCTCTGGCTGATGTGCAAAAATAGAAACAGGATGAAATCAGCATTTCCCAAAGCAACTGGAGCTTCCCTCAGCCCACCTGGAGCTTTGTCCTTGGCAGAACATTCAGAAAAACTCCAATTTTGGGGGCAGCCACCAATTCTTTAGGCCTAGAGGAAGACTGGGAATACCTGAAGAAAATCCTCCCCGTGGAAGGGAAAAAAGAGAGCTTCGACCAGGTGAGAAAAATATTTTTAAAGCAATTTTTTGAGGTTTTTTTTGAGTTTTTTGGGGTTTTTTTTTATCTCTTGGCTGCCACCAGGATGCAGGAATTGCCCAAATTCCCAAATTCCCAGGGGGAATGTGAGCAGGGCAGTTTTCCTTGCTGGGATGGGATTAAAAAAGGATTATTGCTGCTGGGAACAAATTCATC
Source organism: Fringilla coelebs (assembly GCF_963513975.1). Lineage (NCBI taxonomy): Eukaryota > Metazoa > Chordata > Aves > Passeriformes > Fringillidae > Fringilla > Fringilla coelebs. Next base: position 3,268,764 of record NC_140049.1, read on the forward strand.
CTTCTGCCTTCCCGAGGAGGTGGAGGCTCCTTCCATAAACCCCAGGAATCCAATGGGATCTTTAGGAATTCCAGCGGGATCCGGGGTTGCACTGTCCGGCTCTTTTTGGGATTTTTCTGGCTCTGTCTGCTGGGAATTGCTGGGAATTGCCTGGGGAGAGGAAATAGTGAGAGAATCTGGGGGATAGATGGGGAATCTATGGGATAAATGGGAAAATGTGAGGGATAAATGGGAAATTTGTGGGATAAATGGGAAAATATGGAGGATAAATGGGAAAATATGGGGGATAAATGGAGAATCTAGGGGATAAATGGGAAAATATGAGGGATAAATGGGAAATCTGTGGGATAAATGGGAGAATATGAGGGATAAATGGAGAATCTGTGGGCTAAATGGGGAATCTGTGGGATAAATGGAGAATCCGTGGGGTAAATGGGGAATCTGTGGGATGAGTGAGAGAATCTGTGGGATAAATGAGAAATGTGTGGGATCAATGGAGAATCTGGGGGATAAATGAAGAATCTACAGGATAAATGGAAAATGTGTGGGACAAATGGGAAAATATGGGGGATAAATGGAGAATCTATGGGATAAATGGGAAAATATGAGGGATAAATGGGAAAATATGAGGGATAAACAGGAAATCTGTGGGATAAATGTGAGGATCTGTGGGATAAATGGAGAATCAATGGGATAAATGGGGAATCTGTGGGGCAAATGGAGAATCTATGGGATAAATTGAGAATCTACAGGATAAATAAAGAATCTATGGGATAAATGGGAAGATCTGTAGGATAAATGGAGAATCTGTGGGATGAATGGAGAATCTCCCCATGCACCCCCAGCCCCTGATCACTCAGCTCCCTTCCCCTGCCACCACCACCCCGGACCCTTTGTTTCATCCCCTGAGCCCCCCAAAACCCCCCAGACACCCTCAGACAGGAGCTGCTCCTCGCAGGGGTGACAAGGAGGCACCCAAGGTTCCCCCG